>NC_082719.1:54245212-55445212 GCF_030144855.1 Hypanus sabinus | reverse complement strand
TTGTCATGCCCTTCGCTCTCCTTGGAGTACTGCAGTATCGCCTTCCTGGCCATTGGATCTTACTGCAGCTCTCATCCATCCAGTCCACTGGAGCTGGCTTTGCATGCTAGGACAGGCCTGTCCCTATCTCATCAGGGTATGAGGGCGCCAGATACCCTCACCTGGTTTAGCTCAACTGTCAAAGCTGTCACATGCAAACAGCTACCTGGAGCTACAGGTGAGAGCCTGCCGAACACGAAAGTTGAGTGAGCTGCCCCGGAATGGACTCAACAAGTCCCTTCAGATCTGAGATGCCTCCCTTTACACCCCATTCACCCCTGTTTTTCCATACGTCTGAATTTTAGTTAAAACTAAAGCAAATTAGGGATGGCATGGTTCACTAAATACTGTTGCTTATCTGCACACAAAATTTAATTTTGCAATACCTCTGTCATAAGACCATAATACATAGGAGCAGCACCAGGCCATTTGGCCCATCGAGTTGCTCCACCATTCAATCAATGGTGATCCTATTTTCCCCTCCTTAGCCCCACTCCCAGCCTATTTTCCCATAACTTTTGCTGCTGTGTCCAATCAAGAACCTATCAAGTTCTGCCTTAAATACACCCAAAAATTTGGCCTCTACAACTGCCTGTGGTAACAAATTCCACAAATTCATCACCCTCTAGCTAAAAAAATTTCTCCACATCTTGGTTTTAAATGGATGCCCTCTAACTTGAGTGTCCGCTTATCCTAGACTCCACCATGGGAAATATCATTTTCATATCTTCTCTATCTAGGCCTTCCAACAGTCAAAATGTTTCAATGAGATCCCCCCTCAAATGCTCCTCATGTAACAACCCTTTCATTCTGGAATCATCCTTGTGAACCTCCTCGGAACCCTCTCCAATGTCAGTACACCTTTTCTTAGATGAGGAGCCCAAAACTGTTCACAATACTCAAGATGAGACCTCATCACTGAATTATATAGCCTTAGCATCACATCCCTGATCTTGTAATGAATGCTACATTGCATTTGCCTTCCTCACCACCGACTCAACCTGTAAATTAACCTTCAGGGTGTTCTGCACAAGAGCTCCCAAGTCCCTTTGCATCTCAGATTTTTGTATTTTCTCCCTGTTTAGAAAATTCTCTGTACATTTATTTCTACTACCAAAGTGCATGACCATGCATTGTCTAACATTGTATTTCATTTGCCAATTTCTAGCCAATTTGCCAAATCTGTCTAAGTCCTTCCGCAGCCTACCTTTTCTCCAACATTACTTGCCCCTCCACCAATCCTCGTATCATCTGTAAACTTGAAACAAAGCCATCTATTCCATCATCTAAATCATTGCTATACAGCATAAGAAGAAGAGGTCCCAACACCAACCCCCGCAGAAAACCACTAGTCACTGGCAGCCAGTCAGAAAAAGATCCTTTTATTCCCACTTGCTGCCTCCTACCCATCAACTAATGGTCTAACCATGCCAGTAACTTTCCTGTAATACCATGGGTTCTTAACTTGGTAAGCAGCCTCATGTGTGGCAGTTTATCAAAGGCCTTCTGAAAGTCAAGCCTCCACTGCATCCCCTTTATCTCCTCAAAGAATTCCAACAGGTTCATCAGGCAAGATTTTGAAGGAAACCATGCTGACTTTGACCTATCTTGTCCTGTGTCAGCAAGTACTCCATTACTTCATCCTTAACAATCGATTCCAACATCTTCCCAACCACTGAGGTCAGGCTAACTGATCTATAATTTCATTTCTGCTGCTTTCCTCTTTTCTCTTAAATAGTGGAGAGACATTTGCAAATTTCCAGTCTTCTGGCACCATGCTAGAGTCCAATGATTTTTGAAAGGTCATTACAAATGCCTCCACAATCTCTACTACTACCTCTTTCAGAACCCTAGGGTGTAATTCATCTGATCCAGGTGACTTTTGTACCTTTAGGTCTTTCAGCTTTTTGAGCACTTTCTACCTTATCATAGTAACTGCACTCATTTCTCTTCCCTCACACCCTTCAACATCTGACACATTGCTAGTGTCTTCCACAGCGAAGACTGATGCAAAATACACATTTAGTTCATTTGCTGTCTCCTTTTCCCCCATTATTATTTCTCTGACCTCATATTCTAGTGGTCCTATATCCACTCTTATCTTTCAATTATTTTTTACATACTTGATAAAGCTTTTACCATCTACTTTAATATTGTTTGCTAACTTGTTTTCATATTTCATCTTTTCCCTCCTAATAATTCTTTTAGTTGCTTTCTGTAGATTTTTATAAGTTTCCCAATCCTCTATCATCTCACTATTTTTTCTTTGTTGTATGCCCTCTCTTTTACTTTTACATTAGTTTTGACTTCCCTTGTCAGCCATTTCAGTATTTCTTTGTTTTTCTAGTATATCTATCCCATAGCTTGCTCATTTTTCCCAGAAAATCACACCATTGCTTCTCAACTGTCATCCCTGCCAGCATCTCCTTCCAATTTACTTTGGACAACTCCTCTCTCATACCACTGTGATCTAATTTACCCCACTGAAATACTACTACATCAGACTCCCTACCTTTCTCACTATCTGCTAAAACGCACTGATTTCAGACTGTAACACAAGCTCTAACCATTCCCACATTTCTGTTCCTGACCAGGACCAGGTCAGTTAAAGAGGTGCTGATGTTATTCACATGTGAAAAGCTTCATTCCGATTCATATCTTGATAAGAGAATTTTGTAGTTTTTTTTCTAATTTAATGGAAGAATTTAATTCCATGATGGAAAAATAATCCCACATGTCTTGTTCAGGTAGATTGGAGTGAGGGTCACTGTTTTCTTATCTTTCTCTCCGGTGGTCAGTTCAATCATTTCAGTCAAAAGCTATAACGTGCTCTAAAACTGTTTAAATACTGATTAAACAAACTAAGATTTGCAAATCATTCATTTTATGAAGTAATCTATCCTTTCTTCCTTGAGCTATTCATTTCCATTTACACCTCAAAATTTGGCATACTCAAAAATCCACAGACCAGGAAATAAAAATCAGAGCAATTTTTCTTGCCTAGGAGTTACAAGTAGGAATCATATGTGGATAGTGACAAAAGATGGTTTGCATTCTTACAGAAATATGTAATGAATTGTTTGACATTCTTATTCCCTTTTTTGCTTTTTCTATTTTCTCTTGTCCTCTCATCTGTCATCATGAATATACCGACTCTCTTATTGGTGCTTTGGAACATAGTTACCCTTAGCTCTGTTGCTATTGGCAAACTGCGTGAAGGACATCATAACAAAACCCAGCTCCTTTTTTATCCAATAACCTCACATAGTCTTCTCTGACAAAAGTCACCGTGGAACATTTGGGCCAAGGAGCATATTTATTTTTTCCTCTAAAAACTAAACTTTGGTACTTTGGCAAACAATAGTTTCAGAAGATTAAGATTCAAATCTATTGAGTTGCAGTCAAGCAGATTTACTGAAGGAGCTAACAGAATCTTGTTGGAAATGCACTGTTAATACGTGCAATCAGATAGTAAAGTGCACAACTGGCAGCACATCTCAAAAATGCACCCAGAATGTACTGGATGGTTGCACATGGGAAAATGGAGCTCATGCTGATATTTGGCAGCGTTTTCACAGAATATTCCTGGAACAACTGACACTAGCTTTTACTGCTTACCCACATTATAAAATATTTGACATTGCACAGCTGTTACATCAGTTTGGGCTGCTCTTTGTCACTCCATGCGACTGAGCACTTCTGGTTATTAGCTTAGGTAATTTGTAGAAACATTATATGAGTGACTGGATTTAGGGAATGAAGCCTGTGCTATGGAAAACTTGGAAACTGCAGTCTAAACAACAGCCTGGAAAAGTCTCTTGAATGGAAAACATTGGCCTGGAGTGACTCACCCTGCAGCAAGCAAAGTGAGAGGGGGAGAAAAAAGCATGCGTACCACAGAATCCACTAAGACTAAAGAAAGGAGAATAACTTTGATCACCACAGATACAGTTTGAAGAAAACCAGTTAACTGCCAGCTGCCCACAATTGTTTGTGTGATATGCAAGGGAATCATAAGAATCCAAACTTTTGTTTATGAGCTTTGAAATATTTACCTCAAGTAGCATCTTTATAAATTCCTGTTTATTTCTGAACAGAGAAACATTGAACATATTATCTATCCAGTTTCAAACCATGTGCATACCAGCAAGCAAAATTTAGAGTTATTAGTCTAGTAAGAAGCATAGAGCATGCTTCTGTACAGATAATTTAGATGCTTGGACTTATGAATAAATGAATTCAAATCTCATCACACAAAAGGAGAGTTTAAAGTTAATGAAATAATTCAGAATTTTAAAAATGGTGTTATCAGGGATAACGAACAGTAAACAAGGAGATTTTCCCGTATGTATCTTGTTCCTTACACCTTATAAAAGGAGATCTACCTGATTGACTTACTTGTAATCTAGAACTAAAGCTGTGTGGTCAGCTCTCATCTACCTTACTATTCAGTTCTATGGCAATAGGCTTGGATAACAAAAGCTGTCTTGATCATTAATGCCTTCATCCTGCAAGAAAATATATGCAAAAACACTTCTCCTTGGAATTCTGAAAAAAGTCTCCTTGAAAGGGGTAGAAATTCTACTGCTTGACTTGAGATTCTGAATTGGTCATGGTTGGGTTTGGTTTTCCCATGCCAAATGGGTCACAAACATTTGGTGGCTTTAAAATAAAACTGCTACAAAAGCAATAAAAAAAGGTACCTAATGTTCTGAGGCTGCCTGGACATATTTCATTGGAAAAGGCAATTGAAGAATGTGGATCCTGCAGGAAGAGTAATTGGATAGTACTGAGAAATGTGCTGAATTAAAAACTCATATTTAACCCACAACTGCTTGAGAATGCTGCTCACATATTAAGCTACTTTTCACAATATCTGTTGATGATGGCTTTGTGACCAAGTTTGCAGATGATACAAAGATAAGTGGAGGGGAATGTAGTGTTGAGGAAGCAGGGAGCCTGCAGAAGGACTTAGATAGATTGGGAGAGTGGTTAAAGAATTGGCAGATGGATACAGCATAGGAAAGTGTACAGTCGTGGTAGAAGGAATAATGAGAAAGATTATATTCTGAATGGGAAATGTATTCTAAAGTCAGAGATGCAAAAGCATTTGGGAGTCCCAGTACAGGATTCCCTAAAGGTTCTAGTTCATCCTCCTTCCTTTCCACCCATCTTCTTATTCTAGCATCTTTCCCCTTCCTTTTACCCTGTTGAAGGATCTCAGTCCGAAACACTGACTGTTTATTCATTTCCATAGATGCTGCCTGACCTGCAGAGTTCCTCCAGCATTTTGTGTGTGTTGCTTCGGATTTCCAGCATCTGCAGAATCTTTTCTGTTTAAATTGTAAATCAATGTTTTGGGTTGAGACTGAGAAGGTACAGGGGAGATTGCCAGTAAGCTGATGGGTAGTAGATGGAACCAGATGGGGAGGGAATGATGGGCAGATCGAACCAAGTTGTAAGTAAGGCACAGGAGGGATGAACACATGGTCAGGAAGACTAGGTGTATAGAAGCAGAAGCAAACTGTGTGTGAATTGGAAAATTCAGTGATTCATACCATTAGTTTGTAGGCTGTCTCGAATAAAACATGAGATGTTGTTCTTCCAATTTCCACTTGATCTCTCAAATAAAGTGGAATGGAAAGGAGTGTCTCAACTGCAGCTTTTACAATCTGGTCCATCTGGACCTCTTCCAATCTGGTCTACTGTAATGCATATTATAACAAGGCTTGCTCAGCTTTGGGGTAAGTAAGTATAGACTAGTCACTATTTTGTGAAACACTTGCCTAGTCTGTAACAGCCCTACTGTGCTTCACACTGCACATCGTCCTCACTTTCCTTCTCACTCCCACAACAACCTGCCTGTCCTTGGCCTTCACCACTGACAGGAAGACACAAAGTTCAAAGTAAATTAATAGCACCTCATTTTCCACTTGCCTTGCTTAAAATCTAGTGGTATGTGCAGTGAATTGTCTAATTTCACTTAAGCCAAATCCTAGGTGCTTCTCTTCCAAACACACTCACCTGTCCACCTACTTTTCTCCTTTTGTTCATCCCCTCATCCCTCTCATCCTCTCTCCAACCTGATTCATTTGCCCATTGTCCACTCTGCATCTGGTTGGAACTTAACACCTGTTAGCCCCTAGTCTACATCCCTACTTATTGCCAATACTGGCAATCTTTTCTGTTCATTCTCAGTCCTCAGGCACAGTCATAACACAAAATGTTGATCTACTAACTCAATCTATGGATGCAATCTCACCAGCTCTCCGGGCTGCTTTTGACCATCTCATTAACAGCAAAATGTACATCAGGCTGCTGTTTATCAATTACAGCTTGGCTTTCAGTACCATCCCCTCAGTATTAATCAACAAGCTTCTAAACTTGGGCCTCCAATCCACTCCCCGCAAAAGTAACTTCCTCACAGTCAGCATGGATCAGTAGTAACACCTCCACCTTGCTGACAAACAACACTGAAGCACCTCAAATCAAACATCAGTATAAACTTGCAGAATTATTGAGTGGGTGTCTTCAGGCTCCTGTACCTCCTTCAAAATAGCAGCAATGAGCAGAGGGCATTTCCTAAGTGATGGGGGTCCTTAATGATGGACGCCAACTTTTGGAGGCATTCCTTGAAGGTGTCCTGGATACTGGGGTGGCTAGTACCCATGATGGAACTGACTGACTTCACAATTTTCTGCAGCTTATTTTGATCCTGGGCAGTGCCCACCCCCACTCCCCCTCCCAATACTGGATGGTGATGCACCCAGTTAGAATGCTCTCCATGGTACATCTGTAGAAATTTCTGAGTGTCTTTGGTGGCATACTAAATCTCCTCAAACTCACAATGAAATATAGCCACTGTCATACCTTTTTTGTAACTGCATCAATCTGCTGGGCCCAAGATAAATCCTCAGAGATGTTGACAGCAAAGGAACTTGAAATTGCTCACTCTTTCTACTACTGATCCATCAATGACGACTGATGTGTGTGTCTTCACCTTACTCAATCTGAAATCCACAAACAATTCTTTGGTCTTACTGACACTGAGTGCAGGGTTGTCGCTATGACACTACTCAACCAGCTGAACCGTCTCCTGTACTACACACAGAGAGTCATGCAAAATTCTTGAAAAGCATGACAACAATGGAATTTATATTTATTCTTGAATAACATCCTGGTATTGTTAAGGTACCTGATTATTAATATGAGCAGTGCTTTAGCAGAGCTCTAGTTCACAGGTACACCAAATGCTCAGAATTTTGACAAAACCAGATGTGAATTAATATTATCATTTATATATTAGGGAGTTAGAGAGAAAGAAAACTAATGAATGTTCAATACCACCTACCTCAATACCTCCTTGTGCAATTAGGTCCTCTATTTCCTCACTTGCAGACTCCAGTCAGTTTAGATTGGCAACATTCTTCCACAGTCTCCATCAGCACAGGTACACCATAAGGCTGTGTGCTTGGCCCCCGCTCTACCCGCTTTACACTATGACTGTGTGGCTCAGCACAGCTCCAATGTCATATTTAAGTTTGTTCATGACATCACTATCGTTGGCCAAATCAAAAGTAGTGATGAATCAGCATTTAGGAGGGAGACTGAAAATCTTACCGAGTGGTGCCATAACAACCAGTCATTCAATGTCATAAGGAGGAGGAAACCAGAGGTCTGTGAGCCAGTCCTCATTGGGAGATCAGAGGTGGGGAGGATCAGCAGCTTTAAATTCCTCAGTGTTATCATTTCAGAGAATTGTCCTGGGCCCAGCACACGTCGAATTGCAAAGAAAGCATAGCAACTTTTTCTCCCTACTCTTATATTTTGTACAGTGTTTCAGCTAATAACTGTAGGGGTTTGACATGCCCATGAAAACTATCTATACAGATATGCCCTGCTCCTTTAAGGATTGCTGAACTAGTGTTATGAATAATTTTGGCACAGGGAGGATCATCCCTAATATGGAGTTGACTGAACTACAACTCACTTGCAGCTCTGTGCATTGGAGCCTCTATATCAGGCTCTCATACTTTGACAAACTTCTACAGATGTGTGGAGGACAGTATATTGACTAATTACATCACACCCTCGTATGGAAGCACCAATGCCCTTAAGTGGAATATCTTGCAGAAAGTAGTGGAAACGGCCCAGTTGATCACAGGTAAAGCCCTCCCCTCCTTTGAGCACATCTCCACAGAGCACTAATGCAGGAAAGCAGCATCCAACATCAAGGACTTCCACCACCCACATCATGCTCTTTTCCCACTGCTACCATCAGGAAAAAGGTACAGGAGCCTCAGGACTCACACGACCAGATTCAGGAACAGTTACTACCCCTTAGTCATCAGGCTCTTGAACCAGTGGTATAACTTCATTCAAATTCACTTGCCCCATCATTGAAATGTTCCCACAACCTAAGGACTCACTTTCAAAGACTTCTCATCTCATATTCTCAATATTTATTGCTTATATATTATTATTACTATTACCATTCTTTCTATTTTTTATTTGCACTGTTTGTTGTCTTTTGCACATTGGTTGGTTGTCTGTCCTTTTGGGTAGCAGTCTTTCACCGATTCCATTATGGTTCTTGGATTTACTGTGTATGCCCCCAAGAAAATGAATCTCAGGGTTATAAATGACATATGTATATATGTACTTTGATGATAAATTTCCTTTGAACTTTGAATTTTGAAATTCAAACCTGCTGATATTTTGTGGTGTTCTTATTCTGCTAGTAATTTATATAAATCAAAAGGTCTGGATAAATAGAGTTTTTTAGATGGTGGTTACATCATCTATTTATTGGCGTTTTCACACAGGCATATTTGCTGCCTTCAGTGGAGGAAATGTAAATTCACTCTCTATTATTTATTTTGTACCAACATGCAAAGTCAAGAACTATACTACAGACTATGCATTTAAAAGTGGAATTCCTTGCCAAATTATTTCAGAGTTGTAAACTTGAGTAAATAGCTGCTAACAAAGTGGTTGATTGCACACAGATGCTCAAGATGGTAGTTGGTCTGGAATTGTGTGTGCATTTCTGATCGCCACAGAGGATGAGGTAGCGCTGGAAGGAATGAAAAAGAGGCTTGTAAGGCTATTGCGTGGAATTCTGGACAAGGAGTGATTAGATAGGCTGGGATTGTTCTCACTGGAAAGCAGGAGGCTGACAAGTGTGAAGAAATATATATTATTATGCGGGTCATAGGTAGAACAGATCATCTTGTCTTTTTCCACAGAGGGCATTGGTTTAAAGTGAAAGGGAAAATATATAATGGAGATCTAATCGACTGATGTTTTCAGAAAAACTTGGTGGGTTTATTAAACAAGTTGCCAAGGGAGGTGGTGGAGGTTGTACATTCACAACATTTAAAAAGGCACTTTTGGACAGGTGCTTACATAGGAAAGGAATGGGGGGATATGGGCCAAATGCAGGAAAATTGGATTAGGATAGATTGACAGCTCTTTTGGCATAGATGAGCCAGGGCAAAAAGTTTATTTCCATATTGTATGATTCTCTCACTCATCACTAACTCTGACTCCCTTCGTTCACACATTTTTGCCTATATATCTGCCACTGGAATCACTGTCTAATGTGATCATTGTCAATGCTAAACCAGAGAGAATGTGAGTTGGAAAGAAGATCAGGGATTGATTCAAGTGACTGCGAGAGCTAGAAATTGAGCCTGGACAATTTGCTGAGGGAGTTTGTCACATGCACCTAGATCTCTAAATGAATGGTTAATTAATGCTTTTCTTCCTTCTCCCTCATCATGACTAAATTTTCAGCTGTTAGTTGTTCTTTTCTCATGCAAGATATTGGTTTCCACCAGTTTAAAACTGCTACTGGAGGATCTGTTAGAAATGTATGTTTGCATGATGATGTTCGGTAGTTACCACTACTTGGTGGGCCAAATGACCTAATTCTGCTCCTATGACTTATCATCTAGGTAGTTTCTTCTGCTCCAAATAAAACAAACCCATTCTATCCATTTTCTCACATAACTAATACATTTTCTCTGAGGAAACATCCTGGTGAATCTCTTCTCTCCAGTGAAATTACATCCTGCAATCAAAACAGTACATAGTGAATCAGCTATAGCCTAACCGCATTTTATAAGTTGCACCATAACCTCATTTCTCTAATATTCTGCTAATAAAAGCAATGTTCCCATATCATATCTTCAGCACATTTACTTCCTGTAAACCCTTACCCTTGTGCACCAAGTTTCCTTGTTCCTCAGTACTCCAGGGGACCTCTTTCATGAGAACACAAAAATGTCATCTACTCCAAGCCAAATTTTTCAATGTGTATGCAATGTCAAAGAAAGCAAATCATTTTAGATTCCACAAGCATTTCACATTTTGTGATACAACAACGTTACTGCAGAAGGAAAGCGTTCTCAAGATGTTGTATCACTGCTTCCTGATCATTCTCTGAGTCTTTACTGTATTTCAATCGATGATTTTAATGACCATTGTACTTAATAATTTTTCTATCTATGTATCTCCACTGGAAGAATTCAGTTTGTGGGTCTTTCCTCAGTAACATTGTCTTTTTCCTAACTCTTGTTCATTCCTCACTGCTTACTTTTCAACTGTTTCAACCTGGAGCTGCGCCAGATTCATAGTGTCACTTAGTAGTGGAACGCATTGAAATGGGAGTCCAGAACAAGGCACTCTAATAACTATTAAGGACATGCCCAGATGTACTGTACGTAATATGTCTGCTTATAGTATCCCACCCAAAACAGGCAACATAAATTCTGTGCATGTCCTGTCACCTACTAAGATAGAACAACATCATGTTGAGTATCTTTCTTTATCACATGATTGCCAAACAAGTAGAGTTGGTGAAGTAGGATGTTCATTCTCCTTTCCTCTGATAATTACTTCCATACTTCCTATTTTTCTTTCTATTATTGTCTACCTTTTTTGTGGAATTGATGCAGAGCAGACTCAATGGGCCAAATGGCCTAATTCTACTCCTATATCTTATAGTCTATTTTATAGTTTATCACTGTCATTAGCAAAATATAATTATCCAGTAGCTGCACTGTGGGAAAACAGCCCAAGAAGTTCACAGGAACATAAGAAGATCAAATTTGATAATATTAGTAAAGGGCATATTAATTAAGTTGTGGTAGTATAGTGCATTCTTCTTATATTTGAGTATTTCATAACTTACTCAAATTAAGGTAATCAAAGAAACACTTCTATTTATTATGTCAGTCAATCTGTAAATGAATTGAAGCATAGTACATAACAGATAACCACAGAGCACCATTTTTAACGTATTAGCAAATCCCACCACCAGTTTACAACTAACATAATGAGCCGTACTGTACACATATATCACAACTTCCCCTTTAAATAAAACACTGACTTTTTACAAGTGTTATTTAACTTGTAGATCTAGTTACAGTCAACTAGAATAAATATATGGCAAATCCAAGTATATCGTAGGTTTAATGCTGGTGAGTCACCTACCCAGAATCCCCCAAAAGGGTCATGCTCATTGTCATCCCAAAGCTGCACCTATTCCTTCAAATCCTTTTCAAGAAACTGCATGTATGTAACGCATTCCTTGCCCACTTTCACTTCTGGTTTGTTCTCTTATCTTTAGATCTTTGATTCCCACCTGGCTCCTCTTCTTCCCCTTCTCCTTTGAAGCTTTGTCCAACTGAATCCATCTCTATTTGCCACTTAGTGTCATTTATTGCCTCTTTTTTTCACCAGGTGGCTTGAAAACTGGCTTTGCTAGACACCAACAATTATATTACAACCTTCAACACTTTGAATTGCTACAATTATTCCCTAATTTTGATGAGCATTCTTCTTGAAACCTATCCAATTCCAGTTATTAGATTCTGTGATCACAAATAACCTGCAGGAAGAGCCAGTGACATGGCATGCTTTGAGACAGATAAAATATTTGTTAAATGCGGACCTGTTTTAAACTTCTTGTATGACAATACCTAACTCATTCCAGTATGGCTGAATTAGCCAAGTGCCAGATCGAATGTTTCTTTCTTGCTACACCAAAGAGATTGCATATGGATCTCTCATTGGAAGCCACTTGGTAATCAAGCTGCCAACCATTATCAAATGGTCCCTTGTAATTAACCAGGCTTGCTGTTTTTCATGCCTTCATACTTCAGGAGTGGCTTGCCGTAGCTCACAAGCTGTTGGCTTCACATCACCTCTCATTTTTCTGTAGTGTATCATGCTCTGTAGCCACACTCTTCTGAGCATTTCTGGGGATTTTCTACTGAAGGCTACAATCATTTAATTCATTCTGCAATAGAGTCAAAGAGTTATACAACATGCCCATGCCAACCCAAGTATCTTCCTGAGCTAGTCCCATTTGCCTGCATATGGCCCATATCCTTCTAAATCTTTCCTATCCTAATGCACCTGTCCCAAATGTATTTTAAAAGTTGTGATTGTGCCCACTTCTGAAACTTTCTCAGGCAACTTGTTCCATATACTGTACCTACCACCCTCTTGGTGAAAAAAGGGGACTCTGAGATCCCCTTTAATTCTTTCCTCTCTCAAGTTAAACCTATGCCCTCTAGTCTTAGACTCTACTGCTTTGGGAAAAAAGACTATAATCATCCACCTTATCGATGTCACTCATGATTTTCTAAACCACAGCCCCCTTCATTCCAGCGAAAACAGTCCCAACCTGTCCTGTATCTCCTTATAAATAAGTCCCCCAGTCCCAGCAACATCCTTGTGGGTCTTTTGTGAACCTTTGTTGGACTCTGCTGAGTGGCAGCATACATCTTTTTTAGCAGCTTGAGCAAGTTTGGTACGTCACCAAAGACTTCTGCAGATTTCTAGAGAAGTACAATGCAGAACATTCTGACTGATTGCGTCACAGCCTGGTATAGAGACTCCAACGAACAGATCAAAAGAGGTTACAGAGAGTTGTAGATTCGGCCAACTTCATCATGGGCACAGCCCACCCCACCACCAAGAGGAGGTGCCAGAAGAAGGCAGCTTCCATCATTAAGGGCCCTCACGATCCAGAACATGGCTTCTTCTCATTACTCCCAACAAGGAAGGGGTACAGGAGTGAGAAACCTCACACACAACAACTTAGAAACAGTTCTGCCATCACCTTTCTGAACAGGCCATGAAACCATGAACCTGACTTCCTTGTTCGTTTTCTTTGCATTGTTTATTTATTTTGCAGTTTCTAGTAATATTTTTTGACTTTCACAGCACTGCTGCAGCAACACAACAGATTTCACAACATGTTTCAGTGATAGTAAACCTGATTTTATTTCTGACTGTCACTTACTATCGCTTTACTGTACCAACTTATGACAGGTCATGTGACTCTGGAGGGAGACGATCCATTTACAACCACACTGGATCTCCTGCTTACAATGAACATGGTGTGCTCCTGCTCCTGTCCAACACTCTTGGGTTCATGGTATTATCACCCATCAGATAGACAAATTGAATTCCCTGTCATTTACAGCCACAATTCACTTTGTCTCCACACATTCTCCTGAGTTGGTGATTTAACTAAACTGTGTCTCGCCATGCAACAAGTGATCCTCTTAATTGTCCATACCAAAAGTTGAAAGTAAATTTATTATCGAAATACATATATGTCACCATATACTACCCTGCGATTTATTTTCTTGCAGGCATTTGCAGTGAAATACAAAGAAACTTGATAGAATCAATGAAACTCTGTACACAACAAAGGCAGATAAACAACCAATCTGCAAAAGACAAATTGTTCAAACACAAAAAGAATAAAATAATAATAAATAAATAAGCAATAAATATGAAAACAAGAGTTGTAGAGTCCTTGAAAGTGAGTCCGTTGGTTTGGGATCAGTTCAGTGTTACGGTGATTGAAGTTATCTGCTCTAGTTCAAGAGGCTGCTGGTTGAGGAGTAATAACTGTTCCTGAACTTGGTAGTAGTGTGGGGCCTGAGACTCCTGTACCTCTTTACTGATGGCAGCAGTGAGAAGAGAGCATGGCCTATTTGGTGGAGTTCCTTGTTGATGAATGCTGCTCTCCCGCGACAATGCTCTTTGTAGTTGAGCACAATAGTGTCAAGCACCTTATCTGAGATGAGCTGTGCCATACTCACTACTTATTGTAGGCTTTTCCATTCAAGGGTAATGGTGTGCCCATGCTAGGCTGTGATACAACCAGTCAGTATGCCAAGGAATTGAAAATTGCTGACCCTCTCCACCTCTGATCTCCTGATGAGGACTGTCTCATGGACCTTTTGTAATGAAGCTTTAATTTGAAGAGCTTTCCCGTCCTTCCTGACCTGTGGTATAGAATGTGTTGTTTAATGTCTTCAATTGCTTATGTGGTATTCAAGATATTTCTCTAGTTTTGCTTCACATGTGCAGACTATAGCAGTAAATATTTGGTCTATAAACTAATTAAAGATGTCTGATTCTATTGCAATGAAACAAGGTATTCTTTCTAATGATCAAGCACAGACTGTGTGATTTCCATGACACTGATAGCAATCATGTGACCTGTACGTTTCCTGCCATTGAGTCAACATGACGAGATTTCAGTGAAGAAGGAACTCATTATTACAGGTGTGGAATAGGATAATCTTGTATCACCATACTGAGCTGACCAAACTGTTCCACATAATTCAGTATCATTTCCATTAGAATGGTGTGTTGACGTGGTTGAAACACTGAAAGTAGTGATATAGAAGTCTTTATTCATCACAACAGACAGACAGTCTTATGGAGACACTCTCAGTAGAGTCTCACAAACCCAAAAGTACATCACATTTTTATACCCTTCAGATCAAAGTTAACAGTAAGTGATTCAATACAATTCCAGTAGTTACAACAACATTGTTTACTTCAATACATTGGTTGACAAATAGTTCCTTTAAGGTATGCATTTACAGTGGAAGCACTTGTAATTGATAAAACATCTCTGAATTTTTTAAATACCTCTGTTGGGAGAAAATAATTAGCACAGATACTCTAAAAATGTCTGATGACAGAGAGGAGGGCACTTAGAATGAATGGTTTGAGTACTGTCTCTAAATATATAAATAGCCTGACTACACAAAAACTATTGATTGCCTATATCTGTGACTATGTTAAGTGCTAAGTGACAACATCTACCAGCTTGAACTTAAGTTACAATGGTCCATATAACCTAGACTATGTTGCCTGGTTTTGTTGCAGGAAAATTAACACAGCTCCATTTTCTTAACGTTTGGCTTATGCATGTGCAAGGTCTCATGGTCACCATTTTGCAAACCAAATCCCTTATTGTGGGGGGCTTTTAACTTCAGTTCATTGCTTGCAATTTACAATAGAAACTGAAGACTGGTTCCTTCTTGAATTAATACCCGCTATAATCACATAACTCCAGAATACTCCTTAACATGGTGAGTTCAGAAGTAGGATCCATAGTGTTGGAGTTGCCTTTATGAACTCTTCAGCTAACAAGCACACCAATGCTCAGTCTAGGAGGATTCCTCAATGATAATCTCTTGCTAGGTTTCTTAGATTCACAATATAAGAATTGTCTGTATCACTTGGATCAAGATCGTAAGAAAACAAGAGGAGCAGAAGGCATTCAAACCTCCCTTGCCATTCAATTTGACCATGGATGATCTCTGCTGATCTCACCTCATCTCTGTGCCAGTTCCCCAACCCACATTTCTTCAATCTTTCAAATTCTTAATATTCTCCACCTTATATATTTCAAAGAAGCTAGCCTATGCTACCCCTGGAGGCCAGAAATCCATTACCCATCTGATCACATACAGCAGTTTAGCAGCTTTGAAATGCTTTAGTTTTTGCTGGATTGAAGTGTAACCCATTTCTTTTTGAAAATTTCATCAAACAGGACATGAACAGTACCACACTATGTGTGGTGGCAACAATCTGTGGTCCACAAGTATCTAACATTACTTCCACTAATAGTATGATTTTCATACATTCATATTTCACTGCATACTACTCTTCAACATCTTCACCTATAAATTGCACACTGTATTGCCTTTAATTAATATACATAGACAGTCTTTCAAAGCAAATACTAAGCAACTGTTGCCATCAAACTTATTTACCAAATATCCTGCTTGAGCTGTTTCCGCCATCTTCCCTTAAACAGATAGTACTTTTGGTATTACTTGTGAAGGATTTCCCTTCCTGATCTGTTTCTTTTTAAAGATGCAAACTCACCAGTTTCAGTCTAACAAAGCATCCTCAAACAGTGGGTATCCATGCCTGTTATCAGTGTAATACGTTCATGCAATGACACTGTGGAGTTACACTGAAGCATCAAGGAAATATATCTAGTCAATGTTCCACTAAACTGAATGATGTTGCAGTCATCAAGGATCAAAGATCAACTTTAAAATACTACTACTGGTTTATAAAGTGCTGAAAGGTCTAGGGCCAAAATACATCTTCAGTCTCTTGCTGCATTATGAACCTTCCTCAGCTCACAGGTCATCTGGGGCAGGACTGCTTACTGTCCCCAGGGTCAAAACTAAACATGGTGAAGCAGCTTTTAGTTACTATGCTCCACATTATCTGGAATAACCTCCCAGAGTATCTGAACTTTGCCCCAACTTTAAACTCTTTTAAATTGGGGCTTAAAACATTTATTTTCACTGAAACTTTTAATTAGAATCTTCTACACTGTAATTTCTATTTTTCATATTTATTTTGTGTGATTTTATTCTCTTATATATTGTCTGAGATTAGGTGTTTGGTTTGTGTTCTTGTTCTGCGTAACACACTTTGAACTGCCTTGTGTGTGAAAAGTGCTGTACAAATAAACTTGCTAGCTTTCTTAATTCATCAAATACATTTATATGTATTAGGAATTTGCTGAGGTGTGTTGGCACAACATGCAACAAAACCAATATTCAACAATTATAAGAATGAAGAATTAGAAAAAAAGTAAACTTTTAGGTTAAAGTATGGATTTGGGCCAAAACATGCATAAATACAATGTAAACAGCATTATAAAAAGAGATTTAAAATGTTGACGATGCAGTGAAGTGACTGAAGTAATAAATAGAGGGGAGTGGATGACAACTAGAATGGTTGATCAGATTAACTGCTTGGAGGTACAAACTTTTAAGATGATGTGGACTTTTTGTTTCAATAACCCTGTAGTGCTTTCTTAAGGGAACTTTTGGGAAAGGTTATTTGGATCGGTAGCGCCCGCAATGATTTTTTTTCTGCCTGCTTCTTTGTACAGGACACAAACAAGTCCTTCAGTGATGGTAGATAGCAACCAATGACACTTTTAACTAACCTGTCAGCTTACTGTAGTTTTTGATTATTCTGAGAGGATGCTGCACATCCAGACAGTAAAGGCAGATATGAGGATATTGTTGCAATAATTAACAACGTGACCAAATTTCTAAAGGTAATTTAGAACAGCAACAGCAACACTAAACAGCTGATATGTTTGAACCACAAACCAAAATACAATAAATTAGAAGTAAAAGCTTTCCAATGGTGGAAAAAAATTAAATCAGAGATACGCAAGTAGCCAGAATTGGATGAGCATTAATAGCTCAAATAATTGGAGCGCTGAGCCAGGAAAGGATTTGAAAGCGGGATGGAAAGTTCAAAAGTGAAATGTTGCTTAATGGGAAACCAACTGAAAGATATTGGGAAAAGTGAAGATGAGTGATTGAGACTAATGCAGGTTGGGTGCAGGGCAGCAGAGTTTTGGATGAAGTCAAGTTTCTGAAAAGAAAACTGTCAGAAGAGTATTTAAATAGGTAAGCAAGAATATTTAAATAATGCCCAGGAAGAGCAAGGTGAGGTGCCTCAATGACTATCACCCAGTTGCATTCAGTTCTACTGTGATGAAGAGATTTAAGAGGTTGGTCTTGGCCAGAATCAACTTCTGCCTAAGTAAGGCCCTAAACCAGATGCCTTTTACCTACTGCCACAAGAGGTCTTCAGCCAATCTCACTGGCTCTCCACTTGGCCTAGGATTACCTGGACTATAGCATAACTATATCAAACTATGTTTATAGATAGCTCAGAATTCAACATCATCTTAGCTTCAGTACTAATCACCAAGCTCTAAACCCTAGGCCTCTGTACCTTCCTCTGAAACCAGATCCCTGACTTCATCATTGGGAGACCAAAATCAGTGCAGATCAGCAATAACATCTCCGCTTCACTGACAATCAACATGAGCGCACCTCAGGGATGGGTGTTTATCCCACTGTTCTACTCTCTCTGGCCACGAGTGTGGCTAACAGCTCAACCAAGTAGACTTCAGAGGAGGGAAATCAGAGATTCTTGAGCCAGTACTTAACAGAGGTGGAGAGGGTGAGTTACTTTAATTCCTGTGTGCAACTACCTCAGAGGGTCTGTCCTCAATTCATCATGTAAATGTAATGCAAAGAAAGCACAACAGGGCCCCTACTTCCTCAGGGTCATTTATTTGGCAGTTTGAATGGGGCACGACTGCGCAAGCGCATGAAGGTCAGCCTCTGAGATCAGCGGAAGAGTATAAAAAGCGAATAGATTAATGGAGCGGGTGACGTAGGAGTGGGCAACGGAGTAGTGGGAGACAGAGTAGGAAGGCTTTGGCTCAAGAGGCTTTGGCAAGCAGAGTCTGAGGACGAGCTTGCTCCCAGTGAGATAAGGTGGGGTGAGCTCCTTTAATTGATCTAATTAGCTTAAGAGTAGGTAATGGAGGCAGCAGTTAGGGCAGTCGAGTGCCCCATTTGCAGTATGTGGGAAGTCAAGGCGAGCACAATTGTCCCTGATGACTACACCTGCAAAAGGTGCATCGAGCTGCAGCTTCTGACAAACCGAGTTAGAGAGCTGGAGCTGGAGCTGGATGAACTTCAGATCATTTGTGAGGCAGAGGGAGAAATAAACAGGAGTTCCAGGGAAATAGTCGCCCCTAGGAGTCAGGAGACAGGCAGTTGGGTGACTGTCAGGAGAGGGAAGGGGAATACAGAAAGAGCAGAGCACCCCTGTGGCCGTTCCCATCAACAATAAGTATACCGTTTTGGATACTGTTGGTGGGGACGACCTACCAGAGACAAGTTGCAGTGGTTGCGTCTCTGGCACTGAGACTGGATCCTCAGCTCAGAAGGGAAGGAGGGAAAAGATGACAGCAGTAGTGATAGGAGATTTGATAGTTAGGGGGACAGATAAGTTCCGTGGAAGAGATCGAGAATCCCGGATGGTCTGTTGCCTCCCTGGTGCCAGGGTTCTGTGATAACTTGGATCGAGTTCTCAGTATTCTCAAGAGGGAGGTTGAGCAGCCAGATGTCATGGTCCATGTAGGGACCAATGACGTGGATAGAAAGAAGGAGAAGGTCCTGCAAAGAGAATTTAGGGAGTTAGTTGCAAAGTTGAAGGTTAGGTCCTGCAGGGTTGCAATCTCAGGATTGCTACACGTGCCACGTACTAGTAAGGCCAGAAATTGGAAGATAATGCAGCCAAATACATGGCAAAGGAGTTGGTGCAGGAGAGAGGGCTTCATGTTTCTGGACAATTGGGCCTTGTTCCAGGGAAGATGGAACCTGTTCTGACTGGACGGATTGCACCTGAACTGGAAGGGGACTAACATCCTTGCGGGAAGGTTTGCTAGTGCTGCTCCGGGGGGTTTAAACTAGATTTGCAGGGGGAGGGGAACCAGAATGTTAGAGCAGATAGTGTGGTGGAGGAGGATAAATGTTATGCGAGAGCTGCAAGTATAGTGCATGGAGTAAAGCCAGATCGAACATATAAAGAGGCTTTGGGGAAAGAGAAACAGAATAAAGGGTGTAAAGGTAGTAAGGTAGAAGGGCTAAAGTGCATGTACAATACAAGAGGCATCAGGAGCAAAGGTGATGAACTGAGAGCTTGGACACATACATGGAATTATGATGTAGTGGCCATTACAGAGGCTTGGCTGGCACCAAGGCAGGAATGGATTCTCAATATTACTGGATTTCAGTGTTTTAGAAGGGATAGAGAGGGTGGGAAAGGGGAGGAGGGGTAGCATTACTGGTCAGGGATACTATTACAGCTACAGAAAGGGTGGGTCATGTAGCAGGATCCTCTTTTGAGTCAGTATGGGTGGAAGTCTGGAACAGGAAGGGAGCAGTTACTCTATTAGGAGTATTTTATAGGACCCCTGGTAACAGCAGAGATACTGAGAGGTAGATTTTGGAAAGGTGCAAAAATAACAGGGTTGTTATCATGGGTGACTTCAACTTCCCTAATATTGATTAGTTCCTGATGAGTTCCAATGGTTTAAACAGGGTAGATTTTGTCAAGTGTGTCCAGGACGGATTCCTGTCACAGTATGTTGACAGGTTGACTAGGGGGAATGCCATACTAGATCTAGCATTAGGTAATGAACCAGCTCAGGTCACAGATCTCTCAGTGGGTGAGAATCTGGGGGACAGTGACCATTGGTCCCTGGCCTTTAACATTCTCATGGAAAGGGATAGAATCAGAGAGGACAGGAACATTTTTAATTGGGGAAGGGCAAATTATGAGGCTATAAGGCTAGAACTTGCGAATGTGAATTGGGATGATGTTTTTGCAGGGAAATGTACTATGGACATGTGGTTGATGTTTAGGGATCTCTTGCAGGATGTTAGGGATAAATTTGTGCCAGTGAGGAAGATAATGAATGGTAGGGTAAAGGAACCATGGGTGAAAAGTGAGGTGGAAAATCTAGTCAGATGGAAGAAGGCAGCATACATGAGGTTTTGGAAGCAAGGATCAGATGGGTCTATTGAGGAATATAGGGCAGCAAGAAAGGAGCTTAAGAAGTGGCTGAGGAGAGCAAGAAGGGGTCATGAGAAGGCCTTGGCGAGTAGGGTAAAGGAAAATCCCAAGACATTCTTCAATTATGTTAAGAACAAAAGGTTGACAGGAGTGAAGATAGGACCGATTAGAGATAAGGGTGGGAAGATGTGCCTGTGGAAGTGAGCGAGGTCCTCAATGAATGAGGTCCTCGGTATTCACCAATGAGAGGGAACTTGATGACGGTGAGGACAATATGAGTGAGGTTGATGTTCTGGAGCATGTTGATATTAAAGGAGAAGAGGTGTTGGAGTTGTTAAAATACATTAGGACGGATAAGTTCCTGGGGCCTGAACAGAATATTCCCCAGGCTGCTCCACGAGGCAAGGGAAGAGATTGCTGAGCCTCTGGTTAGGATCTTTATGTCCTCGCTGTCCATGGGAACGGTACCGGAGGATTGGAGGGAGACGAATGTTGTCCCCTTGTTCAAAAAGGTAGTAGGGATAGTCCGGGTAATTATAGACCGGTGAGCTTTACATCTGTGGTGGGAAAGCTGTTGGGAAAGATTCTTCGAGATAGGATCTATGGGCATTTAGAGAATCATGGTCTGATCAGGGCCAGTCAGCATGGCTTTGTGAAGGACAGATCATGCCTAACAAGCCTGATAGAGTTCTTTGAGGAGGTGACCAGGCATATAGATAAAGATAGTGCAGTGGATGTGATCTACATGGATTTTAGAGAGGCATTTGTGAAGATTCCACATGGTAGGCTTATTCAGAAAGTCAGAAGGCATGGGATCCAGGGAAATTTGGCCAGGTGGATTCAGAATTGACTTGCCTGCAGAAAACAGAGGGTCGTGGTGGAGGGAGTACATTCAGATTGGAGCGTCTTGCCTAGTGATGTCCCACAAGGATCGGTTCTGGGACTTCTAATTTTTGAGATTTTTATTAACGACCTGGATGTGGGGGTAGAAGGGTGGGTTGGCAAGTTTGCAGGTGACACAAAGGTTGGTGGTGTTGTGAATAGTGTTGAGGATTGGCGAAGATTGCAAAGAGACATTGATAGGATGCAGAAGTGGGCTAAGAAGTGGCAGATGGAGTTCAACCCAGAGAAGTGTGAGGTGGTATGCTTTGGAAGGACAAACTCCATGGCAGAGTACACAGTAAATGGCAGGATACTTGGGAGTGTGGAGGAGCAGAGGGATCTGGGGGTACATGTCCACAGATCCCTGAAAGTTGCCTCACAGGTAGATAGGGTAGTTAAGAAAGCGTATGGGGTGTTAGCTTTCATAAGTCGAGGGATAGAGTTTAAGAGTCACGGGGTAATGATGCAGCTCTATAAAACTCTGGTTAGGCCACACTTGGAGTACTGTGTCCAGTTCTGGTTGCCTCACTATAGGAAGGATGTGGAAGCATTGGAAAGGGTACGGAGGAGATTTACCAGGATGCTGCCTGGTTTAGAGAGTGTGCATTATGATCAGAGATTAAGGGAGCTAGGGCTTTACTCTCCAGAGAGAAGGAGGATGAGAGGAGACATGATAAAGGTATACAAGATATTAAGAGGAATAGATCGTGTGGACAGCCAGCGCCTCTTTCCCAGGGCACCACTGCTCAATACAAGAGGACATGACTTTAAGGTAAGGGGTGGAAAGTTCAAGGGGGATATTAGAGGAAGGTTTTTTACTCAGAGAGTGGTTGGTGCATGGAATGCACTGCCTGAGTCAGTGGTGGAGGCAGATACACTAGTGAAAGTAGAGAATACTAGACAGGTATATGGAGGAATTTAATGTGGAGGGTTATATGGGAGGCAGGGTTTAAGGGTCGACACAACATTGTGGGCCGAATGGCCTGTACTGCGCTGTATTGCTCTTTGTTCTCTTTGTTCTTTGAGTCTATGGAGATTCGGCTTGCCAGCAAAACCCTTGTTAAACTTCTATAGATGTGTGGTGGAAGTGTGCTGACTGACTGCATTATGGGCTGGTATGGGAACACCAATGCCATTGAGCAGAAAATCCTACAAAAGGTATAGGATTCAGTCCTGTACATCACAGGTAAAATCATCCCAACCATTGAGCAGTTATACATGAAATGCTACCATAGAAAAGCTTCATCCAGCCTCAAAGATCCTCACCACCCAGGCCATGCTCTTTTCTCACTGCTGCCATCAGATAGAAGGTACAAGAGCCTCAGGACTTGCACCAACTGGTTCAAGAACAATTACTACCACTCAACAATCAATCTCTTGAACAGAAGGGGACAGCTATACTCACTTAAGGACTCTTAACTTGTTACTTCATGCTTGTTATTTATTTATTGCTATTTATTTATATTTACATCTGCACAGTTTGTTTGATGTTCACAGGTCCTGATTTTGATGGTTTATAGATCCGGTTTACAGTCACTGTTCTATAGATTTGCTAAGTATGCAAATTAAACAGTTGCCATCAACTGATTTATAAAGGCAACACATCCTGTATGTGCTACCTGCACATCATCATGACTGATGTTTTGACATAATTCATATTTTATAGTATGTATGGTATCATAAATACTGTAAGAAAATCAAATCATTATATGCATACATTTGATCGGCACTTTTAACAAACAAGAATTTTAGTGAACTATTTCAGAATGATATGCTTTGCACTCTCAAATAGTTTGGGTGAATTTCATCGAAATTATGAATGCTGCCAAGAAAAATGATTTACAAGTTATCAGATAACTGTTAAAAGGTAACAGACATTAAAAGGTAACAGCCAGAACTTAAAAATGAAACAGCATGGGAACATGAGTTCAACATTATTGCTTTCTCTTAAATCAAAAACTGACAATTTTCCTTTGCAAAGTATTTTAAGAGTATTGAGCATCATCATTACGCAGCAAATGTAAGCATGAAAGGTTTTTTTTTACTTTGACTTACCTGGGGACAACACGGCAACGCTATTACATCTTGGGGTATTTCAGAGTTTGGAGTTCCTTCCAACAGGTGTAAGGACTGAACATTATCTGTAAGGATTGTACACTCTTCCCGTGAGTGTGGGTTTCCTCCAAGTGATCTGGTTTCCTCTCACAGTCCAAACATGTACCAGTTAGTAGGTCAATTGCTCATTGTAAATTGTCTTGTGATTAGACTAGAGTTAAATACCTAGGTAGTTGGACTATGTGGCTCTTTGGGCCAGAAAGGCCTGTTCCGCAAAGTATCGCTAAATAAATAAAAATAAACATTTTACAAAATGTTACAGCCTGTGGAATAGATTGCTTTTCAGAGAGTTACCAAATAACCTTGCAATTTGTTTTTCTAATTTGCCCACCTCCAGACTTGAAGAAGTAGCAATTATTTTACAATTGAGCAGAAAATCTCTGTAGAAGAAATAGTGACGTTTATAATAAAACTGTTACATTACGAAATCCAAAGTTGGATGGCTGGGGAGAAATAAATTACCTTCATTTCTGCGCCCATCTTCACTGTTATTCCAAGTGCCCTAAAACTGATGAAAAACTTTTAAATGTTATACATTTTTATGAGGTAGAGAATGTAGTGGACAATTTGAACAGAACAGGGCTTTTCCAAGTGTATTGCAATAAAAAGCTCGACAATGAATTTCATAGTGGCCTGGTTGTGGAATATTCACTAGTATTCCAATGCTCTTTAGAGTCAAGAGATCTTCTAAATCCATCTGAGAAACCAAATGAAAGCTCTGAAAAAAAACTGAGAAAGAACCTCAGTTTTGCAACCTAAACAAAAGTCAGCACCTTTAATTACTCAGTCAGCCAGGAGCCTTGGATTTGCACTTGAATCTAAGTCCTTCTGATTTAGAAGCAACTTTCATGGAAATCAATATAAGTTAAAATGAGGAGAGTTGCAAAGCATGTGCTGAAACATGATAACTCATTTTATGTTGATGGTTCAGAGAAGTACTATATATCTCAATGAGATAAACAGATCAGTCAGATATTATTTCCAGCATAGGACAGATGATATCAGGAATTGGGTCTCTATGATTGGTTTTAGCACTATTAGTTCGAAATTCAACAAGAACTAAGCCCTCTTCAGCTCTTGGTTACTGTTCCAACCCCTGCTTCACAGTGGCCACAGTACATTACAGCCAGTCCTGATGAAGGATCGCAACCCAAACATCAACTGTCCATTTCCCTCCATAAATACTGCTTGTGACACACCGAGATTCTCCAGTGTTTTGTCTGTTGCCCCAGGATTCCAGCATTTGTGTCACGGTGATCCCTATATGTGAACGAAGTTGAGACAGAATACAAACCAAAGAAAAATACTTTGGGTTAAGAATTGTTTAGCACTTCAAAACTCATGCTAAGGTGTCAGTGCATGGGTATACCTGGAGCAGAATCTGTTTTTTTTATTGCTGACTACACTCAGTGGCCACTTTATAAGTACTTCCTGTACCAAATGAAGCGGCCACTGAGAATATCTTTGTGGTTTTCTGCTGCTGCAGCCCATCCACTTCAAGGTTCGATGTTTTATGTGTTCAGAGGTGCTTTTCTGCACCCCACCGTTGTATGGCATGGTTATTTGGGTTACTGGTATCTTCCTGTCCCATCTGGCCTTTTTTCTTTGATCTATCTCATTAACAAATGTGTTCACCCATAGAACTGCTGCTCACAGATTTTTATTTTTGTTTTTCACACCATTCTCTGTAAATTCCAGACACTGTTGTGCATGAAAATACCAGATCAGTAGTTTCTGAGATACTCCAACTTCCCCATCTAGCACCAACAATTATTCTATGGTCAAAGACTCTTAGATCACCTTTCTTCCCAATTTTGCAGAACAACTGAACTTCTTCGCCATGTCGGCATGCCTTTATGCATTGAGTTTTGAGTTGCTGCCACATGATTGACTGATTAGATATTTGCAATTACAAGCACTTATGCAGGTGTAGATAATAAAGTGGCCTCTGAGAGTATGTAGTGAAATATGTTGTTTTGCAGCAGGACGCAAAAATCAATATACGTTGCGATAAATAAATGCATACATATATAAATACATACTGTACATAATGCAAAAGCACAATAGTGAGGTAGTGTTCATGCATTCATGGACTATTCAGAAAGCTGATGGCAGAGGGGTAGAAGCTGTTCCTGAAACACCAAGTGTGTGCCATCAGGCTCCTGTACCTACTCCCCAATGGCAGAAATGAGAAAAGGGTATGTAACGGATGGTGAAGATTCTTAGGGATGGATTCCGCAATCTTGAGGCACTGCTCCTCTCGCTGATGAGAGGATTGTGCCTGTGGTGGAGCTGACTGAGTCTATAACCCTCTGCAAACACTTGGTCCTGTGCATTCGAACCCCCATGTAGGACTGTGATGCAACCAGTCAGAATGTTCTCCACTGTACATCTATAGAAATCTGCAGGAATCTTTGGTGGCATGCCAAATCCCCTCAAACTCCTAACAAAGGTACAGCCTGTAGTGAAAAATGTTTTCTTGTTCTGATGAAGGCCTTTTCCTGTATTCACATCTTCCTCCATCTCCAAAGTGAACTTTCATCTGACTATTTAGCAGCTGAATAATTAATTATATGCCACATGCCAACTATTGTCACTGCTGCCTACTAAATATATTTCTCTCTCTCTCTCTCTCTCACACACACACACACACACACACACACACACACACACTTCAGTAGAAATCAAATAACAAGACTATTGCATAATGCATAAAGCTGTTGCTTAACTCCAAATGTCTCCGTTGTTTTCTTATAGGGTAGTACAAGTACAGAATCATTAATAACATGTCAAGTAAATCCTTAAATTGAACAGATTGAACAGGTATAGGTGTAAAAGATCAAATAAGGCTTAAGTCCTAGGAGCAGAATTAGCCCATGGAGTCTGATCTGATTTTGGACTTTCTGAGACTCTGGAGGATTCAGGCACTAAAAGACAATCATATACCATGGAACTGGAATCTGCAGCAGATTAGACTACATCCATAGGATCACTGCTCCCACCCCCAAAGGGCACAAGTGAACTAGCTGGATTTTGATGATAATCCAATAGCTCTGTTATTGCCAGGCCACAAATTACCAAAGTTTGGATTTCAGAACTTGCAGTGGTGGAGTTTGAATTTACAACCTCTGGCATAAAGCCATCTATGCAACCACAATGCTACAATACTCAGTAATTAGCATCGAATATAACTCTCACGTATATCAAAGACAATCTGTGCTTCACATTATTTTAGGTAAGCAATACAACTTCGCCACTTAGGACATTTGTCATTAAATAGGTAACAGGGTGGGGTGTTGTTAAATGAGAAGCCTGCAAAGCAAAAAGCATTGTGTACTTGTGAAGTTACAAACTGGCTTTGTTAAATCAGAACCCTGGAGATAAAGGAGGCTAGAACACGAGTAGCTGAACAAAAGATTGATATCAGATCTAATAGTGAGTAAGCAGCTGCTGGACTAAATATTGGGAATTCAGGCTGTTTCATTCAGTAACACGACAAAGTCTGCAGATACTGGAAATCCAAAGCAACCCGCACAAATGCTGGAAGAACTAAGCAGGCCAGGCAGCATCTATTCAAATGAATAAACATTCAATGTTTCAGGCTGAGACATTTCTTCAGGACTGAGAAAGAAGGGGAAAATGACAGAATAAGAAGATGGGGGGAGTGGAAAGAAGCTAGCTGAAAGGTGATAGGTGAAACCAGGTGGGTCAGAAAAGTCAAGGGCTGGAGAAGAAGGAATATGATAGGAAAGGAGGATCATAGGAGAGAGAGAAAAGGAGGAGACCCTGGGGAAATAATAGGCAGCTGAGAAATGGTATAAGGTCAGAGTGGGAAATAGAGGAAGGGGGGTAGGATTTGTTTACTGGAAGGAGAAATCAATATCCATGCCAACAGGTTGGGGGCTACCCAGACAGAATACAAGGTATTGGTAATCCATCCTGAGGGTGGCCTCATCTTGGCACAAGGGGAGGCCACGGACCAACACATCAGAATGGGAATCTGATTTAAAATGTTTGGCCACCAGAAAGTCTGGTGAAGTCTTGCCTCATCTGGAAGGACTGCTTGGGTCCCTGAATGGAGGAGAGGGAAGAGGTGAATGGGCGGGTGTAGCACTTAGGCCAATTGCAGGCTTAACTGCAAGAAGGGAGATTAGTGGGAAGGGATGAATGGACAAGCAATCACAGAGGAGCAATCCCTGCATAAAGTGGAAAGAGGCAGAAGGAGGTTAAGATATGTTTAGTGGTAGGTTCAATCAATATTTGGAGATTTAGGAAGATGTAAACATCCACCTCATTCATGCCAGCTTCATCATTCTGCAAGCCAGGTTCAAATTCCCAGTTTCCTGATCATACTCATGTTTCTTTGCTTGCCAAAAAAGTACGTTTTTAAATTAAACTCTGTGATTGAATTCTGTAATTTTGTCTACTAGAAAACAATCATAGTATAGACTCATTATACATAGAAGTAGTTCATTTCTTGCATTCTGCTTTTGGGAGTTCTTTGAAAAAGCTATAAAATATGTAATACATGCATTCCCCCCCCCCCCACAAAGGTAGAGTGTTCCTATGAAACCTTTCCTAAGCCGAAATGGTGTAAAGCGAAGAACCATTAGTTTATATGGGAAAAATTTTCGTAAAAGCAAAACTCCTCTTTGTAATGCGAAAACAGGTTACTAATGTAGGTCTTTTGTAAAAGTGAAGTGGTGTAAAGCACACATTCGTAAAGTGGGGGACACCTGTATTCTCTGACCCTTTCCCAATGACCTTGCAAATATTTATTCAATTCCCAAATGAGAAGTATCCAGATTGCTGCCAACACCATCTTAGGCACAAAATTTCAGATCTTATGTTTCTGTGTAAAACTTCTCCTCAATTTAACTATGTTCTTCATTTAAATTAAACCTCTGACCTTCGGTTAATGACCTATGAACTATAAGAAACAGTTTCTCCTTATATACTGTAACATACATTAACCTTGAGCACATCTATCAAATCTATCACATTGATCAAAAAGTGTTGGCGCATGGTTAAGGCTTTGGGCTGGCGATCTGAAGGTCGTTAGTTCGAGCCTCAGCCGAGGCAGCATGAGCAAGGCACTTAATCACACACTGTTCCTGCATGGCTATAACCCAGTGGCAGTGGTTGGTGCAGTATGAACAAGACAAGACAATCGTCCTTGAGCAATAAAAGCACAAAAGACTACAGTTGATAGAATATACAGTACTATGCAAAAGACTTAGTCACAAATATATATAAATAGCTAAGGTACCTAGGAATTTTGCACAGCACTAGAGTAATTTTATGTATTGCGCTGTACAGGTGCCACTAAATAAAAACAACTTTTTAACATGTGAATGATGATAAACCTGATTCTGATATGAGTCTCTATTGTGGACTGAGAGTGGGAAGGAGGTCAGGGAATGGGGAATCATGGTTGGGAAGGGAGAGGGGAGGAAGCAGGACAAACTAGAGAGGCATTCTATAATGATCAATAGATCAATTGTTCGGAATCAAATGACCTTGTTGGAAGAACCCAGTAACATCTGTGGAGAGTAAAGGGTTTCTTCCCAAAACCTCAACAATTCTTCAGCAGACACTGTTCCCCAGCAAACTCTCTGTTGCTTCCTTTAACCATCCTGCTCCAAGAGGAATAACTGCTGCAGATCTGTTTCTCAACATAACTGAATGCATTCACCCCAAAAGCTTTGCAGTAAACCTGCATTGCTTCCTCTCCAATGCTTTGTCATTCCCAAAATTTGCCAATGCTTCAGCTGAGGTCTAACAGAAGTATTTCAAGACTTAATAAAATATATTTGTGTTCTTTTTCACTCCCAGCCTCATTAAGAATGCTAAGTTTCCCTTCTGCTTTCTTTTCAATAATCTTCTCAATTTGTTAGTCTATTTTTGAAAAACCTGGACATATACACTCAAGGTCTACAACAGTCTTTAAAATTGCATCATTTGTGCTAAGTTTAATTCACAAGAGGCAAAGATAGTCTTTTAGAATATATCATATGAATAGAAAGCTATGTGAAACCTTAGGAAAAGCAACACCAAAAATGTGGGTGTGCAATGAATGATTACGTCTATAGTATAACAAATATTGTTGAATGAACAGGCGGAAATTCTGGTACTAAAAGCCATTTAACTAAAAATAATCTCATGTTTAAAATGCACTTAAAATTATTGATCATGAACTTTAATATTGTCTTAAACAGTGAAGAATAATCACAGTAAAACAATTATGAACTCATAAATCTTTTTAGAGAAACTTCAGGCACCATTTTAAGCAAAATTATCAGTTGTTTATGTTGAACCGCAGTCATGAGCTTAATAGCAGCTAAGTATATATACAAAAAACAGCCTGAGGTTTACATTTTCCATTTGCACATTCACAGCTGCAAGGCGAGAACTGTAAAAGCATCGATATTGCTGTAATCATGTCCATTTATAAGTGTTGGAATGGAGACTAAGAACAGGCATAATATCTCACCTATATGAATAAAATGTGTAAGGTGTTAGAAAACTGAAGGAATTTGGCATTGAATTCAAACCACTCTACGTGAGTAGCATTAAAATAGAACTGCAAGTGCTTTAACTGGGTTATATCACCCTCCTGAGACAGAACTTAACCTCACATTCTTTACAAACAGAGATTGCTAATAATAAGCTAGAGGCTGCTGTACCCTAAGACATAAATGGTATTGTGCTACTACTCTAAGTTGATCACCTGCCATTGTTTATTTCTTTCCTTATCCTTCAGTGTCCTTGGGGTGTGTCAAGCTAAAGATCTATGTTCAACTCTTGTTGTCCAACACAAAACATCTTGGACCATTTTCCTGCACTATGTAAAGGAAAGACATATACACATGTATGTCTTGTTGTACTATTCCACACCCTGAAGACTTACCACAACCACTGAAGATTTTTTTTCTTTAAAGTGCAGCTGCTGCTATAAATATCAATATAGAAATTACTTGATGTTTCAGGTTAGCAGATATGCCACTGAAACCCCAAATAGAAATATCCATGATTCAACCCAGTCTTAATTGTGTCTGGCTGTTCAGTGCAGGGAAACTGAAGCTGTATCGAGACCATTTGAAAATGAGAAGTATATTCTAAGTTACTCTATTCACTTATGCTTTGCAAATATCTGATAAAGGATGTTATCATTGAAAATTAAGGAGCTTCATAAGGATTGGTACTATTTGAAAATTCCTAAAAGTTCAAGGTTCAAAATAAATTTATTATCAAAGAACATATGTGTCACCATATACAACCCTGAGATTCATTTTCTAGAGGCATACTCAATAAATCTATAATAGAATAATAACCATAATATAATCAATGAAAGACTGCACCAACTTGGCTATTCAACCAGTGTGCAAAAGACAAAAAACTGTGCAAATACAAAAAAAAAACAACAATGAATGAATAAGCAAAAAATATCAAGAACCTGAGATGAAGAGTATTTAAAACTGAGTCTATAGGTTGTGGGAACATTTCAATGATATGGCATGAAGTTGAGTTAAGTTATCCCCTTTGGTTAAAGAGCCAGATGGTTGAGGGATAATAACTGGTGGTGTGAGTCCTAAGGCTCCTGTACCTTCTTCCAAGCATCCAGCACAAGAAATATAGTGAGCATTCTGGTACTAGGCAATGAACCTGTTCGGATTACCGACCTCTCAGTAGGTGAGCAATTCAGAAACACAATCCTCTGACCTTTACCATAGCCCTAGACAGAAACAGGAGCAGACAGTTTGGAAAAGTATTTAATTGGAGGAAGGTGAATTCAGATGCTGGTAAACAGAAACCTGGGAGTGTAAATCAGGAAAAAATATACTGAAGGAAATTCATTGCAGAAATGTGGAGGTTGTTCAGAGAGCACTTGCTTGTGGTTTTGTATAGGTTTATCCCAGAGGAAGGGAAAGGAACCATAGTTGCCAAGGGATGGCAATATGAAACAAAAGAAAAAAAGAACAATACTTAAGGGTTAGGAAGCAAGGATCAGACAGAGTTTTAGAAATTTACAAGGTAGCCAAGAAGGAGCTTAGGAAGGGTCTTAGGAGAGCTAGAAGGAGATATTAGAAGACCTTGCTTGTAGGGTTATGGAAAACCTCAAGGTGTTCTACATATATGTGAAGAACAGGAGGATGACTAGAGTAAGACTAGGACCACTCAAGGATTAAAGAGTTAACATGAGCCTGGAAGTGGAGGAGGTAGGGGAAGTCCCCAATGTATAACTTGTTTCAGTCTTCACCAGTGAGAGGAACTTTAATGAATGTGAGGACTATGTAAAATAGTCTGACATGCTGGAACACGTCGATGTTCAGGAAGGAAGTGTGCAGGAACTTTTTTAAAACACTAGGGTAGTTAAGTCCCTGGGGCCTGATGATGCACTTTGGAGGTACAATTTGTGTGCTTCTTAGCCACCTGAGTAGAGCCAGTTGACTGGAAGATGGCAAATGTTATTTTGTTATTCAAGAAAAGTAGTAAGGGTCGTCTTGAGCATTATAGACCAGTGAATTTTATGTCAGTAGTGGACATTCTATTGGTATTGATTCTTAAAGACAGGACTTACAATTATTGGAGAAGCATAGTCTGATTAGGGATGGTCATGCCTCACAACTTCATTGAATTCTTTGAGAAAGTGACAAAACAAATTGATGAAGGCTGAGCATTGGATGTGGTGTTTATAGATTTTAGTAAAATGTTTAACAATGTTTCAGAAAGTCAGGAGGCGTAGGATCTAGGGAACTTGGCTGTATGGATGCAGAATTGGCTTGCCTGTAGAAGGCAGAGAGTGGCCTAGTTGGAGCATATTCTGCCTGGTAGTCAGTGACCAATGGCCTTCTGGGCCCCCTGCTCTTTGATTTGCATGAGGAAGTGGAAGAGTGGAAGTGGAAGTTTGCAGATGACACAGAAAGTTGGTAGTGTTGCAGATAGTTATCATAGGTTACAACAGGACATTGAAAGATTGAACTTGAATATACAAGGATAATAGCAGAATTCTTAGAAATTTGGAAGAACAGAGGGATCCAGGGGTCCACATCCATAGATCCCTCAAATTTGCCACATATGTTGATAGGATTGTTAAGAAGGCATATGGTCTGTTGGCCCTCATGAGTTGGGAGATTAAGTTCAGGAGTTGCACCTCTACAAAACTCTGGTTAGTACACATGCTTAACCCACTGCTCTCCTCTCTCTGGTGACTAAGTACAGCTCAAATGCCATCTCCAGATGTGCTGATGACACAACTGTTGTTGGCAGAATCTAAGATCATGATGAAAAGGCGTACAGGAGTGAAATAGATCTGCGGATTGAGTGATGTAACAGCCTTGCATTCAAAATCAGTAAGACCGAGGAACTGATTGTGGACCTCAGGATGGAGAATTTGAGGGAACACAATCCAGTCCTCATCCCTGGGTGTCAACATCTCTGAAGATCCATCCTGGGCTCAACGTATTGAAGCTTTACAAAGAAGGCACACCACGGGGTACATTTTATTAGGAATTTGAGGAGGCCTGGTATGACTCCAAAGACTCAAGCAAATTTCTACATATACCATACAGAGTATTCTAGTCTTTTGCATCACTGTCAGGTATGGAGGGCCACAGCACAGCACTGGAAAAAGCTGCAAGGTGTTGCAAACCAGACCAGCTCTGTCATGGGTACTAGCCTCCCCAGAATCCATAACATCTTTAAAAGACGGATCTTCAAATAGGCAATGACCCCCCGCCAATCAGGATGTGCTCGTTTCTTATTACTGCCATCAGCGAGGAGGTACAGGAGTTTAAAGACACACACTCAACACTTCAGGAACAACGTCTACCCCTCTGTCATCAGATTTCTGAATGGACAATGAACCAACCCATGAACACCATCCCTCTGTGTTTGCGCCATTAATTTAATTTAAATACACACACACACATTTCTTATTGTATTTTTATATACTGCACAACAGTGCTGCTGCAAAATGACATGTATCAGTGATATTAAATGTGATACTAATTCTAACAACACGGACTATTGTGTTCAATTCTGATCATTTCATTATAGAAAGGATGTGGAAACTTTAGAGAGGGTGTAGAGGAGATATACCAGGATGCTGCCTGGACTAGACAGCGTATCTTATGAGGATAGGTTTAGATAGCTAAAACTTTTCTCTTTGGAGCAAAAGAGGATGAGACATTACTTGATAGAGGTGTATAAGAATATAAGAGGCATAGATAGAGTGGACAGCTAGTGCCTTTTCCTAGTGACATACCTGGAGGCCCAGACAGCCATGAGCACCGAAGTGCTGGTGGTGGAAGCAACACACATGGGTTTCTGCTCTCTAGGTTTTCTAGATATGCTATGAAACTTGGAGTCCCTGACACAGTAGGTGCCCTGGGGTCAACACTCGTCTCTGGTGATGGAGCTCTATTCAGGCTGGTTCATAGCTTTCAGACCTTCTGCAGAAGTATTTCGTCCCGGACATGCTGCGTGGAGATGAACTAGCCAAGAAGAGCTGTCAGCTTCGACATCCCCATTGACTTCCCTGGCTCCTCAGAAGGACTCTGAAGGGTCTTGGGCCATGCACCTTAGGCCACATATTCTTCCTCGGACTCCATCGTGTCCCACCATCCATCCTCATGAGACTCCATCACTGGAGCATCTAGCTTAACTCTGGTATTCTGTGAGCGAAACCCGACTCTTTTAGACATCATCTCCCCTTTTTGGCTTACTATCCCACTGCTGCCACACAGCACTATCAGGTGTGGGTAGGCATGCCTGACAAATGTCACCAATTGAAAAAAACAGATAGTAAACCACAACAGCACGTTAGTGCCAGGGGGCTTATTTAATGCCAGGTGGGGAAAAAAGCAAAAGCTACCCAAAAGTTGCGAAGAAAAAAAGTAATTACAAATGGATAAATGAAAACAAACATGAACAAATATTTACAAATATACAGAGGCTTTCATCATGACACACTTTGCTGTTAACTTCCCCAATATAACTATCCACCAAAACTCAAATACAGCCTCCACACCTCCCAGCAAAGCCAAACCAAAGGTTTAAATCTGCTCGCAGAGGATGTAGTACACATTCTCCTACTAACCCAGGCATTATTGTAGGACACCCCAAACTGTCCCTCAGGTCTTTTGGGGCCATTCTGCTGTCTACAAACCAATGTAACAGTGTGAGTGAAATTAAATGAAACTGTTTGGAACACCTCTGTCTAGAATCCTTATTTTTCTGAGTTATAAACCAGTAGAGCACATTAACTGAAGGGATTGTTTTGATTAGCTAAGCTAATGATTGTTTGACTGTTGGGGTGTGTAAATGGTGAACTGCAGAACAGGAGGGTAAAGTGTGTGAACTACCGCAGGAACAGAACGAGGAAGAGTGACTAACCGGACAAAGGGGCAAGGTTAGCAGGAGATTCGGCATTGCCAACCTTTTCTCTCACATTCAGTAAGAGATGACTAATACATGGGCATAGTTTACAGTGGTTGGAGGGGAGCATGGGGGGGGTGATATCAGAGGTAGTTTTTTTAAACACAGAGATCAATAAATGCATGGAACACAACGTTGAAGGTGGCAAAAGTGGCAGGTACATTAGGAGGTTAAAGGACTCTTGGATAGGCAGATGGGTGAAAAAAAATGTAAGTCTCTGTGGGAGGGAATGGTGAGACCGATCTTAGAGTAGGTTAAGAGTGTACAACATTGTAGGCTCATTAGCTTGTACTGTGCTTTACTGTTCTATGGAATGCTCTATGTTCTAAATCCTGCAACATTCCAAGGTCTCTGGAAGATGATTGTACCTCAACTATTAACTGTAGATATTAGAAAATCTAGACTCTATATTTCTCCTGGTGATGTCTGTAAACTAATATCCTTAATGGACTGATTCACTGACAAGTAGAAATCACTTCTTGCCCATTGTTATTTTGTTCAGATTTTTTATCACCCTAATATGACCTGACCCCCCCCCCACCTCCTTGTTTGGAAGATGCCAGATTATTAATTCAGGTGATAACTATGTTACAGGAAATGAGATTAAGGTGAAACTATATGAAATGACTGGCAGCACACTTAAAAAAAAAGAGTTGAAAGATATTCTATTCACATGCCAACAGCTGAAACATTGTGAGGGGAGAGTTGTGGCCAATAAGAAAAGAAAAAGGAAATGTTGTCAGGAAGGAAGCGAACACAGGCGAAGCACTAAATGAATACTGCAGTCTTTACCAAAGGGGTTTCTGTGATTCTCTTTTCCCCTAATAATGGAAACTTTTTAGCCTTGATGCTATTCTCGTGAATCTCAGGAGTACGCTCTTCATGCCCTTGATGTTCTTACTAACGCAGAGAATTGAACTACGGCCAGCCAATATGCATCCAACAGAGAAAGTAGGAGGCATGAGGAGGGAGTGAGGTAACTGTCAAGCAAACTTTTCTTTCTGCAACGGATTTTACAATTGACCTTTTAACTTCAAGGATATTTCTGATATCATTCAAATTGCTGAGCCCTAAACAGACTTCTGACAGCAGTGTTTAACTAGAGGGAGCTCCAACACAGCATTTGTGGAAGTGGAAGAAGTCCATTTTATTATCAGTGTTGTGTGGTGTTTTGCAATGTTAAAATATAACAGAAGTGTATAGAAAACATCAACTAATGATTGAGTTATATTACCTACTAGTGTGTGCAATCAGAAAAAAAAACAAGTTGGAACAAGAGTATTAATTTTCTTTCTATAACAGGCCCCAAACAAAAATGTAAAAGCCGAACTGTAAATATTGTAATCAACAGTTTACAAACAGTTTCAAGGGTTGTCCACAAATGATTTTTTTTAAAGTGTCCATTTTACCGGATTTCTTTTTTCAGAAAAAAAATCTCTTGAAAGCATTTCAGTCAATAAATACTGAATTCTAATGCATAATGCACTGATTATATATTTACCTAATGCTGTTTCTTAGTAACCCAAACTCTTAGTCTTATCACATTCAGAACTAAAAGATAATTTCATATCTTTTTAGATTTGTTTTCCATTATCATTGCAGTTTCTCCCTACTGTGGTCTGTGGTCTCAAAATTACTATTTCGTAGCTGACAGTTGAAGACACTGACCCATCATTTCTATACTATATAGTTTGGTCTTTCTGCCTCTATTGTCTTTGCTATTACTCAACTACTGTCCTTGCACCTCAGCACCCCTACATTCTGCTCCACACCTCCTATTTGATGTGCCTGGTTTTTGGTATGCAGTCTCTTCAAACAAAACTTTACAGGGAAGTGGAAGTAGTTTTAATAGTGATTTTTGAAGAGGAATTAGATAATCCCCGTACTTTTGCAAGCTATTAAATTGCACTTTGGTGAATACAGTTTTAGCATCACCTATGGATTTTGTTGCACAAATCAAGTATACATTAGAATACAAGATTAAGGGAGAATGGTTGTTTTCTAGAAAAACTCCTTTAATTTTTAGAAGATTAGAACAAATCACCTGCCTGGCAGAATTTAGGCTGTGTCCACGTTTCCATGAACAGGAATAAAGCAGGAGATTGTCTCATGTGTTGCACAGCATGGAGCCATTTACAGATTTGTTTGTATAACAGACTATAGAGTCGCCTTTAAGTATTTTGACATCAATTTACACAGAGTCCCACAGGAATGCATCGGTGAGTATTTGCGTGAGGAGCTCAGCACAGACTGGTCCTTCCCTTCCTCATTCCTGTATGGCGACAGCAATTTCATAACAACAGCAAACATCCTGTACCTCACCTTAAGAGAGCCTTTTGTTCACTAAATCTTCAAATTTATCAGAAAATCTGACATGCTTAGCAATAAAAACACTAAGAAGAAATAAATTCTACACTTCCTGGGCAGGTTCGGATAATCTTAACTGAAGAGAAATATTTCTAGCTCTTCCTGTCCATAGATACAAGCCCAGAAATCCTTGAGATTTTTGGATATACTCCTCCCATAACTTAGATAGCTGTATGTCAGAACATTAAGATGCAGTTAGACTTTGTTAGAATTAACGTCAATGGAAAAAGAAAACATCAGTGTCTACATGTAACTTGATTGCCAGTATTTGTGTGCAGGAACAGACATGTTGGAATAACTTTCTCTAAATTCTGGAATTATCTCTCTCAGTCTCTACTCTTCATTGCCTCTCCTTCCTTCTTTAACATACAAGATCTAACTCTGGCCCTTAATTTTACATTACATAGCCCAGTATCATAACTTTTTTGTCGATGTTCCTGTGAAATGCCTTCAGGTGCTTGGCTAGATTAAAAGTGCTACGTTAGTACAATTTATTGTTATGGATCTGTTTCATAGCAGCACAAATTTTTATTTCCATTCTCAGTAAACGACAATATAGTTACCTAGTGATAACCTTTTCTCTTGCCGATACAGACTTAGATATCTTCATTTTTTCTTCTTGCAGCTTATTCCTTTTATTCTCAATATTGATCTTTGCTGCACCTTTTGCTACATGCAAATCTTCAAACAATATCACAATAGACAAATATCAAAATATCTGCATCAGCTGAGAAACCTCTCACAGTTGCTAATAGCAAGAAATGATTGGATCATATTTTATCTGCCAGCTGTTTTTTTTATAGTCACTCATGAAGGATTTTTCGATATTGAACAGGCTTCCACACAAGGAGTTCAGGACAGACGCAGTGAAAATAACTTCAAAAAGGTATAAAGACACAAAACCTGGGAGCACAATGAGTGTTGGGCAGGCTGAAAAAATAATTTACAGAAGCATAAAGAAGCTAGGATTAATAGACAGAGACAGATAAATAAAAGATCAAAGATATGGTGATGCCATGTGGAGTACTGGCCCCTGTACTTTAGAGAAGATGCAAAGGTTCTGGAGAAACTGAAGAGGAAATTTGCCAGAATATTTCCAGGGACTTTAAATATTGGATAGGCTGGAAAAGCAGGGGTTCTTCTGACTGGAACAGGAGGGCCAATTAGATCTAAAGGAGGTGTTTAAAATTATTGAAGGGAAAATAAACAGGATGGAAAAATGGAAACTGTTTCCTTTGGCAGAGGGGTCAGAATGTTGGGTCACGGAATGAACGTGATTGGAGAAAGAACCAACACTGACATGCAGCAAGTTGTTAAAATCTGGAATGTGCCAGTCAGGATGGCTACGTATCTAAGATATATTCAAATTGAGCTGAATAACAGTATGAACTGTAAGAATTTGCAGGACTATGAAGGGAGCGTACTCTTCAGTCTACTTACCCCAGAGGTTGACACCCCATAGGTTAATTTGACTCATATACGTTGCTTATCAGATTCAATATGGGAATTTCAGTTACTATTTATTTGCTTTCTGCTAACCACAAGTTTAAATCACTTTTACTGACAAGAAAATAAACTGATCACTGACTCGTGTTTGTGTGTGTGAGATGTGACTTAGTTTCAATGAATCATAAATATCCAAACAAAACTGGCGTTTTTGACAATTTACGGGAACCTGTGAATTCATTTTGCCTTTCCATCCATCTGACAAATTAACGTGCAGAAGAACACAGACATGAAAATGATGTCTGGTGATCTGCAATGCACATCTGGCAGATACTTGTGATCTCCTTGCCCACATGTGTATATGTTACACAGTCCATGGACCTCTCATGCAGAAGCAAGCACAAAGCATGCTTCAGCGCTTAAAGAGTAGGTTTCAGTCTACAGAGTCTGGCACCGAGCACCACCTACCTTAGGTTCTTATGAATAACATATTTATCCAACTTTCCCTTGGGGCACAACCAGGGGTGACTCTATCACATCTCCCCAAGCTGTAAACCTCAGTGGATGCCATTTTCAAGAAATAAATTCCCTAACATAACATATCCTGCTTTAGAACTCAGCAGGATAAGCACCATTTGTGTGGCAAAGCGGGTATGTCCGGACCCTGCACTAAGAGGGAAGAGGAAGGATCACCAGAACATAGAGGGATGAATCAGAAAGTGATCAGTCCCTCACACCAAACTAGCACCCGACATCTTAGCTTTCATTATGGCCCACTCCCTTTCCATACCTTTGAGGCATGGCCCAAAGCATAAGCTTCCAATCTAAACCTTGAGCCTGGCTTGGTACACATCGCAATATTCCACCCCCACCCCTCCAGCATACACATAACTGATACTGGTCCTATCTTGATCATTTTTACCTCACCACTTTCCCTTCACTTCTGATCCATGTTTGTCTATTCGACCCGGTCTCAGTTACGAACAAAAATGCCAACTAAAGGTCTACTTGGCAAAATACACACAGGCTTGGCCTGTGCAAAGCAGAATCTTCTAGTGCTAGAACCACCCCCCCACCCCCACCACCCACTTAATGTTTGTTGAAGCACGCCATTAAAGTTTTGCGTGGCTATACATGCACTATTCAGTATCCAGGTGAAGAATCGGTGACTTTTACCTTTTTATTTCCAACTAAGATACAATACAGATCTAAACACTCACCTCTGTGGTTCATTATTCTGCATCTGCACAATGGCGACACTGCTCTGCTAACCTGAATCCCACCGGAACAGGAAAGGAGAGAAGCAGGATGCACTGAAGTAAAGGGAATGAAAATAGGAAGGGTCTTCATTGACTGTCAGTGCGGCTCCCTGACAAAGCTGGAGACCAGACCTCCTCATGCAAAGTGGGCACCTTGTTTCCTATTGTCATCTGAAGTGCTTATTTGCTTGCATTCTAAATTAAATCCAGACCTGCATTCTTTGACTATTAACATCCTCTAGGTACCTGAGAGGTTTGTCAGACAGGGCCTCTAAATCAATACTGCCTGCTTCTGATTATATTTGTTGCTGCATAGGTACTCCTTCTTAGTGCCATTTTCATTTTTCTATCTGCTATTAAAAGACTGATGTGTCTGTAGTTGCCTGGATCAGATTTGTTCTCCTTTATTCTTGCTTCCAGCTGTGCCACACATTTCCAGTACCCAATAAATCTTTAGGTGCAGAAATAATTCCACTCGTGCGTCTCTGCATGCGTTTGCTATATTATAGCGAAGCGCAAGTGATCATATGACCTAAAGAGTGCTCAAAGGGGACATGTGGACCCTTGGTTGATGGCACAGCTGCAGACTTAGTGTCCTGAAGCTCTGTCAATCTTCACGTTAGAGTTTAATTTAAATAAAATTCAACTGGGCTCCGCTATTCACCCTGACAGAATTTATTCCTAAAAGGTCAAGAGAACATTCCAGCGTGGAGAGAGCAATAGAGCAGGCAAAACAGAAACAGCCCTTTCACCTACCGAGGCCCTGCCAACTGCAAAGCCCCTGCTTTACACTAAAAATAATCATTTTTAATCCCTCCCCCACCTCTCCCATCAATTCCACACAGATTTGACGATGTATTAGGAGAAATCTATAGTGGCCCATTAACTCACCAGCCCACACATCACTGAGAAAACAAGTCGTCCCTGGGAAGCCCATGCTGTCATAAGGAGAGTGTGTAAACTCCACATAGACAGCACCTGAGCTCAGGATTGAACCATGGTCACTGGAGCTGTCAGGCTGCTGTTCTACAGCTGAGCCATGGTGCCGACCCTATCAGAGGAGTGAATCTCTCTGAGGCTGAGGAAGGCAATCATTCCCTCAAGTTGCACGATTCTAGTCAGGAACAAGACAGCTCAAGAGATCAGTGGAAAGGACTGGGCAGGAAGGTGAGAAGAGGTGTCTAGTGATGAGTGAAGGTTGAGTGTGGTTGGGGATAAAGATGACCAACATTGACTGGATGAGAAGATAAAATAAATCTTAACATCATAAAATGAAAGAGAGAATAACTAAATGCAGAAAATAAGTTATTTGGTAGCCTTTACCAATTTTGATCATCATGTCTCACACTGAGCCATATCTGCTCACATGTAGGCAAAAGCTAAATACTCTAGATGCTGGAAATCTCAAACCAAAACTCAATGTCAGTAAGACCAAGAAAATGATTGTGAACTTCAGGAAGGGGAAATCCTGGGAACACATAACAGTCCTCATCAAAGGATCAGAGATGGCAAGGGAGAGCAGTTTCAAGTTCCTGGGTGTCAACATCACTCAGGGTCTCTCGTGAGCCCAACAGAGTCTGTGAACAAGGTGGGCCAGAGTCACTTCTACTTCCTGAGGAGACTGAGGTCCTTGGGAATATGCAGGCCTCTCCTTCACAACTTCTACCAGTCTGTTGAGCCAGTACAATCTTCTATGCAGTAGTGAGCTGGGGCAATGGCATCAACATGGGTGATGCCAACAGGCTCAATAATCTGATTAGAAAGGCTGGCTCAGTTATAGGAGTTAAACTGGACACACTAGAGGCTATGGAAAATCCTGGCAATTCTGGACAATGTTTCTTACCCTCAGCATGCCACCTTGGCTGAACAGAGGAGCACTTTTAGTACAGTAATAGACTAAGACAACTGCGCTTCTCCAAAGAGCGCTGTATGAGGCCATTCTTACCCTCAGCCATTAGGCTCTATAACGAGTCAACCTATAGGCAGGGAAATGATAACTCCCTCCTGTTAGACTGTTCATAGTAACTTGTGTTTCAATCTTTCTAATTCTTTTCTAATATTTGTATATCTGTACACTTGTAATGCTACTATAGCACTGTAATTCCCTTTGGGATCAATAAAGTACCTAACTATCTACACTGATGTAATTACAAAGAAGGCATGACAGTGGCTATATTTCATTGGGAGTTTGAGGGAATTGGTATGTCACCAAAGACACGTGCAGATTTCTGCAGATGTATTGCGGAGAGCACTCTAGCTGGTTGCATCACTGTCTGGTATGGAGGGGCCACCATACAGGATCAGGAAAAGCTGCATAAAAATTGTGGATGCTGCCAGCTCCATCATGGGCACTAGCCTCCCCAGCATCCAGGATACCTTCAAAAGGCGATGCCTCAAAAAGGCAGCATCCATCACCTAAGACATGCCCTCTTCTCATTGCTACCATGCTACCATGAAGGATGAGGTACAGGAGCCAGAAGACACGCATTCAACATTTCAGGAACAGCTTCTTCCCCTCTGCCATCAGATTTCAAAACAGGCAGTGAACTCGTGAATCCTATTTCAGTACTTTTTCCTCTCTGTTTGCACTACTTATTTAGCTTAATTTTCTAGTTTTCAATATACTTGTTGTAAATTATACTTTTTACTATTATGTGTAGCAATGCACAGCTGCCACGAAACAACTAATTTTGTGACAAATGCCAGAGATGTTGAACCTGATTCTGATCCTTTCAGTTTCCACTCTATTACCCTCCTTTCCGTAAACCTCACATCTTTTTCTGCAACTTAGAACAAATTTTATGTTTAAATATTTTTGTTCTCATTGACCTGAAATTTTAACTTTTTTTTTCTCTTCACAAATGCTACCTGACCTGCTGTGTATGTCCAGCATTTCTCCATGTTGGCTATTGGATTCCCAGCGTCTGCCGATCTCAGTTTTGGGTTGAGTAAATGTTACCTTTTCCACCTCCGATCTCTGTCACTAGCTGATAAGTGAGTTACACTGCCTTCTCTTCATGTAATGTTTTATTTGGCAACAATTAAATCATTCAGTTAGGACTTCTGCAACATATGCAAGAGCCTCTGTAAGCCTGAATCTTCACCATGAGCAGGGCATTGAGTGAGGCAATAACAAGGTAAAGGCAGGTATTTGCATTTCCCTTACTGACCCTTTCCTTGCCTCAAGAGTTGAGGTTAAAATTGAGGACTATAAATATAAGGTTGGGCGGAACATGCTAATTTTCTTTTCTTCGGCCTTCCTTCATCCAATTTAATCCATCTTGTCCAACATTTTCTACTTAATGAGTCTGCATTTCTTTTCAGCCTCTGCATACACAGTTCATCCTCCCACCCGGCTTTGTATTGTCAGGAAACTAGGACATATTATTCTCTGCCCTTCCATCTAAATTGCAATTGTAATATAAATTCCAACTAGATGAAATACACCAAACTTAGGCTATGGCACTAACAGTCTACCATCCTGAAACTGACACATTGTTTTCTTACACTCTTTTAAGGAATTTCCATCCATGTCAAAACACTAAGTCATCGTATTGTGTAATAACCTTTGCGTCCTAACTCACCAAAGCTTTTTGAACATTCAAATCTGCCACATTAGTTTATGTGTTTTTCCATCCTGCCAATTACATTTTCAAAAAAAAACTCAATAAATTTGTCAAACAAGGTTTTAGCTTTATAGTCATAGGAACTGTGTCTAATCATTTCATGATGTATTCTGTACTGAATAGCTTATTGTCATGTATTTCAGAATGGACCGCTCTGTTGTCAGATTAATTGGTGCCTTTCCCCATTTTTCTCTCCTTCCTTTCTTCAGTAATGGTTTTACATTTGCTGCCTTTCAAAATACTGGATTCCAGGGAGTTTTGGAGCTCACCATGTATACAGTTACTGTCACTGCAGCAAACTTCTTCAGAACTCAGGAACATGGGCTATTAGGTCCAAGGGTTTTGTCACCTTTAGACATCTTGTTTTCCCTCATATGTTCTTTTTAATACGTCTATTTTTATTTCAGTTACTCAAACCATTTTTATTCTTAAAATGCTAATAATCATTTTAGCCAATCTTTTAACTTGTGAAGATTTCTTGCAATCTTAACATCCATAATAAAGCCTTTTCAGGTGTTCTTTTGTTTGCCTAATCCCTTTATTTAACAGTTCTTAAGATTTCTACTATTCTATTTCTTCTCTTTTATATTACCTATAAATTGCATTTTCTCATTTTCTCCATTTTCATTTTCTAGTACCTGAAAAGATGGCAACAAAAGCCTTAATTTCATTCTTGTGTGTGACGCTGTGACAAAATAGTAAAGAGCTCATCCAATTATTCTTCCAAGTTTCTTCTCGAAAGATGTATTGTCAAATCTTTCTCCATTAAGGCAGTTCTGTCTTTTTTATGATCTAACTACATGACTTTGATTTGCAAAAGGGGAACACTTGAATCTACCATAAATAAGATTCAAATGATTAAGTGTGAAAAATCCCCTGAATTTGAAGACAAAGTCTTTTGCAGCAAGTCATCACTAAGTTATTAAGCACCAACACAGAAGGGCCCAAGTCGCCTCTACTTCCTGAGGAGACTGAGGTCCTTTGGAATATGCAGGCCTCTCCCTCACATGTTCTACCAGTCTGTTGTTGCCAGTACAATCTTCTACGTGGTGGTGTGCTGGGGAAATGACATCAACATGAGTGATGCCAACAGGCTCAATAAATTGATTAGAAAGGCTGGCTCTGTTATTGGAGTCAAACAGGATACAGTGGAGCCTATGGTAGAACAAAGGGCCATACAGTATATCCTGCCAATTCTGTACAATGTTTCTCACCCTCTGTATGCTTTGGCTGCACAGAGGAGCACTTTAAGTCGTAGACTAAGAAAACCATACTGCTCCAAAGAGGTCATTCTCACCCTCAGCCACTAGGCTCTATAATGAGTCAACCTATAGCCAGGGAAGTGATGACTCCCTCCTGTTAGACTGTTTAAGGTTACGTTCTTTGTTATTCTTTCTTACTTCCCTTCTAATATTTGTATATCTGTGCACATATACTAATTTCCTTTGGGATCAATAAAGAATCTATCTGTCTACCTAACTTAGAAGTTGAAAATATATTTTGCGTATCTACTGCTCTTTTAACCATTATTGTTCCTTACAGTTGTTGCTGTACTAATCACTGTCAACTTAGTGCATGTAATCACACTGATGTTATTTAAAGCTTTCAACCATTTTTGTTCAATTTTATCTCTATGGCAATAATTCTAGCGTTTCAAGGCACTTAAGTAATGATTACCCATATTTACTGCAGGTTAAATTCCAGTTTCCATAAAAACATAAGAGATAAGAATATAAAAAATAAAATAATGGTTGGACATTAGGTGCCATAGGAGCTGCTCTCAGTTCATAAGTGATCTTCTACCTCAACACCAATTTCTTTGACTAGCCCAATTTCTTATAAATTCTGAGCATTATGAGCTCGACTAATAGATTTGTCCAACATTTCACTTTTGCAAATCCATACTTGCCTTCCTCAGTTATGTTATTATTACTTTTGAGTTGCCATGTTACCACTTACTTAATGATAGATTCTATTAGATTTTTCTGCTACTTACCTACAGTTCCCTGCTACCTTTCTTCCTCCTTAAATAGAAGGCTTCCTTTCACTTTGGTACCAAATAATCAAAGACAGGCAGGCAAGCATCAGCATGAGTACAACTGCAATCATTTATCTTGAATATCACACAAAAAAGGATGTGTTATATTGGTCCATTAGCAATTGAAGGCATTGAGTTTAGAGTGGAACTAGTTACGTTCAGAGAATAAATTATTGAGATTTTTTTCCCAATTATTTTTTCTTAATGCTCTCACCTGACACTAATAATAAATTTTTACTTAATAGTAAAGTTGAAAGTACTTAGCAAATCCTTTGTAATATATATTCTAATTGCCTTACAAAATGTGGCATGTAGTTTAAATCTTGCTGCTTTCATTCCCCCCTTGACAGAATATTAAGTGGACCATATGTCACATGTCATTCTACTCTTTAAGAAAGGAAGGAGGCATTAGAAAGTAAGTTATAGTCTGTTTAACCTGACTTCAGTGGTTGGGACAATGTTGGAGTCCATTATGAAGGATGGGTTTTCTGGGTACTTGGAGGCACATGATAAAATAGGCCAAAATAAGCACGCCTGACAAATCTGTTGGACCTCTTTGAGGAAATAACAGGAAGGTAGACAAAGGAGAATCAGTGGATGTTGTTTACTTGGACTTTCAGAAGGACTTTGACAAGTTGCTGCACATGAGGCTGTTTAACAAGGTAAGAGCCCATGGTACACCTTATCCTCATTACATGTGGGGGATACATTCCTTGTAGTCTGCGCATAATGTGAAATCGCATCATGTGAATAATTATTTAAATGGAGAAAATAGTGACGTGTTCTGGACAGCTTCCTAAATATGTTTTATCTGTCATTTATTCACATGCTCATACCAATATGACACAAAAGCAGTACCACAAGGCAACATTCATATTATATTTCATCAATTTAAGGTAATACTCAATGTAATAAATCATAGAAAGTTAACATACAGTACTCACCAACAGTGTTCGCTCCGGGAGGTGAGTGGTTGTTGTGGTGTCGGCCAGCTTTACATGGATGAGGTGGATGGTTGTGTGTCGGGATCATATCAAGCACAGCAAGGGGTGAAGGAAGACTCACAGAACTCTCAGAACTGCCGGCAGCAGGTGACACTGGTTTGAAGAAAGTGGTGAGGGTTGTTTGCTTCGCAGCATTTTGTTTTTCAGCATAAATTTGCTTGTAGGGAAGAAGGGTTGACGGCAGGGAGCAACTGAAACACTGACTCCGTTCTAAACTTGGGTCCATGTCCATCGCCATTTGTGCCAAGTGTTCCGACTTCCACCATTCCCTCACTGTTGGTAAACTCCCGGGATTTTCAAAATTGTCTGTTGCTTGCAGCATCTGAGAGATAGTTTGCTGTAAAAAAAAATACGCCTTGAATGTAGATCACAACTTGGTCGAGTGGTTGAATCAGCGATGTAGTGTTAGGTGGCAGGAAATGCACCGTTATGTTAGGATGAATCCTGTCCAAATGTTTAGGGTGGGTTGGCGCATTGTCAAGCAACAAAAGAACTTTAAAAGCAAGATTCTGTTCCCGGCAGTAGCATCCCAGAGCTGTGTTACCGTCACCTGATGCCACATTGTTTATAATTCCCAACTTCTTATCAAGTGTTAAAGCGGTCCTCTGCCGCTCAGCTGATGGCCCAGGACATGACATCGGATGCTTAGGAGGCACAGTTAAATATTTCAAGCACAAAATCACTGCACTGTAGGTAAAACTAACAAAAGGTTAAGAGTGCAAGATCACACATCCACACCTTGCTAAAACCAATGCGAGACTGGCGGGAGTGAGACTGTGAGGTGTGCGCACGTGACTTGTATTGGCGGGAAAGCAGTGCTCCTCGCATAACTGTGAGTTTTGGGGCGCATATAAGGAGACGTCAGTAGAAATAGGTTCCGCGCATAACTGTGACCGCATAGTCCGAAGACGCATATAACGAGGAAGTGGTTTATATTATGGGAAAGATACTAGCATGGATAGAAGATTGGCTGACTGGCAGGAGGCAAGCAGTGAGAATAAAGGGGACCTTTTCTGGTTAGCTGCCAGTGGCTAGTGGTGTTCCACAGGGGTCGATGTTAGGACTGCTTCTTTTCTCGATTTATGTCAATGATTTGGATGATGGAATTGATTGCTTTGTGGCTAAATTTGCAAACAATACAAAGATAGGTGGGGAGGCAGGGAGTCTGCAGAAGATAGATTGGGAGAATAGGCAAAGAAGTAGCAGATGGAATACAGTGTAGGAAAATTTCTTGTCGTGTGCTTTGATGAAAGACATTAAGGTGTAGACCTTTTTAAATGGGAAGAAAATTCAAATATCAGAGGTGCAAAGGGACCTGGAAGTCTTGTGCAGGATTCCCTAAAGTTTAACCTGCATTTCAGTCAGTGGTCAGAAAGGCAAATACCTTTCAAGAGGCCTAGAATATAAGGGCAAGGATGTCATGCTGAGGCTGAATAAGGCATTGATCAGACCACACTTGGAGTATTGTGAGCAGTTTTGCGACACTTATTTAAGAAAAGATGTGCTGGCATTGGAGAGGGTCCAGAGAAAGGTCACAAGAAATTATGCAGAAATTAAGAGAAGTATTTGATGGCTCTTGGCTTGTACCTGCTTCATTAGAAGAATGAGGGGTGATGTCATTGAAACCTATCAAATATTGAAATGCCTAAAGAGAGTGGATATGGAGAGAATGCTTCCTAAAGTGAGTGAGTCTAGAATCATAGGGCACAGCCTCAGAATAGTGGGATGTCCATTTAGAACAGTGATGAGGAGAAATTCCTTTTGCCAGAGGGTAGTGAATCTGTCATTGAGTATATTTAAAGCAGAGGTTGATAGGTACTTGTTAAGTATGGGTGTCAAAGGTTATGCGGAGAAGGCAGGCGAATGGGATTGAAAGGGATAATAAAACAGCTATGATAGAATGGTGGAGCAGACTTGATGGGCTGAATGGCCTATGTTTTATGGTCTTCTGGTCTTAATTCCTACCATTTGGGAAATAATTACTTATTTCATAAGATGGTGATCCTCATCATCCTTGTTATTGCCACTTTGGTAAACTTCTAGCAGAACATCATGGTGTTTGTCCGTTCATTGTTTGAATGGTTTAGTCATTCATTGAAAACGTAAAGCAATGCATGATTTCTAGCATGTGGTGGTGTGAATTCTATGTTCTGTAACAACCCAGCTGAAATGTATTATCCACAAGCCCATCAGTGTTTCAAACGGAATGAAACAGATTTTGGCCATTTTCACAACTGGTTAATGCCAATGGTAACCATAGCAACTTACTCAAAAGAAATACCCTAAACATTCAGGATTATTGGCAGTACAAAGAATAATTCAAATAGCTACATAGTCGACCCACAATAAAAACTGCTTCAACCCACAACACAATCTAAGCAGAGCAAATTCAAGCAACCTTTCTATCACATGGTGCATGATAAGAAGGAAGCAATTCAGTGGGTGTGAACCTCCACAACGGTTTTCCCATTAGTGAAAGACCCTTTGAAACTCCACTGATAAGGCTATTATAATATCTATATAGTTTCAGCAGCTTCTTTGCTCAAATAATGGGAGATGGATATGAAAAAGTTAGTGGAAGTTCCGGACATGAGTTAGAAATAACTGAGAGTACAGGGTTTATTGCTCGCTGACCAAATAAACCCAGATTCCATTATTACTAAAGAGTATCATTGCAATTAATAATTGTACTTGGTTTGTTATTGTCAGATGTACTGAATTACAGTGCAAAATTTGTCTTGCAACCCATCCATAATGATCATTTCAAAACATTAAGTACATCAAGGTATCAGGAGGGGAAGAGCAATTGAAAAAATGTGGAATATACCGCCGCTTTTTATTTATAGAGAAAGTGCAAAGGTCAAGAGTTCATCTTTGTTTTACAAGAAGTCAATTCAAAAATCGTATAAAAGTTGGATAGAGGCTGTCCTTGAGATCGGAGGTGCTCGCTTTCAAATGCTTGTATCTTCTCCCTAATGGAAAGAGGAAGAAGAGAAGATGTCTAGGGAGGAAGTGTCCTCTGACTACGCTTGGCTGCTTTTTCTGGATTGTTTAGTGAGTGAATTGAAATCATGCAACTTGGTCAGACTTTTTTTTCTGTACAAACACAAAACAATGCTAATTAACATCCTTTAAAGGTCTACACAATTTAAGATTTTTTTACATTTTCAAATGTATGCAAAATCGGATCAGGAAGACTATAACAGAAATTCTAAATGTTATATACAACAGGATAAAATATTATCAAAACCCTACTCAAAAATTGTGATTGAGCAGCCTGTACATGTCCAAACTTTTGCTGAAGGGTTTCAGCCTGAAACTCTACTTTTTTCCCATAGATGCTGCTTAGCCTGCTGAGTTCCTCCAGCATTTTGTGCATGCTGCTTGTCCAAACTTTTGGGCAGGTTCCCTACGTGTACAATACACATTTGCATCGGGGATGCTTGACATTCACATCCATGTCATTCAGTGTACCACACGCATTTGAAGTCCTGCAGATAAATGCTAACCTAAACACCAGAATTAACAAAGGCCTTGGAGATAGAACAGGTTCTTAACTGAATCGGAAAGGTTTATTTGTTCCTAGCCAGGAGCTGAGGCATCATTCCCCAAGCCCTGTTTAATTGGAACAGGGTAGAAAACCACTGACAGTGAAGGAATCAGAGGATTAAAGTGACAGGCAGCTGGAAGCTCAGGGATAACTGACACGCTGAACCCAATATTGAGTTCAATAATTTCCCATAATTAGCATTACTGGCATCAATATTTCAGATTTCCAGCATTCCTTCTACATTCCTTTGGTAGTTTCAGATAATTATTCTGAATTTACATCTTCCCCAGACATCTGTAACATTATACTACTACCCATTTTGTAATTTGATCTCTCTGCCTCATTACTGTCTGTCATAAACCTTCCCTGTTGTCCTATCTCCACCACCTGACCCAAATCCATCACTATTTTTCTGCATCTTATAAACTGACTTAATTTTTAAATAGTCCTAGTTTTGATGAAAGGGTTTTTCAAGGGTTTTAAATATTTTCCATCTCAATGTCTATTGTGTTATCTCAAAATTAAAAAGGTAATAATAATCAAAACAGTATAAAAACAGGAAGATGAAAAATCTCAAGTGTATAGTTGTATTTTTGCCAATTTAAGCTATTCTCATTTTCCAAGCTATTCTCAATTTTCTCAAAACAAATTAGAAAACTGTTGTTACCATCTGAGGCTATGATATTAATAAATATATCTTTAGACGTGAAAACTAACTGTAAAATGAAATGATTTTATTTCCTATAATCTGCGCATATCATTTTCCTAGCTATTAGTATCGTTTAGCCTCACTGCTGGAATTTTGACCATTTGATACAAATCAGGATGGAATCTAGGTCATGTATAATGATGTAACCAACATTTCACACAGCTGCTAGCATTTTGTATTCAATGTGTGAAGATATTTCATCTAAACCTGCCTGTAATCAGTCAATGGGCATGAATACAATTAGAAACACATGGTGAAATTGACTACTTGAAATATTCCCAGAGGTTTATTGTGCTGAAGCTTCTTGGAGCAAATGTTTCAGGCTAAGCTGAAGCCATTGACGTTACTTCAGTTGCACCAGTGCCATAATTTTTATATATCCCTGCTTTTGTTCCATTTTTTGTTTTGGCCTATTACATAGTTCTCCGCTTTCAAAACCCACCACAGGATCAGCACCAATTGACCTGTTCTTAGGCTTCTGCCATTCAACACTATTACAACCTTTCTCATCACACCGCAGAGAGTAAAAAGCAGAACATGCTGAAAGTGCTCAGCAGGTCAGGCAGCTTCTGTGGAAAGGACTCTAAAATGGACTGAAAAGGCTATGAATTTGGAAATTCTGCAGTCAGCTAAGTCGTTTGTCTTTGGCAGTGGTCAGCACAAGCATATTGAAGTAAACGGCTTCTGCTCAGCTGCAGCTAATCTATTATTCAACCGTTGTATTTCCAGACTTACAGCTGAGCTATATTGAACAGTACAGGTTGTGTGACTGCAGTATCCTTCGTGCACTCCTCTCCTTGGTGCTGTGAGCATGGAGTCTGCACATCATCCCAGTGCATTTCCTCCGGGTTCCCCATATTCCTCGCACATCACAAATACTTGTTGTTTGTCAGGTTAATTGGGCAATGAAAATTGCCTCTGATGTAGGTGGATGACAACAGATTTGGCATTGATGGGGTGAGGGGAGGGCTGTTAATGCATATGCGTGAGAGAATATTCAAAGGTTCAAAGAATCAATGTGTATTTCTTATCCCCACAAACAACCACAAAACAAAGAAAAACCATGGAATCTCTTCAACTCCTCCCCCCGTGCGCAATAAAAGCACACAAATGCTTCCTGACTTACTGAATATTCCCAGTAATTTGCTTTTATTTCTGATTATCGGCATCTGCAAATCATGATTTTCAATTCTCAAGTATCTCAGACCTTAGGTATAAAACTTAATGATCACATTACGCTTCATTACAGCATAAACCACATTTCACATGTCATTAGTGTGGTGGAAAATGCATCAGGATTTTTGGTGCAAAAAGAAACCAAAATAAATAATAGTATTCTTCTTCATCCATGACATAAGTAGCTTATAGCCAAACAGAAGAATATTTTCTTAGTTTCTGTATAATAACCCCAAATCTGAGAAAAATTGTAGTCTTTAAATTGTGCAGCAATAATATAGAATATATTGTAGCGGTGTGCTACAAACAGCGCTAAAATTACGACACGGAGTCGGTAACTGCAGTCGAAGGAAAAACTTTATTCGAAAACTTCAGCCTCACTTTTAAGCCTCTGTCAACCGGCCCCCCATGGCGAAGAGGCTCCAAAGCTCTGTGCTCGCAAACCCCCGTAGGCTATCTAATTGTGAGTCGGTTCGGATACGCTAGGAAATGAGCCGCCACATAACCCCCCCCCCAGAACCGGCGATACACCCCCCAATGTCCACAGCCTGGGCCAGAACCTGCTTGGGAGGTCGGCCTCTGCGCCGAGGCGCCGGAAACTCGGCCGGTTGCGCCAGGTCCACATGGGCCGGCTTGAGGCGGTCCACCGTGAAAACCTCCTCCTTCCCCCCAACGTCCAGCACGAACGTGGACCCGTTGTTCCGGAGCACCGTAAACGGCCCCTCGTATGGCCGCTGCAGCGGTGGCCGATGCCCGCCCCTTCGTACAAACACAAACTTACAGTTCCGTAGGTCTTTGGGTACGCAGGTCGGGTGCCGCCCATGCTGTGAAGTGGGTATGGGGGCCAGGTTACCGAGCTTCTCGCGAAGTCTGCCCAGGACTGCAGCGGGTTCTTCCTCTTGCCCCCTCGGGGCTGGTAGGAACTCCCCGGGGACGGCCAGGGGCGCGCCGTATACCAACTCGGCCGACGAGGCGTGCAGGTCGTCCTTGGGCGCTGTGCGGATGCCGAGAAGGACCCAGGGAAGCTCGTCCGCCCAGTTGGCTCCTCGCAGGCGGGCCATGAGGGCCGACTTCAGGTGACGGTGGAAACGCTCCACTAGCCCGTTCGACTGTGGGTGGTAGGCAGTGGTGTGGTGCAGCTGAGTCCCCAAAAGGCTGGCCATAGCTGACCACAGGCTGGAGGTGAACTGGGCGCCTCTGTCGGAGGTAATGTGGGCTGGTACACCAAAGCGGGATATCCAGGTGGCGATCAGGGCTCGGGCGCAAGATTCGGAGGTGGTGTCGGTGAGCGGGACCGCCTCTGGCCATCTTGTGAACCGGTCCACGATAGTCAGGAGGTAACGCGCTCCGCGCGACACTGGCAGGGGGCCCACGATATCCACATGAATGTGGTCGAAACGCCGGTGGGCGGGATGGAACTGCTGCGGTGGGGCTTTGGTGTGCCGCTGAACCTTGGCCGTCTGGCAGTGCATGCACGTTCTGGCCCATTCACTGACCTGTTTGCGGAGACCGTGCCAAACGAACCTGCTGGAAACCATCCGGACAGTTGTCCGGATGGAGGGATGCGCCAAGTTATGAATGGAGTCGAAAACACGTCGCCGCCAGGCTGCGGGGACGACCGGACGGGGCTGGCCGGTGGCGACGTCACAGAGTAGGGTCCTCTCACCTGGGCCCACGGGGAGGTCCTGGAGCTGCAGACCAGAGACTGCAGTCCTGTAACTCGGAATCTCCTCATCTACCTGCTGTGCCTCTGCCAGTGCCTCAAAGTCTACCCCTTGGGAAAGGGCATGAACGGTAGGGCGAGAGAGCGCATCCGCCACGACATTGTCCTTACCCGAGACGTGCCGGACATCCGTTGTGTATTCAGAGATGTAGGACAGGTGGCGTTGCTGGCGGGATGACCAGGGGTCGGATGCTTTCGTAAACGCAAAGGTAAGCGGTTTGTGGTCCGTGAACGCGGTGAAGGGCCGACCTTCTAGGAAGTACCTGAAATGCCGGATTGCCAGGTAGAGCGCCAACAGTTCCCGGTCAAAAGCACTGTACTTGAGCTCGGGTGGCCGCAGGTGTTTGCTGAAAAACGCCAGGGGTTGCCAGCGACCTGCGATGAGCTGCTCCAGCACCCCACCGACTGCCGTGTTTGATGCGTCCACTGTGAGGGCGGTAGGGGTGTCCATTCTGGGATGTACTAGCATTGCGGCGTCAGCCAAAGCTTCCTTCGTTTGAACGAAAGCGGCGGCGGACTCCTCGTCCCAGGTAATGTCCTTGCTCGGACCCGACATCAGGGCGAACAGGGGGCGCATGATCCGGGCAGCTGAAGGGAGGAAGCGGCGGTAGAAATTGACCATACCTACGAATTCCTGAAGGCCTTTGACCGTGGTGGGTCGGGGGAAGTGGCGGACCGCATCTACCTTAGCGGGCAGAGGGGTTGCCCCGTCTTTAGTAATCCTGTGGCCCAGGAAGTCAATGGTATCAAGTCCGAACTGGCATTTGGCAGGGTTGATTGTAAGACCGTACTCACTCAGTCGGGCGCAGAGTTGACGGAGGTGGGACAGATGCTCCTGACGACTGCCGCTGGCTATGAGGATGTCATCCAAATAGATGAACGCGAAGTCCAGGTCCCGTCCCACCGCGTCCATTAACCGCTGGAACGTCTGTGCGGCATTCTTCAGGCCGAACGGCATGCGGAGGAACTCGAAGAGGCCAAACGGGGTGATGAGAGCCGTCTTGGGGACGTCGTCAGGATGCATCGGGATTTGATGGTACCCTCGGACAAGGTCGACCTTGGAGAAGATCCGGGCGCCGTGCAGGTTTGCCGCAAAGTCCTGAATGTGCGGCACAGGGTAGCGGTCCGGTGTGGTAGCCTCGTTCAGCCTGCGGTAGTCGCCGCACGGTCTCCAGCCCCCCGTCGCTTTGGGCACCATGTGCAGGGGGGAAGCCCAGGGGCTGTCGGACCGCCGGATGATCCCCAATTCCTCCATTCTCTGGAACTCCTCCTTCGCCAGTCGGAGCTTGTCCGGGGGAAGCCGCCGAGCACGGGCATGGAGGGGTGGTCCCTGGGTCGGGATGTGGTGCTGTACGCCGTGCCTGGGCATGGCTGCTGTGAACTGCGGTGCCAGAACCGATGGGAACTCCGCCAGGACCCTGGTGAAGTCGTTGTCGGACAGCGTGATGGAGCCGAGGTGAGGGGCTGGCAACTGGGCCGCGCCCAGGGAGAACGTCTGAAAGGTCTCGGCGTGTACCAGTCTCTTCCTGGGCAGGTCAACCAGCAGGCTGTGAGCTCGCAAAAAATCCGCACCCAGGAGCGGTTGGGCTACGGCGGCCAGTGTGAAGTCCCACGTGAACTGGCTGGGGCCGAACTGTAGCTGCACCTGACGGGTGCCATAGGTCCTTACTGTGCTGCCATTCACGGCCCTCAGGGGGGGACCCGGTGCCCTGCTGCGGGTGTCGTAACTCGTCGGAGGTAAAACGCTGACCTCAGCCCCAGTATCGACCAAAAAGCGGCGTCCCGACCTGCTATCCCACACATACAGGAGGCTATCCCGATGGCCAGCCGCCGTAGCCATCAGCGGCGGCTGGCCCTGGCGTTTCCCGGGAACTTGCAGGGCGGGCGGCAACGGCGGGCTTCTGCGCCCCACCGCTGGTGGTAGAAGCACCAGTGGTCATTGGGCCGGGGGTTAGTGGGCTCTGCGGCCGGGCCTGGACTGGTTTGCTGCCGGGAGCGTGGCTGGGAGATCTGTGCGATGGACGCCCCGCTCACCTTTTTGGCGTTCCACAGCAAGTCCGCCCGGGCTGCCACCTTCCGGGGGTCACTGAAATCCGCGTCGGACAGCAGCAGGCGTATGTCCTCGGGCAGCTGCTCCAGGAATGCCTGCTCAAACATGAGGCCTGTGTGTCCCTCGGCCAGAGACAACATCTCATTCATTAAAGCCGATGGAGGTCTGTCGCCCAAGCCATCCAGGTGCAGTAAACGGGCAGCCCGCTCGCGCCGTGAGAGTCCGAAAGTCCTGAGGAGCAGGGCTTTGAATTCCGTGTACTTGCCGTCTGCCGGGGGCGACTGTACGAACTCCGCGACCTGGGCAGCTGTGTCCTGGTCGAGGGAGCCCACCACGTAGTAGTAGCGGGTGTCTTCTGAGGTGATCCGGCGAACGTGGAATTGGGCTTCGGCTTGCTGGAACCATAGGTCCGGGCGCTGTGTCCAGAAACCCGGCAGTTTCAACGAAACCGCATGAACAGAGGCGGCGTCGGTCATTTCTGGTCCAAAAATCGTTTGGACCGTCGGGGTCACCAATTGTAGCGGTGTGCTACAAACAGCGCTAAAATTACGACACGGAGTCGGTAACTGCAGTCGAAGGAAAAACTTTATTCGAAAACTTCAGCCTCACTTTTAAGCCTCTGTCAACCGGCCCCCCATGGCGAAGAGGCTCCAAAGCTCTGTGCTCGCAAACCCCCGTAGGCTATCTAATTGTGAGTCGGTTCGGATACGCTAGGAAATGAGCCGCCACAATATTTTATATAAAATGAAGTACGGTTATGGACCAAAACTAAGTGGCTATCAATTTGTTGAGGATGAACAATATTTTCTCCTCAATATTTGTCAATATTTCATCAGGCTAACAAGTTGAATAAACAGAAGTGATAACAAAATGACAAATCAATACATTTCTTGCTGACTATGTGAATCGTCATAAATACTTAGCAATGAAATTTGTTAATATGATATTTTAATACCTTATATAATAGTGGCAAGTAAATCTGTAATCAATGAAATGAATCCAGTGTTGGTTGTTTAGGTAGTTCATAATCAAGACAAGAATGGATTAAACACGGGAAAATCTGCAGATGCTGGAAATTCAAGCAACACACACAAAATACTGGTAGAACACAGCAGACTAGGCAGCATCTATAGGGAGAAGCACTGTCGATGTTTTGGGCTGAGACCCTTCATCAGGACTAACTGAAAGGAAAGATACTAAGAGATTTGAAAGTAGTGAGGGGAGGGGGAAATGCGAAATGATAGGAGAAGACCGGAGGGGGAGGGATGAAGCTAAGAGCTGGAAAGGTGATTGGCGAAAGTAATACAGAGCTGGAGAAGGGAAAGGTTCATGGGATGGGAGACCTCAGGAGAAAGAAAGGGGGAGGGGGGAGCACAAGAGGGAGGCAGGGTGATGGGCAGAGAGAGAGAGAAAAAAAAACAAATAACTAAGTATGTCAGGGAATGGGTAAGAAGGGGAGGAGGGGCATTAACAGCAGTTAGAGAAGTCAATGTTCATGCCATCAGGTTGGAGGTTACCCAGCCAGTATATTATTTGCATTTACAATCCTTTTGTCTTCAACTTTTGCTAAGGTGAACTTCAGTGTCATAAAAGTTGAAGATGACAGCAATGTGGGCCTGTTGATAACCTGTTATAATTTTGTTGCAATGTCTGAATGTCAAGTTCAAATTTAATTGTCATTCAACCACATATAAATACCCATGAACACAGCCACATGAAACAGCATTTCTCCGGGGCCAAACTGAAAAATACAGTACCAACTGTAGTACACAGGGCAAGGCACATATAGCACATATAAGAAAGTTATAAATATACAGTCACACAAGACATATACAATATAGTCCAAGTAGATGAGTAACACGTCCTGTAAATTGATGGTGCATGGATACTGTTGGCAAGAACAAACCCACAACACTCAGCAGACAAAGGCACCCACTCACACAATCCATCTTGGCTTCCACTGAGCAGCCCCAAATCCAGCATGGACACCACACCACACTATCTCTGGCATCTCCTTTCCTAAGCGGCTGTAACAGATGAGCCCACGGCAGGAGGACTAGTCTGTACCACACAGTTCCCCTGCCATCAATCTCAACAATAAAACAGTAAACCAGACATGCAGCATTCAGCATTACCAATGTCCAACAGTGTCTTGCAATCACAAGCAAAACGTCCAAGACAATCACTCGCTGTTACACTGTGCACCAGCTTCATGCATCTGTTCTGACACATGGCAGGCAGCAACACAGTCAGCACCGTCCAGCTCCTCCGCTAATGAACTACTCACTGATGGGGTAGACCTACAGAACTTGAAGCTCTTAATGTCCAGCAGTGCCTTGTAATTATAAAAAAGATCATTAAAAAAAGACATAAACACCTCTTGGTTGGCCCAGGAGAGGCTGCAGCATCCTAGTGCACCGCCATCTCATCGGAAGTACTTGATAGCAAAATACCAATGAGTTAGTCAGGCAACAAACTAGAAACTGTTAGCAACTGATGTATCCTTATCCCGTGGGGATTTATACTGGGATACATCTCAGGGGCACCAGGAATGCAAAGAAAAAACTGGCAATATTTTCAGTTTTGTCAATGGGGTAACTCTGCCTAATTTGGATTTTCCTATTTATAGACACATTACATAAACCAATTTACAAATAGACAGCTGAGTTCTGATTTCTGGGTAGAATCTTGCAGGCTTCCGGTTTAAGATGGCACTGGTGAGTGTCAGCAACGTCTAGCTGGTGGCTAATGAAACAAGGAAACTCTTTTTCTGGCAAATGACCATCGCAAGCACAGGTCTGCATCTTCCCTTTGGACCTGGAGGCAATTTGATGTGGCAGACCCAAGGCAAGGCAGGTTGGATGGGCAATTGCTGAGAGCCAGGAAGACCCAAGGTTCAATCTACTTAAGCACCAGGCAGAAGAGGAAAGGTTGGGGACAAGCTGAATTGAGGCAATGGGGTCCAGACCCAGAACATATCAAAGCAACTGAACCCCATGTTTGGACAATGATTTAGGTGCCAAGTTGTGGTTGCATATTAACTGCTGCTCATACCCATGCTGAAGGTAAAGGGCAATGAAAAACACAATCAAACAGCTGGAATCATGATTCCCCAGATGTGACATAATACTTGGAATTTTTTCATGGAAGTCTCTCTGGCATTGTCCAAGCATCTATTCATATTGCTAGTAGACACTTGCTGCCCCTCTTTTACGGTGGGCAAAAACCTACACCCATTACAACTCAGCTCCACATTGAGAACCACACCTCCCCTTCAAGAGCCGAACATGACATCACGCTTACCCAAAAGCTTTCTTCTGACTGGGTGAGCTGATGGTTAGAAGCAGAAAGATTCATAAGGATGTGGCATGGGATGGAGGACTTGAGCTTTCAGGAGAGATTGTACAGGCTATGTTTGTTTTCCCTGGAGCAAAGGGGGCTAGAAGGTGATGTGACAAAGGTAAATAAAATTAGGACATGTAGATGGGGTAGAAATCCCAAGTCTGGTTTCAGTGATAAGGAAATTAGAAGGCATAGGTTTGAGGTGAAAGGTAACAAAGGGACTCTGAGGAGTAAGTTTTTCACACAAAGAGTAGTTGGTGTCTGGAATGAGCTGCTGGATAAGGCAGTGGAGGCAGTAATAGTAACACCATTTAAGATGCTTGAATGAGCAAGGTGAAAAGGGAGGTGAAACCAATGCTGACAAGTGGGATTGGTGCAGATAGGGATGGTGGTTGGCCAAAAGGCCTGTTTCCATGCTTTGCAGATCCATGTCAACTGCAAAGGGCTGCCCTGTGCCCTCTTCTGCCATCACTGGACAAACACATGACGTTCATTTGAAAATTATTTCTGTATTTCTGGAAAACAAGAAGCAAGCAGATAAGACTGCGTGGAAGACAGCAGTAAGGGGTTGTGTTTGCTACTTTTAATTTCAAATATATTCCAGGAAGTTAATCAATTACAAAGGATAACTGCTTCTAATAACCGTAAGAATCTGTTGATTACTCAGTGTGCTTTTAAATTTGTCTTATGGCAAGGACAATATTTGAGAGCACCATAAAGAAAGTGAATATTGTTTGCAGTGTTTATCTCACCATGGCAACAAGGCAATAATCAGTGCCAGTGTTCACAAAGGCTCAAGAGGAGTATGTCAGGAACAGCAAAACAAATGCACTAATGGACTGAAAGGAAGACATTCTTTACAATGGGTGGATTCATCACAGATGTTCAAGTTAATCGTTATAGCCTTACATACACAGCTATAAATGCCATGAAAATTAGCTTTATGCAGCAGCAACACGGTACATCACAAACATGACATGTCAGTTAGCATAAACAACATAAATTGTACACATAACTTACCTACATGGGAAAATAAACAAAATAAGCTTTGATATTAGAGCAAGTTGAGAGAGAGCAAAAGAAATAGGGAAGGAGCTGTTAGTGAACCTTGATATGTGAGCCTTCAGGCTCCTGTATCCTGTTGGTGGCAATGAGAATGGAGGATCACCCAGATGGGGAGGGTCGCTAATAATGGATGTCACCTTCCCGAGCCCTTGCTTCTTATCAGTGTCCATGATGGTGGAGTAAGCAGTACCTGAGAAGAAACTACCTGAGTCTATTACTCTCTGTAGCTTCTTGCATTTCTGTACTTTGAAGCAGGAGGAGGCCATGGATAGACGTTTCAGAATGGGAATGGGACATGGAATTAAAATGTGTGGCCACTGGGAGGTCCTGCTTTCTCTGGTGGACAGAGCGTAGGTATTCAGCGAAACGGTCTCCCAGTCTGCGTCGTTCAGCGAAATGGTCTCCCAGTCTACTGTCAAGATGAAGCCACACTCAGGTTGGAGGAACAACACCTTATATTCCGGCTGGGTAATCTCCAACCTGATGGCATGAACATTGACTTCTCTAACTTCTGTCTATGCCCCTCCTCCCCTTCTTACCCCATCCCTGATATATTTAGTTTTTCTCCCCCCTCTTTTTTTAATCTCTCTCTCTGCCCATCATCTGCCTGTTCTCCATCTCCCTCTGGTGCTCCCCTCCCCCTTTCTTTCTTCCTAGGCCTCCCGTCCCATGATCCTTTCCCTTCTCCAGCTCTGTATCCCTTTTGTCAATCACTTTTCCAGCTCTCAGCTTCACTCCACCCCTTCCAGTCTTCTATCATTTTGCATTTCCCCCTCCCCCTCCTACTTTCAAATCTCTTACTATCTTTCCTTTCAGTTAGCCCTGACGAAGGGTCTCGGCCTGAAATGTCGACAGTGCTTCTCCCTATAGATGCTGCCTGGCCTGCTGTGTTCCATCAGCATTTTGTGTGTGTTGCTTGAATTTCCAGCATCTGCAGATTTCCTTGTGTTTAGTTTTTAAATCCAGGAATTAAGAATTATTATTGTAATACCTTAAGGAATGAACATCATGTCTCATATCCAATTTATAGCACTAAATAGTTAAAAAGATGTTTCTATTTCAATACAATTAAACTTGACACAATTCTTCACAGGGAATGAGTTGATAGGTGTCTTGAGATAGAAGTTAAATTAAGAAAAATGGGATTTTGTACAACTATTGTAATTCTAATGTAGTTATCCCTCTATGGCTTCAACAAAACGATGCATTGATTAATGGCAATGATTATCATAATCAAATAGTAACAATCTTTTTGGGGAAATAAACCTGCAGTACTCACGTGATCTGATCCATATTAAGACTTGAGTTCTGAAGTAATGATTGCAAAGACTATTTTAAAGAGTTCTGATGAATTGTCTCGGCCCAAAACATCGACAGTTTATTCATTTCTGTGAATGCTGCCTAACCTGCTGAGTGCCTCCAGCAATTTGTGTTTGTTCCTCTGGATTTCCAGCATCTGCAGAATCTGTTCTGAAGTAATGTGATTGATTCAACTAGCCTCTGAAGTGACTTACATTTTAAAAAGCATTTTCCTGGGTCGGGACATCTCTGACTTATAGCGTTTATTGCCCATCCATATTTGTCATTGTTGAGTCACTTTTTTGTCCTTCTGTTAAAGCTGTTGAGCAGGAATTAAGGACCAGCAATACATTTCAAATTTAGATTAATGTATAACTCATACCTCAATATCCAGGTGCAGCTGTACCTACCACACTTGGCACAGAGTCCTAGAACACTATAGCACAGAAACAGGTCTGTCCGACCATCTAGTCTGTACAGAACCATTAATCTTCCTAATCCCAAAACCATAACCCTTCATACCTCTCTCATCCGCGGACCTATCTTAAATGTTGAAATCGACCCCGCGTTGTCCACTTGCACCAACAATCATTCCACACTCTCACCACCCTCTGAGTGAAGAAGTTTCCCCCTCATCTTCCTCTTACACATTTCACCTTTCACTTTTAACCCGTGACCTCTGGTAGTAGTCTCACCCAACCTCAGTGGAAAAAGCCTGCTTCTATTTATTTTATCTATACCCCTCATAATTTTGTATACTACTATCAAATCTCCCCTCAATCTTCTACATTTAGGGAATTAAGTCATAACCTATTCAACCTTTCCCTTCAATTCAGGTCCTCAAGTCCTGGCAAAATCTTTGTAAATTTTCTCTGGACTCTTTCAACCTTGTTTACGTCTTTGCTTCAGGTAGGTGACCAAAACTGCACACAATACTCCAAATTAGGCCTCAAAATCATCTTATACTATTTCAACATAACATTCCAACTCTCGTCTCAATACATTGATTTATGAAGGCCAATGTGCCAAATGATTTCTTTATAAGCCTATCTACTTGTAATGCCACTTTCAATGAATTATGGATCTGTATTCCCAGATCCCTCTGTTCTATCACAATCCTCAGTCCCCTCAGTTCACTGTGTAAGACTTTTCCTGGTTAGTCCTCCCAAAGTGCAACTTTTCACACTTGTCTGTATTAAATTCCACCTACCATTGTTCACATATTTTTCCAGCTGGTCCAGATCCCGCAGCAAGCTTTGATAGTCTTCCTCTCTATCCACCATACCCCCAATCTTGGTGTTATCCACAAATTTGCTGATCTGGTTTACCACATTATCGTCCAGAACATTGATATGGATAACAAACAACAATGAAACCAGCACTGATCACAGTGGCACACCATTACTCACAGGACTCCAGTCAGAGAGGCAACCATCTACAACTAATCTCTGGTTTATCCATGAAGCCAATGTCTAATTCAGTTTACTACCTCATATTGAATGACAAGCTGCTGAAACTTCTTGTCCAAGCTCCCATACTGGACTTACTGTTCTTGCCCAAGCCACCTGAGCCAATGGCAGACCACTCCAACGCTGATATAATGGCAGCTCTGCCCTGCAAGATGTCGCTCTCTCACTTGCTACTTCTTGTCCTTCTTAGTGATGGAAAGTACCAGTTTGAAATGTGTAGTCAGTGTAGACTAGGTGAATAAACAGTGAAATTTGTAGGTGGTGCATTCTGCTGCTACTCTGCACTAGTGTTGGAAGAAAGGTTTTGCCCTCACAACTCCAGGGTCAGCAACAGTTATTAGCCTAAACCATCAGGCCCCTGAGTCAATTTGGGTAACTTCATTTACCACAATTCCGAACAAGCTCTACAAATTAGACTTCCTTTCAAAGACTCTTTACAACTCGTGTTCTCAGTTTTTTTTTTGCTTCAATGTTTTGTCTGATTTTGCGCAGTAGTTGTCAACCTTTTTTATGTATGTAGTTTTTTGTAAGTACTGTTGTATTTCCTCATTTGTTAATGCCTATGTAAATGAATCTCAAGGTAGTATATGGTATCATTTATATACTTTGATAATACATTTTACTTTGACTTTGATGCTCTTTATCAACTACAGCTGAGCATTCAATAATATCACCTATTCAAAACCTACTCATTTGCACAGTTTGCACAATGGTTGAAGCAGTTGGAGCAGTCTTTCACTGATTCTATTATGGTCATTATTCTATTATGGATTTATTGAGTATGCCCATAAGAAAATGAATTTCAGGGTTGTAGATGGTGACAGTTATATACTTACATACTTGGATAATAAATTTACTTTGATTTGAATGGCAGATTCAAATGTACCAATCATCCCCAGGTAACTTTCTACATCATTAGTCCAGATTGGCTAGAGGCACAATGCCTTCTGGAGTGCAAGCTTTCAGTACTACAGCCACGCACCCATAGCCTCCCATGGTACTCTCAACCACTTCTTAATATCTCATGGATTGAACTGACTGGCCAAGTACTTACTTCTATGATTGTGGTGATTGCAAGTGAAATCCAAGATGGATTATCTATTCATCTCTTTTGCTTGAGGATGCCTCTACCTTGTATTTATCATTCATAAACTAGGCCTAACGTATATTGAGGGTGGGGAATATTCCATCAAGGTCAAGGTCAAGTTTATTGTTATATGCACAGGTAAATGCATGCCCTGGTGCAATAAACTAGAATAAAATATATCAAAATCCATTTTAGTGCAAAGTGATTAAAGTGGTTATAGTGTTGCTAGGCAGCAGTGATTAGGATCTTACTGGTTGGTTCAAGAACCAAATGGTTGAAGGGAAGTTGCTGTTTTTGAACCTGGTAATGTTGGACTTCAGGTTTCTGTACCTCCTCCTCAATGATGGCTACAAGAAGATACCAAGGCCCAGTTGGTGGAGATCTTTGATGATAGATGTTGCCTTCTTGAGGCAGCACCTCATGCAGATGCTGGAGAAATATATGCCCATGATGCATTGGGCTGAGCCACCTCCCTGCTGCAGCTAATTGTGTTCCTGCATATTCAGATTTATGTATTGGCACACAATGTAACATTCAGGATATTTTTAACAGTGCAGCTTTCCTTGTGATTACAAAGGAAATGGTTATTGACTTCAGGAGAACTCACACCACTCACACCCCTCATTACATCAGTGGCTCAGCAGTGGAAACTGAGCAGTTTCAAACTCCAGGCCGCGTACATCTGGCACAAGCTCTCACGATCCCAGAACATATTTTACACAAGCAGGAGAGTTCACCAACACCTTTATTTTCTGAGGAGGCTGAAGAGAGGTAGTTGATGCATATCTATACGCAAGTCCTTCTGCAGATGTATGGTAGAGAGCATCCTAACACGCTGCTTCAGTGCATGGCACAGAAGCTGCACTGTGATGGATAGGAAGGCTCTACAACAGGTACTCAAACCTGCCCAAAGCATCAGCCATTAGGGACATACAGCATATAATGAAAGGTTCCAGAAAAAGGCCAGTAGCTTCATGAAGGATCCCACCCACCCTGCTCATGGGTTGTTTGTCCCACTCCCATCGTGCAGGAGGCTACGTAGCATCCACACCAGGACCATCAGACTCAAAAACAGTTACTTCCCTAAGCAGTAAGACTGATCAACACCTGCACCCAGTAACCCACGACTGTTAATTTATCATTTCCTGTCAGAGTCAGCTGATGTACAGTCATTCCCGTGCCTAGAGTCATTTTATGGACATAAAATTGGTCTATGTCTATAAGCTATGTATTTATATTTATTGTTTTATTTTAATTATTGGTTTCTTTATCTTATTGTGTTTTTTTTATGTGCATTGGATCCAGAGTAACAATTATTTTGTTCTCCTTTATACTTGTAAACTGGAAATTTCATTAAACAATCTTAAAATTTTTATGTGCTGGACCCTGTATATGACTTTAGCATATGTTAAAGTCCAGGAATTTACTGCCAATCAGCAAGATACACTGGTGTACGGTTGCCATTCTTCCGCTTTCTGAAGTCAACAGTCAGCTCTTTAGTTATGCTGAAAATGAGCAAGAGGTTATTTTTACAGCATCCTCAATCAGGTGTCCTATCTTGCTCCTGCATGTTAATTTATCACTGCCTGTTATTCAGTCAGCAAATTTGTATATGGCTTTGGAGCTGTGCTTAGCCACACAGTCATGTGTATGGAGAGAGTAGAGCAGAAGGCTAAACATGCAGAATTGAGATATGCCTCTACTGATGGTCAGCGAGGAGGAGATGTTTTTACAAGTCCTCATTGTTTAAGGTCTACCAATGAGAAAGATGAGTATACCGTTCCAGAGGGAGGTAGAGAGCACTTTTCTCAACCAGATGTGGTGGTGCTGTAGAATTTTGATCTCTTGGATATGTTATGGGATTGCTTTGTGTTTTGGGGATTGTATGTTAAATACCAGCTCGGGAGAATATCTCCATTCCCAGACAGAAACACAATGGCAAACTCAGAAATCCAGATTTTACTGAATAGATTCCAGAGATTCTAGAGGAACCAGCCAGAGAGCTGTTCCACTTAGAAGATGAATTTTATAATGTGACACAGTGGAGGCAGGAAGATTTGTAAGATCAGGAGAGATGTAAACAGCCTGTGGTTTAGAAACCATCATCCATCTAACACTTTGACATAAAGCCAAAGTGACCTCTTCCATGTCCAAATTAAAATCATAGGCTTAAAACATTTTCCCACACTGTAAAGCTGAGAGCATTGGGAACTCTGTCTGGTTAAGAGCCATTTCCTTAAACATGCCCCTTATGATAGTTACAGTAACAACAATAGATATTTTTGGATAAATTCTCTGGAAACTGATACATCCATCTGGTTAGGTCCAGATACTGAACATGCAGCTGCAGCAGTGAATGAGCTACACATGGGCTTTGCACTGGTGATGGAAACCATATCAGTCAAAATAATTTTCTGTATGTCAGCATTTTGTTTTGTAATATTCCCACCATTAACATTCGTGGTCCACAGGAATGCATAAGGTTTATCGTGGTTTTCTGAAAACAAAATTTAGTTTTGGGGAGGACAGATGACTCTCTGAAGAAATGAGATTGTACAGACATAAGATCTTCAAAAAATGTATATGCATTTTAAAATGCTAGAACAGAAAAAGAGAGCAATAGAGAACAAGTTAATGTTTCAACTTCAGGTTTTTTCTTCTACTTTCTGATTTCTAGTTTTCATATTCCTGTAAAACATCTTCTAAATGCACAACAGTAAATTTTGAACTTTACTGTTCTAATCTAACCATTCCAAGAAAACAATGGATTTATGATTGCATATATTCAACCTGTGCTATTTCTCTTCTTAAGAAATCTTTAATTACGTATCTTGCTTCAAAATGTGTCTTACTGATATGGAAGAAAAAATTGTTCTCTATGATTTTATTGAAAATTGACCACTAATATATGTTAATGCTTTTGTTAAAATAGCAACAAAGGAATTAAATTGAAATACACTATTGTAGATGTACATTAGAGTATTTCAGTTTAACCCCTTTGATGCTATTTTAACAAAAGCTTTAACATTTATTAGTGGCAAATTCCATTCAGAAGTTTGCAGAGGTGGGCAAATTAAAGAAGATAATCAAATCTGTACCATTAGACAGCAATTGTTAATGAGATTTTTTAACAGAGTAAAGGATTTTAAGGAATAACATTTTGTCTTTGACCAGTGGTGAAGCTATCGAGTGCAGGAGGTAAATCCCATCTTATTGCTTCAGCAGTAAAAAATGTTAAATTGCTTCCTGAGAACACAGTTCACACACAACATATGGAAAGGATTAAGTAGTCTCAGTAATTAATTCACAACTGGAGTCTTGTGGCAAAGTTTTACTTCTATCAATATCATAGGTTGGAGGTTTAATGGCACATTATTCTAATTTTAAGAATACAAATTCAATAGCAAAATAATTTTAGTAAAGAACAAAATAATGGCTTGCAGCCACCTTGGGATATATGGCCATTTAAAGGTGCACTTAAATGTATATTATGCATTATGATAAGTAAGAGTACTAGCAACCATCAAGTCCTAATTAGAACTTTGCCTAAATTCAACTTTCCTTTTACTCCCTATAACCCTTGATTACCTTATCGACTAAATTTCTTATTCTTTAATGTATTCGGTGACTCAACTTTCACAACTCTCATGGTTGCTGTTCTTTGGTTCAGGGACTCATTCATGGTAATATTCTGAATTTCTTCCTATGAAGCCTAAAGGTTTGACCTGGTCTGACTAAAGGTTTGATTCAGTTGTAATCGACCAGGGCTACAATGGAACTGGACAATTGTTTTGATGGAGGGAAGAAATCATTCTGGGTTCTCGCTCATGTTGCAGAGAGCTTGGTTGAACATGGCATCGTTAAGAAATATGATGCCCTCGAAAATGTTAAGGTTCATGTGTGTAATGTGATAATTTGAATTCAAACTTAGGCCTTCCTTAATTTAAAACCCCAATATGGCGTGGTGAACCTCAGCCTTGGCTACAGGGATATCCGTCTTCAATTTATGGCCACGTTTTGATAGTTCACTCTGCAATATCATGATTGCCTTCTGTAAACTACCCAACTGTAATAAATGTAATGAGACCTCAGTTTGTCATGTGAGTGATTGGCGTATTCAATGGACAACTCTTAATGCCTTAAAATGGATAAGTTGAATTAGATCGATTCATGAGGCTACATCCTAAAAATGTAGGAAAATTTTTTAAATCATATGAGCTTTTACCATGTCTTATACTACCTCTGGAAATTGCAAGTGTTTTAAGGTCTCTAAAATACTTTATTTTAAGGTGATTGAAGGACAGTATAGAGGGTGTCAGAGGTAAGCTTTTCTTTATACAGAGAGTAATGGGTGCATAAAACACACTACCAGGGGTAGTGGTAGAGACTAATACATTAGCGAAGTTTAAGAGATTTTCAGAAATGTAAAAAGATAAAAGAAAAATGGAGTGCCATTTGGGAGAAAAGGATTGAAATGATCTTGAAGTAGGTTAAAATGTTGCCACAGCATCATGGCCAAAGGCCTGTACCTCAAAAGATGTATCTAATGCCAGCAACAAGATTGTAAATGAAGTAGATTAAAGATGCAGGTAAATAATTTTCAACAAAATAGTTGGAAAGAGCAGGACTATCAAAAACACAAAACTCAAATTTCCCCCAGCCTTTACAATTTGCGCTCTTGGTATCAATTTTAGCGGTCTCCCTATAAACCAATGTTGTTCATGGCAAACTGTTTTTATTATTCACCTTTTCCACTGCTGTTAATTCAGTCAGAATTACCACTTGATTTGTCAACCAATTTGGTTTTGTTGGTTGGTCAGAATATACTATTGGCTTCAACACAGCAGTTAACTTTTAACATTCTGTTAAGGTCGGATGGCATGATTGGGAATTTTCTTAAATTACTCGGGTAGGATTTAGATTTTGGTTTGTTCACTGACAGATATGGGACTATTATTTGCTGTTGGTTCACCCAGCTGCTAATGCTCCTGAGCCTGTTTAGGACATAGAACCAAGAGCAAATGTCATTCCTCATCTTCTGGCACAAAAATGTAAACAATATGGAGAAAGTTGTACTATCATTTTGTTTACAGTATTTAAAACTGATGAGATCATTGGTCCAGAACTGGCTCTGTTTCACAGAAACACTGTCTAACTCTGTTGGCTTGATAAACAGTAACTTCATTTGGGTTGTTTTTTAATGAACTGGCCACGAGAACCCAAATGGAATTCAGTGTATATAAATTTGTTTTTATTATGCTTGTGAAGAATTTACTTTATCGGTCACTGCCAGGTCAGGCAAATTTACAACTTATTTTGCGAACCTTTCAAGATAATCTTTTTGGGAATTTTGTGACAGTTGTCTAGCCTCTGATGTAAGCAAAGGTTGTAAAATTACAGGTATGATTAATTAATACAGCTGATTAATTGATTGTCTCTTGAATATGTGTACTGTATGTACAAAGACCATATACTGCATCAATTTTACATGCCAGCAGTGATCCCTGAAGTAAAATGTCATCTGCCTTTATCAAAGTGTTTTATAGTAATGTGCTTGCTCAACTCCCCTGTACATGCCAGAGTATTTGCAAATGTTGGATAAAGCAGAGGAATTCTTAATTTGTGATAATCCTTGCAATATTTCAGAGATAGGTATTTTAATTAATTTAAAACATGTTGGATATCTCAATGAAATGATAGTATGAGTCGAATTCATTTGCTATTTTCAAACTTTCTCATCTTGTATTTGCATGGTTTCTCATCTCAACTCGTCGAATTAAAATATAATTTCATAACATTCCTGAAAATTTTTACCCTAAAGTGCATCAGTGAATATACAAACCACAGCCATGCTTCATGAGATGCTGGTTGTGACTAGAGGGATTGCAGGTTTCCGAATGCGAATGAGACAGTAATTCCATTCAAATGTCTTAAGGAAAGCACATACAAATTCATCATTACCTGAGCATCTGAGCATGCAGTTGGGTATTATCTGGTTGGCAGTTACAGTGCTTTTATTCTATGATCCTCGTATCCCTATCACTGAATTCTGCACAAAACTAATCTAATGGGAGACGAGAAGTTCTCCCTGACCATCTGGTTCTTGACCCCAACTTGCAACTCAATCTCAAGAGCACACTGTGCGTTTAACAGAAGTCACATGTTAGAAATCCAATTGCATAATCATTTTGTTTTCTTTCTGGAGTGAAGATTTTCCTTGACTCTAAATTCCCACCGCTTAAAAAGACAGTCTCACCTTCCCAACCATACCTTCATCATCAATTTGTACCAGACTCCACCAAACCATTACCCACCTCATCAGTCCTACAACCATCACCACGAGCCAAATCTGTGCTCTGATCCTCTAAAATTTCCACACAACTGGCCTGCGGCCACCAAACTCACAGCCCCAGCTTCTACCTCCAGAAAAGTTACCAGCCAGCTCTGACAATGTCAAATTTGCTGCATCTAGTCACTTGTGCTACTGGGAGGGGAACTATTCATCAGAGTAATACTGGCTAACTAATGAGCACGTAGCTCATGATCATGCAGGCTGAGCTCAGCTAAGGAGCTGAGGGACAAGGGGAAGAATAGAAGAAGAGAAGAGGATATAGGAAATAAAACGGAGAATACAACATGGGGACACAAGAGGTACTGCAGATGCTGGAAATCTGCAGCAATACACACCTTGTGCTGGAGGAGCTCAGCAGGTCCGACAGCATCTATGGATGGAAATAAATAGTCGACACTTCAGGGCGAGACCCTTCATCAGGACTGTCTCGGCACAAAGCACCAACTTTTTGTTGCCATCCTTAGATGCTGCCTGTCCTGCCAAGCTCCACCAGCACATTGTGTGTAATGCAACACGGGGAGCACCTTTCGTGCTAAGCATTAGAGAACAAATTATCACAATAAATTCTCAATCAACGCATTCCTAATTCCTAGTCCAGAACTGCATAGATTTTACTTTGTTTCTTTTGCTGACTGCTACACTGTCCATTTGACTTCCATAGCAGAATAAAAATCAACATCAAATAAACATTCCAAACCATTTTAATATGATCAACTATGACAATAACTATATCTACCTTAAATGATATGATTGACTCAGCTTTTGGCAATTACTTGAGTTAATTGCGACTACTGACTTTAGAACTACCGGAATTGGTCAAAAGATTTCCCAGCAATTACTGTTCAGGGTTATTAGGAATGGGCAATGAATATGCCAGTGCCAACATCACATATATCCCAAGTCTTTGGCAATGTTCTGGCACAATAAGAAACAGCTACAAAAGGATCAAATGGACAAATTCTATCGTCTTCTAAGGTGCTTCTCACTATCTCATTTTGTTCAGGAGAGAAACATGCTGAAGTGCAATGTGTAGATCTTATTACAATGAATGTAAATATAATGATTTCCTGGATGGAGGCTTGTTTGATCATAGGTTCGAATCTACGGTTCTGTAGGTCTGGAATCAGGTATGAATTGGACATTTCTAACTCTGGAGTTCAGCTCTCAAATTGACCATAACAGGATTGAGACAGTTCCATGGCATAGGTTTACCTTTGTGGCCAGTTAACAAGTTGTTGTTGTTTCTTTCCACTCCTTGTGGTGTATCAGGCGGCAGCCATGCTGTTTCTTTAGCATTTGTCTGCTTTTTACAAGGCCAAGTTGCTAGCTCGATGCTCAACCCAGCATGAATGGAAAGCAGGCAAACAGCCAGCAGAATTCAAACCCAAGACCGTACACCTCGAAGTCCAGTACAGATGCCAATACACCACCAGCCAGCTTAACAAGTAGACCAAATTATGTTTATCTCCAAAAGCCATTTTTCAGTAGTTACTGACAGATTAAAGAGATTTGCCTAGAAGTCTGAGTGGAAAATCCTGCAAAAAAGTCTCAACTTGTGAAGAGCTATATCTTATTGAAAGGTTTGGTTTGCAGAGCCAACATGAAGTTAAATTTTACAGTATGTAAACATCACCACTCTCTTTGATTTGAAAGAGTAGGAAAATTGTACCAAAATCAGGTTGAACATTCCCTTCCTATAACAGCAAGAGAAATTGAAGAATGATAGAAAATCAGTAACATGCATGCAGCACCTACGACAGCCAACAAAAATCATCTATCTTTTGCTGATATCGGTTCTGCCCAGGTTCAGGTGTAAACTATCCTTTTTGTGTAGTACATTCCCCAGAAGAGTGGATCAGAATTGATCCATAATTTTGAAACCCTGCCTTCTGCACCAATTCTTCAGCCACGCAAAGATCTGCCGTATCATTCTATTCTTACGCAATGGTGTGTGGCACAGGTAGCATTTCAGAGACTACTCCCATTGAGGTCCTGCTTTCAGCTTCCTGCCCAGTTACCTGTTCTCTCTTCAGAACCTCATCCCTTTACATTGCTATGTCATTGGTACCGATATATACAGGTACAACACCTAGCTGCTCATCCTCCCCGTTGAGAATGCTGTGGACCCAATCTGAATTGTCCCTGACCTTGGCATCTGGGAGGCAACATACCATCCTGTCCTCTTCCCGTTCTGGGCCACAGAGAAAAACTCAGTGCCAGAGAACTGATCATTGTGGCTTCCCTCTGGTAGGACATCTACCTAAAGAGTATACAAAGAGGTACACTTGTTGGTGAGGGGAACTGTCACAGGGATACTCTACAAAGTTCAAAATTCAAAGTAAGTTTACTATAAAAGAATGTGTATCACCATATACTACCCTGATTCATTTCCTTGCAGAACAAAAAATACAATAGAATCAATGAAAAAAAACGCAAAGACTGACAGCCTATGTGCAAAAGAAGACAAACTGCAAATACAAACAAATAAACAACCAACCAAACAAATAATATAGGTAGACAGCACTGACAACATTGATGGTAGGGTCCTTGAAAGTGAATCCATACATAGGTTGTGGAATCAGTTCAGTGTTGAAATGAGTGAAATTATCCATGCTGGTTCAGGACCATGATAGCTGGAGAGTAATAACTGTTCCTGAACCTGGTGTTGTAGGATCTAAAGCTCCTGCACCTCTTTCTCAATGGCAGCAGAGAGAAGAGAGCATGGCCTGAATGGTGGGAGTCTTTGCTGCTAGACTTTGCGTTCTTGTGGCAGTGCATCTTGCACATGAGCTCAATGATGAGAGGGCATTTCCTCTGAAGGACTGTGCTGTATCCACTAACTTGTAGGTTTTTCCATTCTTGGGCGTTGGTGTTTCCATACCAAGCTGTGATGCAACCAGTCAGGATACTCTTCCCAATGTTCCCTCTAATTTTTTTTTACATGGACCAACCATTGCTCTGGTCCATTTTATGGACCAACCATTGCTCTGCACAGGAAATTTGTACATGGCCTGAAAACTGCACAGCACTTTAAATGTCTTTTTGTAATATGCATACAATGAATATTTAAAATGAAAATTCAAAACTCGCATACATTTGATTTTATTTATTAATTGAAGGGTATAATGACATACAGAACAACAAAGAAAATCTTCCACATTTCGTAAACTCTTTCTCTTCTGTCTTTATTCCAGCTGTGTGACAACAAAGGCTGTGTGTGTAGAGTATTTTAGTTACTGCACGGCCAACCACCCACGCAGCTTACAGGGAAAAGTGCTCAAAGTTTGTTGAGTTTCAGATGACATGCCGAATCTGAGTAAACCTTAAGAAAGCAAAGGCACTCCTATGCCTTCTTTGAAATGGCACTTCAAGCCCTCTGTTGCTCGTCCCACAACAGATCCCCTGCCAAGGAGGTTAAAGCTACTGATCCTCTCCGTGGACCTTCAGTTTCTTCCTCTTGTTGTAAATAATCAGCTCTGGTCTTCCTGATGTTGAGTGACGGGTTGTTGTTGTGGAACCATACAGCCGGATTTTCGATTTCCTTCCTATACATCACCACCTTTGATTTAGTCGGCAACAGTGGTGTTGTCAGTCAAAGTGAGCATAAAAGGCACTGAACTCATCTGGGAGCAAAATCTTGCTGTTGCTTGGTTTTACAATGTAGGAGGTGATAGCATCAAGCCCTGTCACAGCTGTCAAGCATCCTTCTGCGATTCAAGTTTGGTCTGGAATTGCCACCTAGCATTTGGGTTGGCTTTCCGGAGGTCATATCTGGACCTCTTGTACTTACCTGGGTCGCTAGCCATGAATGCTGTTGATCTAGGCCTCAGCAGGTTCCAGATCTCTTGGTTCATCCAGGGCTTTGGTTAGAAAGACTCTGAATGATTTTGTGAGGACACATTCATGCATGAGTGTCTTTATAAATATGGATAGGCACTACCTGCCTATTTCCTTTTCCCCCTAACAATCACCCAGCCACCTGCTTCCTGCAACTTAGATATAACTGCCTAGCTACACCTTCTCTTTATCACTTCAGCATTCTCCCAAATGACTCACAGGCTATCCAGCTCCAACTCCAGTTCCCTAACACACTCTGTAAGTAGCTGAAGGTAGGTGTGCTTCTCACAGATACAGTATAGCAATTAGGGAGACTGGAGGTCCCCCAGATCTTCCACATTCTCACTACTCTAGCTAGACACTAATAAAGAAATAGAAACTTGAGAGAAACCTCAACCTCAACCTAGCCTCAGCCTCAGCCTCTTCTTGCCAAATCCTCAGTTACCCATTCTAACTCTATGGCTGCACCCACAATGTCCGCTCCACTTAAACCATACTACTTTTTATTTCCCCTGCCAATTGCTGAATAACCCAAGTGATCTTGGCCCCAGTCGCTTTTTAAATCTGGCACGACTCACTGCAAGTAACAGCTCCTTTAATCAAGTTCTTGAATAGAATAGAAATCGAGGCCTACAGGCCTGATGTAGGCAAATGGGATTAGCGACTTATGGTCTGAAAGAGCCATTTCTGTGTGGTTATGATTCTATGAACAGTCTTGAGGAGCTCCATCAAGCATTTCTTAGCAGACTCAAATCCCCTTAAATAAATACCATCTCAAAATTAATTCCGATCACAGTGGATGAATGGGAGTAGAATCTGACAGTAAATAGTAAAAGTGGCCTATCTCTCCTGCACCATTTTATACATCCGCAGGCACATGACATTGTCTGGTTACCACTCCTATTTCATATCAATATTGTTCAAACCATTGCATTGCCCACTACACAACTGCATTGTCTTCCTGGTGTGAAATATGGTGTTAAAAAAACTTCTAAAAACATCAAACACTACTTTAGTTATCACACAAATTATTTTTTCCTTTGTTTTCACCACATAGTAACTTTTGCATTTTAAACGAACTCGGGCATAGTTTTCGGAAGTGCCAAGTCTGTCTGTTTATGTCCTCAAACCTAGCATACTTCCTTCTATTATTACACTTACAGAGTTTACAAAGTTATTTTTGTCTCCAGTCTCTTATCAATAATGTCTGTTGAAATAGAATTATTGTATGTCCCAGCACATCATTTAAGTTTCTCAATAAGAAATTATCATATTCAGGAAGGATTTTCTCTGAAAAATATTCAAATAACAATGAAGTATTTTTGTATAGCACATTCTTCAAACAACACACTTTTAGGAGGAAAAGGCATTAATTTGCTAAGTAATAAATAATCACTAATTTTGACAATGAATATGTATTTATTTACATGGGCCCATGATTGTAATATCCATGATCAATAACTACATGCTTTTTGGCACCTAGGTTGGAGTACAGACAAGTCCCCAGTCAGTGCCATGCAAGCATTCAATCCAACGTTCAAATATAATTATTTATTTGACAGATGCTCCTTCCCTCAATGCTAATCAAATGATGTGTGGGTGCATAAGCATTTGAAAGTTAGGCAAGTTTGTTCTTATTTTAAAGTATTATTTAGCTTTCCTATTTACATCAATTAAATGCAATAATGAACATTAGGCCTTGAATTGGTTCATACATAACATATTATAATAAATTACCTCTAAAATTTGCAGAAGATCAGATGGAAGTTAAGAAAATTGTTTTCAGGTAAATTTAGCAATTGTTGTTTCCAGGCTAGAGGCTCCATGTCTAATTGTTTCTAAAGCAATGCTCAAAATGGTCAATGGAATTTGCTCCTTAGGCTTCAATGTGTTAGGCACAATGTGTGCATTGATCGGAGCAGTAACATTGTTCACCAGCCAGTTGTCGGCAACTCCCGCACATATGCCTAGGAGTGTGGTTGGGAGTTTGCTGTTTTGGATTGGGAATGTGATGATGTTTGGGAATAATAACCGCAGCATGAAAAGAGCCTAAAAATTTAAACATGGAAGGCCAGTCGGCTTTTTGTGTCTGCTTCATTATTCATTAAGTTCAAGGGCATTCCTTCCTGTCAGCACCACTTCCATATATTATTGCCCTTTGATCCATTAAGTCCACACCATCCTTCTTACATACCTACACTATTCTGATTAACCTGCATTACACCCCTTGTCTTCTATGCCCTTACTGCATTAGCTCTTGAGTGCCCCAATATCTTTAAAGAAAAGCTCAAAAAATACAGTTTCTTTACTTCCTCTTCCCTGTGGCCATAAGAACTCATGGACAGGATAAGCATTAATCTACAGAAATAAATTTCAAAATCCATTTGTTTAAAAGTCTTGGGCAATTATCTATATGGTCAAAGGGTCAGAATATGTTTTAGAACCCATGAACTTGTCACTAGGATCAACATTGTTACAGTTATATAGGACCCTGGTCAGACCCCACTTGGAGTACCGTGCTCAGTTCTGGTCACCTCACTACAGGAAGGATGTGAAAACTATAGAAAGGGTGCGGAGGAGATTTACAAGGACGTTGCCTGGATTGGGGAGCATGCCTTATGAGAATAGGTTGAGTGAACTTGGCCTTTTCTTCTTGGAGCAACAGAGGGTGAGAGGTGACTTGATTGAGGTGTATAAGATGATAAGAGGCATTGATCGTGTGGATAGTCAGAGGCTTTTTCCCCAGCGCTGAAATGGCTAACACGAGAGGGCACAGTTTTAAGGTGCTTGGAAGCAGGTGCAGCGGAGGTGTCAGGGGAAGTATTTCACACAGAGAGTGGTGAGTGCGTGGAATGGGCTGCCAATGATGGTGGTGGAGGCAGATACAATAGGGTCTTTTAAGAGACTCTTGGATAGGTACTTGGAGCTTTGAAAAATAGAGGGCTAGGGATAACCCTAGGGAATTTCTAAAGAAAATACATGTTCGGCACAGCATTGTGGGCCTAAGGGCCTGTATTACGCTCTAGGTTTTATATGCTTCTATTTTCCAAGTTCTTACAGCTTGACATACATTTTATGCTTTAAAAATGGGCAGTTAATATATTAACTTCCACCCCAAAATGCAGATTTATATTTCAAGCTTCAGAACTTTGTTACCAAAATCCTTATAAGGTTTACACTGAAGAATGAGCAATCAGAGGAAGTGGTTGAGGCAGATACTTTAGAGGACACTGGGACAGGTAGATGAATAGCAAAGGATTATGGGCCTGACATGACCATATGGAAGTAGCTGGAATGGGCATCTTAGTTGGCATGGACCCAATTGGGCTACTTCCATGCTGTATGACTTTAAGATTGTTCACCTATATACTTTACTTACCATTTATATTAAGCAGCATTGAAAACACTGAAAAGGCAAGTTCACTTCATTCAAACAGAAAAGTAGATGTCAGGGAATTAAAGAATTAAAGGTTGCCATATCTCAACACACATTCCAATGTAAACGATTCCCTTCCCCGTGGCTTTGTAATCTTGTGGTTTTAAATAAAACTTTGTGGCACTTTAGTTTTAATCTGTACCAACGTGCAATTATGCAGACTTGTTTGGATTTAGTGCAAGTTCTTAGAGTGGCTATTCATAAACATCAAATTATGTTCAATGAGATTCTGAGGGCAGGCTGAAGATGGACAGATTAAGAGTGAGACTATGTTCTTATCAGTGATGTGATCAGAGAGAACAGATTAATTCTTGCTCTCCCTCTCATTACTCAGAGTGTAACTTCTGATGGTTGTTCCTTTCATGCCGTTTATCCCAGAGCACAAAGGGTACCCCTAAATTTAGAGAAGCCTAAGGTACCTTAATTAATGATTAACAGTTGTTAACAAGTATTTTCTTTTGCCAACTTTATAAAATCGTGCCCTTCTTTTATCTGGTAAACAGAAAAGATTGTGTTGGTCATAGATTGTAAGGAGACAGCAGTCTGCTCATGTAACTTGGAGCCACAGTGTGTTAGTATCAAATGAGACAGACGGCTTCACTGATACGAAAGGGCAAACCATTGTCTCAGCTGCAGTCATCTTCTCTTCACAATGATTTTGTAGAAATGTTAAGGGGCATAAAATCTCCACAGTAAGTCACTTTTATATAATGCTCCTGCTACATTGCATGCTGGGTTAATCTCACTTAATTGACTCTTTCCTGAATACATCCTATTTGTGTTCACTTGGAGCATTTGAGCAAATTGGCTGGTCATTGTGTGCCAAATCTTTGTTACAAATTATTGGGTTTTTTATTTACTGAGGACCAGGTGACAAATTAGTTAGTTTAGAACACTCAAGGCATTATTTCCATATGCTTTTGGGTTTGTTTCTTTAGTTTTTCTGAAGGAAGACTGCAGCCTCAGAACCTGTCCCCTCCCCTTAATGGATGTTAAGACTGATTCTTTTGTTTTGCTGGTGTCAGGCATTCAGACCAAGTCTTTGGCGGGTTTAATTCATCAGGAACTTAAAGGGCAATGGTATCGGATGAAATTGCAACAAGGACAAGTTTCCTGGCTAACTGCCAAAACTTACTATCTGATTCCGAACTGGGGTGAAAAAAGTGATATCCGTCTTATTATTGAAAAGCAACTGCCCAAGTGAACCTCTGATTCACCAGTAAGCAATAAACTAAGAGAATTGGGTTTATTATTGTCACATCTGCTGCAGTCACTTGGAAAGATCTTGTGGCACTGAAGCTGAGAGATGATGTAGAGCTTGAGAAAATGGTGTTTATCAAATTGGACCAGGTAGGATGTGGTCTCTCTGAAGTCTCTTTGCAGATGGCATGCCACTTGAGGCCCATGTGGCCAGCCATGGTCATATGAAATCTGCATAATGAAGAGCCGCCAGTGCGGTTGCCACTGAGACACCTGTGGAACGAATATATCTGTAACTAAACACTGGAGAGTGCACTCCTGTTAATTAGAGTGCACTTGGGGTTTTGTGAAGTGTCTGAACAGCTACAGTCAGTTCTGAAAGCATCCAGACTGGTCTTCTGATGGCAGCAGGTTGTTTAAATAGCAAGAAATGTAAAAGTTAATGTGCACTCCTAAACCTGTTCTATTGTTCTATTGCAGTCTTATTGTGGAACTTCTACTCCAGTTTATATTGGTATGGACAGGAACACAAGGTGTCAGACAACTGACACTATTTGTTGCTAGGGAAAGAGCAAGTGGGCTCACATGCTGGGAAATGCCTGTCCAATATTTGCATCTGGCCCAACTTCACCTATAGATGACCTTCAGTTCAATCTAGGGTCGAAGTTGGATTACATACTGCCTAAAATAACAGACAATTCACGATTCAAGTCCTAGGCTCAGTTGTCTTCTCTCCCACCTCCACTGTGCAACATGGGAAGTCGGCCATCGATTCAAGTGAAAAACCAATGCCATGGGCAGTAGGTTATCCCTCTGCTGAAAGGATCCTTGGTCAAAACCAGTTTTGGGTCAAACTGGCAGGGATCAAATCGTGAGAACAAGATTCATGCTTTATAGTTAGAAAACCAAGAACTTACCTTTTGCTAATAGCTAAAATATAATTTAACATTAAATTCATAATAACATTAAATTTCTTGTTTTTAATATAGTCAAAGTAAAGAACACGATACTGGTAAAAACTGGTCTCAAATGAAAGTGGAAATTCAGTGTGAGTTAAAGGAACTGCTGATTTGTTATTATTTTTAAGCTGCAATTTCACCCAGACCTTTAAGTTAAATGCTTCATCCTTAGGGTGAATCCATGTTTCTTTTCCCCTTGAACGTCAGTAGAAATTTTCATGGTTGTGGACAATAGTATTTTAAGCTATAACATTAACTCCTACTTAAGAAAAGTGCAATGATAGACGTTTAAAAAGCTTTTCAAGTGGTTTTTTTGTTTCAATAATTCTATGTAAGAAAACTTTTATGTCATTGGTCTATATTCTTCACCGTTATTGTGAAGGAATTGCACTGAAAACATTAACTTCAAATTTGGAAGAAATCTAGGCAATATAAACATATATAGAATGTACTTTACTTCTTTTAAGCACCGTCCAATTTAAAAAGCAAGATTGCGCAGCTAAAGGGCTTTTTAGGTAGGCATTTAAAACTTTAGCAGCGTATAAGGACTCCCAGAGACAAAACTATTTTTTTTAAATTTAGCTCCATTCAGAATGGGAGCAGATTACTCTTAATTATCTGGGCCCTCTATATTTGCAATGCTCCAATCCGTAGACCTCTGAAATCCAAATTAAACACATGTGGAGCATGGACACCAGAGACCCGACGGGTCATTTTGCCTTCATGCTGGATCATGGTTGCCAGGAGAAATGCAGTGAGTTCAAAAGCGCAGGGCAGCATGTGACCAGCCATTGCCTTTGATGCCAGGGGCTTTGTTGTTTCTCTGTATTAGCTTATTCTGCTCGGTACCTGAAGGGATGTAAAAGATTTAGCCATCTTACTGATCTGCAGAGAGCTTGGCTGCAGAAAGCATTGTTTTCTAAGTCATAAGTTACTTTTTGATGAAAACGGATATTCATCATCTCCATAATTTAATATTTCAGAGAGAACTGATGGTTCCCCCCTCCTAAAAAGTATCAAAATGATTCCTAAATATCTTATCTAAAATTCCATTAGGACAAGGGCAAGGATCAGCTTTACTGTCTATACATTTATATATTAGGAATTTGTTGTAGTGCAACATTCAACACTTATAAAGAATTATATAAAAAATAATGTTAGAGGTTAAAGGACAAATATAGAATTAAAATGTTCATAAATACATAAATACCAGCATGTATTTGCAAGATAATCAGCATTATAAAAAGGGGTTTTAGCAATTTACCATGTAATAGTGATGAGAGTAATAGATAGAGGATGGTGGGGCGGGGGGTGATGGTAAGGACTAACTACAAGGGTTGATCTGATTACCATCCTGGGGGAATTCATTTTTAAGATGGTGTGATGTTTTAATAACCCTGTAGCGCTTTCCAGAATGTAGCCTCTGGATAAGACAGTTTTCTGGATGGGTGGTGCCCACAATGATCTTTCCTGCCTGCCTCTTTGTCCTGGACTCATATAAGTCCTGCAGTGACATATTGATCACTCATCATGTAAATTACCTTTTATCTGTTATGTTTTACTCCTGTGGTTTAATCCAAACAAAGAGATACAGATTAATATTCTATATTCTTAAGAGACACATATACTTTTATAGCATTACATCTGAGGCATCTTCTCCTGAACTAACAAGCCCAAAATTCTCCTGATTTTCTCTCAAGCCACCAGTATTGGTAGTGGTCATGTGGCAATTCCTGTGGTTGAGTTTTTCTCATTGTTTGGTGAACAAATCTAGTCCCCATTGTATCCAGGGCATCCCCAAGGAGCAATGCCTCAAAAAGCCGACATCCTTCATTAAGGACCCCAGTCACCCAGGACATGCCGCCTTCTCATTGCTTCCTGTTGTGAACTACATATACCTGTCTGGACACGCCCCCCCGCCCGCTGACTGACTGTGGCTCCTCCCACAGACGCCGGTATAAAGGCGATTGGGGCCTGAGCCCTGCCTCTCAGTCTCCAAGATGTAGCATGGTGGTCAATTGCTGCTTGTTCTTTCTTCCAGTCAATAAAAGCCGATATCTCGCCTCACGTCTCAGAGAGTTATTGATGGTGCATCACTTCCTCAGGAAGCAGGTACAGGAACCTGAAGGCACACATTCAATTATTCAGGAACAGCTACTTCCCCAAGAATTTTATGCTAGTCTAGTAACATCGAGCTGAAAATTTTAAAAAATGATCTATTTCCTTAGCTTGGGTAAGATTTCCAATGTCAACCACCCTCCTAACCTCTTTACTGTCAGAAGTCCAAAAACCTCTAAACTGTCTTCTCAGAGAGGCTCAAAAGTTTAGCAAATGGGATAAGTGTAGACAGGCATGGGTGCAGTAGGCCAAAGGACCAGTTTCTGTATTGTATGATTCTGACTTTAATGCCAGAAAGCAGCTTCACATCAACCTGCCACATGACTTGGGGATGATGGTGGTATTCATGCATCTCACCATTTAGTTAAATCACCAATATGTATGGGGTTCCCTTGAACACCACGTGAAGGAGTTAATGCTTCCTTTTAAATTTGCAGCACATCTAATCTGTTAAAATTGTGCAGTCTGAAATTAAATAATCTATAAATTGAACTCCTTTACCTATCTCTAGTATCACAGAAAATCCCATTCTTAGCATTATCGTCACGTAAATTTTCTTGTACATTGAAAGAAAACAATGACAAAAAAAAATCAACTTAAAATGTAGTCTGTGGTGCACTCCATCACATATAAAGTCCACTATTTACACTGGATCATGAATGCCCCTGTCCCTAAGGCAAAAAATCTAGGTGAATGAACACCCCAGCCAGTCCCAGGTGCAGTCATCCTCTCTCCAAAGGTGAGGTGAAGTGTCACTGAAACTTTACTCTACATAAGTAATAAACTTCAACAACAGAACTAGGCCAAATAGGGATTGTCTAATTGAGGTGCATCCAAATTATGTTTCATTCCATCTGTCTGCCTCCACAAGAGCATTGCAAATTCCATTCTAATAACCAACAGTCTGAGAATTGGCTTATTGTGCTAAATTATCTGCAGTAGTTTACAATGTTATTTATTACTTTATTTTAATATATTTTTGTAGGCAATGCCGATGATATCAGAAAAAGGAAAGGCTGGTGAGTAGATCTGTATCTTACTTTTGGAATTCATAATATTTCTTCAACACATTCTTTGGCCAGGACTTGTTTCTCAAATAGATGATAAATAGGAAAAGTAAAGTGTGTGTTTTTTTTGTTGAATGCTTGAAATTTAATTGCATTTTTCTTAACATTTCAACTTATTTCAAAATCCCATCCTGCGCACACATTCTGGAGCTTCCTTATTACTTCTGTGGGCGCAGGAAAATGATCTTCATTGGCCAGTAATGGTTATGTCTCAGTGTGAATAGAACTGGCTCACTCCACTGTGTGGGAAAATTTTTCATTAAATTCTGTAAAAGTGTCCAAATTAACATGTGCGGAGTGTTTTGACTTGGTCAAGGATTCCAAGCGTGGACTTCAAAGAATGTGGCTTGGGTTCTTTATTCTTTACATGCAAATCTTTGATGCTTAAAGACGTATTCTTGGGTGCAGAGTTTAGTGAAGATTTACATTCTGACAGAGCTTTATAATTCATCAGTCACTGTGCCAAATTGCTGTGTGGGAAAGGATGTTGTTTTGTTTTGAAGGAACAAATGCCGCATTGCTAAGATGTCAGCGGGTAAATAGCAAAATCTGTATATCCTTGCATTTTTTATACTGCTGTTCTCCAACCTCCTTTTCATCAAGAATTTCCATACACATTGGCTGTTCACATCACAATCTGCCTTCTTGGCAATTTCCTAATGATTTTAGTTTACATGCTTTTGTTGCTGGTTTCAGTTATCTGATGGAAAAAGTAGTCACTCAGATTTCATTTGTGTTTAAAGCCAGACAGACTCCTATTACAAATTAAAATATGGTGAGTGTGTTAACTGGGAGTAATGAGATTCATTTAACTACTTAAGGCGCTACGAAAACAGGACAACCTGTTGTGAAACTTCCAGTGGCAGTACCTGAGATAATTTTGTGATGTCAATGTCTTTTGATATTAAGCTATTCTTGGATAATCACAAATTTTCATCCAGAGGATTTGTTGAAATTGTGCCTGGTATTTCTTCAGTCTTTGAGTTAAAAGCAGCCCAGTTTCAGGCCTCTATAGAAACCAAAAACCCAAACAAAACAACACCCAAGTGACCTTTCTTTCAGAAAACTTCATAGGCCCATCCCAAGGATGTGAACAAGCTGAGAATTCAGTCTTCCCTGTCTCCAGGCTCTCAGATCTGAATTATAATGAGTTGGTCTGTTTCCAGTGGTGATTCTAGGGAGCTCATTTTGTAATACTGTTTCTAATGTAAAAGCAACAATGTGAGATGTTAACAATGCCACACTGGTGCATAATTTTGTTGTAGACATTGAAGGGTGGTCACTGCTGTTCAATGATGGTGGCTAAAGCACACAGTTGGCAGGCTCAAGGGAGTATTGCTACGATCCAGCTACTTGTTTGATGACTCATTCTTTTTGAGCTCTGTGCATCGCCAGCAAAGCCAGAATTTATTGTCCTTAAGAAGTTGGTATTGAGCTGTCTTCTTGAATGGCTGCTGTCCTATCTGCAGTGATTCTTTATCACCTAAGGGTAATTCTGGAACTAGAAATAGAAATATATCTCTTTATTGCACCTCAACATCTTTTTTCAAAATGATAAAACTATATCTTCTTAATTTCCCACACTTCAAGCAGAGGTTGTATGTACACTAACACCTTCTGCAATAACACACACTTTTAAATGTTTATGCATTTGGATACCATTTGGAAAATGAATCCTTGCCACAGAACTGAAATCTGCATTTATTCTGTGTCCTCTGTATCTCATCAGTAAGCTTGCTGGGGGGAGGTCTTGGCTGCAAAATAACTCACTCGTTTCATTCAGTTTGAGGGAACAAAATGCCAAGACCTGATTTCTTTGTTGACCAAAAATGAATAAAGAACTCAGATTCTTATCTAAAGTGACTCGTAATTTGTAACTAATTAAAAGTGAGCGCATGTGCTGTAATTGTTCTGGAGTCTCGTTTCTTGCTGAGTCCCGCCTTTCTCCGCCTGTGTGGAATTTATTTTTATTGAACAGTCTGTTAAAGACAATTAAGTAGCTCTGTAATTTGCCACATTTTCATTTTGTCTCATGTGTGCTGTTGTTATGTGAGGACACAGAGATCATGGGAAGAAATACCCTGATTGCAACTTTTAAGATTTCTATGTGAACTGAGCCCAGCTCAATTTGCCCAGTGTTCTGTTCAAAATCGATGGTACTACTCGAAGATCATGAGAATGGAGTTTACGGAAAAATGAAATGCCACATTAGTAAAGAGCCATGGTGTTCTTCTCTGGATGGTCTAACAGTATTGTCAATGCTCATTTATAAAACTAGCGTAAATTGTGTTGTATTGATTTTAAAAATGCAACCATTAGGTTTTAGCCTCTGTTCTGTGTTCGTACTCTTACCTCTGAGATTGAGGGTTGTGGTTTAAGTCTCATACCAATGTTCTGAACACAAAACCTGGAGTAATATTTTTTACAGTCCACTAGTGTCTAGGTTAACTTGCTTTCACTCCAGTTTCGTTGGCTCTGAGGTTATTACTGAGGCCAATGAGGGACCCGCAAACTCTTCCACAGATGGGGCTGGAGGTCTTCAAAGAATTGGATGAGTGGGAGATATGGGAAGTGGTACATTTCATCTGATGTTTGTAAGGGCTTCCCTATGCTCCTTACATTCGCAATACCATCCTAAATATTCCTTGTCCATTTTGAGTGATCACGGTCTAAAGATTCCCAGAGGTGAGGATGTTCTATTTCTTCAAAGAATCATTGAACACATCCTTGAATCTGTTCGTCTGTCTGGCTCATTATCTCTTTCTGTGATGGGGCTCAGAATAGGCTGGGAGGCCTGTGCCAGGCATGTAAATGATACGGCCTGTAACTTAGGGAGTACAACATTGTCAGAGATTTCCATCTTCCAGTAAAGCGAGACCCTGAATTTTCTCAGAGATAGAAATTAATACTCCAAGATACCCTTTGAATTGTAAAGGAGTCCTTCCTTAGCTTACTGGCCAACACTAATCCTTCAGGAAGCCTTACAAAGCATTATGTGTTCAATATCCTTTTACTGTCTATGGAAGCTGCCAGGGACTGCTGGGATTGAACTCCAAACTCCGATACTCCAAGTTGAACTAGTGTTGCATCATGCTAACTGCTACCATGGCACACCAATGATGTTTATTGTGATGCCAGTGATTTTACATTATTTCTGATGGGCAGGATGATAGCAGCTGAAGTTAATGTTTTTACAGTTTAATATAGATTAAACCTGATGACCTGTCATTATATGATATCACCGGTCCTATATGGAAATAGTTTGAAAACGTCAAATGTTTTATTCACTCTTTAAAAGTTCAGCTTACGGTAAACTTTAGTTATACTATTAAATGGTGTAACATGTCAGTTAACAATTAATTTTTGAAGCATAGGCACAATATTTAATAAAATTCTGCATCTCAAAATACTTATCTATAATTTATGAATTCACATTTGTGATTATTGTAAAAATAGAGCCATTAGAGAGTCTTTGTTTCCTAATTCACAGGGTGATTTTATAAACAGCAAAAATATCCTCAGCAGGTACTTCACCTCTGTAGTCCACTTTTTGTCCTGCAGGAGCTATTGACAAGTAAAGCTACAAGTGCACAAGTGAGAAATACAGAGAGAGGTTCAAAGAATAACACGAGTTTTTTTTTAGACAGAGTGGTGGGTGTGTGCAACACCCTGCTGAGGTGATGGTAAAGACAGATGAATCAGGGACATTTAAGAAACTCTGGATAATAGAAAAATGGAGAGCTATGTGGGAGGGAAGGGTCAGATTGATCTTAGAGTAGGTTATAAGTCAGATGACACCATGGGCCTAAGGGCCTGGACTATGCTGTAGTGTCCAATGACTTGCTCAAGTTTCAGTTGTGGGCAAAATGTTGGGCCAGAAGGAAATAGGATATGAATGAGTGGAGAACAGGGATGCAACAATGGGAGGAACCTGAGAACAACCAGACATTAATCTGACACTATATCGAAGTGTTGAAGATCCAGGGATGTTGATGAAGGAATCTGATGCAATAACAATATCATGCCAACAAACTTATAACCAAATGAGGCTGTACTTGACTAGTCTATGAAGCAACTCTTCCAACTTTCATGCCAATTCCCAAAGTTAAATAATAGCATCTGGGCCAGGTTTGGATTCTCATACCATGTTGATACTGGGGTTGCAATCCAGTTGTCTGTGCCATTGTGTGCAGTTCCTTCAAAGAGCATCTGTGTGGAACTGGCCTCACACACAGGTGGGCTGTAGGACAGAATGGTTTCTTGCTGCTTAAAGACCACTGGATTTTTCAACAGCATAGTACTCACTTTTACTGAATTCCCATATTTATTTCCAAATGTTTTAAACAGCACACAGTCACGTGAACTCTTTTTTATATATTATGAAATGTAAACAATGAGTATGCAGTATTTTACCAATTTACAACACAAGCCAATTAGGTTAAAGCTCCAATGCCTGAAGTGGACAGAACCAAAGAACCAAAATAACATAATTAGGTTAGAAAAGCAGTTTGCTGCAGAGAAATCAGTTCCTTCATAAATTTTAATTGATGCAGGACCAAAAGGGAAAGAGAACCAAGTGACAGCATATTCTCACTTCATGCTTGAATCTACAATAACAGGGTCTGCATTTCCCCACCGCACAATGTGATGAGCTAAGGGTCAGAGCACAGGATGGAGAAAGAGCAGCATCAGGTGACCTTGCAGGGCAAGGATCACAGCTTGATGACCTTTCGCAGCAGGTTGACCTATCAGCAACTGTGAAACATCAAAGCCCAGCTGGTCCCTATATTCAATGGAATGTTTTTAATCTGTGGTGCAATAAAGCTTCTGATAACAAAGAATATTAGATGGAAGGGGACTGAGGTTCTTTTTTAATATTTTAATGATTAACTTTGTGCAGATCATTTCAACTTACAAAGTTAATTGCGAGTTTTGATAGAAATATTGAGATCAGTGTACCTTGGCAGAGTGTGAAATGGTAGAATGGTCAAAACCAGTTTTCTGGTTGCCTTGGATGTAATTAGGCTGAAGGGGGATACACAAGAGACTCGTGAGGATGCTATCAAGACTGAAGGGTTTGTGGTATAAGGAGATGCTGGATAGATTATGCCTGAAGGCTGAGGGGTGATCTTGTAGTTTTATAAAATCATGAGGGGCAGATATAAGATGAATGGTCACAGTATTTTTCCTTGGGTAGGGGAGTCTAACACTATGAGGATATAGTCTTAAGGTGAGAGGGAAAAGATCTGAATGGGACTCGAGGGGCAACTTTTTCCACACTGGAGGTGGTTGTATATGGAATACCCAACCAGACAAAGTGTTAGACTGATCGGGGGATTGCTTCATCAAGCAACAGAAAAGGTAGTTAGCGGCCATCCATTTTAATTCTAATTCCCATTCCCATTCTGACACGTCAGTCTATGGCCTCCTCTACTGACACGATAAAGTCACTGTCAGGTTGGAGGAGCAACACCTCATATTCTGTCTGATGGCATGAATATTGATTTCTCTAATATACAGTAATTTCTTCCCGCTCCCCCTTCTCTCATTTTCTATGCACCATGTTCATTCCCCACTTATCCCTCTCTTTTCCTCATCATCCTCTGGTGTCCCTCCTTTCCTTTCTCCCATGGTAACTCTCCTCTTCTATCAGATTTTTTCGTCTTCAGCCTTTTATCTCTTCCACCTGTCATCTGCCAGCTTCTCACTTCAAACCCCTCTCCCACCCAGACACCCACCTTCCCCTTTACCTGGCTTCACCTATCACCTGCTAGCTTGTACTCCTTCCCCTTCCCCACCTTCTTAGTCTGGCTTCTTCCCCGTCCTTCCCCGTCCTGTTGAAGGGTCTCAGCTCAACACATTGACCGTTTTTTTCCCTCTCCATAGATGCTGCCTGACTTGCTGAGCTCCTCTAGCATTTGTGATAAACCAAGAATAAAGATCTGTACCATACAATTTTGCTATAAGTTACTTTGCATAGGAACAAAAAGAGTTGGTGTTCAAAACAACAGGTGACTTATTAAAAAGTAGTGTGCACCAGAGACCAATCAAAGTTGATCTATCAGAGTGTGAACCAGACGCAGCTTTTACTCACTCAGTTGAAGAGATTATCAGTAAAACTACATTTTGATAACAGAATGGCGGTTACAGAAGGACTTAATTAAGTTCTGGTTGCAGAATGAAGTGATTATTCACAGGTCTAACAGTATATCCAGTTTTCTATTATAACAATGGGTGCTTGCTGTAACATAATTAATGGAGTGCCTGAAACTTGAGTGATATCTCTGCTGTGTTGTATGTCTCTACTTTAGGCTTTATCTGCAGTTTCCTGTTCCCTCATTAGCACAATCCACAGCCCAATTTAGTGGTTATTAGCCCTCATTATACTTTCCCCTTCAACACTTTGCCAAAAAAGCTCTTGGAAGAACCAGGCAGAACATACTGATTAAATGTGACTTTTAGAGTCATCAGGTCATAGAGTTACACAGCACAAAAACAGGCCACTTGTTCCAGTTTACTCTTGCCAATGAAGCTATTTCCTTCAACTACTCTTATTTGCCTCCATTTGATCCACATCCCGCCAAACCATTCCTATCCATAAACCTGTCCAAAATGTCTTAAGTATAACTGTACCTGCCTCTACCACTTCCACTACAGCTCATTTCATATATCCAATGCATCTGTGTGAAAAGTTTGACCCTCAGAACCACTTTAAATCCTTCCACCCCTCATCTTAAACCTGTGCCATTTTGTTTTAGCCTCACCTACTCTGGAAAAAAATCCATCTTATCTGTGCCTCTCAAGATTTTATAAACCTCTGTCAGGTTACCCCACGACCTCTTTCGCTTCAAGGAAAACTGTCACAACCTGTCAGTCTTTCCTCAAGCTCTCCTGTCCCACCAACACCCTTATGAAACTTTTCTGCACCCTCTGTAGCTTAATAGCATCTTCCTTATAAAGGGCACTCAGAAATGAACACAGTCTCTCACCAACCTCATATACTAACATTACATAATGTCCCAGCTCTTGTACTCAGTTTCTCTACCAAAGAAGACAACTGGGCTATATCTTAATGCCATCCTTCCCATAGCTGGCCAACCAGCACTGTATACAGCACACCAATGACTGTTCAGTTGTAACGTGTAAGAACATAACATAAGAAATAGGAGCTGGAGTAGGCCATCTGGCCCATTGATCCTGCCCCACCATTCAATAAGATCATGGCTGGTCTGTCCGTAAACTCAGCTCCATCTAGGGACCTCTTTTGGGGCGGGTGTGACCTGTACAAAAAGTACGGGTTGCACTTGAATCTCAGGGGGAGAAATACCCTGGCGGGCAGGTTTGATAGAGCGGTTGGGGAGGGTTTAAACTAGTTTGACAAGGGGATGGGAATCAGAATGTGAGTGCAGGGATTAAGGTAGAAGGACAAGGGCATGATGCTAAGAGTTCTGAGTTGATGAGGAAGGACAAGCAGGAGACAAAACATAATTGTAGCCAGTTAAAGGGGTTGAGATGTGTCTATTTCAATGCTAGGAGTATTAGGAACAAGGAGGATGAACTTAGAGCATGAATTAGTATGTGGAACTACAATGTTCTGGCTATTACTGAAATTTGGTTGGAGGAAGGGCAGGATTGGATGATGCAGGTCCTGGGGTTCAGGTGTTTTATAAGGTAAGGATGGGAGGTAGAAAGGGGGATTGGCATTTTTGGTCAGGGATAGTTTCACGGCTATAGAAAGGGACAATGCTGCAGAGGGAGTGTCCACGGAGTTGGTCTGGGTGGAAGTCAGAAATAGGAAGGGATCAATCACTATGCTGGGAGTAGTCTATAGGCCCCCAAATAGCCCTCGGGACACCAAGGAGCAGATAAGTATGCAGATTTTAGAATGGTGCAGGAAATACAGGGTAGTAGTTATGGTTGATTTCAACTTCCCTCATATTGACTGGCACCTCTTGAGTGCAAGGTGGATAGATGGGGCTGAATTTGTCAGGTGTGTTCAAGAAGGATTCCTGACACAGTATGTGGACCGGCCCACAAGAGCAGAGGCTTTACTGGATCTAGATCTGGGTAATGAACCTGGTCAGGCGACAGACCTCTTGGTGGGGGAGCGTTTTGGTGAGAGTGACCACAACTGCTTTAGCTTCAGCATAGCTATGGAAAGGGATAAAATCAGACAAAATGGTAAAGTGCTTCACTGGGGGAGGGCTAACTTTGAAGGGATGAGACAGGAACTAGTGACAGTAAATTAGAAACAGATGTTCAAAGGGAAAAGCTCAGAAGTAATGTGGGAGAAGTTTAGGGACCACTTGAGCTGGTTTCAGGATAAGTTTGTCCCACTGAGGCAAGGAAAATATGGTAGGAAAAGGGAATCATGGCTGACAAAACATGTGAGGCAACTCATCAAGAGGAAAAGGAAGCATATGTTATATATAAGAAGCAGGAAGTAGGAGGGGCTCATGAGAAATATAGGGTAGCCAGGAAGGATCTAACGAAAGGACTTAGGAGAGCTCGAAGGGGGCATGAGAAGGCCTTAGCATGTAGGATTAAGGAGAACCCCAAGGCATTCTATGCATATGTGAGGAACAGGAGGATGATGAGAACGAAGGTGGGACTGCTAAAGGATAAAGAGGGCAACATGTGCCTGGAGGCGGAGGAGGTTGGAGAGGTCCTAAATGAATATTTCGCTTCTATTCACAAGTGAAAAGGAGCTTGATCAGGGTGAGGTCAAAATAGAGCAGGCCTGTGTGCTGGACAATGTGGAGATTACAGAAGAAGAAGTGCTGGATCTTCTTAAAAACATTAAGATGAATAAATCCCCAGGGCCAGATATGATACACTCCAGGTTGTTGTGGGAATTAAGAGAAGAGATCGCTGGAGCATTAGCTATGATCTTGGAATCCTCTTTGGCTGCAGGGGAAGTGCCGGAGGACTGGAGAATGGCAAATGTAGTTCCTTTGTTTAAAAAAGGTAATAGGGAGAAACCTGGGAACTATAGACCAGTGAGTCTTACGTTGGTGGTCTGCAAACTACTGGAAAGGATTCTTAAGGATAGGATCTACGAGCATTTGGAGAAGTACAGTCTCCTCATGGATAGTCAACATGGCTTTGTGAAGGGAAGAACATGCCTCATGAGCCTGATTGAGTTTTTTGAAGAGGTAACAAAAGAAATTGATGAGGGTAGAGCAGTGAATGTGGTCTACATTGACTTTAGCAAGGCATTTGACAAAGTCCCTCATGAGAGACTCATCCAGAAAGTCATGAGGCATGGGGTAAGTGGAACCTTGGCTGTTTGGATAAAAAAATTGGCTTAAAGGAAGAAAGCAGAGGGTAGTTGGGGAAGGAAAGTATTCTGCCTGGAGGTCGGTGACTAGTGGTGTGCTGCAGGGATCTCTCCTGGGACCCCTGCTATTTATGATTTTTATAAATGACCTGGATATAGAGGTGGAAGGATGAGTGAGTTTGCGGAAGACACGAAGATTGGAGGAGTTGTGGATGGAGCTGTAGGTTGTTGAAGGTTACAAGAGGATATAGACAGATTGCAGAGTTGGGCAGAAAAATGACAGATGGAGTTCAATCCGGACAAGTGTGAGGTGATGCACTTTGGAAGGACAAACCAGAAGACTGAGTACAGGATTAATAGTCAGTTACTTAAGAGTGTGGATGAACAAAGGGACCTTGGGGTTCAAATCCATACATCCCTCAAGGTCGCTGCGCAAGTTGATAGCATAGTTAAGAAGGCCTGTGGGATGCTAGGCTTCATTAACGGGGGATTGAGTTCAAGAGTAGAGAGGTCACGTTGCAACTCTACAAATCTCTGGTGAGACTGCACTTAGAGTATTGTATTCGATTCTGGTCACCTCATTATAGGAAGGATGTGGAAGCTATGGGGAGGGTGCAGAGGAGATTTACCAGGATGTTGCCTGGTTTGAAGAACAAGTCATATGAAGCAAGGTTAGCAGAGCTGGGACTTTTCTCTTTGGAGCGTAGAAGATTGAGAGGGGACTTGATAGAGGTCTACAAGATTATGAGAGGCATAGATAGGGTGGATAGTCAGTACCTGTTTCCCAGGGCACCAATAGCAAACACCAGAGGGCATATGTACAAAATTAAGGGAGGGAAGTTTAGGGGAGACATCAGGGGTAAGTTTTTTACACAGAGGGTTGTGAGTGCCTGGAATGACTTGCCAGGGATGGTGGTGGAGGCTAAAATATTAGGGGTATTTAAGGGCCTCTAGGACAGACACATGGATGAAAGAAAAATAGAGGGTTATGGGGTAGTGTGGGATTAGTATTTTTTTAAAAGAATTATATGGGTTGGCACAACATGGAGGGCTGAAGGGCCTGTACTGTGCTGTAATGTTCTGTGGTTCATCTACCTGCCTTTTCCCCATAACCTTTAATTCCCCTACTATGTAAAAAAAAAACTATCTAACTGTATCTTAAATATATTTAGTGAAGAAGCCTTAACTACTTCCCTGGGCAGAGAATTCCACAGATTCACCACTCTCTGGGAAAAACAGTTTCTCCTCATCTCCATCCTAAATCTTCTCCCCTGAATCTTGAAGCAATGTCCCCTAGTTTTCAGTAATTCAGTAATATTTGAGTAATATTGAAAATATATTGTTTGATTAAGTATCCTATGCTGTTTACACAATGCATTGCACATTATATGTGAGAGTATATGAAATGCATTGATTACAAGAGTACATCACACCACTGCATAATACATGCACAACTCATTTAAAGTAAACACAAAATTAGATAGTTTATTCCAGATTCTGGATTTTTATTTTGAATAGTTTTTTTTTGTTTTGGAGTTACAAGACATAACAGTGCTGATGGGATATTTTTAAAATGAACCCAAGATGACTACCAAAGTGCAGTAAGATAGATGAGTTTTTTAAAAATCCTGTTGTGTCTCTTTGGAAGGAGGAAAGGGAAACAAACAATTTTTTTTAAAACAGAAACCTGAGAAGAATTCACATTCATAAACAATGAGTACTGTGTGATAATAATCATAAAAATGAGCAGAACATTGTAAAGCAAATAGAATAGCTGGTGAGAAAGTAATACAAGTTTTGTTGATTGCTTTGTATGGAAACAAATGCTGTTTGCTCAGAAGTTTGATAGCTCCAACCAAACCAGCCAAAACAAGCTTTGCTGATATCATGAAATTAATGCAGGGACATCAAGAACCAAAGCCATTGTGGATTGCAGAACACTTTAGGTTTCATAAGCAGAATCAAAGGGAAGGGGAGTCCATTTCAGTCTGTGTGGTTGCATTGAAAAGATCATCTGAGCATTGTCAGTTCAGTGATGAGCTCAATGATGCACTGGGAGATTCTTTAGTTCATGGAATCTTACAAGAAAGCATTTAAAAATGGGTCCTAACTGAACAACAAATTGAAAGAACAGTTGAAATAGCTGTATCAATGGAAACCGCAGACAGATATGTAATTCAGTTGCAGTCAGATGGGAGCATGAACAAAATTGCAGCGTCTAGCCGGAGGCCTGCTTGGCCAAACAAGTTGTGTTAGCATTGTGGCAAGGGCTCACATTCATCAGACCAATGCAGGATTAAAGGCAAAACTTGCAGAAAATGCAACAAAGTAGGATCCATACAAAGAACATGCCAGGCAGACAAGAATGAATGGACTGCACAGGGAAGAAAATGGGTAAAAAGTCAAGTTGCAGTTTTCAAAAAGAGCACCAATCTACATGCTGTTGATGAAAAATCTGATTATAATGAGAGTGACACAGGACTGCGTTGCCTTAAGATTGTCAATGCGAAAACTAACAATAGACAAGTAATATGGCTTTCACCAGAAGTGAATGGCAAATTAATTAAACTGGAATCGGATGCTGGCTTGGCTGTTTCAGTCATTCCACCAAATGAGTTTGAATGGCATTTCAAAGATACCAAACTGAAGCCTGCAGATAGCCAACTAAGAACTTATATTGGAGAAAAGTTATCTCCTGTGGGAATGATATTTCTAGCAGTGAAATACAGCAACCAACAAGCCACTTTAGAAATGTGATAAAAAAACAGGAGGGCCAGCATTGTGAGGTCTGGAGTGTCCAAGACAACTACAGCTTGATTGAAGAGCCATCCATTATTTGCATGTCACATCCAACGTGATGGAGTCAACTGCAATTGAATTAGGAAAGGTGGAGTCAACATGCATTAAGGTTATTGCATGTACTTCAAGTTGGAGACAAAAAACTGTAGATGCATGGACCAAAGTGAAGCTGGATAAATGGAAAGCCAAAGAGAGAGAAGTCAATGGAGATATGAAAACAGGATTCGTCAAATGATGTTATGAATGAGGAAAGCAAGAGGAGAGATCAGATCATAAAAGGATCAATAGGATTGATAAGAGAATACTCCATTTCACAAATATCTGAACTCACCACTTCTTCCCACCGCCTTAACAGTGATAGAGTTTCTCCTGTCCTTACTCATCACCCCACAAGCCTCTTCATCCAACACTTCACCCTCCGCAACATCCACCATCTCCAAAGGGATCCTCCCACTAAACATATCCTTATCTGAGATGCTTTGTAATTTGGGGGGCTGCTTCATTGAGCACCTCTGCTTCTTCTGCCATAAGCAGAACGTCCTGCGGCCAAGCATGTTAATTCCGAATCCCATTCCCGTTCTGACATGTCCGTCCTTGGCCTCCTCTTGTACCAAAATGAGGCCACCCTCAGGGCGGAGAAGCAAAAATTATATTCCATCAGGGTCGCCTCCAGCCTGGTGGCATGAATATCAATTCCTTCTTCCAGTAATTTTTTTTCCTTCACCCTCTGCTCTTCTATTCCTCGCTCTGGTCTTTTTCGTCATCTCACCTGCTTATCACTTCCCCATGGTTCTGCTCCTTCTTTCTTTTCTCCTATGGTCCACTCTCCTCTCCTATCAGATCCCTTCTTCTTCAGCCCTTTGCTTTTCCTATCCACTTGGCTTCATCTATCACCTTCTAGCTCGCTTACTTCCCCTCTCCCCACCTTTTCGTCCTGGCACCTTCCCCCTTCCATTTCAGTTCTGAAGAAGGGTCTCAGCCTGAAAGGTCAATTGTTTATTCATTTCCATAGATGCTGCCTGACCAGCTGAGTTCCTCCAGCATTTGTATGAGTTGTATTATATAGTATATTGTATCTATGTGTGTATGTGTATTTATAAGTTGGGATGAATTCTATATTGAGACAAAGTTTATAGCTAAGCAGAGAAGAGTGCTCTGTATTTAATATTTGAGTAATATTGTAAATATGTTGTTTGATTAAGCATTCTTTGGTGTTTACACAATGCATTGCAGGTTATATGTAAGAGTACGTGAATTGCATACATCATCACACCACCAGATGATATGTGCCTGCCTCACTTTAAACAAACACAAAGTTAGAATCATTATTCTGAACTTACTTGCTTTTATTCCAATTCCTGTACTCAGTGCCCTGACGGGTCAGGGCAAGCAGGCTAAATTGGTTTCTTATTGTCAAATACTGAGATGCAGTGAAAACCTTTGATTTTCATGCCATTCATACATATCATTTCATTGCATCAGCAAAAACAATCACAGAATACAGAATGGTGGTGGCATCCATTAGTCTCGCGAGACCATGGATCTGTGCCCGGAAGATTTCCAGGGTGTAGGCCTGGGCAGGGTTGTACGGAAGACTGGCAGTTGCCCATGCAGCCAGTGTCCCCTCTCCAAGCCACCAATGTTGTCCAAGGGAAGGGTAAGGGCCGATACAGCTCGGCACCAATGATATCGCAGGAGTTGCCAGAACTAGGTTGAAGACAACATCGGACGGCCTTAGGGACTCCAGCTCCAGATTTGTCCTCAGGGTTAACTCCGGAAGCCTTTCCCTTGAGTGGGTATGGCCGCAAAGCAGTGGAGGTTTGAAACCAAAGTTTTCATACAGAAGTGCAGAATGTAAGTGGTACAATTACAAAGAAGGCAGAATGCAGGGAAACAACAGTCTATATAACAAAATAGATTGTTATGTCAAAATCCATTTTGTTATGCTAAGAGACTATTCAATTGTCTTGTAGCTGAGGGATAGAAGCTGTCCTTGAGCCTGCTGGAATGTACTTCCAGGCTTTCGTATCTTCTGCCAATGGGAAGAGGCAGAAGTGAGATGTCGGGTGTGCAGTGTCTTTGATTATATTGACTGCATTATCAAGTCAGTGAAAAGTATAGACAGAGCCCTTAAAATCTCTTTAAAAATTGTCCTTTTTAATTTTCCCTTACTGCTCCTATTTTTACAGCAACTCCTAAAGACACTGCATTTCTGTGCTGGGGTCCCTTCTCCTGCCCTATGAACATATTCAGTGATGCAGTCAGCCAGGGTAGGTTTAAATTCATAGTTGGCACTTAAAGAATCCTATTGACCCAATATGCATTTTGTTTTCATTTTCTGCTTTCTCTTGCAAAACCAATTAATCTGTCATCAATTCATGTGAAGCTATCTTACTTGAATACCTCAGTCATCAAACATTTCTTAAAGTCAAAGTAATAGTGCAAATCTTAGATGCCTTTTAACGTTTAATGCTGCTTCACAGAATTCCAGAAGATTTGTGAAGCATGACCAACTGCAAAGAAAAACATGTCAGCAATTCCTTGTTTTACTAAATAGATAACATGTGTCTTAGGTTCGGGTCTTCAGTCCTGAGTGCCTTACCTGCCTTTTCTCTGCGAGCTCAGAGCTCCCCGTGGAAAGTATATTCCTTTCAGCTTGCATCAACTCTCATGTGCAAAAGTTGGGAGCTGTTCCCCCAAATATCAAAATGGGCTCTGTTGGCCTACTCCTCACCCAAGGGCAACTATGCAAATAATTCTGTCTCTGAAATCTGGGGTGGGGTGTTTATCAGCCAGTTCCTTCCCACAGACAACCATGGTCAGCAAAGTGCAACTCCCAGAATTGAAGGAGCAGTGTTTTTGTTCTTTCTTGTATAACTAACTGTATATTTTATTATAATATAGAGGAGTCAAGTTTATGCCAGTGATACCATCAATCCTATTCACCCAGTTATTTTCCTGCATCCTATTCCCTCTTGGTAGCAGATGTGTGATCACTTGAAGCAAATACAATGTTCTCCTCAATACAATGGCAAGTCTTCATGTGGCTGTAGAGGTCACAGTGAAGCATGCGAACTTCACAGAGACAGCTCCAGAGGGCAGAACTGAACCAGGGTTTTAAAACTGTGAGCCAGCAGCATTATTTGTTACACCACCATGGCACACAGCGTGGGCTGTAGGGGTGCCCAGTGAAGGCCTCTTCTGAATCTTTGGTAAAGGTGCCTAATTGAAGTAATTTCCCAGTACCAGATCAAATTCCCTGGAAGTTTGCCAAACCAGGTTCAACAGTATAATAATTCTGACTCTGCCTGAATAGACTGTATTGTCGCAGTCAATGCAGGTGTGGATGAAAATCCAGAGAGGTGTCCAGGCATTAAATGCAATTGAATGCCACTGTAGTTGCCAGACCCACCAAGCATTAGAATGTTATAAACACGAAGACTCCAGGAAAGATGATCAAATACTTACTTACAGACCTTACAATGAGCCATCCTTTTTCTCACCCTTCTTTCTGTTAAAGTTGTTCTGTAAGGCATCTTTAAACAATATACTCTACTTTAAAACTTTGACTTTAGCATTAAATGTTTTAAAGCCATGTTAATATTTCAGTTTGAAGACCTTTCATCAGAACGATTTTGAAGAGTCTTCAACATGAAAGCTTAACTGCTTCTCTACACACACATACTGCTTGTTATACTGTGTGCTTGTAATATGTTGATCATTTTCTGTTCTTTATTTTTGATTTATTATACAGTTAGATATGTCTGACCTTCAAATACATCATTTTAAATCAAATTATAGAATAATCGTGTCATTCAGTACTCATCCACCTCCTAAATCAGTTGTGGTGAAACATTAAATACACTGGGCCAAAATGTCTGTGACACTTCCTTTCCTTGACAGTGAGGAAAGGCTGGTTGTTGAAGACCAGAGTACCTATTGAAGCAGAACTAATGTTTAGTATTCAATATAAACAATATGCCAGTTTTTCTGGATTTTCTATCAGGCTGCCTTGGTAAAAGAGTTAGAGAAGCCCTCTACAAATATAGAGTCTACATCCAGTTTAGAACTTGGGTACTCATCTTTCCCCACACAATATATGAAAAAGTCACATATCCTCACACAATTACATATAGTTTCACATCACTACTGACCCACACTCCAGAATTACACTTTTCCCTAATTTGTCTATTCTTTTTCTTTTGAGTGTAACCATGTTCCAAATTATCAGATTAATTCTTTCCAGAATTATCTTATTTATCTAAACAGTTCACCATCTCCACAAACAGATTCTTTATGAGGCAATGGTCAAAAGAATCTTTCAGTATTTGGGTGTTACTGCTATTTTCACTATTCATTTCTACTTTGATTGTCTAGTTCTCTTTTATGTTGCCTTACCCCATATTCATAACAGATGTATTCTCATCTGATAGGTAGTTGATTGAATGGAAGATAAGAATTGGATATTTAATGAGACAAAATGGGTACAGCATATGTGTTCTTCCAGTTTTGGGAGGTGCTGCCAAAGAAGCTTTGGCAATTTGCTGCAGTATGCTCTCTAAATGGCACATGCTGTGGTCATGAAGAACCAGAGGTGGAGAGAGTGAATATTTAGGACAATGAACTGATATTGTGCTCTCTGAATTTTGTCATTTCTGTGTACATCTTGGCAAACAGGGCATATTTCTTTATTCTATTGCAAAATTATATAATTATGCAAGGTCGTAACAAATCAATATTTTAAAATTAACGCATCCAATTCTTGCTTTAAAAACAGCTGAAGTTTCAAACTCACTTACCTCATAGCTGCTCCATGATATTGGTAATGGGAAGAATTGCTCTGTTACACAGATGTGCTCTACTGATTGGAGTGGGAGCATGTCTTTAAACTAGCCTGAGGGATGAGTGCTTTCATTCAATCCCAAAAATTTATGTGCAGGAAAACAATAAGCCAGTCTTCAAATGTGAGTAATAGGGCTATTTTATCATCTTAATCCATCTCAATCATGATAAAATTATAACATTTTAACCAAAATAATGAGATTGATGGCTGATAAAGTTCTGGTAGATGGCATTGGCTGAACTATTAGTTAGTTAATGATCATACCAATTTTGGTAAGTTAATAAGTATATCAATGTTAATCTGACAGATCCCTATGGAAGAAGAAACTGCCTTTGATTTTGTGAATTTTTCATGTAAAAACTTCATTTGATGTTTGATTAGCATTGCTTGTTAACATTTGTTTACATTCCTTCTAACTTCAGTGTGAGCCTTGCTGACAGCATCCCCAGTAATGTACATACTCACTTACAGCTGGAGACACATATGCCTGTTGTCTCTCAAGACACAGACTGAAGGATCAGTGACAGAAATGTTACTCCTACCATCAAAAGCACCTCAAATGACAAGGGATATGCCTTCATATTTCATAACCAAAAATAAGGAACATGTGGAACAAATTGTTTCTTCTGTTGGTTCTTCGATGTGCAATAGCTACACACAAATGCATTAAAAATAAATGGGTATCATTCAAGGGTTGCGCATCTGTTGTTAGAATTCATACCACAGTGTAAAAGTATCCTGTTACAATTGCCATTTGACATTTTGAAGACTATTGTTGCTGATGTGCAACTCTATGCCGCATCAGATAAATTCAGGTGTGTTTTACGGACATTTTCTTTATTCCAAGGTCACTGATACATTTGAGAAAGTTTTAAAAAATCATTACATTTTTAAATTATAATTTCAATTTTAGTAACATTTTATTTGCCCCCACACTATTCCGATAACTGTCTGGAGTCGGAATAACAAAATAACAGGATTGATTTCAGAATGTTTCCAGGAAGAAATTTTAATAATATGATAAAAAGCAGCCAGTATATCTATTCCTGTTTACTGTGTCATGCAGGAACATGCTGAGTTGCCACGGTGCCACTAATGAAGATAAGATCTGGATCTGGCTCAGCTGTGATGGCCCCCTATACTCACATTGTCAATATTTTAATCTAGATTGCAATATTAACCATCCATGAAAAAAATATTTCTTTGGATGTAAAGTATATTGAAGTATCTTTTGTGAAGATATAGGTAATAATATTTCTTATCTACTTACTTAGGGTTACAGACTGAAAACAACCTTACAGATTAGGTGCAACAAAATGGTTGTTAATGTATAATCAATCCTCATTATAAAAGGACTGTGGTGGGGAGAAAGGGTCTCAGAAACAAGGACCAAACCTTACCTTACCTTTTGTAGATTTCCCCATGTTGACTTACTGGAAACAATATCTGACCTGATAGGCAAGACCATTCATGAGAACAGGGCCTGTCAAAGTTCAAAGTAAATTTATTATTAAATACCTTACCATATACTACCTTGAGATTCATTTTTTTCAGGCATTTACAGGAAAAGCAAAGAAATACAAAAGAATCTACTAAAAAATGCATAAAAACTAACAAAGAACCAATGTGAGAATGAAGAAAAACTGCAAGTAAAAACAACACTGAGAACATGAGATGTAAAAGAGCCTTTGAAAGTGAGTCTGTAGGTCATAGAGTTGTGATCAGTGAAGTTATCCACACTGGTCCAGGACCCCACACTGGTTGTAGGGTAATGATGGTTCCTGATCCTAGTGGTGTGGGACCTAAGGTTTCTGTACCTTCAGCCCAATGATAGTAGTGAGAAGAGAGCATGGCCTGGATGGTGGGGGACTTTGATGGTGGATGCTGCTTTCTTGTGCCAGCACACTGTGTAGACGTACTAAGTGGTGGGAAGAGCCTGTGATGGACTGGTCTGTATCCACCATTTCTGTAGTTTATCCTATTCCTGAGCATTAGTGTTTCCATACCAGGACATCATGTAGCCAGTCAGCATACTGTTGGCTGTGCGAAACTAGAGATTTGTCAAAGTTTTTGATGAAATGCCAAATCTATGCAAACTTCTTCGAAAATAGGGGTGCTGTCGTGTTTTCTTTGTGATAACGTTTACTTGCTGGTCCCAGAACAGATCCTCTGATATGTTAGCTCCAAGAAATTTAAAGCTACTAACTCTCTCCACCTCCAGTTCGCTAATGAAGACTAGCTTATGGATCTCCAGCTTCCTCCTCCTGGTGTCAATAATCAGTTCTTTTGAGTGAGAGGTTGTTGTGGCACCACACAACCGGATTTTCAGCCTCTCTCTTGTATGCCGATTCGTAACAAACGTTGTGTTGTCAGTAAACTTAAATATACATTAGAGCTGTACTTTATCACACAATTATATGTATAAAGTGACTCAGGCTGGGGCTAAGCACAAGTAAATTTATTATCAAAGTACATATATGTCACCATATACAACCCTGAGATACATTTTTGTGGGCAAATACAAAAGTAATGAAATAATAATTAAAAATAAATAAGCAATAAATATCAAGAACATGAGATAAAGCATCCTTGTCAGTGAGTCCATAGGTTGTGGGAACATTTCAATGGCGGGAATAGTGAAGTTGAGTGAAGTTATCCCATTTGGATAAGGGGCCTGATGGTGGACGGGTAATAACTAATCCTGAACCTGGTGGTGTGAGTCCTGAGGTTCCTGCACCTTTTTTTGAATTGAATTGACTTTATTATTTACATCCTTCATATGCATTAGGAGTAAAAATCTTTACATTATGTCTCCGTCTAAATGTGCAATGTGCTATTTATAGTAATTTATAATATATATAATATATATAATATATATAATATATAGTATGTGCAACAGTATAACATAGAAATACAGTTGTGTCAGCATGAGTTAAGCAGTCTAACGGCCTGGTGGAAGAAGCTGTCGCAGAGCCTGTTGGTCCTGGCCTTAATGCTGCGGTACCGTTTCCCAGATGGTGGCAACTGGAACAGTTTGTGGTTGGGGGACTCAGGTCTCCAATGATCCTCCAGGCCCTTTTTACACACCTGTCCTTGTGAATGTCCTGTACAGTGTGAAGTTCACATCTACAGATGCACTGGGCTGCCCGCACCATTCTCTGCAGAGCCCTGCGATTGAGGGAAGTACAGTTCCCATACCAGGCAGTGATGCAGCCAGTCAGGATGCTCTCAGTTGTGCCTCTGTAGAAAGTTCTTAGGATTTGGGAGCACACACCAAACTTCTTCAGCTGTCTGAGTGAAAGAGGCGCTGTTGTGCCTTTTTCGCCACACAGCCAGTATGTACAGACCACCTGAGGTCCTCGGTGATGTTTATGCTGAGGAACTTAAAACTGTTCACCCTTTCAACCCCAAATCCATTGATATCAATAAGCGTTAGACTGTCTCCATTCCTCCTGTAGTCCACAACCAGCTCCTTTGTTTTTGCAACATTGAGGGAGAGGTTGTTTTCTTGACACCACTGAGTCAAACTGATGACTTCTTCTCTGTAGGCTGCCTCATCATTGTTTGAGATTAGGCCAATCAGTGTAGTGTCATCAGCAAATTTAATTTGCAGGTTGAAGCTGTGGGTAGAGACAGGAAGGGGCTTAGTACACAGCTCTGAGGGTCTCCTGTGTTGAGGGTCAGAGGGGCAGTGGTGAGGGAGCCCACTCATACCACCTGCTGGCGATCTAACAGGAAGTCTAGGATCCAGCTACACAAGGCAGGGAGAAGGCCAAGGTCTCTGAGCTTCTTGTTAAGCCTGGAGGGAATTATGGTGTTGAATGCTGAACTGTAATCCAGGAACAACATTCTCACATGAGCTTCCCTCTTCTCCAGGTGTAAGGACAGTGTGTAGAGCTGTGGCTATCTGTTGATCACTTGTGTCGACAGGCGAATTGCTTCTTTGCAGCATCAAGAAGAGAGCATGACCTGGGTGGTGAGGATCTGTGATGATGGATTGCTGCTTTCCTGTAACAACACTCAGTGTAGATGTGCTCAAAAGTGGGGAGGGCTTTACTCATAATGGACTGGGTAGTATCCACTACCTTGTGGGATTTTACGTTCAAGGGCACTGGTGTTTCCATACCTGTCTGTGATACTCTCCACCACACACCTATAGAAGTTTGTCAAAGTTTTAGATGTCATTTCGAATCTTCGCAAATGCCTAAGGAAGTGGAGGCATTGCTGTGCTTTCTTTGTAATTGCACTTTTACGCTGGGCCAAATACAGGTGTTGTTTCCAATTCATACTGACTAGGCTCTGCCAGTGAGGAAAGGGAGGTACTGAGCCCCAGGTCCTGGGACTTAGTGATGGGTTTCAAGGGAATGATAGTATTGAATAATGAGCTGCAGTCAATGAAAAGCATCTGATGTATGTATTTTCATTGCTCAGGTGTTCCAGAGTTGAGTGAAGAGCCAATGAAATGGCTTCTGCTGTTAACCTCTTGTGACGGTGGGTGAATTGGAGCAGATCCAGGACACTTCTCAGGCAGGAGTCAATATGCTTCATGACCAACCTCTCATAGCACTTCATCACAGTGGACATAACATAATGTCTTCACTAAGGTGGACCAGTACACTCCCATAGAAAGACCTTAGATTTTGCTGATTGTCATAGCTGTCTTTGCATCAGTAATGTTGAAAATCTACTGAAAAATACTTGAACAATTAAAGCAATGTAATTAAATAAAATTAAAAGAGTTAAAAACATAAATACATTCTTAAACAAATGCAACCTTTAACAGACACAAATAAATTAAAATAAATAGAAATCACTGCATTGAATTGAATATTTTACTGTTTCAGCATCAAAGTTGAAACATAAAGATTAGGCAAATTGCACTGCGTACATATCTGGGAAAGTGCAGCTAAACACTCTCCATCACTGGCCAGTGTGCGACAGCAGCTCCAGAGAACGGCAGGGAAATCACCAGTTGAACTCAGGCAGCAAGTTTGAGATTTCTGCTATTGTGTGGGGATGCCAAGCTTTCCAACATTTAGGTAAATGACCGCAATTCAATCTGCATTTCCAATTTTTATGATCATTCACAACCAAAATGCTTAAAGAAAACTATTATGTGAAAAAATTTTCCAATGCTGAGCTTCAAAGATTTTAAATACTGTATATACAAACATATGGTAGAAGATCAGATACCTGTGACTGTTAAATTTCCCCATACATCTCATTCCATTTTAGGCATGACACTCCCAGATGTGATTTTAGTCAATCATGCACAAAATTATTTAGTTTTCAAGGTGAAAGTTCTCCCACATGAAGGGAAATATTTCTAACCACAGGGTAAGGATATTTAGGGAGTATTTTCTAGTCTTCATAAAACATAAAAAGGGCAGAAATGTGATTTTGGTGGCAAATGCTAAAATTATAGTCGCTATTCAAGGAAAAGGACTGAGGAATTTTGACTAATTTATTCATATACAAACTTGTACAATCCAACTCAGTAAGAGAAAGGGATCAAAATAGCTGAAACAACAGTGAACCACATTTTTATGAATATAAAAATTCAAGTGGTTAGCCATACCATGGAAGTGAACAGTATGCATTGATATCTTTATGTGTTCAAAGTCCTTTGGAACCTGCACATTTGATAAGTCTACATTTTTATTTGCTTTGCTGAGAAACTTTTCTGTACATCTTAAATTTTTTGAAGAATTTAGGCATTTCATAACATTGAATTCAGAGCAGAGTGCTATAAAGATACTCATGTCCATCTACTTATATTAAATAAAGAAATAGTTTTGCCTGTAATAGTCATATTGTTAATTCCATCAACTGGTTGGGGACAGTAGCATAATTAGACTGGAAACAAAGGTACTAACATTAAAATAGTTGGGTTTGGAGACAATGGATTGTTCTTTAGTGAACTGTTTGACAGTTCACTGATTTAAACAAAAATTGAAAAAAACTGTACACTTTAAGTCAAAGTCAAATTCATTCTCAAATGCCCAAGTACATAAATGCACAGGTGCAATGAAAAACTTGTTTTCAGAAGCATCACAGTGACGCAACATAATTCACAAGAAGCACATAAATGTAAATTATATGAATTTTTAGAAGCTGCAATTGTGTTCTTCAGGTTTTTGCAATGTACAGAGTTTAATGCAACTTCATTAAACAAAAGTACAACAGTAAGCTTGAAATCAGATGAGAAAGATATTGTTGCAAGAAATATATTATGAGGAATTAAGGAGGTTTTTCTGAATACTACTATTATACATAAGGATTCTCACTGCTTCACCATAGGAGGATCTTGGCAGAATACTTCATACAAATGGTGAGTTGAGTTGAAGAGATCCTTTGGAGATTAATTTCGTAGGATAGCTGGATTGGGAGCTATGGATTAGCATTCTGAAAGATTTCTAAACCAATGTGTTGAAAGCAATGAATAATGATTTTGCATTCTGCTGATCCTTAACATTCATTGCCATTGTGACAACTCCACGCACATGTACTCGATAAGGACCATTGCCAAGCAAGGCTGGTGGATTCTACTAAAGAGGGGGAGTCAGTCTGATTAAAAACCGACACTGGAGTCAGGCAGACAGAGAGTGAAACAGCAAACTGCAGTGAGGGGCGTCTGGTTTCATGGGCAGATTGCAGCGATTTGGTTTATATTGGCAGGAATTGACTAGAAAGTCAGCTGACAGGAAAATAATAAATAAATCATATTAAAAGATCAGAGAGTTCATTACTTTCTTTTGTATGTGAATGTGAATGTCGTTTATAAACAAAACTCAGTGAACTCATTTCGACTGCAGAAAAAAGATAGTTTAATGATTCACGTACGTCCTCAAAATTCGCAGTCTTTTCTCATTCCTTCTCAGAAAAACTGCAAAAGCTTGCTTAAGGAAATATAAATGTTTAGGCCAGATGATCTGGCTGTATTACTGTGAGGTCCCTGCATTTTTATTGCAAAATTACTCAGAAGGTGGGTGTGGAGTCGATGGGTTTTTCTCTGGTAAAATATGTTAAAACAAATACTCAAGCTGCCTACAGAAACACTGAATAAACCATCAGAACAATATAAATAATTAACAACAAAATATGATGAATTAACAAGAGTAGCAAGATTTTGAATCTAAACGATAAAAGATTTCTTTTAAGATTCTCATGTGAAAGTGCATGCCATATCAGGAGAAAGCTATTAGGTTATTCTTCTCTTTACAGAACTGTTGCAGAGCCTTTCATTAATAGCAATGGCTTTCTTTTTTAGAAAAGTTTGTTTGCACATTCTTTAGAAGTCAATAATAAACACTATGGGAGATTCCACTCTTCTGACAGGAGGCCACATTATCTCCTTCTGTCCTCAGGAAGGATGGCTAGGCTGGGAAAAAACAATGGATCATTTTCCCCCTTTTAGAATTTAAACTGCAATAGCAATGTCAACATCAATGAAGCTGCTTGACTTGGATGATCTCTCAGAAAGGTTTTCACATCTGGAACATCTTTATTGCAGCTGTAACTTTTACACGCCTTGATTAATTCAGTATTCATTCCCAGGCCTCATTCTTACCCCTGTCCTCACTTTAACATGGCTGCAACAGTTTTGAGATAGAAGAGTAAGCGCCAGCCTATGATTAGAAGTACTGTATATCAAAAGAAATGCACAGCTTCACTGATTTTATTCAAATCAGCGTTGCCAGTGTGAGAAGGCTGGCCCTTCAAAATCCTACTTTTCAACTAAGATAGAGCTTGTGTGAAAATAAAATAATGTTACTGTCTTTCCATTGATCGTCCTGCTAAAATTGCACAATTTGTTAAATTGAGAAATTCATCCAGTAAGTTCATATTAATTCAATGGTTGTGACTTTCTCAGTTATTACGTGGGAGTGAACATGCTTGTAAGCCCACTCAGTATATATTTTAAATGTTTCAAAATGTCATAATCTCATGAGGTTCTTCAAGATGTGTGATACTGTGAAATTATCTTTAAGAATACTTCACTTCTGAAACAGCATAATCCTTATTTGCACACTTTACAGAAAGATTCTTAATCTGTCCCTTATACAATTGTTATTTTGGAAATAGTTGCTTCCAGTCTTCCTTCTGATGTTAATTCTATTCTCCTTATAATGGCTGCACTATTTCTTCTTTCTCTTTCAGATCCTTCTTTAAAACTTTCCAATTTCCTGCTGTGCTCCAGTGTTCTTCATTCTCCCGGGATGAATTGTAAATGCTGGGAAGGCGTCCTGTTTGGATTTGCAGTTTGCTGGTTCACAATAGCTGGCATTTTGCCATCTCTACTTGCTGTCTTGGTCCTGCAGAACATATGTGAATTTAACAGTTTTCGCAAAATACTTTTAGCAAAAAATCACGATGGATCTTTGAAACAGTTCCCATAATGGGCAATGTGGTAGTGTAGTGGTTAGCACAATGCTTTACAGTACAGGCGACCCAGGTTCAGTTCCTGCCACAGCCTGAAAGTAGTTTGTACTTTCTCCTTGTGACTGCGTGGGTTTCATCCAGGTGCTCTGGTTTCCACCCACGGTCCCAAGACATACTGGTTGGTAGGTTAATTGGTCATTGTAGAATTAGGCTAGAATTCAATCAGGGAATTGGTGGGCGGCATGACTCAAAAGGCCAGAAGGGTCTATTCCGTGCTGTATCTCAATAAAAATAAAATAAGTCAAAATAGAAATTATCTTTGTGTTTTTATGATGAATCACTTACCATGGCAATATTATATTTTCATCCTGGAATAATTTTCACTGGAGACTGCTCCAATTCTCCAATTCTCAATACCTATCTGCTCCCAATTATACTACAAAGCAAGTTTGACATTTATGTCTGTAGGACAGGGGTACATGTAGGCAAAAGGAGTTTCCCATTATTGGCCTCTATCAGTTTCGGAGATTGATGAGCAAACATAGAATCGTCACCCTTAATGTGGGGTATGTCTGTTAGCTATCAAGGAAAGAGCTACCTTACGAGTCTTTGTCATTTGGCTTTCAGGTGGCTGTATCTTGTAACCCTGTTTTTACCACCCTTGCAGTTCAGTTGAAGACTACCAGCCGCAAATAAAAGTTGTGTTTTACCTGAAGCCTTGTGTCGAAGTGAGTAAATGAGTGGTTCCTCTCTAGAAACTAGTTCAGATGAACCTACAATTGTAACAATTCAGCACAGAAGGAGACCATCTGGCCTATTAAATCTGTGACAAAATCAAATTTCCCTGTCAGTCCCACTTTCCGGTTCTTTCCCCATAGACAATAAATTGCACTATTACAATTATATATCCAAGATACAATTACATCAGATTTTGTTTTCCTTATATATAGTGCAAATAATAGTAACTCTCTGAATAAGAAACATTACTTCATCTTCCTGATTACTTTATCAACAAATACTAATTGCTGGCACTTATCAAAATTTTGACACTTTGTCAAAATTAAGATCATAACTCTGTTCCTTTAAAATTCTCCCCCTCTTCTTTAATCTTTGAATCATGGCCAAATTTTTTTTAAAATAAAACGGAGTCATCGACAAGATAATACATGGTGCAAGCAGAGTATAATAAACACAAAACAAAATACAATTGCTAAGAAATTAAGTTCTTAAAGGCCATCAGTATCAGGAAGGATCCCACCGACTATGCTCATGAACTGTTTGTCCTACATAGCATCCACAGCAGGACCACCAGACTCAAAAGCAGTTTCTTTCCCCAAATAGTAAGGCTGATCAACACTTCCACCCACTGACCCACTAGCAATACCTTATCATTTCATGTCAGTCACCTTATGAAAGGGACTTCTGTACCTGGCATCACTTTATGTACATGTTATCAATCTATGTATATAAGTTGTTTTAAGTACTCACAGTTATTGTGTTCTTTAACTGAGTGTGGTTTTATATGCTGCGTCAGATCTGGAGTAACAATAATTTTGTTCTCCTTTACATGTGTGCTGGAAATGACTTGAAACAATCTTGAAGTTAATTAGCAAAATCAATGAGGCTGATGATACACGCTTCACCTCCATGGTTTGCATAACAAAGCTTTAGAGGGAAGGGGACAGTGTGGTTCCTGGTTCCATCAGATCAGCAGCTTTTAGTTTAATTTGTGGCAAACTGTACCCGGCCTCCTCTCCTCAGCTCCTCAGCTGTCTGCAAGGCTCAGTTCCTTTATATTCCCCTCAAGTTTGATGGCGCACAGAACACACTACCAAGGATAGGCCACATCAACCACAACCCGGCAATGAAGTCAAAAGCAGATGATTTAAAAAATATATGTGTGTGTGTGTGTGTGTGTGTGTGTGTGTGTGTGTGTGTGTGTGTGTGTGTGTGTGTGTAATAGATAGATTGGGTGAGGGAGACAAGAGTCTAAGGAAGAAAGAAATCATTCCTCTGCAAAGCAGGAAGGAAAGTGGTGGTGGTCTCTTGTTCTCATTGTCAAAGATCTAGTAAGTGCAGCTACTAATGAGTTCAAGTCAAGTCAAGTTGCTTTTTATTTTCATTTCGACCGTAACTGCTGGTACAGTACACAGTAAAAATGAGATGTTTTTCAGGACCATGTTGCTACATGAAACAGCACAAAAACTACACTGAATTACATGAAGACAACTCAGAATAAACCTACACTAGACTACAGACCTACCCAGGACTGCATAAAGTGCACAAAACAGTGCAGGCATTACGATAAATAATAAACAAGACAATAGGCACAGTAGACAGCAGTAAGTTGGCGTCAGTCCAGGCTCTGGGTATTGAGGAGTCTGATAGCTTGGGGGAAGAAACTTTATATAGTCTGGTCATGAGAGCCCGAATGCTTCGGTGCCTTTTCCCAGACGGCAGGAGGGAGAAGAGTTTATATGAGGGGTGCCTGGGGTCATTCATAATGCTGTTTGCTTTGTAAGTTGGGTCTGTATTATGGTCATAGAAAGGAGTAGGGGCAAGGAAATAAATCATAAGAAATGAAACTGACCCCATCAAAACTCACAGATTGTGGAATAGAGCTTTAGAACATGCAGGATCAGAAAAACAGACCAGTGGTTATAAAAATCAATGGACTGCAAGAAAGTATTAGTGAAAACTCAAAATCTCAAAGAGAAGGAGTCTAATTATACATAGGAAATGTGAATGGAGTGAAGCACTGTAAATTCTATTAGTAACATCTGCGGGGTCAAAATAGGAACAGGGAACAACTGCACACATTTATGGGAGAAGGAAAAAAGGAGACATTGGGTTAAAATCTATCATTAGTTGGTGAACACCAGGACGTCAGAGTTAATCAAAGAAAGTTGGCATTGATTGGCAAACAATGGGTCATCATGGAATCTTTTGAGATGGTCACTCATGGTAGCATAAATTCTAAAAATGAAATGATGAACAAAGGGAAGTGTTTAATGTGTTGTAAGAATACAGGGGACATAAGCTCCTCATTGATTGTGTGCACAAAGCAACACTTTTTGATCAGCACAATGTGACAAGTGGGTACAGCCTTGCAGTAAAAGCTGTTCAAGACTCATTTAATACTATAGAGCATGATCAGTGATACAAATGAATATGGTAGAAATAGAATTGTGCACATACATTTGCATGATACACTCATCAGACAAACTGGCTGGCAGCATACGACCTTAATCAGTGTTCAATGCCCACGTGACATAATAGCCTTAACAGTGCCGCATGCATACAAACTAGGCATTGGAAACAGAAGGAAGAAGGGATGGCCTTAGTTGAGCCATTTGCTACAGAGAATCTAGAATGTTGATTGGCTAAATGCAATTAAGGCATCCTATTTGATTTGTGTGCAATGTTGGAAAAGTGGCCTCTCAGTGCTTTGCTTCATGTGTCTGCCTTCATCACCACAAAGTTCAACCAGATATCAAAGAATGTTGAGAACTATTGCTTTAAAAGTTTCTGTCATGGTAGGAGGCTGCACAGGATATGTGATTTCTGCATAACCCCTGAAATTCTGCTGGCTAAAGACTTCACTCACTCCTGATATGTCACACCTGTGTAAAAATTACTCCTTTTCAACCCAAAGAAAAATTGGCTTGTATCCACTAAGCACATCATTTTAGCATACTTTTCTGTACTTGAAATAATTTCTAGTTCTAAATCATAAATGCCTTTCCCTCTACTTTTAACCTCAGAAATGAGAAATGCTCACTATTTTCTGGTATGGCAGCCATTTTCCCTTTCTCTTACCACCTACCAGTTCTGGTCTCTTACTTCTTACTGACTACTGCAGCTGGTCTATTCATGCTTGTTTCAAATCAATCTGAGTAATAATTGACATACAGACAATAAATGCCTTCTTCCTTCCTGCATCACACTTTCACCTTTCACCACTTCCTCACCAGTTTTGTGTTAATGATCCAGAATTTGTGTCCTTTTCACTCCTAAGCCGTCTGCAGCCTGTAATGAGTGACATTTACACATTCACCCCTTGGCAAAACCTGCATTGATAATTGGATTATATTAGCCTATGTGAATTTGGCTGTCTTTACATCACCTGACCTTGCAGCCATTTCAGTTTTGGTCTTGCTCTAAATAACACACAAAAAAATGCCAGAGGAACTCAGCAGGCCAGGCAGCATCGGTCAATGTTTTGGGCTGAGACCGTTCAGCAGGACTGGACAGGACTCTTCTTGAAATGTCAAGCGTACTCTTTTCCACAGACACTTCCTGGCCCGTTGAGTTCCTCCAGCATTTTGTGTGTGTTGCTCGGATTTCCTGCATCTCTTGTTCATTCTTTCTCTACCCTTCTTGAGGAGCCTGCTTCCTGACATGAAGAAAAATATTGTCATTGCTACAACTCGGTGTTCAGATTCCGGTTTATTAATCATGTGTACATTGAAACATACTGTGAAGTACTCCATTTGCACTAACAACCAGCACACCCAAGGATGCGTTGGGACCAAACCCACAGGTGGCACTACACATTCCGGTGCCAACATAGCATGCCCACAATGTTGCAAAGAACAAGCAACAACAGCAAAAAACATAACAAAGCAAGAAAACAACAACACGGTGTGCCCTTTTCCCATCCACCCCTGCCCAGGTAGGCCGTCGGCCTCCAGTCTTTGTCCCCTGATTCTTGGACTCACAGCCACCAGGCCTAACAACTTTGGACTTCATCCCAGGGCACCAATCATAGGTTTGACCTTCAGATCCCAAATTCCAGACTTGCACAGTCACCTGATCCTGGTGACCCAGTCCCTCGTGACTCCTTCCTCTATCCTTGGTGGTCAACCTGTGTTGTATTATTAGTGAAAAATGCATATAAGTAGAATGAGATTATAAAAAAACAGAGAGAAAATTAGGAATCAATATCATTGGAAATTGCACATAAATATAATAGCAACTGGCTTCCGCAGCCAGTTCTGCAGTTAGTTCAGGCAATAGTCAGGCAAACGTACCAGTAATTTGCAAAACAGCCTCACATACTGTGTGTGTTAATATGTAGTTCAATGCCTATATTAATCATAGCTTTTTATTCTGGTTCTTAAAAGGACCACTTTTAAAAGTTCCCTTTTAACTTATTCATGGTACCGTAGCTTTAAAACAGGCCGTTCAGCCCACCAAGTCTGCAACAATCATCATGTATCTATTTAACTAACCCCAGTTGATTCTCACCACATTACCATTGATTCCACTCTCCCACACCCACCTCTCCAATTCTGCCATACACCTATGCACGTTAGAGTGGCCAATTTACCAAATAACACATCCTTGTGATGTGCAAGGACACGAGAGCACCCAAAGGGACCACAATCAGAGGGAGCTTTCCCTACAGACAGAGCTGGAGGTCAGGATTGAACCCAAATCATTGGAGTGTTTGGTCAAAGGTTGCATAGGTAGCCAGCTGCACCACTGTCCTGGACTGAGGGCAGAGGTGAATAGATAATATTCCGGATCTGGTAAATACTTTGTGATTATCCGGGATGTGTGAATTGCAGCTCATCTGCCAGTCAGATAAATCACTAAGACTGCCCATCACTAGGAACAGTAACATTGACGAAAAGAACTGAAAGCACATAGACAAGATCAAAATATCCAAAAGTGAATAGAAATGTTGGTGAGAAACAGATTTAACCATTTGGGTCAATGACCTTTCATCAGAGAGACACACAAGCGTCTTGGCCACAAATGAATAGAGAATTTTCAGTCTTGACATCCACAAAAACTTCAGTATGGGAAAACAATTAAACCTCATGCTGGTGGTAGGAAAATGGAGCTGGATTCTGATGTACAAGATGAGCATGAGAGCAGATTAAAATCATACTTTGCTTCATATTTACAATGCATGAAAGATACACTATCCTGCTGGATCTCCCCTGGGGGATAAAAAAGTTTCCAAACCACTTTTCATTAAAGATAGTGTCTTTTTCAATGGACTGACTACAAAGAATCAATCCAGACCTTTGTATTACACAGATCTCAGGGGAAAAACTGAACCATAACATAAACTTGACACTCCCTCAAATCCCAGCAACCTGATTAAAACAGGGTTGAATAAAATCATCCACAATTGAATTGGGGATCAGAATCAATGGGCTGAATGGCCTAATTCAGCTCTTACATCTTATGATTCTGATTTTATAATCATTTAATTTTGAAGCTGAAATGCATATAAATTCTAGAACTGGATTTTGTCTTTGATTGATTATTTTTGATAAATATTATTTTCAGCATTAAAGCATATACCATTTCATCATTCAGCCAATAAAGAGACACTTCTTTAACTTCCCTAATTTAGGTGGTACATTCTCCTCAGGTTTGTTTCGTTATGCATGCTTAATGAACCTACAATCTGGCACAGGAATCATATTAGTGAGTAAGTGATGGTATGTTTCTAATGAGGTATAAAAAGTTGCCTGGAAGATTTAAAACAATCTCCCATGGAGTTACTGTGTAGGCATTTGGCACATTCCTGGAAATATCACTCAAAAGCAAATTTATATCAGGAAATGACGTCCATTACCATTTTTCAAGTCCAATAAAGAAATAGAAATTGTTCATTCACAGCATTTCCATTGCAATAAAAACCAATTTCCAAACATGATTCATACGACGTGCTGGAAAATTTGTTCTAACATAATCATAAACTTGCTACACCAACCCAAAGATAAATTATAATTTGTCAGTTGATTGCCAAGCAGCAACATCAAGTAATTATCTCTGTCAGTTATGATCATAATCTGAATTGTTGGTATTTTATTTATTTTTATAATTAACAACAATTTAACTTCCACTGCAACAATTATTGATAACTAAATTTCTAGCCAGAATAAAGTAAAATTAGCAGTTTAGATTTGGATTGAATCCTAATTCACTGGGCCTGATTCAATAATACCCATTATGTGTCCAAGTTCAAGGATTTGTTGACAACTCCTTATATGCGGTCTGCAAGATGCTTGAAAATTAAAACGATTCTTGTTCCATATCCAGACACCTGTCTGTTTAGGAACTGTTTCATATCATACTCAGTATTCTCACATCATACATTTATGGTTTGTCAGACACAGTACTTTAAACTTAAACATTTATTTGAAATTTTGCATAAATAGCTCCTAGTCCTAAGTAATACTAAGCTCCTGCAGGATCAACAATGCCCCAGACATTGATGAGTGGATTGCAGCTTATAGCTAAGTTGTAAGACATAATAGCTCACCCTATTATTTGGCTGTGATGTTATTGTCCTTCATAAATAAACATAGAGCAATGTTAAATAAACTCTTCCTGGGCTAGTCTTGATTGGAAGAGGACTAGCCAGTCAGGAGGGATGGATGATGAGGGTATAAGTACTACTGGACTAGACACACCCAGGCATCATCCCTGATGAAGATGTCAGAGCTAATCATTGAAATATTGGTTAAAATCAATACCCGTAACTGGTTGGAAGCCCAAGAAGAGTTCTTTTGTCATATATGCCAGGAAAGCACTAGATTCTTTTTCGCAGAACTATGTCATTATAAGAATGCTTCATTTTTACAAAATGAATACTTGTAGGCACTAGAAATCAAAAAAGAAAAGCAAAATTTGCAGGAGATATTCAACAAGTCAAGCAATACTGGTGGGGGAAGAAGCAGAGTTAATCCTTTTGGTCAATGATCTTTAGAAACAGGAGTGATTAGAGTTAGCTGGTTTTAGCAGAAAGGAGGGGAAGAGAAGCAAACATGAAGTTCTGTAATAGAGTGGAAGGAGAAAATATTAAATGACAGAGGGTATGAAAATGTGAGGCAATAGAATTCTGCAGAAATGTTGAACTTTGGTGGAACAGGTTGATGAGGCTTGAGGAGAGAGATGATTGGTGGGAGTGATGACCAGCTGACAAAACAGCTCAATAAGTCATTCACTCAATAAGTCTTATTCAGAAACAGAACATCTAAAGATTTCTGCTCCACAACATAATATCTGGGAGGATATAAGGAGTTGTATTGGTTAAAGCTCACATATCAGACAGGTTAAAAAGGCATTAGGTATATCCAAGAAAGTAATGCAGTCACATGATCTTGATATTAATCTTTAAACATTTAAATTAATTCAAACATGCCAAATATATTTTATACTGATCTCACGTTACAAAAGGAAACGGAAGCGACTTTGTGAAATGATAAAACACGAGACAGAAAACATTTTACGGAATTATGAGGTTATGGCAGGACAGTTAAAAGGAGATTTAATATTTCTATCTATTATCCCAGCACATACCATGATTACATATTTAGGAAATTGTGCACCTGAAGCCCATAATTCTCTGTGAACAAAATTAATGAGTAAAACCTCAAGGGCTGTTGTGTACAATCCCCTGAATTGGGCTCATGGTTTCTCCTAGGAGTTCCAAGCCAGACTGTCTCCTTTCAATGACAGAGCACTGGGGTTTTGTTAATGACCCAATTCTGGGAATGGTTCCATTAGTTGCGATTGTGATCTGACTGTATGTGTTCCAAATGTCACTAGTTTTCCATGGCAGTGAATGACAGAATGTCTCTGCGTCATGCTGGCTCACAAGTCTGGACAGGGAATTCTCCTTGACTTGGGGAGTGGATTACTTTGGGCAGGAGTGTTGAAAGTGGTGTCAAAGAGAGAAAGAAAAAGCAGCGTCTGCAGTGCCAGTTAATTAAAGTAATGGCTATTTAGCTATTTTACCTCAATCCTGGAAATGGCTTCAGATAGACGATCTTGTTTCAGTGAAGCTTACAGTGAATTGATTATTTTACAAAGTTTGTCTCCAAAGGAAATCTACTTTCAACAAACCACCTCATTATGATATGCATATAAAAATTCACACTCCATAGTTCCTCTGGCATGGTTATCAAAAGCAACACATAAAAAAAGGAAAGCGCTTCCATTTATAGATCACCTTTCATGACCCCAGGATGTTCTAAAACACTTTAGAGTTATTGAAGTACTTTGAAGTTGTGGGAAACACAGCAGCCAGTTTGGGGAACTGGAGCCCTGCAGACTCCATGGCTTGTGTTGAATTTGTAGATATCTCCGGTGGTGTCTGTCAAAGTGGTAACACTGACGTAAGTGTCTCTCGATTATGGAAGTGAAATAAAAACACCAGGGTTTACATAGCTAATAAAAACAAATGCTAGAAGTCCACTTCTAGTAGGTTATATAGTGTCAATATAATGAAGAGAACCTATCATAAATAGTCAACCTGTTTTTATTTCGCAAATGCTGACTGACCCATGGTGTAATTTTGTTTTATTTCAGAAAACAGCAGTTAGATTAATAAAATTGTTTCACTTCTGCTTGCAATTTTCATTCCATGACCTGTACCAGAATGCATACCTTGATCGACATTGCACAAAAAAATTAAGTGGGATAAAAATGTCTGCAAAGTTGGGGTAACAGAAGATATTCTGTTATTTCCTCTGGGAGCAAAACCAGATTATATTAGCAAAGCAAATGAATATGTAACAGCTGGAAATATGAAATAAAAACAAGAAATGCTGGATTCACTCAGCAGGTTAGGCGGAGTCTGTGAAAAGGGAAATATAGTTAGTGTTTTAGGTCGAAGACCTTTTGTAAGTTTAGCTAAGTGGGTTGCCTCTAAGTTCCAGATTCATATATATGTTACACAGTATATTCATATATCATGTTGTAGGTATTTCTATGTTAGTAAGGTGACACTCACCTTTGCAGTTGTCAGTAAAACTTCTACTTCAGGAAGTTTTAATGAATCCAGGTTTCCCTTAGTTTTCATATATTCAAAAATCACCCTTAGGAAACACAGAACAGTTGATGAAAATACTGTGCTGCATTCATTCAGTAACACATCAGAAAAACATTTCATTAGGTTTCTGCATTGACCCAGAAAAGCTAATACTTCTTTAACATTACAAGACCAGTCCTCCCTCAAATCTGTTGTCAAGCATAAATATTTAATTGAGTTCTTTTGCTCTGCTTTGTATCAAATGACAGAAAAGAATCAGAGCAAATTGTCCTGCATGACTCACAATTCAGAGTCACACATGAACAGAAATTGTATCAATCAATCAGACTTGGAATAATGATAAAAGGCAATAGACTGCAGTCTGAATGTTTTCAGTTTTATTTATTGGAAAGTTACATCAGGTCTGAAAATGTGCACCTGTGGTCCCAAAGAGAGCCTGAGGGAGCATCAGTCCTTGCAGGAGGAAACAGTGACCATGATCCTCTTCTCATGTCATCTTTAGATAGACAGAAGCTTTCTGGGCCCAACACATCAACTCAAATATTCCGTGTCAGAACTCAGCATAACAAAATTCTGACCAAGTGACTTACCTTTCTGGTCGACTCTAACCAGAGGCTTAATTTCAATAAAATACCATGATTCAATAGCAATCCCATGAACTGTTTTTTATTACATTAGTAGTGTAAAAATTTTCCCACCAATGCTGGAATTTTTTGATTCAAAGCAGATGGATCCTTTGTTATTTTCTATGCACATACGTAAAAAATAACAATTGTGAAAGTGAAAATTTCACTTGCGGGAAATTGCAGTTGACAGCATCTAAACGATATTTTCTGGATATTGTGAAGACTGTCATTTTATTAATAGTGCTACTGTCAGTTCCTGCCCTGGCTGCTGATTACATTCAGTGGAAACTTTGAAGGTCTGCTCGGAAAGTGATGAGCTGTTGTTTTCTGTAAAGTGGTTGCTGGGTATGGTCAAGCTAACAGTAAAAATTTAGACAATGTTGGTTTGGAACTCGGAAATTGGGCAGCACATCTGAATTTCATTCCAAGTTACTTTTACCGGATGCATTTTCTGATACAAAATAAGAAAGTAGGAGCCAGCAGAAAGAAAGGAAGTTGTTTACAGCTCTTGCCTTTGGTTATGTATAATTAGAGCAGATGTCTTTTGCAGCTCTCCCCTCACCCCATCTCCTCTCCCTAAAGCACTTGCACAAGTGTCTGCACTAAGGTCCAATAGCAGATGGCTCAGTAGCGTCACCATTAAAGTACCTGCAGGGATATACTGATAATGCAGGTCCTCATAAGGTTTATTGTGCTTCAACAGGTAATTTTATATGCTTTTCACTTTGCTACAGCTTGGCACATCAGATGGCCTAGCGGGATCAAATGAAATCTTTAATGACTTCCTTCCTTCCTTTTGACTCAAATTTTCCCCTGTGCCACCAGAGCTCCATAATTACACCTCATTTCCTCATAATTGTGAAATTCTGCTGATGCAGTCATTGATAGTAAGAATGTGTTTGTGTTCACTAATTGTTTCAAGTATATTTAACAGAAGCCTCAAATAGCCCACATTGTTATTAATATGTCCCACTGAGGAAAGCCCGAAACAGTAATAACACATGGACCTATAGGGATGCACTGAAGCAGAACTGTTGCGCCAAGTGTTTGTTTTCATATTTTTCATTCTCCTGAGGCTCTAAACATTTGTAATGGGCCTTATTTTGTGAATCAAGGAAAAGCAGAGAGCACTGGAATCAACAGCTTGACATCTGCGGCATTCAATGCAGGCACAGAAACAGCTGAGTTGCAAGTCATTTTGTGACTTGCGAGGTGGATTTTTTTCTCTTCTGAACTCATTAGTGAGCAGCTGCTTGACCATGACAAATTACACCAACTACAATTCTTACTCTCTAATGCTCCACTCTTCTCTAACCCTTTCACTTCCCTCATATCCCCACTGTTAATCACCAACTCAAAGCCTTCCTTTACAACTATGCTCTGGGTCACATTTATTAATTTATTTCATTAATGAATTTCTGTTCCTTTAAGTTCTTTAGAATGTACATTTACATTTAAGCTTTATTGACAAATGGTAGATTGATTACATGTGCTATAATGTGGATATAATAACAAAAAGGGTGTAGTGTAGTTGTGATAAAGTGCTTTGCAGCCTGGATGTTCACCTTCTCTATAAGGCCAGATGCAGCCAATAACATTGTTGTTGGAGTAGGAGAAAGAGTTTAAATAACATGCTCAAATTGTTCCAGTCTCCTAGGCTATGCACGATTAGATTAGGCCACACATGAGTGTCAAAGGGAGTAGACTGGGTTGGAGGAGGTACAGATGAACTCCTGCCTCTCTTGTTCTGTTGAGTCTTTTAAAGAGTATTAATTTGGATAAGTCCCCAAGGTCTGATGGGATATACCCCAAGTTATTGAGTAATGCAAGTGAAGGGGTTGCTGGGGCCTTGATCAATATCTTTGTATCCTCTCTAGCCACAGACAAAGTCTCGGAAAACAGGTGAGTAGCTAACAAGAGAAAATCTACAAATGCTGGAAATCCGAGCACCATACACAAAATGCTGGAGGGGCACAGCAGGCCAGACAGCATCTATGGAAAAAGTACAGTCGAAGTCTCGGGATGAACTGTCAATTGTACTTCTTTTCCATAGATGTTGCGTGGCCTGCTGAGTTTCTGCAGGATTTTAGGTCAGTAGCTAATGTTGTTCCATTGTTCAAGAAGGGAACCAGGGATAATCCTGAAAACTAGATCAATGAGTCTCATGTCAGTGGTAGGGAAGTTACTGGAGAGAATTCTTAGGGATAGGATTTATGAGTATTTGGAACATAATGGTCTAATTAGGGAGAGCCAACATGGTTTTGTCCATGGCAAATCGTGTCTTGCTAACTTAATTGCGTTTTTTGACAAGGTGACACCTGTGATTGATGAAGGTAGGGCTGTGGATTTAGTAAGGCCCTTATGGGAGGCTCATCCAAAAGATTAAGATGCATGGGATCAATGGTGTTTGGATTCAAAATTGGCTTTCCCATTGAAGACAGGAGGTTTTGGTCAAAGGACTTATTCTACCTTAAGGTCTGTGATTAGTGTTGTTCTGCAGGGATCTGACTGGGACCTTTGCTGTTTGTGATGTATACATATAAATGACATGGATGAAAGTTAGATGGTTGGATTAGTAAATTTGCAGATGATACAAAGTTTGCTGACGTTGTGGATAGGTAGAAGACTGGCAAAGAATACAACGGGATATAGATCAGTTGCAGATATGGGCGGAGAAATAGAGTTTAACGTGGACAAATTTGAAGTGTTACACCTTGGTAGGTCAAATGTAAATAAACAGTACACAGTCAAGGGCAAATTCCTTAACAATGTTGATGAACAAAAGGATCTTGGGATCCAAGTTCATAGCTCACTGAAAGTGGATACACAGGTTAATAGGGTGGTTAAAAAGACATATGGCATTCTTGGCTATATCCCTCAAGGAATTGAGTTAAAAGTCAGGAAGTTATGTTGCAGTTTTATAAAACTCTAGTTAGGTCGCATCAGAAATATTACGTAGAGTTCTGGTCATCTCGTTCAAAGTTCAAAGTAAATTTATTATCAAAGTACATATAGTCACCATACACAGGCATATTCATAAATCCATAATAGAATAATAACAATAATAGAATCTATGAAAGACTGCACCAAATTGGGTGTTTAACCATTGTGCAAATGAAACCAAACTGAGCAAATTAATCAATCAATAAATAGATAAATAAATAAATAGACGAAGAGTCCTAGAATGTGAGTCCATAGACTGTGTGAGCATTGCAATGATGAAGTGAAGTTGAGCAAAGTTATCTCCTTCAGTTCTAAAGCCTAATTGTTGAGGAGTAATAACTATTCCTGAACCTGGAGGAGTGAGTCCTAAGGATCCTGTGCCTTCTTCCTGATGGCAACAGCAAGAAGAGAGCATGTCCTTGATGGTCAGGATCCCTAATGATGGATGCTGCTTTCCTGCAACAAAGATTCATGCTCAGTGGCAGTGGTACATAGGGCTTTACCAAATGAGGACTGGCTGATGGACCTTCGGTTTCCTCCTCCTGAAGTCAATAATCAGCTCCTTGGTCTTGCTGACATTGAGTAGGTGTTTGTTGTTGTGGCACCTCTCATCAGATTTTCAATCTCCCTGATTTGTCACCTCCTTTGATTCAGCCTATGACAGTGATTAAGCAAACTTGAATATGGCATTGGAGCTGTGCTTAGCCACACAGAGTCATAAGTATAAAATGAGTACAACAGAGCTTTGCGGTGGACCTGTGCTGATGGAAACTGTGGAAGAGATGGTGAAGTCAATCTGACCTGACTAGGGTCTGTAAGTAAGGAAATTGATGATCAATTTGAATTAGGAAGTTTATTGAGGCTTTGGAGAGGATGCAGAAAAGGTTAACCAGGATGCTGCCTGGATTAGAGGGCATCTGCCATAATGAGAATATGGACAAACTTTGGTTGTTTTCTCTGAAGCAGCGGAGGCTGCAGGGAGATCTCATAGAGGTTTATAAGAGTATGAGAGGCTGAGACAGAGTAGACAGACAGTATCTTTTCCCCATGATTGAAATACCTAATACCAGAGGGCATGCATTTAAGGTGAAAGAGTGTAATTTTAAAGGAGATGTAAGAGGCAAGATTTTACTCAGAGAGTGATGGTTGCCTGAAATGCGCTGCCTGGCTGGTGATAGAGGCAGATGCATTTAAGACTTTTAAGAGATGTTGAGATAAGCACATGGATGTGAGGAAAATGTGAAGATATGGACATCGTGTAGGCAGAAGGGATTAGCTTATTTGTCCATTTATTACGAATTTATTTGGATTGACACAACATTGTGAGCAAAGGGTCTTTCCTCTGCTTGTTCCATGTTTATTTTCTAAATTTATCAAAGGCCCTGATTAGGTAATCAAGAGTGACCTATTTTCATTTGCCAAAAAGATCAATACCTATGGGGTAGACCAGAATCAGATTCGGGATTATTGCCACTGATGCATGTCATAAAACTTGTTGTTTTGTGGCCTCAGTACAGTGTAAGATATTAATAAAATAACAAATAATTAAGGACATAAATAATTCAAAAGAGGAATTGTGGGGTGGTGTTCATGGTTGCATGGACCATTCAGAATTCTGATGGCAGGGAGGAAGAATATTTCCAAAAACATTAAGTATGGGTCTTCAAGCTCCTGTATCTCCTCCCTGATGTCCTGTAAAGAGAGTCCATGACAAGACACTGTACAGCACTATGCATTATTTAAAGAGAACCAGCTCAGGACAGCATCTGCTGATCCCATCAGGGACTGCTGCATCAGAGTGTGGTATCTTCATTATCAAAGCATCTGTTGATAATATCTATTATAGCACTATCTGAGTACTGAGAGGTTGAAGAGTCTGATGAAGGAGCACTCATGTGAGAAAGGCTGCCATCATAAAAGTTGGCAGTAGAAAAGGATGACATTCAGTCCTGGTTAAGGTTTCAAATGCTACACACTGTACACATCCTGAAATTTCTACATAATTCCTTCAATGTAGGTTACATGCTGAAATTTTTTGAAAAATTTTCCACTTGAATCTTCTGAAGTCAGGCTCTTGATCCTGAAATAAATGACTCTCCCAGTGCCTTCATCACCCGAACACCACACTCAGCCATATTTACCTGGAGTTCCTCTACACCAACAACATAGAAATGGCTAATACAGCGAACCCCTTATCCCCTAAGTGTGTCCTTCATCACAGTTATTATTCATTGGGAAAAACCATGTTTCCTTTTCCCCCTTCGCCACTGATTTTTTATTGAATTATTTATTTTTGCAAGCGTCACAGTTTATATAAAACTTATATTTTAATTTTCTTTGTAGCGTGTTACAGAAGTTTATTTCCGTTTATTGTCCTGACGAATATTAGTCCTTTTAAAGTTAAAGGCTGCTCCAGTAAAGTAAATGCATCTGAGCGCTTATTTTACTTCTCTCTCAGAGTCAACCCCACTGAGGTGTTAATTTTTTTAAAAAATCCTTTGTATTTTTGTCATGTTCTTTTCTTTTCTCATTATTGTCAACCAATGTTTCCAGAAGGCGTTTGATCAAGTGCTGCACGAGAGACTTATAAATAAAATACGGATGCATGCAGTTGGAGGAAGTGTATTGGCATGGATAGTGGATTGGTTAACTGATCAGAAGGAGAGAGTTGGCATAAATGGGTGTTTCTCCGGTTGGCTGTCTGTGGTGAGTGGGGTTGCCGCAGGGATCGGTGCCGGGCCCACAGCCACTTACCATTTACATTGATGATTTGGAAGAAGGGATTGAGCGTAGCCTAGCAAAATCTGTTGATGATACTAAACTGAGTGGAAAAGCAAATTGTACAGAGGATGTGGAGAGTCTGCAGAGGAATATAGATAGGTTAAGTGAGAGGGCCAAGGTCTGGCAGATGGAATACAACGTTGGTAAATGTGAGATCATCCACTTTGGAAGGAATAATAGAAGAGCAGATTATTATTTAATGGTGAAAGATTGCAGCATGCTGTTGTGCAGAGGGACTTGGGAGTGCTTGTTCATGAATCGCAAAAGGTTGGCTTGTGGGTACAACAGGTTATTAAGAAGGCAAATGGAATGTTGATCTTCATTGCTAGAGGGATTGAATTCAAGAGCAGGGAGGTCATGCTGCAACTATACAGGGTACTGGTGAGGCTGCATCTGGAGTAAGGTGTGCAGTTCTGGTCTCCATACTTGAGGAAGGATATACTGGCTTTGGAAGCAGTGCAGAGGAGGTTCACCAGGTTGATTCTGGGGGTGAAGGGGTTAACCTATGAGCAGAGTTTGAGTTGCCTGGGACTATACTCTCTGGAGTTCAGAAGAATGAGAGGGGATCTTATTGAAACATACAAAATTTTGAAATCGATAGATAAGATAGAAGTCGGAAAGTTGTTTCCATTGGTAGGTGAGACTAGTACTAGGGGACTTTGCCTCAATATTCAGGGGAGAAGATTTAGGACAGAGATGAGGAGAAACTGTTTTTCCCAAAGAGTGGTGAATCTGTGGAATTCTCTGCCCAGGGAAGCAGTTGAGGCTTCTTCACTAAATATATTTAAGAAACAGTTAGATAGGTTTTTACATAGTAAAGGAATTAGGGGTTATGGAGAAAAGGCAGGTACATGGAGCTGAGTTTATGGACAGATCAGCCATGATCTTATTGAATAGCAAGGCAGGCTCGATGGGCCGGATGGCCTACTCCTGCTCCTATTTCTTATGTTCTTCTGTTCTTATTTTCTAATGTTTGTTTATCATTTTTAATTTTATTCTGCTGCATTACAGTTGAGCAGTTACCAGTGATCATAATTGCTATGCATGTAACTTACTGGAGTAGTTTCTTTAAGAAAGTTATCGATGTTTGCACAACAGTGTTCATACTTCCTCCCTGCCAATATTGATATTTTCTACCCTTTTACTGAAGGTTGACGCTGAATTGTTCTGTCCTCATATAATATTCTCAAAATAATTATATTTTCAACAAGGAGGTCACTACCTGAGAGGACCTGTCCTAGAACCATCATAGAAATAAAATTGCAAAGAAAACACAACAGCACCTCTTCTTCCTCAGGAACCCAAGGAGATTTGGCACATCATCAAAATCCCTGCAAACCATTATAGAGGAGTGCTGCATTATGGGCAGGTATGTGAACACCAATGCTTTTGAGTGGAAAATCCTACAAAAGATAATGCATTCAGCCTAATACATCATGGGTAAAGACCTACCAACCATTGAGCATCTATTATCAAAGATCCTCACCACCCAGGCCATGCACTTTTCTCACTGCTGCCATCAGGTAGAAGGTTCAAGAGCCTCAGGACTCACACCACCAGGTACAAGAACAATTACTACCCTTTATAACCATATAACAAGTACAGCATGGAAACAGGCTCTTCTATTCCATGCCAAATGCTTACTCTCACCCAGTCCCACTGGCCCACACTCAGCCCATAACCTTCCATTCCCTTCCTGTCCATACAGCTATCCAATTTTGTTTTAACTCACAATATCGACCCTGCCTCTACCAATTCTACAGGAAGCTCGATCCACACAGTTACCACTCGCTGAGTAAAGAAATTCCTCCTCGTGTTACCCTTAAACTTTTGCCCCCTAACTCTCAACTCACGTCCTCTTGTTTGAATCTCCCCTACTCTCAATGGAAAAAGCCTATCCATGTCAACTCTATCTATCCCCCTCATAATTTTGAATACCTCTATCAAGTCCCCCCTCATCCTTCTACGCTCCAAAGAATAAAGACCTAACTTGTTCAACCTTTCCCTGTAACTTAGGTGCTGAAACCCAGGTAACATTCTAGTAAATCTTCTCCGTCCTCTCTCTATTTTGTTGACATCTTTCCTATAATTCAGTAACCAGAACTGTACACAATACTCCAAATTCGGCCTTTCTAATGCCTTGTACAATTTTAACATTACATCCCAACTCCTGTACTCAATGCTCTGATTTATAAAGGCCAGCATACCGAAAGCTTTCTTCACCACCCTATCCACATGAGATTCCACCTTCAGGGAACTATGCACCATTATTCCTGGATCACCCTGTTCTACTGCATTCCTCAATGCCCTACCATTTACCATGTATGTCCTATTTGGATTATTCCTACCAAAATGTAGCAAAATCAGCATTAAACTCCATCTGCCATTGTTCAGCCCACTCTTCTAACTGGCCTAAATCTCTCTGCAAACTTTGAAAACCTAATTCATTATTCACACACCACCTACCTTAGTATCATCTGCATACTTACTAATCCAATTTACCACGCCATCATCCATCCATTTAACCATCATGCTCTTGAACAAAAAGGGATAGCTACACTCATTCTATTTCTGGTGTTCCCACAATCAATGGTCTCCCTTTGAGGAGTCCTTATCTTGTTATTCTATTCTTGTACAGTATAGCTTACATTATAATAAGGGACTACTTTATGTTTTAGTAACTCGTCGTTGCATGCGCTACTAAGCACATATTGATCTGTATGTGTGTCAAGTTCGGACTCTACCAATAAACCAAGAAAACTTAGTTCCTATCTCCAGCATATTTATTAATAACATAGCTGTGTAAACAGGCCACATACCCAACAAATTGGCAACGAGAATTATCAACCTGCATCTTATTGGAACGCCGGGTTTTAGTTGAAAATGACTCTCAGAGGAGAAGAGAGAGAAGGGAGATGAAAAGGAGCATCTAGACGGAGTGCGCTCATTGCACTAGCAACACGAACACGTGAGTCAAGTGGAACGTGCAGTGACTGCAAGGAGCTAGCTAAAGAGAAAACAAGGAAAAATGGGACCAAATTAACATAACAAAGATGGCGATGATTAGAACCTTTACAATATTTGATATTAGCGTCAAAAACTGGGTAACTTAGGCTACATCCACACTAGACCGGATAATTTTGAAAACGTTGGTTTCGTGTAAAAACGATAGACGTCCACACTATGCATTTTTGAAAATATCTGTATTCACACTGAAATGGAGATTTCGGCGAATCTTCTCCTCCTACTGGGCATGAGCAGGACACATCTACTGAAAACAAGTGACATGTTTGGTGTCAAATCTCACCGTGAAAGTGCAGGTTTGTGTAGTTACAGACTAGAAAAACTTAAAACAATGAACAGCAGTTGGCTTTCGCGTGGGAGAACTTAAAAGTAAAAAAAAAACGAATACTGGAGCATACGGTGGTAACCAACAGGGAGTTCACGGACAGTATGACCCAGCTGACGACGAACATTGAAAAACTGACTAACTCTATTGCATTAATAAAGCACCTTGTTAAATGTATAAAACATGTCTGCATCAGTGTTATCTTGTATTTCCATACAATGTTACAGTAGGCTGAGACACATCTATTGTCAGAGAAGTACTTGCATAAATAGGTAAACCACCTTCATACGAGCAAGGACAGAAAACAGGGCAAAGTGAATACAGTATACTTATTTATTCATTAAGTTATGGGTCAAAGTATTTGGTGAGTACATCTCTAACTTTTCTGGTTTCAGTCTCTTTGCCGTCTGTTCTGAAGTTGTTAGGTTGCGTTCAAGAAAACAATGAAATAGTGCGCTGCTGTCTGATAGCGTTTTCAGAAGTCTCCGGTTACCCCATCCACACTGAGCTGCCTGAGCAGCGTTTTCAAAAATACCCACCCTGGAAAGCGTTTCTGAAAAGCTACAGTTTCAGGGGACAAAAATGCCGTTTTAATGTGGACAGAGGGTAAAAACGAAGAGAAAAAGCTTCAGTTACGGATTTATCCGGCCTTACATTGAGACTACATCCACACTACACCGGATAAATCCTTATATTAGAGAAGAGGCTGAACATTGCAATTTCATTGGAAATAGCAGCACGGGGTGCTTCAGAGAAACAACAAAAATCTCTGGAGTATGCTACAAATAAAATGTCACTGAACAGAAATGAAGGAAAGAAATGTTACTGTTGTGGGAACATGCCACATGACACTGAAGACTGATGGTTTAAAGCCAAGGAATGCAGAAACTGTGGCAAACAGGGCCACACTGGCAGAGTATGCAAAGCTAGTAAACAACAGGAAAAGGACAAAATACAGAGAAACAAGAAACCCCAGAAAGGAAAATACAACAGTGTACACAAAATGAAAGAAAGGAGGGGGGAGAGAACGTATGGAGATGTCAAGTGGACCAAATCCTGGATGCACAGGTGAAAAACACAACACCTTGCCCGAACTCCCCTGACATAGAAACAAACACTCCTGCTGTGACCACATCAGCCTCATCTACAGATAAACCTGTTATCAGTGCTGATACCCCCCTGGTGTACCTGTGGAGACTCATTCCCCAAAGCAAACGTTTCAGGACAAACGTTACCTGGAGACCAAAAGTAAAAAAAAAGAAAAAGAAGGCTTGTTATAATTTGATATTATTAAGTTACTTTGTTTTAATTTGTAAACAAATGGTAGGCGTTTGTATGTTAAGGGTAAACATATTTGCTCAGCATAGTGCCCCAATAAAAAAAACAGTTGATGCACTATTCAAATAAAAGACAAGGAGTGTACCGTATAGCCTACATTATAATAAGGGACTACTTTATGTTCTAATACACGTCCTTGCATGTGTTATTAGGCACATATTGATCTGTATGTGTGTCAAGTTCGGACTCTACCAGTAAAAACCATGAAAACTTAGTTCCATCTCCAGCATTTTTATTAATAACATAGTTGCGTAAACAGCCCACATACACAACAATACTCTTGTTATTTATTGCTATATATTTATATTTCCATTTGCACAGTACGTTGTTCATTGATCCTTTTTACAGCTACTACCCTTTAGATTTGCTAAGTATGCCCACAGGAAAAAGAATCCTTGGGCTGTATGTGGTGACATGTATGTACTCTGATAGTAAATTCTACCTTGGATGTTGGAAGGCAATGTTGCTAGTAGCATACTTGCATCAATCAGTAAATGTGCTCGGTATTATGGATGCTACATCTTGTAACATTTTCAACTTTAGGTTTATAACATACCGTAGGTTAGAAATGTTTCATATAATATATGTCTAAAACTAAACAGTACTTTAGAGTTCCATCATACCCAGTGCTTGTGAAATTACTTATCTGTCTAAAATATGCCACTTTAATACATGTAGCCTTAGTCAAAGTCTCAAGTCAATGTAAGTCTTGGAATCTCTTTGAATCAGGATTGGCCCAAAGACTTGATGGTAATTCTAGTATATTTAGAGAGGGATGTTAATGTAATAGTAACAGTTTAGAGAAGGTTTACCAGACTGACAGCTGGAATGCCTGCATCAAGAAAGGTTGGGCAGGCATGACTTCTATCAACTGGAATTAAGGAAACTGAGGGGTGACTTAATTGAAATGTATAAGTGCCTGAAGGGTTTTGAAAGATTGGATGTGGAGAGAACGTGGAGAGTGATCTTTGTTTTAAAGTAATGGGTCATCTGTTTAAGATACCTACGAGGAGAAATATTTTCTCAAGAGTCTTTGCAACCCTTCCTCTCAAGGTAGTGCGAGCGGAATCTTTCAATATTTTTAAAGTGGTGGTAGACATCTTTAGTAAGCAAAGAGGTGAAAGGTTACTGCAGGTAGACCAGAATGCAGAGTTGAGGTGACAATCAGATCAGCCATGATCTGATAAAATGATGGGGTAGGATTAATAGTCAGAGTGGCCTATTTTTCTCCTATTTCAGATGTTCACAATCTTGTAACAGATTGTGGTGGGATATACTTCAGATGCTGTTGGCAGTTCTTAGGACCGTGGTTTTCCTGCTTTTATTTGCTTGGTTAAATCTTAATGTGAGTGCCACTCATCTCCACAATAAAATTAAACTAACTCCACATGGACTGTGTAGTGGATATTCCTACCATTCCTGCTCTAATGCAGACTATAGGTGCTGGAATCTGGAGCTACACACATTACATCAGAGACTTTCAATAGGTCAGTCAGCATCCATGGAGGGAAATAGACAGTCACTGGTTTCGATCAGGACCTTCATCTGACAATCTTCACAATGCAACAAAACACACAAAATGCTCAAGGAACTCAGCAGGTCAGGCAATGCCCATAGATGGAAATAAACACCCAACAATTCAACAAAGAGTACAAAGCCAGAATAAGAAGGTTGGGGATGGTGGGGGGTTGCGAAAAGAAGATGAGCAAGACAGGCGATAGGTGGGGCCAGATGAGACAGAAGGTATGTGGGTGAGAAATTACCTGAAGATGGGGAAATCGATGTTCGTGCCATCAGGTTGGGAGCTACTCAGAAGGAATATGAGCTGGTTGTTCCTTCAGCCTGAGTTCGGCCTCATCATGGCAGTAGGGGAAGCAATTTCTCCCTCCCCCCTTTCTTTTTCCATTCCTCATTCCTCTCACACCTCTCCTCACCTGCTCATTACCTCCCTCTGTTCCCCCTACTCCTTACCTTTCTTCCATGGTCCAGTGTCCTCTTCTATTAAATTCCCTCTTCAGCCCTTTATTTCTTCTACCTATGCCCTCCCAACATCTTATCCTGTCTACCCAAACACCTTTTGCTGCACCTTATATACCATCTGGGTAGCCTCCAACCTGATGGCATAAACATTGACTCCTCTAACCTCTATTAACGCCCCTCCTCCCCTTCTTACCCCATCCCTGATTTATTTATTTTCCCCCCTCCCCTTTTTGTGATCTCTGTGCCCATCACTCTGCCTGTTCTCCATCTCCCTCTGGTGCTCCCCTCCCCCTTTCTTTCTCCCGAGGCCTCCCGTCCCATGATCCTTTCCCTTCTCCAGCTCTGTATCCCTTTTGCCAATTACCTTTCCAACTCTTAGCTTCACCCCCCCCCCCGTTCTTCTCCTATTATTTCACATTTACCCCTCCCCCTCCTACTTTCAAATCTCTTACTATCTTTTCTTTGAATTAGTCCTGATGAAGGGTCTCGGCCTGAAACATCGAACGTGCTTCTTCCTATGGATGCTGCCTGTTTTGCTGTGTTCCACCAGCATTTTGTGCGTGTTGCTTGAATTTCCAGCATCTGCAGATTTCCTCGTGTTCACCTTTTGCTGCACTTGGTTTCACCTACTACCTGCTTTCCCCTTTCCCCATCCATGACCAGAAGATTCTAGCTTCTGCCTCCTTCTTTTTCAGTCCTGATGCAGGATCTCAGGCTGAAACATTAACTCCTCTGTAGATGCTGCCTGATTTGCTGAGTTCCTCCAGCATTTTGTGCATGTTACTCAAGCTTCCAACATCTGCAGAATCTCTTGTGTTTATGAACTCTGGACTGTTTTGTGTACCTGTCCTCCTGCATTTTAGTAAAGGAGAAGTCAAATAGGTTTCTCCATTTTTATTGGTTTTCTATTTATCGTATATTAATCTGACTGTTGATGTAGCTTCCCAACTTCTCTTGGCAATGGGTACAGAAGCCCCCATATTCGGTGTACTTTCTGCACTACCTACAGTGCCCCTTACGTGTTTAAAATGGAGTGCTAATTAATGTGAAGAGAGAGGCAACAGCAACCCAACTAGCAATAAGAAAATAAGTGCAATTGCCCAGATGTTGCATATGGACAGATCATCTCCAGCAGAGGATCTTCTTTATTTAATTTGCCTTCCTACTTAGAGTAATGATCAGTGTAGCTTGGCAGATATTGTGAATGCAGATAGGTGATGCTTCCAGAAAAATAAAGATTGAAAGAAATGCTATTGATGTGGGAAAGAAAAGAATTTCATGACATTGGGATCTTGTGTTTTATGCTTTATATGCTGTTATTTTTAATACTGGCATGCTTTGCTTTATTTGCTATTTTTGGAGAAATAGAAGGATGCAGTCTGAGCAACAACCTGCAGAGAAATGCCATTAAGAATGTCGTTACATCCAGTAGAAAACTGCAAATGTAAAAGTTATAAATGGGAAGTGGAGCTAATGTTTCTGGTTGGTGAACTTTCATCAGAACTGCGAAAGGTTAGAAATAAAATATGTTTTAAATTCCAGTGAAAGTGGGGGCAGGGTAGAATAACAAAAGGGAAGGTCAGAACCAGGAGATTTTTTGCTATCTGTAGTACTTCATTTTAGTATAGATACAAGAAAATGTGGGAGCAGATATAAAGGAAAACATGAGGTATGAAAAAGTATCCAATGCCATAGGTAAAAACAGTGAGAAATAAATGAGAAAGAAGTCTGCAGCTGCTGACACACAAAAAATGCTGTAGGAACTCAGCAGGCCAGGCAACCTCTATGGAAAAGAGTGAACAGTTAGTTGACTGAAAAGAAAAGCTATTAGGTGAATTGGACTTTTTCTCCAGTCCTGATGAAGGATCCCAGCCCAAAACGTCAACTGTTTCCTCTTTTCCATAGAAATAAATGAAAGTGTATTTGGTTAGCTCTGAGATACTCTTGAAGAAATTTTCTGAGCCATTTTCACTCTACATCTTTGGCATGGGCTTGGCTGAAATTCATTTGGGGGAGTGGAATCTCCAAGATAATTACTGGAGCATATTTTATTGTGGGAATCAATGAAATTGAATTTAGAGTAAGCACCTGAAAATGATCATTGTAGGGTTATCATAAAATCCCAACCAAGCTCCAATTGCCTTCCAGGGAAGAACACCTCTCACCTTATTCATGTCTCCAGCTTCACACCACATGCTTGATTCTTGAATGTGTTCAGCCGACAGCAGTGGGCAAAAGCACTGGTAGTTTTATTCCCCATGTAAATGGAATATGGCTTGGAGGAGGGTGCTACAGGAATCTGAATTGTGGTTCTTTGGGCAGGATGGCATGTTGAGGTCTGAAGGGTTTACTTAAACATTATTTACAGACGAACTAAATGTGTTTGTTGTTCTAACTGAGCTCCTCCTATAACCACTATCACCAGAATAGATCAAATAGTCATGAATTTCATTGCTGCTATGGAATTTTGTTCTATGGAAAACGGCTGCTGCTTACTCACAAAGCAATGGTGACACTGACGTGCAGCAGCTTGAGAATCATAAAACAAAACAGTTTATTTTTCCCTGAAGTCTGACAGCAAGGCAGATAAAGAACCAAATTTTTTAAGTAAAATTTCTCACCCGTATTATATGAACCTTAGTCGCTGTGTCTAAGGCTATTTGTGAATAATTAAAGCAGCTAAAGTTTTCTTAACATCTGGAGGGCTTCATTGCGTCAGTGGAAAGCATTTCACAGGAATGATGACTTCCAGATGTTACTGAATCTCTGTTTTAGTTGAGTTCACATAGATGTTACCGTTCCTCTTGTTTGTGGTCTGGACCTTTTTAATAAATGAGTGTTATTAAAACAGCAAAGGAGAATTCCTGCTTGGCCTGAAGCCAGTGTAACTGATCTGTAATATTTATCATTAGCAGTGAAAGCGATGTGATTTTACAGAATGTGTAGTCTGTCAGGAGGAGGTCAGCTTTGATTCCTGTTTTCATTTGAAATTTCTCATGAAGTGTATGCACACACATAAGCCGTACTGGCATGGTAATGAAATGACATTTAAAGTCAATGCTGTTAACTCACGGCCAAAGTAAACATGAGGCCATCTCAGGATTTCACATCTTACAGTTTAGTGAAGTAATTGTGCTGATCTTCAAGCAAATCAGATTGAAGGCCATTCTCAACCCTGGGCCCACTCCTGACCCCAAGATGAGCATCAGATCAACAAATTGTCCTTTCTAGATCACCTTCATCATGTTACCCAACCCCACTCTGTCCCTGTCCCTCATTCACACCTTTGTTATCTCTGTACTTGACTATTCCCACACATGGACGGCTGACTTTCTTCCACGTTGCAATTGAGATTGTGCAAAATTCTGCTGCCTGTACCCTAAATCATATCCAATTCACCTCATATCTACACATGCCCAACCTCACCCACCCCACTCAGCACCCAAACTATAAGTTTATTTCTGCTTCACCACCTACACTATCAGCCCGTTGCCCACACACTTTTCTGACCGGGTTGCTCAGCCCCCCCGCTCACTGTTCAATCTGCCCACACTACCTCCCTTATTTGGTTCCATTGGCCACCTTCCCTTTCCTATCAGAATCCATCAACTACAGCCCATTGCCTCCACCTGTCACCTCCTAACCTCTGTCATTATTTCCTCCCTTCCCTCCTCTGTCTGCAAATCACTCCCAGATCTCATTCAGCTATGTTTGACTCCTGTGAAGCTACATCACCATCTTAAATTTTTTGGCCAAACAGATCAATTTTCAATCTCACTACGACAATACTCTGGCTTAGAACACTGACCTAATGAGTATCTCCAAACGTTCCCATCACAACCGTGCCATCCAATAATAAGCTGCAAGTCTGGAATCCCCCTTCATTTTTTTTTCCTCTAAAGAATGACTTGATTACTACATAGAGAAGGTTTATAGATAATTGTCAAATATTGCTTCAAAACATTCTTCTGAGACCGTTGAAGACATTTTAGCTGCATTAAGAGCATTTTGGGCTTGTAAGCTATTCTTTTTATTGATTTGTTAGTTGATCATTACTGATCCTCAGCTGTGTGGAACGATGCAGTCAGTGATGTGATGACATGATTTCATCAATGCCTGTGCCCGTGCTCCTGTCTTATGATCTTATGCTCCTATAAGGTGGTCTGTTATTGATTGAAGAAATGTAGAATAATATTTATAGATTTAAACCTCGTTGATATCGGAATTGAGTTTGCAGAAAAATAAGGAAATTAGTCATTCAGTAATGATTCTGCATTTCCATTTAGCTATCCAATTGCCTTTCAGCACAGAAGTCTATCCATTCCAACTTCAGATATACACAAAGACTGATTATTTACAGTTCTTCAAGTAGGAAATTCCAAAGATTTCCAAACATCCAAATGCAGAAATTTTGCCACATTAGAGGACTCACCATATTCCTACGTGGATAACTTTACCCTGAGGTAACACCCTTTCAAACAATCCCTTTCAGGAGCTCAATAAGGAACTTTATCCTAATTTCAAGTAACCTAGAAACAGGGAGTATCTCGGCTAATGGCTTACCATGATATGTTCTACTCTGTGGCAAGACCATTTTGTGGCAAAGTTCAAAATGGCAGTATAATTAATAGTGGATAATTGGTACTCACAGATGTTTTAGTGTCTGTGATATTACTTCTTTAAACTTTCATATTAAAATGCTTGAATCTAAGAACAACATAATCAGAGTATGACTGATTATGCAGCATGGATATCAATAAAAGCTGCTCCTGTCTTGATTTACTCATCAGAAATGTAAACTCTTAGGATCAGTAGTTTGACTTTAACATCTTTAACAATACATATTATTAAAATGTCATATTTTCATATATTTTTAAAATTTATATTGTCTTACTATGTCCCTCATAGATGTAAAACTCTCACAGAAAGAAGTTATAGGAGAAGTTGGCAGAAAGCAATAGATTTCCTGTATGAGTTTATTCTGTGCAGTTATGCTCAATTGAACAGCCAAACATGGAAAGAAACAGCTTCAGATCTGAGTGTTTCTGGAAAGCATTTGTATGTCTGTGAGCCATACGCTGAAAAATTATTTTCTGTGCCCTGGGAGCAGGTAGTATTCAAAATCTCCAGATTTTTACTACCTAACCCAGTAACCCAAAGATCCAAGCAATGATAAACATATAAGGCGCTCTTTGGTTTCCACACCATATTTTGGTGAAGTGAGAAAAGTGATTGAACTGAAAAAGAACTTAGCTTTTCCCCACAATATTTTGCCAGAGTTTAGCAGAGGTGTTAAATGCTTCAAAAACTGTGGGGGCATGGAAGAAAACCAATGCAGCTGCGAAGGGAAAAGGTAATTGATGGCAAATGCCAAGAATGATGTGAATGAAAACAGTCACACAGAAAGCAGAACTGTGCAAAAACCATTGACATAATGAGAAGGTCTTACAGCTGAATTTAGGGTCTGTATTTCATCATGTTTCAGAACCTTATAGCATCACTAATGGATTTAGAGATGGAAAAATTAGGTATTTGTGTACTTTTCCACATGAACTAAGAACAGACTCTGTGAGTCATACCTGTGAAAGCAGCATGGTCTGTTCAAACTTGAGTGACGGCATCTTGCACAGGAATTTAACACATGTGCTCACACAGGGCACCATTCCTTCCTACGCTGTAAGATGCCAGCACTAATGCAGGATGAGAACTACTCTTTTGTTGTTCAGCGCATCTCCGAAGTGTCAATAGAATCATTGGATAGTGACGGAGAAATATTGGAGATTGTCCTGTCATTTACTGTCCTGAGATAACAGTCATTTCTATGAGGCTGATTATAAGTCAATAGGTAAAGAAAGGCCTAGCTGACTTTTGCTCTAATGACATATTTGCCATTCATGTAGGATAATCGTTAATTATAATTGCTATTCAAATGGCATGAGAACCTGCATTGAAAGGAGGTCAAATGCAGACTTAGATGGTGGATCCATTCAGTCTTGTCCTTGGTAACTCCAAACTTTTATGACCAAGATTAAAACACGTTGGATCATAATCTTTCTCAGTACCATAGGGGTAGATAAATTCAATTAGACGTTGGCTTTGTGGGAGAAGCCAGAGGGGTAATAGATGGTTGCCTCTCTGACTGGAGGCCCGTGACTAGTGGAGTGCTGCAGGGATCAGTGCTGGGTCTGTTGTTGTTTGTCACTTACATCAAGGTTCTGGTTGATCACATGGTTAGCTGGATCAGCAAATTTGTGGATGACACTAAGATTGTGGATGCAGTGGACAGCGAGAAAGACTATCAGAGCTTGCAGCAGGATCTGGACCAGCTGGAAAAATGGACTGAAAAATGGAAGATGGTGTTTAATGGAGCCAAATGCAAAGTTTTGTGTTTCGGTAGACAAACCAGGGTAGGTCTTGCACAGTGAATGGTTGAGCACTGAGGAGAGCAATAGACCAAAGGGATCTGGGAATACAGACCCATAATTCATTGAAAGTGGCAGCACAGGTAGATAGTGCCATAAAGAAAGCTTTTGGCACATTTGTCTGCATAAATCGATGTACTGAGTACTGGAGATGGGATGTTATGTCAAAGATGTATAAGACATTGTTGAGGCCTAATTTGGAGTGCTGTGAGCAGTTTTAGTCACCTATCTTGAAAGGATACAGACAAAATTTACAGGGATTTTTCTAAGACTGGAGGACCTGAGTTATAAGGAAATGTTGAATAGGTCAGGACTTTATTCTTTGGAACATAGAAGATGGAGGGGAGATTTGATAGAGGTATACAAATTTATGAGGGCTATAGATATGGTAAATGCAAGAAAGCTTTTTCCACTAAATTTGTGTGGGAGTACAACTAGAGATCATGGATCAAGGGTGAAAGGTGAAAAGTTTGAGGGGAGCATGAAGGGAAACTTCTTCACTCAGAGGGTTGTGAGAGTGTGGAATGAGCTGACAGTACATGTGGTGCATGCAGGCTTGATTTCAACACTTTAGAGAAGTTTGGATAGATACATGAATGACAGGGGTATGGAGAGCTATGGTCAGGTGCAGGTCAATGGGACTAGGCAGTTTAAATGGTACAGCATATACTGATGGACTGAAGGGCCTGTTTCTGTGTTGTACCTTTCTATGACTCTAGATTACCACTTGCAAGGAACAAGAAAGGTGAGAACTTGACAAATCTGCCTAAATTCTGAGTCAAACTTTACTTAATTTAAAATATTTTCAACTGAAATTGTCCTCATTCCTCTCAAGGAATTGTTAATTCAGCTTAACCTCCTTAAATTCACAAGAGGACAGGTTCATTTGGAAGGCAATAGCAATACTTGGAAATTTACTCATCATCTGAGTTATTGAACTCTCCATTGGGTGCCAGTGAGATCCATAACCAATCAATGTTTGTAGTAATGTTTTAGAGGAATCACTGAAGATCATAGGTCAATTGCCATAGGTTTAATTTCATGTTTCGAAACATGTGGTTAAAAATTAAATCCAATACTCCCAAAGACTCATCATACAATTGACCATACTGGGGTCTTCAATTTGAATGCTATGGGCAAATGCTTACTTCAAAGTCATGGGTGTGAAGTAATGGTAATGGTAATAGTGAGGAGGATTGCAAAAGGGGTTCAGGTGGTGATTGAGTTTTACAGGTTGGTTCAAGAAATTGATAGTTGAAGGGAGGTACCCATTCATGAACCTGGTGGTGTGGAACCTCAGGCTTCTACACCTCCTTCCCAATAGCAGCAGCAAGAAGATGGCATAGCCCAGATGGTGGTGACAATAAACTCGATTTTCACTTTGACTTTGGAAAGAGTGCAATGACTAATCACTGAGATTCGCAATTGTAAAAATTGTAGCCAGTTCACACAAAATAACAAAGGATCACTCACGGCTGACTATTTACTGGAAAGGTTAATGGCTTCCAAAATCTGATAAAACAAACTTCTCCACCTCAAAGTTGCCGCATACTGCTTTGTCGGTGCACTGATCCTCTCCGTTCCTCCCTGTTCTGTGAAATCGCTTTCACAAGAAAATGATATTGTGCAATTCCTTACTTTATCTCCAGCCCTGCCCACTTGATAGTCCAGCTCACCACAAGTCAGATATGAGTCCCACCCTACTACCTGCCCTGCGCCTCACCATTGAAGTCAATTGCATGCATTGGAATGAGGCATTGCAACTTTTAATAAAACAACGTGCTCCCCTTTTAGGATTGATCCTCTTCAAGACTTTGGTATCCTCAAGAACCGGCTGCAAGTTTTTTCTTTTTTCTCCACCATGTAGCCCATTTCTAAGGAGGAAAAAAATATACAGCCAAAAGCAGAAGTAAGGTGAAACTAAAAGCATAATTCCTTTTTGAATTTAGTTTGGGAACTAAAACAAATTATGCACTGCTACATTTATATAATAGTATAACTTGTAGCTGTTAGAAAACTTTTAAATTTATCATTGTAAGTTGAATCAATAATATTTAATTAAAATATACACTGCACATGAATCAATGCATCTTCAGATACGGCCTGGCTGCTGGAAACATTTTAAAGCAGAAAGATGGTGCAATTCTGCAACACTGACCCATATGAGGTAAAGGAAAATAGCAAAATAAGTTACCACTTTGAAGGATCAAAGCTATCATCCCATGCTAACATTTATATTAGGATAAGTGAGATAAGTTATAAGGGTAAATACTCTTTTTGTCTGTTTAATAAATATAGTCAATTCAAAGACATTAAAAAGATCTTGTCGGTAATTAAAATCTACATTTTTTGAGTGTTAATACAGACTGTAGATCAAAAAAGATTTTGGCTGATTGGCCTCACCTTTCTTGCCCACTCAAATATTTCTACTGATAAACTTGTAATGGTTTCATGAAACAGCAGAAACAATATTGTCACTGTTTCTTTCATTACACTCAAGAGCAGCTTCAATCAATGTGTATGTACAACAAGTAATTGCAAAGTATCCCTGACTCCTGAGCTTAACAAGCCATCTTGACCTAAGTGGAATACGTTCATTATTAAATCTATAAATGTTCACAAAAGTCTTATGCTTATAATCAGTTCCTCTGTATAAAAGAGATTTATATGCTGCAGTTCCTGGAAAAGTTCCAATATGATAAAATAGAACTTATCAATGATAATACTCCTATTAGGTATAAAAACTAATTCATGTTTCCTTCATCAATTTATCAGCTTACTCTAAAACAATTCATAAAATGATTATAAATATTCTGGGAATTTGCACTGCAGTATAAACATATATATTTTGCCTTCTGGCACATTATTGTTCACTTGTGAAAATCTGGTTTGTTTTTCCATGCAAGATGACTTCTCAAGAGACATGAAATGTGAACAGTGTAGTGTCTTAAATTTAGGATTCAGTATTGTTTAGAGTCATTTCTAGTACACAAATGTGAAGGAGAGTGAAATAATGTTCCTGTGATCTGATGCAGCACAAAAAAAAGGAACACAGTAATAATAAAAAATGCAATAAATATATATGTAAGATAGCTTGTAGACATAGACTGATTGTATGTCTATAAAGTGACACTAGGCACAAGAATGCCTGTACATAAGGTGACTGACAGGTAATGATAATGCAATGGTGACCGGGGGAGAGGGTTGGTGTGTAGAGGGGTGGGTTAGTGGGTGGAAGTGTTGATTAGCCTTACTGCTTAGGGTAAGTAACTATCTTTGAGTCTAGTATGGATGCTACAGAACCGCCTCCCTGATGAGAGAAGGACAAACAGCTCATAAACAGGGTGATGTTACTGGCCCTTTTCTGGCACCTTTCTTTATATATATCCTTGATGGTGAGCAAGCTGGTGCCAGTGATGCATTGGGCAGTGTTGACTATCTGTTGTTCCTGTCTACCACAGTGTAATTTCTGAAACACGCAGTGATACAGCTTGTTGGATGCTGTCTACTATTCATCTGTAGGATTATGTCAGTTTAGATGTACATAGTCCAGCTGTCCTCCGCCTCGTCGGAGTTTTCCTGATTATGCAGGATGTGTTCTGGGTCCATAAAAGGTTGTGTGAGATGTGCGCTCCCAGGAGTTTGAAACTGCTCATAGTTTCCACTGCTGCGCCACCGATGTGGAGAGGGATGTGAGTAGTGTGAGTTCTTCTGAAGTCGAAAACCATCTCCTTTGTCTTGCTGACATTGAGGAAGGTTATTTGCCTGGCATTTGATCTCATGTTCTTTTACCTCCTCTCTACAGGCCGTCTCATCATTGTTGGTGATGACCCCACCGCTGTCATGACATCGGTGAACTTAACAACGTGATTACTCAGGTGTTTGGCCGTGTGGTCATACGTGAGCAGGATGTACAGCAAAAGGCTCAGTACACAGTGCCACCGGGTGTTAGTTCTGAAGGTGTAGAGTCCAGTGATATCGCAATGGCTGACTGGATGTGTGATGTGTTCAAGATGTCAGTGAGTTGGTGTGCACAGTTCCTGAGTTATCAGCTTGTGGTGTTGTCAGGCTTGGCCGCCTTATGGGAGACGACTCTCTGCAGGGCCCTTTACACATTTGCTGCTGTTACAGACAGAGGCTGCTCACCTGGCAGAGGAGTAGCTTTCATGGGTGGCCTTGTGTTGCATGCCTCCAAGTATACATAATAATTATTTAGAGCGTCAGGGAGCGAAGAGTCACTGGTACAGTTGACACTGTTGTGCTTGTGTAATCAGTAATGCCCCTGATATGCAGTCAAGTACACCAGGGAATGTTATCAGACGGGTGTCCCTGAACTTTTTGAGCGTAGGCAGTCTTAGCCCTCTTGAATGCCAAGATGGGTTTTCTCCTTGCTGTTCTGTCCCTGGGCTTTGGGTAAGGAGTGTTCTTCAGCATTCAGCCAGGGCTTCTAGTTGGGCCATGAGATGACCATGAGGTACCAATGTCATCTACACACTTGCTAATGTAACCAATAACAGATGAGGCGTTTTCCTCGAAGTCTATGTCTTCTCTATTTGAGGAGGCCTCCTTCAACATCTGTCAATTAATCCATTCAAAACAATCCTGAAGCAGAGAGATTGCCTCATTTGGCCATACAGTGACTGGTTTCTCCATTTTCAGCAACTGTCAGTATGCTGGGATTAACATTATGGAGACGTGGTCAGAGGGACCAAGACAAGGATGTGGGGAGGCTTTGTAACTCCAGCATCTGATTGTTTATACATGGTCCGGTATGCTTGCCCCTCTGGTGGCCATGCTGACATGTTGGCGAAGACCAATGGGATTTATACTGTGGAGATTGCTGATCTGGAATCTGGAGCAACAAACAATCTGTTGGAGAAACTCAGTGGGTTGAGCAGCATTTTTGGGAGGAAAGTAATTGTTGATGTTTTGGTTCAAAACCCTGCATTAAGGCAACCCCACATCCACTAAAGTTCATGAAACTGGCCAGGCTAACTTGCTTTGAACATTGTGGCCCGGAGGTTGTAGCATTCCGATATTTACCTGTTTATTTCACCAAGCACTAATGAGTCTTTCTGAGTTCAGCTTGCCTGAGTAACCCTTTGCACTTTATCCTTGTGCTGCTGAGTGCAATCTCTGAATCTGGGTCAGAGATCAGTGCTAGCAGGGACAGTGAAAGTGCTGGGCCAGTGATTCAAAATTAAGGTGGGTTGGCAAGGAGGTCCAGCATCAAATACCAAACTGACTGACTCTAAATTATCTGAGAGTCAGCACTGATGGTTGCTCCTCAGACAATATAGTCTGATTACTACAACCAGAATCCAAAATCAGTAAAACATATGAGGTTTACTAATATGCTTTATATCAGCAACAAAAAAAAATCAATTTATGTTAGGAAGTGGCTAATCAGATTTCTGTGCAATCTGTGAGATCAGATTTGTCAGCCCATGATTTGATATTTTTTCTTTCCTACGCTGATATGTCATAAGAGCTATTTGTGTCTAAAGACGACCCTAGATTTCTGTATGATCAGCCACCACATTTTCCACATTCTGATAGCAAGTCAATTTGCCTGTAATTGAGTAGAGTTTACCTTTGCTTCGACTTTGATTTTTTTTTGCTCTTTTTCCAACTTCTGAAATGTGGTCTACACCACTTTTATTACAGGCAGACTTACGGCTTTGCCACATTCTTTCCATTTATTGAGAATTGACTTAACTGAACTTCAAGAGACATTCAGTGACTTGGAAATGTTCTTGTATCCATCTCTTGATTTGTGCTTTTCAATAAATTTTTCAGAGTTGCTTGGAGTGTTCTTTTGTCTTCATGGTGTGGTTTTTGCCAGGATGCTGACTCCCCAGCAGGTGGACATTCCAGATACAGGTGTATTTTAACTTTAATCAATTGAAACACCTTGACTGCACACAGGTCTCCAAAAACAGATCTCCATTTAATGAATTATGTGATTTCTAAAACCAATTGGCTGCACCAGTGATGATTTGGAGTGTCATATTAAAGGGGTGAATGCTTATGCAATTAATTATGTGTTTTATATTTGTAATTAAATTAGATCACTTTGTAGAGATCTGTTTTCACTTTGAAATGAAAGAGTTTTTTTTCTGTTGATCAGTGTCAAAAAAGCCAAATTAAATCCATTATGATTCAATATTGTAAAACAATGAAACATGAAAACTTCCATGGGGGGTGTGAATTCTTTTTATAGGCACAGTATAGTACTATTTTTAGCTGCAATACAGAAATTAATTGCAGACCTCTCAAAAATGGTACATATGACAGTACAGGGCGAAAAAGCTAACTTCGGTCAGAACCACTGAATAGACAATGGAGTAGAAACTGCTCCTTAGTCCTCTTCCAAACTTCCATTGATTTGATGTCATTGGAATCAAATTTTACAAATGGAGGAGAATGTATTCCACAGCATTGTCAATGACAGGGCTAAATTAAATATTTATTCATCAACGATTGTTTCATATAATTAACTATTGACAAACCTGAATTCTTATTATATTTATATCCTCTCAGGACAATAATGTTCATTCACTGAAACTTAGATTTATTTGTTGTTATATGAGAACTTTAAAGGATAATATGGAGTTAATACCTCCACACATTCAAGTTCGGAACATTTGAAGATTGTTTACCAAAGAAACCTTCTGTTTCCCAAATCAAGTTTTGTTGAACACAAAGTTTGTAGCCTTGCCTTGACTAATAATGGGAAAGAAAATCTGTATTGGTAAGATATTTCTAGGTGGTGATGTTTTATTAAGATTTAGCTGAGATTGTATTTGATAAAAAGTCATCTGTAGAGCACGTTCTTTAGAACACAACAGTTTCAAGTTCAAGAATAAGAACAGTTAAAAAAAAGAACAAAGCAGAAATATATCAAAATCTACTTCGTGTGTCTGTGAGCCTCTCGGGTCAAAATGCAAATCAACGAGACACTGAGCAAATTATGTTCCTATGACAGGCAGACAATTTCCTGGAGACTTAGATTTGAAAATGGTCAGTACACAAAACAAAAAACTAATATCTGCTAATCTGAATCTCGAAATCTTGATATGCTTTCATTTTTATTCAATTGCAGGTAGAACATTTGATTAAAGTTCATAGATCAATAAAACTCAAACAGTATCATATTGAACACCTGTCCTGAACCCAACCAACACACAATTTGTCAATGACTAACCTTTCACCTAATTTTTTTCTGGGTCTGTGCCTGAATACTCAACTGATATGTGTAAGATTACTGTTTAAATAGGCAAAGTAGGAAGAGAACTCAATAACCACAAAAGAGACCTGTTTATCTGCATAACCTGTCTAATATTGATAGAACTTGTTAATCCAGGCACTGATTTGGGGTGTAGAATAAATTTGACTTCAAAAGTCCCTCTATTCAGTAACATATCCTTTGATGTTCTTAATTCCTACAAAAAAACACAATGCTGTAATTATCCAATAACTTTATTGGCTGCATAAAAATTTTCTGTTGACGTTTAACAGAATTTAAATAAATTGAAAATTCTCCCTGTAATTATTACAACTATTAAATCAGCAAATTTTTCAATGGTGAATTTGACAGACTTTGTTGGGTAATGCTATCAAGTATTCTGAGCCAAAGATTTGGAAAATGGACCATCTTTGATTCAACTAAATGGTGAAGAGGCTTGAGAGATAGAATGAGCCACTCTATAGTTATTGCAAGTCTTCCTAGACCTTGGGTTACTTCCTGATGTCTTGCCCAACACATATCCCTAACCAAGACCACCAAAAAATGATTACGTGGAATGGGTAGGTTGCCTAATGAAGAAAGATTAGACAGACTAGGCTTTAGAACAGACAGAGGTGACAATTGAAACACACAAGATTATGCAGAGTATTGACAAGGTAGATGAAGCAAATATGGTTCCTCTTATGGAAAAACCCAGAAAATCTAGAAATAGGGTCAGTTTTTAAAAGTAGGGTTATCAACTTGAGGGGAGCTTTTGTGCAAGATTCATAGAGTTATACAGCATGGAAACCTGCCTTCAACTCCAACTCCTCCATGATGACAAAAAATGCCTGTCAATGCTAACTCCAGTTGCCTGTGTTTGGCCCATATCCTTCTAATGTTTTATCACTGAACCAGTGCAAACATTGTATTGATAAGTGCACCTACCACCTCCCCGGCAGCTCAATCTACATAGCCACGATCAACTGTATAAAATATCTTGGCCTTCAGTCTTTTTGTCTTTTAGTCTTTCTTTTCCCACGTCAACCCTATGTCTTCTAGTTTTGGCTTCCCTGTCCCGGAAAAACACTGTAACTGGATACCTTACCTTTGTCATCCATAATTTTATAAACCTCTCTGCTGTCACCCCTTAAACTCCTTCAGCTCCAGTCCCAAGTTAAGCAATCCCTCCTTAACACTCAGGCCTTCCAAATAAAGCAACATCCTCATGAAACTTTTCTTCACTCTCTCTAGCTTAATCAATTCATCCGGTAATGTAACAATTAAATCTGCACAGAGTAGAACTGCATTGTGCATACAACTGCATATTTGTCTTAACAACGATGTGTCCAGCTGTAAAATGTCATCCCTGCTCCTATATTCATTGTTTCAGCTAATGGAGGCAAGGATACCACAAACCTTCCTCAACTCTCTGGTGTCATTGTCAGAGAAGTCTCTACTTGTACCCCAAGAGCTCACTATTCTACAACACTCCCCAGTGAATGCCACAAAAACCACACCTGCCCCTACACCTACTCCCTCCTCACTACCATTCAGGGCCCCAAACAGTCCTTCCAGGTGAGGTGACACTTCACCTGCGAGTCTGTTGATGTCATCTACTGTATCCGGGGCTCCCAGTATATCCTGTATATTGGTGAGACCTGGGAGACTGCATCACTGAGCACCTATGGTCCATCCACTAGAAAAAGTGGGATCTCCTAGTGGCCGCCCATTTCAATTCTACTTCCCATTCCTATTCCAACTTGTCAGTCCATGGCTGTCTCTACAGCTACAATGAGGCCAACCTCAGGTTGGAGGGAAAACGCCTTTTATTCCATCTGGGTAGCCTCCAACCTGATGGCATGAACATATATTTCTCAAACCTACGGTAAATGTTCCACGTCTTCCTCTTTCACCGTTCCCCATTTCTGTTTCCCTTACCTGCCTATCACCTCCCTCTGGTGCTCCTCCCCATTCCCTTTCTTCCATGGCCTTCTGACCTCTGCTATTAGATTTCCCATTCTCCAGTCCTTTATCTCTTTCACCAATCAACCTCCCAGCTCTTTACTTCACTCCCTCCCCCCTCCCAGTTTCACCTGTCACCCACCATCTTGTACTTCTTCCTCCTCCCCTCCCTGCCACCTCGTTTCCACCCCGCCCCACACTGCATTACTCTGACTTCCCTCTCCATTTGCATTTCTCAACCTGATACATCAGTAATTCCTTTCCTCCCATAGATGACCAAAAGACCATAAGATATAGGAGCAGAAGTAGGCCATTTTGGTCATCGAGTCTGCTCCGCCATTCAATTCTTCCAGTCATCCCCACTCCCCTGCCTTCTCCCCATACCCTTTGATGCCCTGGCTAATCAAGAACCTATCTATCTCTGCCTTAAACACACCCAATGATTTGGCCTCCATAGCTGCTCGTGGCAACAAATTCCACAGATTTACCAACCTCCAATTTAAGTAATTTCTCCGCATCTCTGTTGTAAATGGACGTCCTTCAATCCTGAAGTCACGCCCTCTTGTCCTGGATTTCCCTACCACGGGAAATAACTTTGCCATAACTAATCTGTTCGGGCCTTTTAACATTCGGAATGTTTCTGTGAGATGCCCCGTCATTTTCCTGAACTCCAGGGAATACAGCCCTAGAGCTGCCAGACATTCCTCATATGGTAAACCTTTAATTCCTGGAATCATTCTCATGAATATTCTCTGAACCCTCTCCAATGTCAGTATGTCCTTTCTAAAATAAGGAGTTCAAAACTGCACACAATACTCCAAGTGTGGTCTCACAAGTGCCTTATAGAGCCTCAGCATCACATCCCTGCTCTAATATTCTATACCTCTAGAAATGAATGCTAACATTGCATTTGCCTTCTTCATCACTGACTCAACCTGGAGGTTAACCTTTAGGGTATCCTGCACAAAGATTCTAAGTCCCTTTGCATCTCTGCATTTTGAATTCTCTCCCCGTCTAAATAATATTCTGCCCATTTATTTCTTCCACCAAAGTACATGACCACACACTTGCCGACATTGTATTTCATTTGCTACTTCTTTGCCCGTTCCTCTAAACTATCTAAGTCTCTCTTCAAGCTTTCCATTTACTCAACACTACCTGCTCCTTCAGCCACCTTTGTCTCATCAGCAAATTTAGCCACAAATCCATTAATCCCATAGTCCAAATCATTGACATACATCGTAAAGAGCAGCAGTCCCAACACTGATCCCTGTGGAATTCCACTAGTAACCAGCAGCCAGCCAGAATAGGATCCCTTTATTCCCATTCTGTTTTCTGCTATTCAGCCAATGTTCCACCCACGCTAGTAACTCCCCTGCAATTCCATGGGCTCTTATCTTGCTAAGCAGACTTGTGTGCGGCACCTTATCAAAAGCCTTCTGAAAATCCAAGTACACCACATTACTGCATCTCCTTTGTCTACTCTGCTTGTAATTTCCTCAAAAAATTGCAGTAAGTTTGTCAGGCAGGATTTTCCTTTCATGAAACCATGCTGGCTTTGGCCTATCTTGTCATGTGCCTCCAGGTACTCTGTAATCTCATCCCTAACAATCAATTCTAACAACTTCCCAACCACTGATGTCAGGTTAACAGGTTTATAGTTTCCTTTCTGCTGCCCCCCACCCTTCTTAAATAGCGAAGTAACATTTACAATTTTCCAATCATCTGATACAATGCCAGAATCTATCAATTCTTGAAAGATCATTGTTAATGCCTCCACAATCTCTCCAGCTACTTCCTTCAGAACCCAAGGGTACATTCCATCAGGTCCAGGAGATTTATCCACCCTCAGACCATTAAGCTTCCTGAGCACCTTCTCAGTCGTAATTTTCACTGCACATACTTCACTTCCCTGACACTCCTGAATGTCTGGTATACTGCAGATGTCTTCCACTATAATGACTGATGCAAAATATGCATTCAGTTCCTCTGCCATCTCTGCATCTCTCATTACAATATCTCCAGCATCATTTTCTATTGATCCTATACCTATCCTCAACTCTCTTTTACCCTTTATATACTTAAAAAAGCTTTTAGTATTTCCTTTGATATTAGTCGACAGCTTCCTTTCATAGTTCATCTTTTCCTTCCTGATCACCTTCTTAGTTTCCTTCTGCAAGTTTTTATAAGCTTCCCAATCCTCTATCTTCCCAGTGGCTTTGGCTTCTTTGTGTGCCCTCTCTTGCTTTCACTTTGGCTCTGAGTTCACTTGTCAGCCACAACAGTGTCCTTCTTCCATTCGAAAATTTCTTCTTATTTGAAATATATCTGTCTTGTATTTCCCTCACTTTTCACAGAAACTACAGCCATTCTGCTGTTCTTCTTGCTAGTGTCTCTTTCCAGTCAGCCTTGCCCAGTTCCTCTCTCATGCCATTGTAATTTCCTTTATTCCACTGAAATACTGACACATTGGAATTTGGTTTCTGCTTCTCAAATGTCAAAGTGAACTCAATAATATTGTGATCGCTGTTCCCTATGGGTTCCTTAACCTTAAGCTCTCTTATCACCGCCAGATCTTTGTACAACACCCAATCCAGCGCAGCCAATCCCCTAGTGGGCTCAACTACAAGCTGTTCTAAAACGTCATCCCTTAGACATTCTACAAATTCTCTCTCTTGAGGACCAGTACTGACCTGGTTTTCCCAATCTACTTTCATGTTAAAATCCCCAACGGTTATCTCGACATTGCCCTTCTGACACGTCTTTTCTAACTCCTGCTGCAATTTGTAATCCACATCCCAGCTGCTGTTTGGAGGCCTGTATACAACTGCCATTGGGGTCCTTTTACCCTTGCCATTTCTGAACTCAACCCAATGAGACTCTACACCTTCCAATCCTATGTCATCCCTTTCTAATGATGTAATATTATTTCTTATACACTGCACCACCCCCTCTGCCTACTAACCTATCTTTCCGATACATGTTCAGGTCCCATTTGCAGCAATCCTTCATCCAAGTTTCAGAGATGGCCACAACGTCATACTTGCCAATCTGTAGCTGAATTTCAAGATTGTCCATTTAATTTCTTATGCTGCATGCATTCAAATATAACATTTTCAGTCCAGTATTTGTTGCTTTCTGTTTTAATGGCACCACACCTCTATTGCCCTGTAACTCATCCCACTGGCTGTAATTATGCCTCACCTCCTGCCTGTCCTTTCTAACATCCCTGTTGCACACTATCTTTGATTTATTTCTGTTTCCCCCTTTTCAGCCCTATCACTGTGGTTCCCATCCCCCTGCCAAATTAGTTTAAACCCACCCCAACATCTCTATGAACCCTGCCTGGTAGAATATGGGACCACTTTGGGTTCAAGTGTAACTCATCCTTTTTGTACAGGTCATACCTCCCCAAGAAGAGGCCCCAATGATCCAGGAACCCAAAGCTCTGTCCCCTTTACCAGTCTCTTAGCCACACATTAATATGCCTGATCATGCTATTCTTGCACTCGTTAGCACATGGCAGGAATCCTGAGATTACTACCCTGGAGGTCCTGCTTTTCAGCTTCCTATCCAACCTGAATTCTCGCTTCAGGATCTCCTCCCTTTTTCTACCTATGTCATTGGTACCAATATGTACCAAGACTTTTGGCAGTTCACCCTCTCCGTCAGAATACCCTGCACCCAATCTAAGACATCCCGTACCCTGGTACCTGGGAAGCAACACACCATGCTGGTATCTTTATCAGGCTGACAAAACCTCCTGTCTGTTCCCCTCGCTATGGAATCCCATATGACTACTGCATTCTTCATCTTCTTCTCTTCCCTTCTGCACCATGGAACCACGCTCAGTGCCAGAGACCCAATCACCATGGTCATCCTCTGTCAGGTCACCCCTTCAACTGCATCAAAAATGAGATCATAATTACTGATGGGGATGACCAGAGGGGTGCTCTCTACTATCTGAGCTCTTCCCATCCCTTCCCTGACAGTCACCCACTTATCTAACTCCTGCAGCCTCAGGGTGACTAACTCCTTGTAGCTCCTACCTATCTCCTGCTCACTTTCCCTTATAAACTGTAAGTCATGAAGCCGCAGCTCCAGATCCCTAACATGATCTCAATCTGCTGAATTCCTCCAACCTTTTGCTTTTCCCTCAATATTCCAGCGTCTGCAAGTTCTTGTGTATCACTCAAGGTCTAACACAGTGCAGAAAGATGTTCCAGCAAAGGGCCTGTGGAAGTTCACGGTATTGCACACATATCCCAACTTTCTGCATTATTCTGGAGCTCAACCCCAAATGTTCAGTGCAGAACTGTTGTATTTTTAATGGAAATGTCAAGCCAGAATCGATAAGGCAGGCAGATTAGGCACTGACCCAGAAAACATTTGAGCAATTTAACTAGAATGCAACAGAAAATTCTTTGAGAGCCAGTTCACCTGTTCCCCCCTCACCACCACATCAGCTGACATACTCCACTGAGAATGACTTCAGCTGTATAGTATGTCTATTCACACACTGTAGTGAGAAACAGATGATAGGAATGTATCATTCAACTTAGTTTTACTGTTATTTACATCTGTGCAAGTGCAAGAATTATCTGTTTATCTCAGAATTACGGCTTTGGACAACTAAAGACCTAAATTTTACTGAATCCTAAACCTTACACTTGAATGCTAATCCATTGAAGGGGATTGATTCAATTCATCTGTCATATTATTTTTGAAAGTGTGCTTAGTAAAACTGCCTTTTCCAGCTTCCTAAGATCTAACAGGGCAAGTTTCTACCCAGCAATTATTGAAATTATTGAGGATATTTTTCTCCCCTGGTAATAATGCTTAGGTTTACCAGTTGGATGTGGTATTCAGCTGTCCTTTGCCTCAGTTCTTTTGAGTTATCATTCCTTACACATTGCTTCCCTTGATGTTGATGTCTTAAGCAAGATGGCAGAAAAAGGGAAGATAAGAGGTACAAAGAAGCATTGGGAACAATTTAAGTTTTTCTAAATGAAGAAAGGAAAGTGCAATCAGGCACCAGAGAACATCAGTGTACCAATCCATTCTTGCAGTATCAGAGGAATATGCAATAAACTCGTGGCACTTGCATGGGCCTATGAGATCTGGCAACCAAGAGTGCGGAGGAAAAGAGGATTAATTCCGAAGTATGAAGGTTTCGTAGGAGGCTGTTTCCCTGGCCTTGAAGTACTAGACAGGACTGGGTGCTATCATCTGTGGATTTAGAGATCCTAAGTATCAATAATGGGGAAAGGTGATGGTGGAATTTAAATTTTCAAGGAATGCTACAGATTTGCTACTGAATGGTAGGAGGAGGTGCTGAGTATGTTCCAGTATTAAAAGTAGCGGACTCCTAGGTAGCAAAGGGAAGAGTCCCAGCTTTAATAGCATAGGGATGCATGAGTCTGGTCATAGTGGAAGGGTGGGCTTCTTACATCTGCAGCACAGGTGCAATTGTACTAGAACAAATGCCAAAGGAGTGCCTCCAAGTTTTGCGAAGGGCTCTATGTTAGACTGCAATAAAAGTTGCAAACATGGGCAATAAGATGGCACGTGAAGCCTGGTAAATTGTGGAGTCTCAGATGTTTCAAAATACTTGACATGCCTGCTGGCAGGATGGACACGGGATGATGGGAGTGGTTGTGATTAAGAAACAAGTGGAATTTAGGAGTAGGATTCCAAGGTTCATCAGACTTTAGTCAGTATAAGATTTGACAATATTAATGAGGACTTAAATCAGAAAGTATGGAAAGCAATTCAAACATTCAGAGTACTGACAGGAAGAAAATTAAAGAGACAGCAGAATTTGAGAATTAATACAATCCACTTAACTTTGGTTCAAAGCTGTGGTGCACCAAATTTAAGTGTGCAATGTACTTTATCTTTGGTTACTATGCCCCGTTCAGAATCAGAATTTGAATCATATTTATCATAATTGACTTTCTACAAATTTCTACAGATGTACTATGGAGAACATCTGACTGACTGAATTAGCATCTGGTCTGGGGGGCAGGGGTGGGGGGGGTACTACTGCACAGGACTGAAGTAAGCTACAGAGAGTTGAAAAACTAGCAAGCTCCATCATGGGTACCACCCTACATAGTATCGAGGTCATCTTCAAGGAGCGGTGCCTCAGAAAGGCAGCGTCCATCATTAAGAACCTCCAACACCCAGGACATGCCCTCTTCTCATTGTTACCATCAGGAAGGAGGTACAGAAAACTGAAGACACACACTCAGCAATTCTTCCCCTCTGCCATCCGATTTCTGAATGGACATTGAACCCTTGAACAGTAACTCACTACTTTTTTTATTTCCTATTTTTTTCACTACTTATTTAATTTAGCTATTTAATATATATATATATATATATATATATATATATATATATATATACTTCTCTATATTATCCTGTATTGTATTGTACTGCTACCACAAAGTTAACATATTTCCAACATATGCCAGTGATATTAAACCAGATTCTGACTTACACAATGTGAATTTTGACATTTTGCGGCTGCAATACAGTGCAAAGATATAAAATCTATAAATTGCAAAATTAAATAGATGGTGAGAAAAGGAATAATGAGGTAGTGTTCATGGGTTCATGGGTCATTCAGAAATGTATAGTGGAGAGGAAGAGGTTGTTCCTGAATCATTGAATATGAGTCCTCAGACCCCTGTACCTCCTCCCTGATGGAAAGAATGAGAAGCGGGCACATCCCAGACAGTGAGTGTTCTTAATTATGGATATTAACTTCAAGAGGCACTACATCCTGTGCATTGGACACTCCATACCAAGCAACACTGCAACCAAAAAGAAAGATTTCCACCGTACATCTGTAGAAATTTGTAAGAGGCTTTGGTTACATACCAAATCTCCTCAATGAAGAAGAGCTGTGTTGGGCCCAGGATAGATCCTCTAAGATCTTGACAAGGAACTTGAAGCAGCTCACCCTTTCCATTGTTGACTCCTCAATGAGGACTGGAGTGTGTTCTTCCAACTTTCCCTTCATGAAATCCACAATCAGTTCCTTGGTCTTAATTATGTTGAATATGAGGTTGTGGTGACACCATTCAACCAGTAAATTTATGCACTCCTCTAAATTTTCTTATTCCTATTTTCATGCATCCTTGAGGTACACTAATGTGACTGTCAGCAAGGAGATGTTATTGTTCATCTGCACCCATTGGAATTATGAAATACCAAGCAGGAAGTTTGATAAGTTAACAAGTGGGCAGAAGAAACAATTCAATTATATTCTCAAAGCTGCCTTAGAAAGGTATAACGTCCAAAATGATTTATGGGAATTCCTGGCCCATCACTGCTCAAAATAGAAAAGGAACTTTTGGGATGAAATTGAGAACCTAAATTGCTATCATGAGGAGTGCTTATCACAAATCATGCATCACTTTCCAAATGACCCAACCTCGTACTCCACCTATGCCATCTGTGACAGAGTCTACCATTCCCAAATTGGTTTCATCAGCTCCATAAAAAAGCCCCGTGGAAGCGGTTCAAAGGTTCATTTATTAACAAGGAGTGTATCCACATACAACTCAAAAAATTGCCTTCTTCAGATAACCACAAAACAAAGAAAGAACTTAAAAGTCATTCAGAGGAAAATATCAACTCCCCCCCCCCCCACCACCGCCGACCCACCTGAGGAACATAGAAATTAAGAGAAGATATTCCATTTAATCATGAGAAAGGAGGAAAGGAGTTTGACAGGACAGGATAAGGACTAGACTTGTGCCCTCACCATGTGTTCAGTACTATGTCACCATGGGTCAACCAGTCAATGTTAGTGGGATGCATATTAATGCAAGAGCACCTGTGCTCCTAATTAAAACTCAGACCTTGAAGACTGCAACACACACAAAATGCTGGTGGAACGCAGCAAGCCAGGCAGCATCTATAGGAAGTAGTACAGTCAACCTTTTGGGCCGAGACCCTTCGTCAGGACTAACTGAAAGAAAAGATAGTAAGAGATAACTTCCAGCATCTGCAGATTTCCTCATGTTTGCCTTGAAGACTGAATTGTTTTCCATGTAAATCAAAGGAATAAAATGAAGGGGTACTGTTAATTGTTTTGGAAGGCCTAGGTCAGGAGTTTATCATCAAGAGCTATGTCGACTTGGGAATACTTGGGGAAAAACAGTACACACAAGTCTTGTGGGATTGGAAAAGTGACTTTAAAGCAAATTATTTGAGTGAGGGGTTAGTTGATTGTTGAGTTGAGCATTGACGTGAGGCAGGAGCTGTCCAAAGCCACCGATTAAAGTATACTAATACAGATATTCTTGCAGATGCCACAGCAGTGGGATTTTGGAGAGTTGTGAAGAAAAGCATGCTGTATAAATATCATAAGCAACTGAAGCAGTGTGAGCCTGAATGGGTGGTCATCGATGTTTCGTAAAGAGGTTTTTCCAGCTGCTGACTATTTACTTTAAACAACACAGGTTTACTTGGGTCATAGCTAAGGAACTATTTTTAAACAATCTTTTTTTCCACTGTGGCTGGCCTCTCCCAGCACTGAGTGGACTCTCACACTGAAGGGATTCAGTTGCCATGAGTGAACCCTGTCTGTAGTAACTAGTATTGTGATCAGGCAACAAGCCAAACTCTACAGTCTCAGTGGAAAACAGGGCAGTTACAACAAAGGGGAATGTTTTATTCTTATTTAAGCTAAATACAGAGCTGTGTAAATTATTTACCAATGTGCCACAATATAAACAATTTAAGAAAAGGTCATCCATTTTTTTCTGTGCATATCAATTTTTGGCAGATGAATGTTGATTTATTTAAAACTTATCTGTCACTGCAAAAGATACGGACTATTTTCACTCTTGGACATTATGCAAGTATCACCAACACCTTCTTATATGTTTCCAGAGAAGTGTCTCAACTTCATTTAACTGCTTGACAAGAGCAGGGTTGGCTGATTCCTGAATTATTCTCTGGGTTTCATGCATTGGTGACAGGAAAAGCATTTACTGCCTTATAAAAAAAATTAACAGATCTCTTCTAACTCCATTGAAACTGATAATGCCATTTGGCCTGACCTACATTTCCATTCCCCACAGAAGCATACTGGCATAAATTGCATATGTCAAAATCAAGCACATATTTGGATAACCTTGCAGTGAAATTCGTAACACATCAGTCTCTTGCTGCTTCAAGCTGTGAAACTTCACTTGCGTGCTTCATTTCCACCGAACAGGTAGAACTATAAGGAAAATCACATTAAAATGCTAACTGGGCAAATATGGTTCAGAACAAGAATTTTAGAAAGGATCATCATGTAAGATTGGATGTTGAGAGTGAACATCCCTAAACAGAGGAATTTCTATAGAATGGAATTCTGAGACTGGTGATAAGAGTATTTGAGAAACTGAGATCTCTGAATTACTCTCTAAGATACTGACAGATTGTCAGCCATTTAAACCAACAAATCAGCAGACATTACTTATAAAAGAATTTGCCTTGTGTGTTTCCTATACTGGACTTTCTATAGCGGGATGCAAACTTTCTGCAAGTTCATGCAGAGCCATTGGTCACATGCTTCTATTCTTAAATTGGTACCAACCAATATTAGATATGTCACAACACTACCCTTGGAGCTCCATAATGGAGATGGGAGCAGTGAATCAGTTGACACACAATAGACTTCAAACTATTGCAAAATGCCCTGGTTTGTAGTTATTTCCAATGGTAGGATAACTCTAAGCTTTCATTACTAAAAAGGTTTTGCTTTATAGAATTTAGAAGTAACAAAGGGACAATCCACTTAAAGGGATCACAATTGTCAGCAAGAAGAACAATTGTGTTGGCAGATTGCAAGATGTTGTAAAAGCAATTGTAGTAGTGTAGGAGTTCAACTTTCCCAAATTGGACTTTTGCCTTAGTGCAAAAGGCTTAGATGGGGTGGAATTCGTAAAATGCATCCAAGGAAGTTTATTGATGCAGGATGAGGGGAGTTCTATTCAGGAGGGAGCCTATTTGACCTTATCTTATGGAATGAGGATAAGCAATTGATAGAAGTGTCTGTGGAGGAACCCTTTGAGAATAGTGATCACAGTTCAGTAAGCTTCAAGATAGTCATGGGAAAAGATAAGGTTGGTCCTTGTGTAGGGTTCTAAACTGGGGGATGGGATATTTTGACAGTGTAAGGCAGGACATGTCAGAAGTAGATTGGGACCAGCTGCTAGAGGAGAAAACAATACCTGATAAGTGAGAGGCCTTTAAAATGAGGTAGTAAGTGTTCTGAGTCAACATGTCCCTGTAAGAAGCAGGAACGTTAAGGTTAGGGAACCTTGCTTAATTAAGGATATTGAATGCTTGATCAGGAAAAAAGGAAGCATGTGTCAGGTATAGGAAATCAGTATTGAACAAGTACTTTCAGGTTTATAGATATAGGAAAAAACAAGAAAGAAAATTGAAGGGAAGAAATTACCTGGAAAGTAAGGTAAGGGGGGAGGATCGTAAAACACTTAATAAATATTTTAAAAGCAGAATGGTAGGTCAGGAAAATGTCAGTCATCTCAGAAACCAGAATGGTAATCTAGCCAGGAGCTATGAGTGAGCTCCTAAATAAATACATACTATTAGTATTCATCAGGGAGAAGGATAAGAATTGCAGTGTTAAGGGAAGGCCTGGAGCATATCTGTTTCAGTAAGGAAATGATAGAAATACAGGGCTGATGGGATCGACCTCAGGATGGTTTGGGAAGCAAAGGAGGAGATAGTTGGGCTCTGACAGAGATTTTTGAATGTCCATTAGCCATTGATGTGGTACCATGTGACTGGAAGGTTGCTATGTTGTCCCCTTCATCAAAAAGGGCAGTACGGTTAAGCTTAGAGACTGCAGGGCAGTCAGATATGAATTGTTTGATTCTGTGCAAATGGATTTTGTGTTCACTTGGAAAGGCTAGGACTGATTAGAAGATTTCAGCACTGCTTTGTGCAGTGAGCTCGTGTCTCAAATATCCAATTACATTTTTGGAAGGTAACTAAAAACATTAATAACTGTAGACTGTAAATGTGCTCTACATGAACTTTAACAAAGTTTTGAACAAAGTCCAGGATGGTCTAAAATCTTAAGGCACAAAGGATCCAAGGTGGCATTGCAAAATGGATCCACAATTGGCTAGATGACAGACGCCAGAAGGTAGTGGTGGAAGGGAGATTTGTCACTAGAAATCTGTGACAAAAATATGTTATAGGGATTGGTGCTGAGAACTTTGTTGTTTGTAAATGTCTTTTATCTAATATAGATGAGAATGTAAGGGGTTTAATGAGTTTGCAGATGGAGTTGTAGATCATGAAGTAAGTTGTCTAAAGATTTTCCTTAGACTTTGATCAACTGGACTTTTGAACAGAAAGGTGACGATTGAAACTTAATCCAGACAAGTGTTAGATAATGCATTTTGGAATATCAAATTCTGGTAGGGCATATAGAGGAATGGCAGGGAACCTAGGAGGATTGATTGGTGCCCTGAAAGTAGTAACACAGATGGAGATGGTAGTGAAGAATACGTTTGGTGTTACTAAGCTGAAGCACTGAGTATAAGTGTTGAGATGCCATGTTGCAGCCCTCCAAAGTATTGGTTAGACTGCATTTGGAGTATTGTGTACAGCTCAATGATTCTATGAACAAAGGAAAGTTCATATATTTTATGACTATTTGTTGTCATCCATCACATACTTCCATTTCAAGCCAACTTTGAGTTGAAAACTCAAGGCCATCAGTTGTTTTATTACTTCTGTATTTACCTAAGTAAATATGAATCAAAAGTAGTGCATGATGTTAAGGATTCATTAAGTTCCCTTACCTATTGGAAAAGAAGATATTGCTGTTTATTAGTTAGAGGGCTATTTGTTCAAAATCCAATGAAAGATGATTAACTGATTAAATGCAACATATTTAGCTGATTTTTTAATTAACTTAATGGAATTTAAGTTTATTTTTGCCATCTCCAAGCTGTCAAAATACAGTTACGAACAAAGGAAAGATCAAGTTACACTGAAGTTAGGAAATCCTTTAATTCTTAAATTAAGCTATTATTACAGCTGGTCCATCTGAGGAGTTTCTCCTTTACCCTTTTGTAAAGTTGAAGTGTTCCATTTCTCCCATTTCCTTGCAATGAGCTGAACTAATTCTGAATATCATTTATTTAGAGTGCTCAAAAGGTGCTTGGAAGTTGTATATGCTTTGTCATGTACAGTTTGCACTACTTATTCCTTTCACAAACTGACCAACTAAAAACATGTTCACTTGACTGTGAGAACAAAATACCTAATCAAAAAGTAGGCACTTTAGAAAATGTTGTACTTGGCATGCGACTGAAGTAGAATGAAGTTTGTTTCCAGCAGAAGGAATATAGACAGTCTCCAAAACAGTTCTGTGGTGCCAGTATGATGTTGGCATGGCAACATAAACGTGAGGTAATTCACAAATGTGGATTCTCAGGCTACAGGCTGTCTACACATGTCAAACTTCTGTTACCCCGTGTTAACTGGCTTGGATAGGAGTTGGGGCAGATTGTTTGTTATAAGAAAAAGACAGAAGTTGGATCTTTTCACCCTAAGTCAATACTTAAAGAGATGATAAGAGCAAACAATTTTAAAGGCTGTTTGGGAAATATAGCCTTTAGTATTTGAAAGTAAATAATTGAATCACACAACATGTGCTATTAAATAAATTAAAGTACACTTTCCATTTTTCATGGAAATCTCCTTAAAGTGACACTTGTTAAGTCCGGTCTAGAACTGGTTCACTGAGAATTCTTCACTATTGGGACACAACAATATTGCAGAATGGAGTTTTATGTAGACCTGTCATTAATACCTTGTTTCCATGATGTGTCCAGAACAATGGCCACTATAACTATACTTGTCTGACTAGCTGCTTCCCACTGGCTCTATTGAAGAATCAAGAAGTAGGTCGTTTGTCATGATTACTCAGAACAATTGATTAAATATATCTTTAATTCTATCTGTTTGATCAATTTTCTTACAAATCAATTTGAAAATGGGAATAGAATCAGAATCAGGTTTGTTATCATCGGCATGAGTCGTGAAATTTGTAATGGAATAATGAAATAATGGAATTTTAAAAAACAAACAAACTGGAATAAATTTCTGTAATTGTGATACCAAATTGGCAGTCATAACCCTTTTTTCACATCTCCCTGATTTTTATTTCTATTGAATTCACTACTGGAAAGTATCTGGTGCACTTTAAGAAATGGCAAAAGCACAAATTAAAGGTATTAATATATTATCATTAAAAATTTAAATCCTGTGACTATCTTGCTTCTCTCTATTCCTTTCATCAGTACTATTTCAGTTCTAGCTTCATGCTCATCGTAGACACTAATCAACGTAAAGTGGGAATAAGGAAGGTCAGTATTGCAAGTGCAATTGATATTGTCTGGATAGACATTAGCAAGGTTTTTGAAAAGATTTTGCATGGAAGGATTATTAAAAATGAAAAAATCCCACAGAACTAGCCCACAATGGATTGTGTAGGGGAGAGAGAGTTTAAAAGAAGCAAGTGGCAGCAGTTGGCACACTTCACACACCACAATCCCAAGAAACAATGAATTGCATAGAGGGAAAGAGAGTTTAAAAGAAGTGGTGGCAGTTCACACACCACAATCCCGAGGAGACATTGGATTTTAGATAATTAGGCACTTGGCATGGTCCAATAAAAAGAAGTTACCGGTAGGTTTAAGCAGAGCAGAATTATTGGAGCAGACTTTGTGTAAGTGGGCCAGTGTTGGAGTAGGAAGTTGAGACCTAGGCTCATTGAGGAGAGGCATAGGTTATAGGTAGATTTTTTTCAACACTTATTCTTCCTTTCTTTCTTATTACACATTTAGAACAGTAGGAATGCCAGGCAGGATACTGGAATGGTCCTCTTGTGGAATGTTGGAAGGCAGGGAGACTTCCATTGTTCCTGATGACTACACCTGCAAGAAGTCCATCCAGCTGCAGCTTCTAAGAGACCATGAAGCAGTTGGAGCTGGAACTGGATGAACACCAGATCATTTGGAAGGCTGAGGGTTTGATATACAGGGAGGGAATTCAGGACACAGGAAATTGGGTGACTGTCAGGAGGGGGAAAGGGGATAGGCAGTCAGTGCAGAATACCCCTGTGGCCATTCCCCTCAACGACAGGTATGCCGCTTTGGATACTGTTGGCGTTGATGACCTTGCAGGGCAAAGCACAGTAGCCAGGTCTCTGGTACTGTGTCTGGCTCCGTGGCTCAGAAGGGAAGGGGATAGAAGAGGCAAGCTGTAGTGATTGGGCATTGATTGGTTAGGGGAACATAAAGGAGGTTCTATGGATAAGAACAACATTCCCAGATGTTTGTTGCCTCCAGAGTGCCAGGGTCAGGGACATCACACTTCTTGTACACAGCATTCTAAGGTAGGAATGTGAGCAGCCAGAGGTCACGGTCCATGTCGGTACCATTGACATGGGTAGGAGGCGTGAGAAGGTACTGCAAAGTGAGTTCAGGGAGTTAGGTGCTAAGTTAAAAGACAGGACTCCAGGTTTGTGATTCCTGGATTGCTACCCATGACCTGTGCTGGTGAGGCCATTAATAGGAAGATCACATATTTTAATAGATGGCAAAAGAGTCGGTGCAGGAGGAAGGCTTTCGAGTTTTGGATCATTGGGCTCTCTTCCAGGAAAGGTGGCACCCATACAGAAGGGACAGTTTGCACTTGAACAGCAGTGTGACTAATACCGTAGTGGGAAGGTTTGCGAGTTCTGCATGAGGAGGTTTAAACTAGAAGGGAATTAAACTTAGATACAAATTCAAGAATTGATAGGACAAGGATGCAGGGGCTAATGTTTTGAGCTGCTTATATTTTAATGCAAGAAGTGTTGTAGGAAAGGCATAAGAGCTTAGGGCATGAATGCGCACATCGAATTACGACATTGTAGCCATTACTGAGACTAGGCTCCAGGAGAGGCAAGACAGGCAGCTCAATGCTCAACGTTCTGTTGTTTTAAACATGATAGAATGGGAGGGATTAAAAAGGAATGGGTGACATTACCAGTCAGGGAAACTGTCATGGCAGTGTTCAATCAGGACAGACCAGACAGCTCGTCTAATGAGGCTTTATGGGTGGAACTGAGGAATAAGAAAGGTATGCGCACATTAATGAGATTATATTATAGAGCACCCAACGTCTGCAGGATTTAGTGGAACACATTTGTAGATAGTTCGCAGACTGTTGCAAGAACATGAGGTTGTGAAAGTAGGTGATTCTAATTTTCCACATGACTGGGACTCCCATTCCATAAAAGGGCTGGATGAAAAAGAGTTTGTCAAATGTGTTCAGGAAAGTTTCCTTCATTAGTACATCGAAGTCTCAACTAGAGATAGTGTGATACTAGATCTCCTACAAGGAATGAGACAGGGCAGATGACAAAAGGTTGTACAGAGGAACATTTTGTATCTAGTGATCATAATGCCATTACTTTCAAGGTAATTATGGAAAAAAGTAGATCTGGTCCTCAGGTTGAGATTCTAAATTGGAGTAAGTGTGGATTGGAGTGGTTTGTTTTCTGGCAAAGGTGTGCTTGCTAAGTAGGAGGCCTTTCAAAGGAAATTTTGACAGTACAGAGTTTGTATGTTCCTGTCAGAATAAAAGGCAAGGCTAACAGGTTTCGGGAACCTTGGTTTTTGAGCGATATTGAGGCTTTGGTTAACGAAAAGGAGATGTTTAGCAGGTATAGGCTGATAGGAACAAATGAGGAAATCAGGAGAGCTGAAAGAAGACATCAGATTGCTCAAGCAGACAAGATGAAGAGAACCCTAAGGGTTTCTATAGGTATAGTACGGGGGTCGGCAACCTGCGGCTCCCGAGCCATTTGTGGCTCTTTCACCTCTGTGCTGCGGCTCCCTGTGGCTTTGGGAGATAATTGGTCAGTATTTAATTAAAATGTATTTTATGTTAGTTTGTTAGCTTTTGAAATGTAATTCTAAATTTGAAGATTATGGTGATCTTGTACAATCTAAGTGTGGCGACACATTTCCTCACAATTAGCCAGCATTCCGGCTAAGGGAGATAGCCTACGGGGGTTTGGGAGTACGCGTCTTTTGCAGCATCTGCGTCCATGGGGGCTGGGTTGAGGGAGGCTTAAAAGCAAGGCTGTTTAGTTCGAATAAAGTTATTCGACTGCAGTTTACTGACTGCGTGAGCACACCGCTACAACGTGTTTTTATCGCTATTAATATACGTCACCACTGCCAATACCTGACACCCGCCAGTGCGCGATTTTTTTAATTTTTCGATCCAAGGTAAGCCAACTATGGAGAATTCTAAAAAAAGAAAAGTGACTGAAGAAAACAGAACGTTTAATGATACGTGGACAGATTCATTTGCTTTCACTGTTGACGAGACTGGTTTACCGGTATGCTTAATATGCAATGAGAAACTAGCAAACAACAAAAAGTCAAATGTCGCAAGGCATTTCCAGAATAAACACGCAGCCTTTGCTCAAAAATATCCGGATGGAGATGAGAGAAAAAAAGCCGTTTCGGAACTGATGCGGAAGTTTGATCTGAGCAAAAATCATTTCCAGAAATGGATGAAGTCTGGAAAATCAACGACATACGCCAGTTATATTGCCGCTCAGGAAATAGTCAGGCACGGGAAGCAGTTTACAGATGGTGAATATATAAAAGAATCTTTCATTAAGATTTCAGAACATCTATTCACGGACTTTAAAAACAAGAGTGAAATTGTGCAGAAAATCAGGGATATGCCCCTCTCTGCAAAGACTGTCAAAGACAGAACCATAAAAATGGCAGAAGACATCACAAGACAGCAAATTAAAGACATCAATTCAGCTGTGGCCTACTCGATTGCCTGTGACGAGTCTAAAGACAAAGGTGATATTGAACAAATAGCGTTGTTCTGCCGGTATGTAAACTCTGCCGGGCCACAGGAAGAACTGATTGAGTTGATACCTCTAAAAGACCAAACACGGGGGGAGGACATCTGTGAGGCTGTCTTGAATTGTTTAAGAGCCAAAGGAATAAAGACCACCCATCTGGTGTCAGTAGCTACTGATGGGGGCACCGAATATGACGGGAACGCACAAGGGAATTGTGGCTTTACTGCAGAAGTCGCTGGACAGAAAGCTGCTGACTTTTCACTGCATCTTGCACCAAGAGGCACCGTGCGCTCAAACATTTCCTCCGGAATGCACAGAAGTAATGGATGTTGTCATTCAGATTGTCAATAAAATAATGGCAAAAAGTTTAAATCACCGTCAATTCCGTTTGTTACTGGACGAGCTGGAAATTGCATATTCTGATCTCCTGCTGCACAACAAAGTCTGATGGTTGTCCAGGGGGGAGGTGCTGAAACGCTTTGTCGCGTGTCTGGAAGAAGTGAAAACTTTCCTGGGCAGCAAAGGGCTCAACTTTCCTGAGCTGGAACAGCCAGAGTGGCTGGAAAAGCTACACTTCATGGTAGACATGACAGCGCACCTGAACACGCTGAACACATCTCTTCAACGGGGTAAGGACGTACAGCCCTGCACATGTTGGAGGATGTTTTGGCATTCGAGCGCAAGTTGACGTTGCTTGCCAGAGATTTACAGAAAGGCACATTGTCTCACTTCCCCAATTTGAGAGAGTTCAAACAAGGTCACGACATGATAAATTCGGAGTATTTACATTCTGCAATCATCGCAATGCAAACATCGTTTGGGAAACGCTTCTGTGAGTTCAGAGAGGAAAAAAACACATTATCCTTCCCGGTCACTCCCCTAAGCATCGATCCATCCCTACTAAATACGACTGCATTGTCAGGTGTGAGTCAACCTGAACAAGTATGATAAATATTTTAATTGCCTATTATTTTACGTATATTCATATGTTTTCATTGTTCAGTGAAATAGTCCTTTTATTTTTCAGGTTGACAGCTGGCTGACGTTATTTTTGGTTTGCTGCTGGCGGCAAATTTAAGTTTGGCGTTTTTCATAAATACAAGAAGGACTCAAATAGACGTTGAGTATTTTACTTAAAAGTAACCTTCAACCCAACGTCTTTTTTTCGGAGTTCAAAATGTTTTTGTTGCATGCAGAAATGTAATTTCATTTTCTCTGCAGGAGTTCATCAATTTCATAAATGCAACACATTATAGTTTGTTTATACATAGCATAAAGGCAAAACAAAACGTTGTATGCAGTGTTATTTCATTTTAAATGTCAAGCGGGTTTTGCGGCTCCCAGTGTTTTCTTTTCTGTGGGAAACGGGTCCAAGTGGCTCTTTCAGTGGTAAAGGTTGCCGACCCCTGGTATAGTAAAAAGCCAAAGCAAAAAGAGTAAGGGACAAAATTGGTCCTCTGATAGATCAGTGTGCTAATCTATGCATGCAGCTGAAATAGATGGGTGAGATCTTAAATGGATTTTTGCATTTCTATTTACTCAGGAGACAGACACGGAGTCTATAGGTGTGAGACAAAACAGCAACGAGGCCACAGACCCCATGCAGATTACAGGCAAGGGGGTGCTTGGTGTCTTGAGGCAAATGAGGGTGGATAGATTCCCAGGGCCTGACAATGAGTTCTGTCAGACCTTGTGGGTGGGTAGTGCAGAAACTGCAGGGAACATCCTTAGCCACAGCTAAGGTGCCGGAGTCCGGGATTGTAGGATAACTACTGTTGTTCCATTGTTTGAGAAAGGCTCTAAGAATAATCCAGTAAATTATAGACCTGTGAGTCTGACATCAGTGGTGGTAAAGTTATTGGAAGGAATTCAAAAGGGTCGGGATATATAAACATTTGTGAGACAGGAACTGATCAGGAATAGTCAACAGATCTGTGCACAGTAAGTTGTGTCTCACCAATCTTAGAGTTTTTCGAGGAAGTTACCAGGAAAGTTGATGAAGGCAAGTCAATGGATGTCATCAACATGGACTTTAAGCAAAGCCTTTGACAAGGTCCCACATGGGAAATTGGCCAAAATGGTTTAGTCATTTGACATTCAAGATGAGGTGCTAAAGTAGATTAGACATTGGCTTTGTGGGAGAAGCCAGAATGTGGTTGTAAATGGTTGCCTCTCTGACGAGTGGAGTAGTGTTTGTTATCTCTATCAATAATCTGGATGATAAAATGGTAAACTGGATCAAAAAAATTTTGTTTATCATCAAAATAGGAAGTGTAAAAGAGAATCAAAATTCGCATTGGGATCTAGACTAACTGAAAAAATGGCAATGGAATTTACTGCAGACAAGTGTGAGGTATTGCACTTTGGGAGGACAAACCAAGGTAGATCTTATATGTTGAGCAGTAGGGCACTGAGGAGTATGTCGAGCAGAGGGATCTGGGAATACAGATCTATAAATCCTTGAACGTGGGGTCACAGGTAAATAGGGTTGTAAAGAAAGCTTTTGGCACATTGGCCATCATAAATCAAAGTATTGAGTACTGGAGTTGAAGTGTAATGTTAAAGTTGTATAAGATGTTGGTGAAGCCTAATTTCAAGTATTGTGTGCAGTTTTAGACACCTACCTACAGGAAAGATGTAAATAAGAATGAAGGAGTACAGAAAAAGTCTATAAGGATGTTGCTGGGACTTAGGGAAAGATTGAATAGGTTAAGAATTTATTCCTTGGAATGTAGAAGATTGAGGGGAGATTTGAAAGAGGTGTACAAAATTACAAGGATGTACTATAGATAGGGAAAATTGCAAACAGTCTTTTTCCAACGAGATTGAGTGAGACTACAAGTAGAGGTCATGGGTTAAGATTGAAAGGTGAAATGTTTAAGGGAAACATGAAATGGATCTTCTTCACTCAGAGGTTGGTGAGAGTGTGGAGTGAGCTGCCAGTGCAAGTGGAGAATGTGGGTTCAACTTCAGCATTTAAGAGAAATTTATTTAGGTGACATGAATGGAAAGGGCATGAAGGTCTATAGTCCTGGTGCAAGTTGATGGAACTAGGTGGTTTAAAAGTTCAGCATGGGCTAGATGGGCCAAAGGGCATGTTTTGGTGCTGTAGTATTCTATGACTCTATGAGAATCAAAGACCTGGGCAGGAAGCAAAGGATATGGTTGACATGTGTTTTTGTGACTTGAAGGCTATTGCAGTAAGGTTCACAGCATTCGGCACTCAATCCCTTTCATTCCTCGTGCATGTTACCAATGTAGAATTACCCACAGGGAAAGGATAAAATAAAACAAAGATGATGAAATGATTGTCCATGTGTTGACAGTTAGGAGAAATATTCAACCTGCAGGGATAGAAATAGAAATGGACAAAATAACAAAAGTGATTCCAACCTGAGAAGTATAAGAAAGTGCACTTGGGGAGATAACCATATAACTATTACAGCACGGAAACAGGCCATTTCGGCCCTTCTAGTCCGTGCCGAACGCTTACTCTCACCTAGTCCCACTGGCCCACACTCAGCCCGTAACCCTACATTCCTTTCCTGTCCATATACCTATCCAATTTTACTTTAAATGACAATACTGAACCTACCCCTACCACTTCTACTGGAAGCTCATTCCACACAGCTACCACTCTCTGAGTAAAGAAATTCCCCCTCATGTTACCCCTAAACTTTTGCCCCCTAACTCTCAACTCATGTTCTCTTGCTTGAATCTCCCCTACTCTCAATGGAAAAAGCCTATCCACGTCAACTCTATCTATCCCCCTCATAATTTTAAATACCTCTATCAAGTCCCCCCTCAACCTTCTACGCTCCAAAGAATAAAGACCTAACTTGTTCAACCTTTCCCTGTAACTTAGGTGTTGAAACCCAGGTAACATTCTAGTAAATCTTCCCTGTATTCTCTCTATTTTGTTGACATCTTTTCTATAATTCGGTGACCAGAACTGTATACAATACTCCAAATTTGGCCTTACCAATGCCTTGTACAATTTTAACATTACATCCCAACTCCTATATCCAATGCTCTGATTTATAAAGGCCAGCATACCAAAAGCTTTCTTCACCACCCTATCCACATGAGATTCCATCTTCAGGGAACTAAGCACCATTATTCCTAGATCACTCTGTTCTACTGCATTCTTCAATGCCCTACCATTTACCATGTATATCCTATTTAGATTATTCCTACCAAAATGTAGCACCTCACACTTACCAGCATCAAACTCCATCTGCCATCATTCAACCCACTCTTCTAACTGGCCTAAATCTCTCTGCAAGCTTTGAAAACCTACTTCATTATCCACAACGCCACCTACCTTAGTATTATCTGCATACTTACTGATCCAATTTACCACCCCATCATCCAGATCATTAATGTATATGACAAACAACATTGGACCCAGAACAGAGCCCTGAGGCACACCAATAGTCACCGGCCTCCAACCTGACAAACAGTTATCCGCCACTACTCTCTGGCCTCTCCCAACCAGCCACTGTTGAATTCATTTTACTATTCCAATATTAATACCTAACGATTGAACCTTCCATCGTTGCAGCAGGGCAAGGTGACAAATCCATACAATAAATGGGAGGATACTAATCGATGTGGAAGAACTGAAGCACCAGCGGTGTACACCCACAGATCTGTAAAGGTGGCTAGGCTGGCTGATTAGAAAGGAATAGAAGGATGTTTTCTTGAGGCATAAAACATAATGTGATGTTAGAACTATATTGAATGATAATTAGACAACAAGTTGAGTACGTGACAGGAAAGTTGGCATTGCACTGGAGAGAGTGCAGAGGAGATTTATAAAGATATTACCATGACTGAAATGTTTTTCGTGAGGATAGATTAGATAGGCTTGGGTAATTTTCCTTGGAACAGAGGAGACTGAGCAGTGATTCAGTTCAGTTGTTAAAAGTTGACAGTTCTAGGAAGATTAGGTTGAAAGGTCATTGATTTAAAGTAGACAGTAGAATTAAAGGGGAGTTGAGGAAAAGAGTCTCCTAAATTGTGGTAGGTGACTAGACTACATTGCATGAAAGGATGGTGGAGGCAAAAATCTTTATATATTTAAAAAGTATGTATGGGGTGTCCAGGGAGGGGTAAACCCCTGGTGAAGAGGATTGAAATGCCCATGCCATGGCAGCTTACTCACCTTTTGTCCCCACTGGCCACTCAGCTCTCACCTATGGCTCCAAGTAGCTGTTTGCATATGACGTGTGGCCACACTCCAGACTGAGCAGATGAGATCTACAGTGGGATCCAGTGGTCAGGAAGGTGATATTGCAGTGCTCCACAGAGAGCGAAGTACTTGACAAGGCACAGAGGATGTCATGGTCATCCACTACAACCAAGGAAGACCAGTTAATGACCCTTGTTTGTACCACTGAACCCAGATTTCTGAGGTAGAGAGCGTGTAGCTGCTTTTACACTTTAAAAAACTCTCTCACAAACATCTCCTATCATCATCAGACATGACGGATGACCACGAAAGGTGTATCAAAAGAACCGTAAACAGACTTGGTTCTGGAACGTGAGCTTCTGTTAAGTAGCTCATGGCCTTTCAGAACTTCTAAGTGGGATTGCACTCATCGCAAGGAGTCTTTTGTTGTTGAAGCAGTGCAAGATTTAAAGAGTTCGAGGCCTTTCAGAACTTTTCAGCAGGCTGCAATCATTGCAAAAGGTTTTTTGTTGGTGAGGGAGTGTTAGGTTTAAAAACAGTTCAGGGCCTGTCAGAACTTTTCGATGGGCTGCAATCATCACAAGAAATTGTTTGTTGGTGAAACAGTGCAAGTTTTAAGAAGAGCTTGGGGCCTTAAAGAACTTCTCAGCAGGCTGCAGTCATAATGATCTCTCGGCACCCAGCGAGGGCCAATAAAAAAGAAGTGAGGTGTAAGTGAGCGTCATTTGTTGGAGTGGATCGTGTTAAAGTGGCCATGCTTTGGCTCAACAGACTTAGCCAAAAACAGGTGCGGGCTAGAACTTAAGCTTGAGAGGTTTACAATAAAGCAAGTGTAGGCAGGATGCAGGTTAAGGTAGTGGAAAGCTCCTCCTGTGAGATGTGCGATTTCAGGGTACCTAATGGTGTCTTTGATGTCTACCATCTACAGGAAGTGCATCCAACTTCAGCTCCTGACTGGCAAGGTCAAGGAACAGGCGCTGGAGCTGGATTACCTCAGGATTCTGTGGTCACACCCAGACTGCAGGATTCAGATAGTGAATGGATCAGTGCAAGGGTTACCTGTGGCCATGCCCCTCAACAATAAGAATTCCCCTTTGGATATTGCTGGGGGTGGAGGATGACCTATCAGGACACATCAGCAATAACCAGTGAGTATAAGCAGTCAGGCTAGAGGCTGAAGAGCAGGATCTCCAAGGTGGTAGTCACAGCCTTAACCTGCATCCTGCCTACACTTGCTTTATTGCAAACCTCTCAAGCTTAAGTTCTAGCCCGCACCTGTTTTTGGCTAAGTCTGTTGAGCCAAAGCATGGCCACTTCAACACTGTCCACTCCAACAAATGCCGCTCCACTTCCACATGCTAGTCAGGGCCAGAATAGGATGACGGTACAGATGAATGAGTGGCTAAGGAATTGGTGCAGGGGGCAGGCTTTCAAAGTTTATGAGGAGAACACAGGAGATTAGAAATGAGAAGGATAATAAATCAGCCATGATGGAACGGCCGTGAAGACTTGATGGGCTGAATGGCCTAATTCTTTTTCTATGTCTTCTGGTCTTCTTCATTACAGTTGTAATTCCCCAAATGGCTTGGCTGAATGTCATAAGGTTTTTATGATTCTATAACGTTCTATTCCTTGAACTATCCTCTTCCACTTGTATTTCTTCTTCATGGGAGCTCTGCAGCTAGTCCAATGACAGACCGTTCTTCCCATTAATATTGATGTTAAAGTTACTAGGACTTCCATTACTGGTGGCTGAGGAGAGTGTAACTAATGAAAAGAAACACACAGGAGCTGCGATACTTACCTACTTAGTTCTTACTCCTTTTATGGTGAAGCACTCATATGACATGGTGGCGTAATGACATACTTCTTACATATAACCTATAATGAATTGTGTGAACAAATAAATAATAAATAAAGAATAAAGAAATAATAATAAAGAATATTATCAATCAATATACTTACAATATTACTCAAATATTGCTGAAATATTAAATATACTACAAGAATCAATTTAAACCTGGAAGTCTTTCATCAGAACAATGCCAGTGTTTTTTACGTCTGCATTGATCTGCACAGGGTCAATCCAATATCTGTGGAGCGGGGGGAAATTTGGTAAGAAACAAGGTGAGAATACTTGTGGACCAGAAGGAGCAAAAATGTAATTTATCTCCCTCAACTGCCAACCACATCCCCATGTTCTTCACTTAGCTTGTCAGGGACTGTGGGACTCTTTGCTTAGTTCAGTCCAGTGACATTGGATAACATCATGGCTTTACGCTCTCACAGCTGGAGATCATTTTATACCAACCAGATTCTCTACTTCCAGTATATTCATGAGAACCAAAGGTTGAAACTTCCCAGAGGCAGCTTTGAGACAGTCAAATGGATCAGTGTCTGCTTTGCAACCAGCCACCCTAGTCAGATTATGGACTGTTATATTGCAAATTGACTACACTGTGCAGTATTTACTCAACTTTACTACATTATTAAAAAAACTAATTTAAAACTAATAGAAATAACTTTTTTTTCAGTCAAGACCACATTGCTCAATTTTCCTGGATTCTACCCTCTGTTCCAGGTTGCCACTTTGATTTCTGAGGTATTTTATCAGAAGAAAGTGGATATTGAAAACAAAATATTGTGCTTTTTGCAATCATCATTGCTGTGTGAATGAAGCTGCTTCCACTAATCCAGCTCCAATTTCTCATGGACTAAACTCATTCTTTCCATCATTCCATGTCACTCTTCTATTGGACCTGGATCCCTTTTTCTATGGAAACATTGATTTTTGTGGTATTACATTTAAAACAGACACTGCAAACAGAGAATTATTGTATCCACCCAGCAATGAGTGACAATTACTTCGAACATTTTAAAATAGTTTGGAGCAAATTGTCTATTAATGCTTTGGAAATTAAACCAGGGACTGGAAATTCTGAAGTTTCTCTAGTGTGACAACATTTTTGTAATTTTCCTTCTACTCTTTTTCAAGAACTGAGGGCATTCGAGGTCCCATATCCATTCTACTGTGCTTCCTATTAACACAAACCCAATTTCTTATTCTATAACAGTTCCCATTATATTCATAAAAAACACAATGAGTATAAATACAAAAGATAGATTGATTGTGTGTCTATAAAGTGACACTAAGCTGTACATAAGGTGACCTGACAGGTAGTAATAAAGTAGTGGTGGAGTTAGGGGGCTGAAGGTGTTCATCAGCCTCACTGCTTGAAGGAAGTAACTATTTTTGAGTCTGGTGGTCTGGTGTGGATGCCACATAGCCTCCTCCTGATGGGAATGGGACAAATAGCCCATGAGCAGGGTGGGCGAAATCCTTCATGATGTCACTGACCCTGTTCCACCGCCATTCTGTGTACAATGCATGTCCTTGATGGTGGGTAGGCTGATGCTGGTGATGCATTGTGCTGTTTTGACTACCTGTTGTAGAGCCAACAGTGCTGTTCCCATACCAAGCAGTGATTAAGCTTGTCAGGAGACTGTCTACTGTGCATCTGTAGAATGAGATGAGTAAGGATGAGCATAGTCCAGCTCTCTTCAGCCTCCTCAGAAAGCAGAGGCAGGTCTTGGTGAACAAACCCCTATTTCTCAGTCTAAATACACCAACGTGGAACTAGGTGTTGGACTTCCTAATGAATTGACCTAGAATCAGAATGCTTAACTGCTCCACCTCCCCATCATCCTCAACACAGGTGTGTGCTGAACCCATTGCTATCATTGGCATAACATTGGTATCATTGTGTTCTTTATCCACTGAATGTTTTTTGTGCTGCATCACAACAATGATTTCATACTCCTTTCCACTTTGTGTCCAGGAAATGACACAAAACAATCCTGATTCCTGAATCTTGAAAATGTAAACAATGTACGCTTCCTCAGTGCCACCCGGAGCAGTTGTTTCACAGATACTGACGGCATTTTTGCTGTCTCCCGCGGAATTCAGTGAGTTTGAGAGAGGAGTGTAGGGCTATGATCAGATCCATTACTCCCCACTGATTCAAGCGTCGAGCAAGATTGAAATCAACCAATGGGAGTGGGTGTTCTGTGCCATCTGCCTGTGTTTGACCAGCGTCCCTCTCCCTTCCGCTGCCGGAGGAAGGTGTAGGTGTCTTCCTCATGCTGCAAGATTTGATCAGTGCGGCTCAGTGCTGTGGACTCATTTTGGAGGATTCTGCGGTTCACGTTATGTATGTTCCCGCTGACTCTTCCTTTGTTATTTCCGTGCGATTTCATCGGAGCGCTTCAGTGTGGACTGCGGAGTTGCATTGCTGACTGCAAGCCGCAAAGCCAACAAGTGACACGATGCTAAAATGAACACTCCTAGACCGTTTCAAGGACTCTGCCGTTTGGTGTCTAGAATTCTGGGTATCATTCACTCACTTTTTGCTCTCACATAATTTGTTCTTTTATTGCACATTGGGTAATTTTGCGGGTCTGTATGCACTTCTTTGAACAAGTTCCATGGTGTTTCTTTGTTCTGTAGCTGCCTGTGGGAGGATGAACCTCGGGGTTGTATACTGTTTACAAACTTCGGTAATAAATACACTTCGAATATTTATTTGAATTACCGCTCATAAATAGCTTCCAGCCTTCCCTCACTATTAGGGGAAGAAAGTGAGTTGACACCTCGTAAGTGCAGTGAAGTTTATTAATCCATGTCTGGAAGCCCTGCAGGGAAGGGCTGTAAACGGCCAGTGAAAGATTCAAAAGTACGGCTGCATCTTAGCAAAGGTGTGAGCCGAATAAGAGGAGAACTGATCAAAAAGAATTGAAGAAATCCACTTTGCACAGGTCCTTCTGAATCTCTGACTTATCAGAGGGGGGTAATGCTGGTAGCAGTAGTCAAATTAGCTGCAGCCTGTGAAAAGCCCCAGCAGCAACAGCAGATGGGATCAAAGGAGTTCTTGCTGTGGCCATATTGTCTGTCCATCTGTTTCTCAAACCAACATGTTATTTTCTTGTGCTTAGAGACTTCAAAGATTTTCCAGCTGTGGTTTATTCAACCAAAACATGAAGAATCACCAGAATATTGCAGTCACCAGCTTGTTTGTCATTCATTTATATGAAAATTCCTTCAGATTTGGATAATCTGATTACTGATTAAAAAAAATCATTTATTTCTCTCCTCACTCCCATTTTCTCCTAATAGCAGAAAATATAAAGATCATTCTGGAATTAAAAATAGGAAATGACAGGCAGCATCTGAGGAGAGAGAAGCTGAGTTAAGGTTCCAGGTCGAATTACTTTTTGTCAGAACTAGAAGTTAGAGCACAAGTATGAGTTAAGTTGCTGCGAACGTAAATTGTGGCGAGAGAGAAGGATAGAGCGTAGACCAAGTTAGGCTGGTTGACACAAGTGATGCTGATGGCAACTGTGAAAGCTGATTGCTCTTCCAAAAAAAAGGGAGAAACATTTTTTGCTGACGTATCAAATACAGTAATGGAATGGATCGGAGCACCCAGGCAGATTTAAGGTGTGATGAGTCAGTGCTGACAGAGAGAAAGCATGCTAAAGCATGCTTGCGTCACCTCATAATATTAATTATTGTTTTGACCAGTGCCACTACAATTTGTGTCTCTTGGTATCCCAGAACATCCAATGCGATATTAACACTGTTTCTCTCCACAAATGCTGTCTGTCCTACTGAGTAAGTTCAACATTTTCTGCTTTTGTTTCAGAACTCCAGCATCTGCAGTATCTGTTTTTCAATGACCATTCTGGATGTATGAACCCAGATTGAAAGTTTAACTGTACTCCACAACCTCTCCCCTCTCCGATTTTCATCACTCCACCACTAACGCAGGATTGAGTCCTTTCCCGAAACCTCCAATTCTCTAGTCTTTAAGGAGCTCAAGGCAACTCCTTGACCAAATTTTGATCATGTATCAATTGACCAAACACATCCGAAGGTATCCAAATTTAAAGAAAGATTACAAATGCAGCTATTTTTATTGGTTTTACAACAGTGCTGGGACACCAATTTTTTTCTTCTGAAGGCGGGCTTTCTTCAGAAGGAAAATAGGGAGTGAAGGAAATGGCTACTCAGCGGTCAATAAATCTTCCCTTCCCATGAATATGTAAATCTCTTTGCTACCTTCACGAATGAGAGTCCATTTTTATTTATTCATTTACTGAGAAAGCATTCATTTTGGCATCTCTGACTTATGCAGCATTCATTGCCCATTTCTAATTGCTTTGCAAGGAAGATGGTGAGCTGCCTTCTGGGTGTGCAGTAATGCTGCTGATGGATGCCCTCCCACAGCACCGGAGGGTAGGGAGTTCTGGGAATTAGATGCAGTGACAATGGAGGGCAAGCGTTATATTTTTAAATCAGGATTCCATGAAATCTGGAGGAGATCCTGCAGGTTGTGGTGCTTTCAAGTTCCCACTGCATTCATCCTTCTTGGGGTTAGAGGTCATGAGTTCTCAAGATGCTGACAGAGCTGTCTGACCTGCAGCTGTTGTGTTTTTGTAGATAGTATGCACAGCGGTCAGATCATGCCAGTGGTAGAGAGAGTAAATGAATAAATGTTTAGAATGATTGATAGGTTGTCAGTAAAGTGTGTTGCACTGTCTGAATAAGTTAGAGCTTCTGGAAGATTGTTGGACCTCAGCCATCCAAGCAATTGGAGAGCATTCCATTACATTCCTGACTCACATCTTATGGATGCTGGAAAATCTTTACAGCATTAGGATGTGAGACCATTGCCACAGGATACCCAGCTTTAATCTTAAACAACACACACACACAATTCAAGAGGAGCTCAGCAAGTCAGACTTGGATAGGAGGGAGTAAGCTGTCAACAAGTGGTCTGGGCCCTAAACGTCATTCCCATCCATAGATGCTGCCTGACATGCTGAGTTATTCCAGCATTTTGTGTGTGCTGCTCAAGATTTCTAGCATCTGCAGAATCTCTTGTGTTTAATCTGTTCTTGTAGCCACAGTATCTATGAGATTGGTCTGGTTCTTCAGTAAACCTCAAGATATGGAAGTTGGTTGGTTTGATGATGGTGATGTATTGTCTCGGCTGATTTGTCTCATTATTATCTCTAGAAGCTGAGACTGGGTGTCGATGAAATTGTAACCTAACTTAGACAAGAGAATTAATGCAGAGTCTTCCTTCATCCCGGTATTTTATGCCACATCTTCCATTGCACCTTACCCATTGATTCATAAGGATGACAAAGGGGCCGGTTATTAAAGACTAACTTTAAAAAATAATAGAGTAATTAATTATAAAAGTTCAGGCTGGAGCAGGTTCAAGCACAGGAATATGGTAATTTCATATGCAGCACTTGCAAGAGCTTACCTGTCGCAGTGGAACAAAATCACTGAGCAAACCTTTTGACACTTTCTATTTGTGCTAAATTCTCAGTTGCTATTCAGACAGTTCACTATACACAGTCCTATTATCAGAGTCACAAATCAGGTTTATTATCTCTGATTTATGTGGTGTTAAAATAGTTGTTTTGCGGCAGCAGTGCAGTGCAAAGACATAAAATTACAATCAACTTCAAAATAAATGGTGTTAAATGGGAATAAAAAAGTAGTGTTCAAGGTTCATTGACCTTTCATAAATCTAATGACAGAGGGGAAGATGCTGTTCCTGAATCGTGAGTGTAGATCTTCAGGTTCGTGTACCATGGTAGTAACATGAAAAAGTCATGGCCTGGATGGTGACGGTACTTAGTGATAGATACCACCTTATTGTGGCACCACTTCATGAAGATAACTTCTCTGGGAAACTACCCAATGTCTGTAAGTTTGAAGATTGGTCACTCTTTGCAATAAAGAATTCCATGTTCAAATAACTCTGCATAGATAACTTTCATCTAATCTCTTGCATGCATCGAATGTTTATTTTGAGATCAGAATTTCATGTTTTTGATTTACCTACAAATGGCAATCTTACATCTATAGTATCTTTCTCTGTACCTTTCATTACGTTAGTATCCCTATCAAATCCCTTCAATCTTGTTTGAGAAAAAGCAGCTCAGGTTTCTTTAACCTTCCTTCGTAGCTCAGTGGCTTCAAACTCCAGTAAATCAGATGCAAAGCATTTCTGTTCCCTACTTTCTTTAAACTCACCAAAGTCAGTATGCTACTATTATTTCCTCTTGTATTAGGTCACAAGCATAGCATTCATGTAACTAGCCTATTATTTTTACTGAGTTAACATGACCTTTTTGTTTTTGTGTTCAATCCTGAATGTTCTGCAATTTTATGAGGCTCCTATTTTTTCTGCCTGACAGTGATTGGCTATTTAGTGTGTAGGTCTGGAATGTGCACAGTGAGCTTAGGCTAGAGCGTGGGATGAAGGTGTGGGGCTGTGGTTTTTAGAATGCTGGGCACCAGACCCTTGCAGATTGCTCTGTGTTCACCCTGCAAATTTGGGAAATGGCAGGAAATGTACCACAGGTCTGTTTACTCCAAGTTAACATAACTTGCAACGGAACTTGCAATGTAATTTTGTTTCACTGCAACCTCCGGACAGAGGATAGAAATAGAATCATATTGGAATATGCTGTTGATTAGATGATCAGCCAGGTCCACTTCATGTCCATCCGAATGTTGCATAGGCAGAAGGCCCAAAATCCAGATCTCAGTGATCGTTGGTGTTGGTGTTAGGGGAGTCATTTTGGAAGTTGCAATTTATCAAGTCAAGTTGATTTTACTGTCAGCTTCACAAGTACAGTGAAGTATAGGTACAATGAAAAACATACTTGCAGCATTATTGCAGACATGTAGATATAGACAACTTAGAGAATATAACATACATAAATTATACCATACAGTGAAAAAAAAACACTGGCAAAAGCAAGTCTTTGGTGCAAATAACCCAAAGACACAATCGAAGGCAAGTCCATGGTAGTGCAGAGGTGGGCTGCATTGTTTCATTATTATCCTTACGTAATGCAATAGTTTTATACTCAAAACAAGTGAATTTTATGGAAAACCCAGTCGCTAACTATATTCTGATGATAGATTATCAGCCTGAATTTTTAACTCTGTTTCTTTCTCTCTCTAGATGTTGCCTAACCTGTTGAGATTTTCCAACATTTCTGCTTTTGTTTCAGACTTCTTGCATCTGCAATATTTTGTGATTGCTAATTGTGATCCACGAGCGCACTTATGGAACTTCATAATTCCATTACTGAGTGCGACAGTAGTCTTGTAGTTTGCATAATGTTTTACAGTGCCAGCACTCGGGGTTCAATTCCCATCACTCTCTGCAAGGAGGTAGCACGTTCTCCCTGTGGCCACATGGGTTTCCATTGAGTGCTCCGGTTCCCTCCCACAGTCCAAATGATATGCGAGTTAGGGTTAGTACATTGTGCGCGTGTTATAATGACACCAGAAATACAGTGGCATTTGTGATCTGCCCCAAGCACACCTTCAGAACACATCAGATGTTGATGCAAGCGATGCATTTCACTGCAAATTTCAACATTTTGATGTACATGTGACAAATGAAGCTAATCATTTCAATCCCTTCCATCCTTGTGTATGGCTCATGTATGCATGGAGACTACTGACCATGTGCCTTGATGGGCTCAGTAAACAGAGCTTACCGAGAATAAATGGGGAATTTTTGATGACAGGTCTTACTTTGTTCTTCTGGAATGCCTCAATGTGATGAAGCACAACAAATGCAAGTGTAATTATTATTTAATTGTAAGTGAATTTTTCATCATAATAGTTATAATAACATATCTGACTTAATTGTGCAGAATACATTGATCTGTGCAATAACATATCTGACTTAATTGTGCAGAATATATTGATCTGTGTAATAACATATCTGAATTAATTATGCAGAATATATCGATCTGTTTCTCCTGTTTCTAATTCTAACTGCATCAGAACCATTACGGCCACTTAGCATTTATTTCCAATGCTCTTTGTTGGATGCAACCAACCTTTGTATGGCAAAGAGGCTAGTCAATAAATCAATATTATTAACATAGTTAACCAATCTATTACTGTGGCAATCTGCACTGACAATTTTAGAACTTCATTTGTGTGGAATGTGTGTACTGATGTTCAGGGAAGCCCTAGGTGTTAATAACCATTCATTTCCTTTATAGATCGACTGACCACAGCAAGCAAGGTAATAGTACTTGCAGCTGTACATTCTTCAGTACCAGTCAATTAAGGAATAGAGCAGGACCTGTTCTACACCTGTAGCTCTTTAAAGACACCACCCCACCAAACAAATATTCATTTTCAGGGTGTTCTATTGCCTAAAAAGCTACAGTTTCTTTATGAGTCAAAAACCATACCTCTTGATTCTATTTAATGGGAGAGAAGCCAGACCACGTTTGTATACATAAAAGCAAGCAGCAAATTCCTCTGCAAGTGGAAATTATTACAGCTGGAAAAAGTTGAAGGAATCGTCTTGAAAGAAAAATACTGAAACAAATGACAATAGTGCAGAAGTTCTCCACCCAACATGGTTTTCTTCAAAGTTCAAAGTAAATTTTTAAAATCATGATTACTTTGTGCTCATGGAGCTTGCTATAATGGTTACTTAATAATTCAAGTTTCAGTTCATCTAAGTTCAAAATTTGAAGTAAATTTATTATCAAGCTACACGTATGCCTCCATATATAATGCTGAGATTCATTTTCTTGCGGGCACACTAAATGAATCCCTAATAGAATCAATGAAAGACTGCACCAAAAGGGCAGACAACCAGTGTGCAAAAGACAACAAACTGCAAATGCAAAAAAAAGTGAACAAATAAGCAATAAATATCAAGAACATGAGATGAAGAGTCCTTGAAAGTGTGTCCATAGTTTGTGCAAACAGTTCAGTGATGGAGCAAGTGAAGTTATCCCCTCTGGTTCAGGAGCCTGAAGGCTGTCAGGTAACAACTGTTCCTGAACCTGGTAGTGTGAGTCCTGAGGCTTCTGTACCTTCTTCCTGATGACAGCAGAGAAAAGAAAGCATAACTTCGGAGTCCCTGATGACTGATGCTGCTTTTCTGCAACAGTGTTCTATGATAATGTGCTGAATGGTGAGGTTAGACTGGACAGTATCTACTACTTTTATTAGGATTTTCCATTTAAGGCCATTGATGTTTCCATACCAGCTGTGGTGCAGCCAGTCAGAATACTCTCCACCACACGTATATCCAAGTTTATTAAAGCTTTAAATGTCATGCAAATTCCTAAGGAAGTTGAGGTGCTACCATGCTTTCTTTGGAATTGCATTTAAATGCTGGGCTCAGGACAGGTCCTCTGAAACGATAACACTGTGGTATTTAAAATTGCTGACCCTCTCCACCTCCAGTCCTCTGATGAGAACTGGCTCACAGACCTTTGATTTCCTCCTCATGAAATCAATAATGAGCTCCTTGGTCTTGATGACATTGAGTAAGGGGTTGTAGTTGTGGCACCACTCGTCAAATTTTTAGTCTCTCTCCTATATGCCAGTCTGTCACCACCTTTGATTTGGTCAATGACAGTGTCAGCAAACTTAAAATTCCAGGGAAATAATAACTTATATTTCACCAACTAAAAAAATTGGTCACACTGGAACTACATTTTCTAGAAAAGCTCAAGCAGTATACACCAGTCTTAATGTGGTAGTGGTGCTGTTCACTATTCTTAATTTCATCTAAAACTCACCTAGTCTACAAGTTAAAGAATGCCACGACTTGTCCATAACTAAACCAACTCTTAAGCAAACGTCCATTCAAAATTATTCCACAAGAAAATCTACAGATGCTGGAAATCCAAAGCAAAACACACAAAATGCTGGAGGAAGTCAGCAGGTCGGACAACATCTATAGTGAAAAAAGCTAAATGGTATGTTGGCATTCATAGCAAAAGGATTTGAGTACAGGAGCAGGGAGGTTCTACTGCAGTTGTACAAGGCCTTGGTGAGACTGCACATAGAGTATTGTGTGCAGTTTTGGTCCCCTAATCTGAGGAAAGACATTCTTGCCATAGACGGAGTACAGAGTAGGTTCACCAGATTGATTCCTGGGATGGCAGGACTTTCATATGAAGAAAGACTGGATCAACTAGGCTTATACTCGCTGGAATTTAGAAGATTGAGGGGGGATCTTATTGAAATGTATAAAATTCTAAAGGGATTGGACAGGCTAGATGCAGGAAGATTGTTCCCGATGTTGGGGAAGTCCAGAACGAGGAGTCACAGTTTAAGGATAAAGGGGAAGCTTTTTAGGATCGAGATGAGGAAAAACTTCTTCACACTGAGAGTGGTGAATCTGTGGAATTCTCTGCCACAGGAAACAGTTGAGGCCGGTTCATTGGCTATATTTAAGAGGAAGTTAGATATGGCCCTTGTGGCTAAAGGGATCAGGGGATATGGAAAGAAAGCAGGTACAGGTTTCTGAGTTGGATGATCAGCCACGATCATACTGAATGGCGGTGCAGGCTCGAAGGACCGAATGGCCTACTCCTACACCTATTTTCTATGTTTCTATTTTTCTATAGAACAGAGTAAACATTTGTAAGTTCCTCCAGCATTTTGTGTGTGTTGCTTTGGATTTCCAGCATCTGCGAATTTCCCCATGTTTGTGATACTGCTATTACTACCACCGCGAAGTCTCTTCGAGGGATGCCTACCCCGAGGAAGTTTAAATCTTCCCTTCGACAGGAGTTCAGTGGTACTCTTTCTCACTGCTGCTCCCTCAATGATCGCTCCTGCCCTCCAACAGTCCCGATGAAGGGTCTTGGGCCAAATGTCAACTATTCACTCTTTTCCGTAGATGCTGTCTGACCTGCTGAGTTCACCCAGCATTTTGTGTGTGTTGCTATCCCACAAGAAATATATTTTTTTCTTAAGTCGGTCTGGATATATTAGCTTTAACCTGATGTGGTCACTTAGAAGAAAGAGGTTTGATTTGATGAATGATATTTGCATACCAAGTTTTCTTTTGGATCCTACTGCTTGAACTTTCTTCAATTGCCTTTGGCCTTAATGACCAGTGGTCTCTTTGAAATTTCCTCCACTTCACAAAAGTGTGCCAGGAACTTTCAAAGAAAAGTTATATGATGGAGTTCTGAGGAAACTTTGATTAACTCAAAGCAATGTGTGCTAACAGCAAGTTCACAAAGGAGGAGACAAAGGCTTTCCTGGCAACTTCTGCTTGTAATATTGTAAGAATCAGAAACAGCATCATCTGATTTCAGGCTCTGCAGGTGCATTGAAGTTGGTTATGCTGCAGTAGGCAGCCTATTTATTTGTTACTTCATGACGGTGAAACATTTGTTGTAAGCACTGCAAAGATGTGCCTTTCCGATGCTTTCTAAAGTATTTGTAAAGAAATGTCTGCAATCTTGGAATAACTGGACAATTGTCCAAACAGTAAAAAATGTGGAGGGAGGTGGTGGATTTCTCAATAGCGGATTCTTCAGCATTTGGCTGAGGTTGAAAGCTGAGATAAGGAATAGTATTCATCCATTTGATATGTTGGTTAAACTCCCTTCTCAGAAAAAAATGTGCACATTAGTACATGTTTTCTCCTATTATGCATTCTGCAGCCCCTAGTCCTGAACTGTTATAGGTGAACGGACCCGGCACGTTCCTTTGGGTCCTGTTCAGACATTTCCTTATCAAAAATGAAACATTGCTAGATATGAATACACAGTCACAACTAAAACAGTGATATTTTAAAATGAGTTTCTCATTTTATCATTTAATATGGGCAACTTGGTTTATAACATATTTCCTCCCGGTAACTATTAATTTCTATTTCTTTTGACTGCACAGTTTCATAAAAAGCTGCTTTGAGAATAAAGTTAATCTATGTTTCTAGTCTGATTGCTATTCATCTATAAAAGCTCAGAAATTTTCTTCAATCTAGTTTGTCTCATTAATATTCTATTAATACAGAAAGATAATTCAGAGAATATTACAATCCCAATTGATGTCATCATTAGTGATTTCATTTTAGCTTATTGGTCTCAAATTTCTGAACCTGAGGTTCAGTATTTGTGTTCTTCAATTTAGTCGATAGCCTTGCATACCTAATAGTGAAATGTTCCAAGTCAGTATTTCTTTACTTTGTAATAGCTATGTTCACTTGAGATAAATTCCAGAATTAATCATTCACATTCTTTAAAGTAAGAAGGTATCAACTAAAGTGACATTAGTGCTTTTAATTTGAATAGCATATCTTTAAGCAGTATTGGCACCCACCAAACATTGTATGTTCCACATACAAGGAAACCTCTATTGGTTCCCACCTACAGATGTCTGCAGGAAGAACAGTTGCCACACAGAGATTCTGCTTGTTTTCAAATCTCTCCTTGTTTTCACCCTTTTCTATCTCTATCACCTCCTCCAGCCCTGTACCCCTCTGGGAGCTTTACATTCCTCTAGTTCCGGCCTTCCATGGATCTCTTACTTCTGTCACTCCATCGTTGTCAGCTAAAGATTCAGCTGCCTGCATTCTAGTTCTGAGCTTTTCTTTTTCTTTCACATTTCACCTACCCTTTAAGATGCTTCTTGAAAACAACTTTTGACCACATTTGTCCTCACACCTTAAATGTCTCAATGTTCATTTAATTTTACTGGACACCCTTTGAGGTATGTTGGGATGCTTCACTACTTTAATACAGCTATATAAATAAAAATTGTTATTCTTGAACACATCTTGCCTTTCCTTTCAGCCTGCTCTTCTAAACCATTATCTGACAAAGCAATATAATGAATCTTTATTAACTGCGTGCCATCCTGCTGAAGAATAGCTATCCAATGTCCATAATATGTGGTGTAAGGCTATGGTAGATGTAACATTTGCCTTTCTCAAGAGTAAACTGAAACAGAAGTTATTTATAAGGCCTTTGACAACAGGGCCAATGGCATAACAAGAGTGTCAGAGGGGTGGGGGGGGGGGCAGAAGATGTGTGTAGCCGCTATTACTGGCAGAAGAAGCTGCTTGGGAAGCTGAAAGGTCTGAAGGTGGATAAGTCCCCAGGACCAGACGGACTGCACTCAGGGTTATGAAGGAGGTAGCTGGAAGAGATCGTGGAGGCATTAGTAGTGATCTTTCAAGAATCATTAGATTTTGGAACAGTTCCAGAGGACTGGAAAATTGCAAATATCACTCCACTCTTTAAGACGAGGGGAAGGCATGAAATTATAGGCCAGTTATCCTGACTTCAGTGCTTGGGAAGATGTTTGGGTCCATTGTAAGCATGAGGTTTCAGGGTACTTGGGGCCACATGATGAAGTAGGCCAAATTCAACATCGTTTTCTTTAGAGAAAATCTTGCCTGAGGAAACCGTTGGAAATCTTTGAGGAAATAACAGGCTGGATAGACACAGAAGAGTCAGTGGATGTTGTTTACTTCGAGTTTTAGAAGGCCTTTGACAAGGTACCACATATGAGGTTGCCAACCATATAAGAGCCCATAATATTACACGAAAGATATTAGCATGGAGGCAAAGTGTAGGAATAAAGGGAGCTGGATACTAGTGGTGTGACTTTTTAAATTACATGTTAATGATCTGGATGACAGGACTGATGGCTTCGTCACTAAGTTTGTGGATGATAAAAAATAGAGCAGTTAGTGTTGAGGAAGCAGGGAATCTGCAGAGGACTTGGACAGATTAAGAGAATAGGCAAAGAAGTGGCAGAAGGAATACAGTATAGGGAAGTCAATGGTCATTCACTTTAGTAGGAAGAATAAACACCTAGACTATTTTCTAAACTGGGAGCAAATTCAGAAATCAGTGGTGCAAAGGGACTTGGGGGTCCTCATGCAGGATTCCAGAAAGTTAACTTGCAGGTTGAGTTGGTGATAAGGAAGGCAATGCAATGGTATCATTCATTTCAAGAAGACTAGAATATAAGAGCAAGGATGTAACACCGAGGCTTTTTAAGTGTTACTCAAAACACACCTGAAATATTGTGAGCTGTTTTGGTCTCCATGTCTAAGAAAGGAGGCGCTGGCATTGGAGAGGGTTCAGAAGAGTGTTATAAGAATTAAAGGGTTAATGTATGAGGAGTGTTTGATAGCTCTGGGCCTGTACTCACTTGAGCTTAGAAGAATGATGGAGGTCTTATTGAAACGTACCAAATATTGAATGGCCTAGATACAGTGTGGATTGAGAGGATGCTTCCAGCAGGACCAGAAGGTGAAGCCTCAGAATAGAAGGTGTGCTTTTAGAACAGAGATGAGGAGATATTCAAAATTCAATTATTAGTGTTCAAATTCTGTATTGGTATAACGCATGAAAGTATGTCTAATTATTTAATGTATAAGCAAATTTTGGTTTCTGTTTCAATTTATACTTCCAGATGAGATGCAACTCTAATTATGTTCCATTGGCAGAATTATATTTTGACGTTGTGTTGCCAGATTGAAGCTAGAATATTTTTTATGTAGCAAGAGAAAGGTTTAGTGAGAGCCATCAATCTTTTCAGTCATTGTAGTTGACCCTGTGGGATGTCCCTGTGTCAGGCAAAAATGGAAGGATATCACCTTGAACTTTCACCTATGATACCATTGAGCAGACCTGAAAAGGTGCCTGTTGCAGAGGTCATTGCTGAGATTCCTTTTGCAATGACCCAGGTGAAATGCAATTGAATAGAGTCTTCTTTGCAAACTCTGCTTTGGAGTATTGCTCAGAGCGCAGTTCTGACTCCAGCAGTCCCCTGTATACTGAATTAAATATATTACGTTTACGTGAATTAAATTCTGAACAACACCAGACCACCCTTCCCTTCTCCTCCCAGTGATTGTCAATTACAAAGTCCTTTAGAGATGCCATTCCAAATGTATTTCACTGTTTCCATGTCTAGACAGTAGAAGGAAGAAGTCAGCAAGTTTTGCTTTATTTTTAATTTATACTTACAAATGATGGAGAATTTTCCAAGAGTTGAAGATACACCTAATCTTGCTCGTTGCTGCAGTCTTGAATGCAAAGAAAAACAAAACTGACAAAAAGAAATTGATTGGCTATGATTTTTTTATTTTAAAAACAACATAGTGTTATAATGTAAGAACTCCTGCATGTAGTTATAATCCTAAGAGCTTTTATAAAGAGAATCTCCTCAAGCCAGCTTCACCATTCAATATGATCATGACTGATTGATGCTGGCATCAAATCCTCTTCTGTGCCAATTCACCATAACACTTTGTTCCTCAATCTTTAAAATATTTATCTATCTCCACCTTAAATATATCTGGTGATCTAGCCTCCACTGTTCTCAGGGCCAGAGAAAAAGAATGTATACATACAAAGGGTGATTGATAAGTTTGTAGCCTAAGGTAGAAGGAGTCAATTTTAGAAAACCTAGCACATTTATTTTTCCTATATTTACACACTTAGTTCAGCTGTCGTGGAGCATACAGATCCCTTCTTTGCAGAAGTCGGCATCTTGGACCTCCAGAAGTGGTCCACAGCAGGGCTGATTGATAGGTTTGTGGCCTAAGGTAGAAGGAGATATTAACTTCAAACTTTCTGCATTTTCACTCAAAGAGTTGAAATGCTCGTGCATGTAACGAGAGCTGTATAACTCATCTCCTTCTACCTTAGGCCACAAACCTATCAATCAGCCCTGCTGTGGACCACTTCTAAACTCCAAGGATCACAGAGCAAGGCAACTAGCCTCTACTGAGGCTATCATCACAGTAGTTAACCTGGCAAATCTCTTCTGGACTTTAATATTATTCTCTCTTAATCATCCTGTTGAAGCAATCTTCATGCATGAAATTGGACGCAATAAAGTAGGTACCTATTTTTTAAGGAAAATGGGCATTACTTCCTCATCACATTCAACATCATATTCATTCAAGTGTTACCCAGGAGTCTCTGGAGGCCACGAGGACCTTGTGACTTCACTCTATTCAGGGAGCCAGAAACCGGCACATAACGCTTCTCTATTCACTGTCATTTGTAGGCTCAACAATGGTTTCATAATAAGAGGACAACAGTTATAGCCTCTTGTCCCCAGCCTGTGTCGAATGTCATCTCCAGTTCCACATTGATTTTTTAAGAAAAGTGTTGACTGTTGTGAGCTTTTAGTTGTAATGAGAAATTATAACACCAGTGTCTGCTTTATAGTACAACACACAGCTTATATTTTGTAATCCAAGTTTTATATTGTTGTTAATCCTGAGGCACAATAGAAACAAGGAACATTATGTGAATCTACGTTGCGTTGGCTTGGTTAGCTAGCTAACCTGGACTGATGAGAAAGGTCCTGCAAAGGGAGATATAGTTTCCATCTACTTGGAGTTGAAGCCAGCAAGAGCTGCAGGGGCCACAGCAAAACCGTGAGCAACAGCCCAAAATGGTGTCCAGCAAAGTGACACACTTCTCTCGAACATCCTGCTATTGATTACAGAGTATCGGAATTATTCTATGCTCCAAGTCAACTTTGGAATGAGCCACTGGCCAATAGGTTCTGGAATGTAAACCAAGTTCTCTTTAGAGTGGAAAAGTACCCAGGGCAATTTCTCTCCAAAACTTTCTCTTCAGAGAATTGAGGAGGACAGATCTGCCTGCATTCACATCTGAAACTTGCTTCCCTGTTGTTTCCTGCAGTGGTGTGGCTGACCAGCTCCACTTCAACAGCACAGTGGTGTGGCTGACCAGCTCCACTTCAACAGCACAGTGGTGCGGCTGACCGGCCCCACTTCAACAGCACAGTGGTGTGGCTGACCGGCCCCACTTCAACAGCACAGTGGTGTGGCTGACCAGCTCCACTTCAACAGCACAGTGGTGTGGCTGACCGGCTCCACTTCAACAGCACAGTGGTGCGGCTGACCGGCTCCACTTCAACAGCACAGTGGTGTGGCTGACCGGCCCCACTTCAACAGCACAGTGGTGCAGAACTAGATGGCTGTAGACAGCACGAGATTCTCAGCAACTAATGGTTTCTGTAGCTTTTGTGCAGGCAGCCCCACCAGTGGTTGTGGTTACTACTCAAAGTGAAAACAACCTTTTGTTCTTATTTCTTTTTGCCATGCCAAACAGCTTAGACCTCGCTTTGCTACCCTAGCATATCCTGTCAATGAAATCATCCAGTCCAAACAGTCTGATCATGGAAGAATGACTCCCCAAAGCCTGTCCACCATCTACAAGGCTCCGGTCAGGAATGTTAATGGACGACTTGCCACTCGCCTGGATGAGTGCATGCAGATCCATCAACACTTAAGAAGCTTTACACCATCCAGTACAAGGCAGCCCACTTGATTGGTGCCCCTTCCACAAGCATCCAATCCCTCCACCATCAACGAACAGTTGTAGCATTGTGTACTATCTACAAGCTGCACTAGAGCAACACACCAAAGTTCCTAAGGCAGCACCTTCCAGACCCATGACCAACACCATCTAGAAAGACAAAAACAGCAAATACCTGGGAACGCCACTACTTGGAAATCACCCTCCAAGTCACTCACCATCCTGATTTGGAAGCATTTTGCCATTCCTTCATTGCCGCTTCATCAAAATGGAATTCCTTCCCTAACAGCACTGTGGGTATACCTGCACCTCAGGGACTGCGGTGGCTCAAGAAGGCACCTTCTCAACCAGGGATGGGCAATAAATGCTGGCTTAGCTGGCAATGCCCACAGCCTGTAAATTAATTTTTAAAAATTGGGAGCATGTTCAAGATAACCAAACCCATTAACAAAGTCAAAAACAAGTTTGTCATGTGCACAAGTACATGTACAGGTGCAAAAAAAGACCTGCTTGCAGCCACATCACATCGCAGGCCCATAACACTATCTAAGCAGCATATACAGGAAAAACACAGACTGAACATAAATTTTACAAGAAAAATACAAGTAAAGCAAAAAAAAAGGTCGAACTTTTGCTAACTGTAGTGATTAGGGTTTCACTGGTTGGTTCAAGAACCAAACAGTCGAAGGGAAGTAGCTGTTCTTGAACCTGATGGTGTGTGACCTCAGGCTTCTGTACCTCCTTGCTGATCATAGGTGTGAAAAATTGGCATTTTCAGATGGCAGGGATCTTTGGAGATGCATGTTACCACCCCATCATGCTCTCAGTGGTAGTAAGGGATGTGCCATGATATATTCAACCAAGTCCATTACCCTCTAAAGCTTCTTTCATTCCAGGGCTTTCAAATTGTCATACTAGTCGTACTAGCCAGGATACTATAAGATGCTAATACACTTTCTTTATAAGTGCATCTAGGATCTTGGGCCAGGACAGATCATGCGATGTTAACATGCAAGAGTTAAAAGCTGATGACTCTACTGCTGATGCAAACAGCAGTCCTGATAATGGAAAGTCCAACAAAGTCATGAACTTGCCCCTGGGTGGCAACAATTTCTTACACACAGTTGACATGCACAAGTCAATATATTTTTTACTAATTCAATCGTGTAGGCTGATTTTCTGAAGCAGTAACTAACACTATGTAAAAAAAAGATTAAGCTGATCCAGAAACTAGCAATCATAAATGTGGGGGCATCTGTTTCTATACTGCAGACATAAATGATGGCCCTTACATACTCAGGAGAAAAGAATAGTACACCACAAAGACCAGATGCAGCCACAACCACCAAGGTACTGTGAAAATCCTTGTTCCATACTGATCTTTTCACTACATCAGTACAAGGAGGTAGTATAAGGGAAAAGCAATAACAAATTGCAGAATGGAGTGTTAAAATTACAGAAAAAGTGCAGTGTCAGGGACCCAACAGATAAGGTCCCCGGCTTTGTTATCCCATGGAGGTTGTCATTAGTTCTACATCAAGTTGGCAAAATTCAAGGGAGATTTGGATAAATGCTGTAAAACTGTAGAAATTAAAAACTCCTCCAATGTATGACAATAGTGGTCAGGATCTATGAAGAAGGGAATAATAGCCTAGTTGGCTTGATATCAGTGGTGGGGAAAATAAAGATATAGATAATAGCAGAGCACTTCGAGCAGAATGAAAAAGTCACCCTGGGTTTATGATCGACAAATCTTTTGCAATTTGGGGGATGAGAAAAGAGGAGAGAGAACCGTTGGAGGTCATAGATTTGGATTTTCAGACAGCTTATGTACTATTCCACATTAGAGACTGGCATGCAAAATTTAAACACTTGGGATTCAGGAATAATTTACTGATATGGACATAGAACTGATTGGCTAATATAAAACAAACGATAGAAATAAATTGGTCTTTTTTCCCCAAGTGGTAGCCAGCGACTGGTAGCATATGCAAGGGATCATTACTAGAACCACAGCTATTCACAAAATATATTATTGATTTGGATGAAGGAATTAAATGCAGTATCTCCAGATCTGTGGACAACGCATAGCTGGAAAGAAGTGTAAGCCTTGAGGAGGACACAAAGAAGTTGTAAATTAATTGGGACAGGTTGAGGGAGTGTTAAAGACATAGCAGACATAGTATAATATGATAAATGTAAGCTCATTCACTTTGGTGGTAATAACAGGAAAGCAAATTGTCAAGTGAATGGCACTAGCCTTGGAAAGGGGGAGGTGCAATGAGAGACCTGTGTGCCCTTGTGCACCAGTCACTGAAGATAAGCATGCAGGTGCAGAAGGCGATTAAGAAGTCAAATGGTATGTTGACCTTCACAGTGGGAGCATTCATGTGTAGGAACAGGGATGTCTGGCTGCAATTGTACACAGGGTTGGTAAGACTGCACCTTGAGTATTGTGCATAATTTGTGATCTCCTTATCTGAGGAAGGATGTTCTTTCCTTGGAGGGAGTGCAGTGAAAGTTCACAAGACTGATTGCTGGGATGAAGAGGGATTGGGTCACTCAGCCACACATTCACTAAAATTTCAGGAAAATGAGAGGGGATCTCACTGAAACCGTCAATATTCTTACACAGCAGTTTAATACAGTCAGGACATTCCTGATGGTTAGAGAGTCCAAGATCCTTAAACACAATATGTGGATAACTGCCAGAGTTATGGAGTCATACAGCGCAGAAACAGGCCCTTCAGCCCAACATACCTATGCTGACCATGATTCCAATCTAAGCAGGTCATTTGCCCACATTTGGCCTATATCCCTCTAAGTCTTTCCTATCCATCTACCTATACAAATACCTTTTAAATGCTGTTAACATACTTGCCTCAACCACTGCCTTAGCAGTTCATTCCAGATCTTGATCACCCTCTGGGTGAAAAAGTTGCCTCTCAGATTTTTATTAAGTCACTGCTCTCTCACCTTAAACCATGATTCCCCAACACTAGGAAAACAACTGTACTTTGACCCTAAGTATGTCCCTCATGATTATATACAGTACATTTCTATAAGATTATCCTCATTCTCCTAAACTCTCAAGAAAATGGTCCCAAATTCCTCAACCTCTCTTCATAACTCAATCCCTCAATTCCTGGCAACATTCTAATAAACCTTCTCTGCACTCACTCCAGCTTAATGGCATCTTTCCTATAGCAAAGTGGCCAAAATGGAACACAATATTTCAAATGCATCCTTACTGATGTCTTGCACAACTGCAATGTACAGTAAATTCTATACTCAAGCCTATAAAACCTATTAAGATTGAGCTGAGGGGTAACGTCTTCTCCATGGGAGAGGTGAACGTGCAAATCTCTACCACAGTAATCAGTTAAAGCCAGACTATTAAACATATTTGAGGAGGTGTGAGATAATTGTTGTTAGGGTAGAGGGATCTGGGATCTCAAGATTTTTTAATGTCATTTCCAGTACTCAAGAATAAAGGACAACATAGTTCAGAAAAAAGAACACAATAGTAACAAAAACACAATAATTATAAATACTTTAGATAGTTTATACACATAAGTTGATTGTATGTCCATAACATGATGCTAGACAGGAGTGCCTGCACTTAAGGTGACTGATAGGAAATAATAAAGTAGAGGTGGTTGGGGGTTGCGGTGGGCAGGTTAGTGGGTGGAGGGTGTTGATCAGCCTTACTGCTTGGGGAAAGTAATTGATTTTGAGTCTGGTTGTCCTGGTGTGGAGTGCCACTTACCCACCTCCCTGATGGGAGTGGGACAAACAGTCCTGAGCAGGGTGGGTCCATTCCTTCATGTTGTTGCTGGCCCCTTCCTGGCACCTGTCTGTATATATGTCCTTGATGATCAGTAGGCTGGCACCAGTGATAAATTGTGCAGATTTTACTACCTATATAGAGCCTTCTATGACTGGAGGACAGTTCCTGTACCATAGAGTGATGCAGCATGTTAGGATGCTCTCTACCATGAATCTGTAGAATGACATGAATATAGATGTGCATGGTCCAGCTTTCTTCAGACTGCTCAGAAAGTAGAGGCATCGGTGAGCTTTCCTGATTGTGTACAATGTGACCATTTGAGGTTATGTGAGCGGTGCACACCCAGGAGTTTGAAACTGCTCACAGTTTCCACTGCTGAGCCACCGATGTAACGAGATGTGTGAGTGGTGTGAGTTCTCCTGAAGTTGATAACCATCTCCTTTGTCATATTGACATTGAGGAAGAGATTACTTGCCTTTATTACCTGAGGAGAAATCTAGAACAGGGTACTGAACTTGGATGATTAGCCATCATCAAATTGGATAGTGGAGCAGACTCAAAGGACATAATGACCTTCTCCTCTTATTTTCTTTGTTTCTATGACTCTCAGTACGCAATCCATAAAGCGAAAGGAGGTACCTTGGTAATCCACTGCAAGCCATTACCTGGTTATAAAGTCCAAGTACAAAATTTACAGAACTTGCCCTGCAGTTCCATGAGGTATCCTTAAAAAGAGAGATGTTACGAGAGTTCACCGCCTAAAGGTTGCATTTTCCCACCATTAACAGATTCTGTAATTCAAAAAAATTTCTGTGATTTGAGCTATTGGCACTTGTCATAGTTTTTGTTTATACTTCAATCAGACTCCCACTTTGCCACCAGCGCTCCAAGGAAAGCAAACCCTGCCCATCCAAGCTCCCCTCATATTAGATGCACTCATTCCCAGCATATATCCTGGTGAATCTCCTCTACGGGCTCTCCAGAGCAATCACGTCCACTTTGTGAATGAGAGCACGGCTCTCCCTTGTGCGACACTGCCTGATACCCTGGGGGCTGCTTGGTTTCATTGTTCTTTTTATATCTTTCTACTTCTTCTTCTTCTTGAGCAGTCTTTGGGACTGGAGAAGAGTTCCTCCCATTCAATCTTCAGGGGTTCTGAAGAGGCTGATGAGGCCAATGTGAAAACAGCAAATTCTTCTGCTTACAGGGCAGGACATGATTGAGAGGCTGGGTGGGTGTTCAGTTGTGAGTTCATTCTATCTACCCTGGGCTTTACGTGCTCTTAATGGATTGACTCACGATCCTCAATACAATCCCAAATGCTCCTTCTGCAATCTGAGGGGGTCACAGAATAGGGATTCCCAAGCATCACTGGGCATTTTGTCAAGAAGGTTCTGAGCACATATTTGAATCTTTTCCTCCATCCAACCAGCTACAGTTCTTCTGGAGTGCTCAGAACAGTGGGTCTCTTTCAGCAGTTAAATATGAGCTCCCCAACATAAACAAATGAGTGTAACTAGGACCTCAGGGCTGGGGAAGGACAGCGGGCTTGGTTTATTTATCCTTCCAGTGACTTTTGAGAATTTCACAGTTAAAATGTTGTTGATGTTTCTCCAGAGCCTTGACACATCTTAGGATCTTATCGGAGAGGATGACTGCAAATCTGGGATTTTCTCCTTCAAATAAGTTCTTCCTTAATTAATCAAGGGCTCTGCTGGCACTTTGAAATTGATGGCAAATTTCATTTTCAAAGTCTCAGTCACAGAAAGTCTGTACCCTGCTATCAACTTAATGCCATGCAGTCAATGCAGTAGAAACTGCTGTGTGCTACATGATTTGTGCCATGGAGAACAGCTGGTCCCACACAATGTTCCCTTGAAATCTATTTAGCCCCAGTAACACCCTGACAACAACAGTGCAATACAATCATTGTTCTTGACACTATTAAATGCTACACATTCAGGTCCCTTGACACTACCCAGCATTACACAGACAGCTCTCAAGCAACAGACACAGTGATTTCCTAACATAGTGGGAACTCTTGCAAATCTCATGCCTCATAGCTCCATAACAGATTAGTGGAATTATATTGTAATCCTTTTAATGCTCACAGTGTTTAAAAAAAAGCTTCCTATAAAGATGCAGGGAGATTAGTTTCTAAAACACCATCAGCTGAAAGTAAACTGTTAGCACTGCCTGTCAAAGCCTTGGAAAGCTCCAGATCTTTCTTTCACCCATAAAAGGAAATATATTAATTAGAGATCATAAATACTGTTGACATTACATTCACTATTACTATATATTAAAAATATAAAGCAGCTACATGTTACTACAGCTCAGACTCTGCCAATCAGTTCATAAATGAGCATTATATTTCAAATTTATTGACAAAATTACACGCATTACCATTCCACTTAGATATTTGAAGGTACGTTTAATACCGGGAATGTTTTTATATCCAAAATATTGGTTCTAAACTAAAATATGTGACTAGCTTAACTGAAGGGTATTGCACTTTGATTATCAAATGTGAATGACAACAGCAGTTCACAGGACTATGGTACCCTTAATACAGTAAGTTTCACAAGTTGTTTTACTGCACTGTTTTAAAGCAAAATTTGACACTGTGGTGTTTGCAGATATATCAGAACTGGTCTGATCAAAAAGTAAGTTCAAAGGAGTGTTTCAAAGGAGGAGGGAGAGACAGGGGAGGTTGAGGGAGAAATGTAGATGTTAAGGGCAGGACTGCCCTCAAAGGTGGAAGCATTCAGAGTTGAAGTACTGTGGGAATTTAAAGGCAATCATGAGAATTTTAGCTGTGAAGTACTACAAGTTTGGAAAGAGCACAAAGCACAAGGTCGATGGTCAAATGTGAACAGCAGAAATAATCCACATGATTCTATGACAGATGTTGGTTTAGAAAAAGTAGACTTGTTCTCCAGTGCATGTGCAGAATGTCTACTGTCACAATAACCTCAAGCTGACCTCGGTCAATCAAATCCCTCTCCTGACCTTCTTATTTTGGCTTCTTCCTTCTTCCATTCCAGTCCTGATGAAGAGTCTTGTCCCAATACATTGACTATTTATTCCTCTCCATAGAAACTGCCTGACCTGCTGAGATCTTCCAGCATTTTGTGTATGTTGCAATCAACTCCAGCAGAGGGTACAGAGCATTGCATCTAGAGCCAATTGTTTATCATTATGCAGCCAATAGACCTAGAGCTGTAGCTCAGAGGAGCGTGAATTTTTAAAAGTGCACCTAGGGTGTCAAGTGATATCGAAGGCTGGGAAAAAAAAGGCAGATATTGAGTCTAAGGTATACATTGCAGGAATAGAGAACTAAAAATAAGGTTTAAATAAAAAGTGTAGGCATGCAGTTAAAAAGATGAAGAGTGTAAATTGTGGGCAAGAAATACCACTGACAGACAGGATTAAGGGAAATCCCAAAGCACATTATAAATACATTCAGGACAAGAAGATAATCAGATAAATAGAAGCATTAATTACACACCAAAATGAAAATCTGGATGTAGCCAGAGGAAGTTGATGTCATCTGGAGTAAATACATCCCATGTGTATTCACTATGGAGAAGTACATTCATTGGCCACTTTAAGCAGTCCACATGTACACCTACTTGTTAATGCAAGCATCTAATCAGCCAATCAAAAGCATATAAAGATGATCAAGATGTTTAGACCAAACCTCAGAATAAAGAAGAAATGTGATCAAAGTGATTTTGACCATGGAATGATTGTTGGTGCCAGACGGGGTGGCTTGAGTATTTCAGAAACTACTGCTCCCTTGAGAATTTCATGCACAACAGTCTCTAGAATTTACAGAGAATAGTGTGAAATAAAACATCCAGTGCACAGCAGTTTTGTGGGCAAAAATGCCTTGTTAATGAGAGAGGGAAGAGAAGAGTAGCCACATTGGTTCAAACTGACAGAAAGGTTTGAAAGGTAACATTGACTCAAATAACCACATGTTGCAACTGTGGCATGCAGAAAAGCATTTCCAAGCACACAACACATCGAACCTTGAAGTGAATGGGCTACAACAGCATGAAGATACTCTCAGTGAGCTTATTAGATACTGTACATGAGGTACCGAGTGTATATTGTAACTGGATGGTTCAGGAAAGAGGCCAGTGAAATTCCAACATGAAAAAGGGAGGAGATAAGATCATAAGACATAGGAACAGAATTAGGCCATTCAGTCCATTGAGTCTGCCCAGCCATTCCTTCACGGCTGAACCCAAATCCCACTCAACCCCATACACCTGCCTTCTCGCCATATCCTTTGATGCCCTGACCAATCAGGAAACGATCAACTTCTGCCTTAAACATACCCACAAAATTACACTAGATGATTGGCTAGATGATTGGAAAAAGGCAAATCTGAAACCTTAAATTCAAATCTGACAATTTGAGGCCTGTGAATCTAACATCAATGCTTGGAAAGTTATTGAAAAGTCTCCTGGAGCTCAGGATTAATCAACACTTGAAAGGCAAGGATTGATCGAAGATAGTTATCATAGCTTTGTGTGGAGAGATTTTGACTGATTAATTTGAGTTTTTCAAGCAGTTAACAAAATGTGTCCACAAATGCAGTTGTGTACATGACCTTAACTAAGGTCTTGGACCAAGTCCCAGATGAGAGACAAACCCATGAGATCCAAAGCAATTTGGCAAACTGGATCAAAAACTAGCTTGGTAATAAGAGGCGGAGGGTTGTTTTGTGATTGCATGCCTGTGACCAGTGATGCATCACTGAGATCAACAGTAGAACCCCTAAAATTATTTTATATTAATGACTTAGATCTCAATATAGGATGTATGATTAGTATGTTTGCAGATGACATGAAAAAATGCTGTTACTTCAGCAATTCATTTTGTACTACCTCAGTTTGCACTGCTATATTTGCACCATTCCATTGTTTTGTACATATCACTATAGTAATTGTAGTATTTTTATTACCATGCATACAGTTTACTCTATTGCACTTCAAGTGAGCAAGAAATTTCATTGCTCCCTGGTGTATATTACAATAAACAGATCTGTATCTGTAAAATTACTGGTGGTGTTGATTGAGAGGAGAGTGGTCAAAGGCTACAGGAAGATAGTGATCAGTTGGTAAAATGGGCTGCCCCATGCTGATGGAATTTAATTCAGCTAAGTGCAAGGTGATGCACCTTGAGATAATAAGGATAGGACACATAGGATGAACGAAAGAGCCCGAGGGAGCAGTGAGGAACAGAGAGATGGTGATGTAATTCTGTGCAGCAGCACAGATTGATACAACAATGAAGAAAGCGCATGGAACACTGTGTTCATTAAAGATAAAGAAAAAAGATTAGCTTTAATTGTCATATGTACATCGAAGAACACAGTGCAATATGTTGTTTGTGTCAATAACCAATACAATCCCAAGATTTGCTAGAGGCAGCCTGCAAGCGTTATCATGTTTCCAGCACCAACATAGAATGCCAACAACAGAGCATGGTGGCTATTAATGCATACTAATTTTGTTATCCTTTTTTATCAACAAAGAATACTCAAAGCTGGTTAAAAAATTAAAGCTTTACAAAACATTGGTTAGATATAATGTGTAGTTCTGATCAGTATAGGCAAGATATGATTACATTGGAGAGACTGCAGATGAGATTCACCAGAATGATGCCTGAGATGCAGAGGAGGTTCACCAAGATGTTTATGAGCAGAGATTGACCAGATTTATTTACCTGGGAATGGAGAAATCTAAGGTAGGATCTAATTAAGGTGTACAAAATTATGAGACTTATAAACAGGATAGATAATAGAACATATGTTTCCAATATAATGGTTACAAAATTAGAGAACAAAGGTTGAGGTAAAAGGAAAGAGCTTAAGAGTAGATCTGAAGATGAATGCTTCCACCCATTTGGAATCTAAAACATATTGCATAAGTGGATATTGGAGGTAGGTGCTCATACAGCATTCAAGATAATCTAGATGACATAGGAGGCCATGGGTAATAAAGTCCTGGCAAATGAGCTTAGTGCATATGGGATTTGCTGGTAAACATGGACATGGTAGGCCAAAGGGCTTGTTTCTGTACTGTGCGACTGTGCCTCTCAATGACTTACATTTAACACATGAAATAGATGGTAGCAGAGTTTTATTCTTTAGATAGATTAATTATTTCCCTCAAGCCTGCTAAATGCATGTTCTACAAATGAAGTCCTTACAAAGGACAATTGAAATGCTGGCAACAATAACCTTGCACTCAGTGTTAACCAAGCCAGGGAATTGATTGTGAAGTCAAGGGAACACACTTCAGTCCTCAGCAAGGGGTCAGCAGTGGAAAGCATGAGCAGTTGTAAGTCCCTCAGTGTCAAAATCGCTGAAAATCTATCCTAGACCCAACGTATTGATGCAATTACTAAAAAGGCTCAACCATGGCTATATTTCATCAGGGGTTTGAACAAACTTGATATGACATCAAGGACTCTCACTGTACTGTGGAGAGCATTCTAACTGGTTGTATCACAATTTGGTATGGAGGGGCAACTGCACCGGATCAAAAAAAGCTACAGAAACTTGCAAACTCATCTAGCTCCATCATGGGCACTAGCCACACCAACGCAAAGGACATCTTTAGAAGGCCATGACTCAAAAAGAAGACATCCATCATTAAGAACCCCCATTACCCATAATAAGCCATCTTCTCATTGCTACCATCAGGGAGGAGGAACAGGACCCTGAAGACATACACTCAACATTTTAGGTGGTGGAGTTTAGGATCAGAGGGCACATACTCAGAATAGATGGACATCCATTCAGAAGAGAGATGTGGAAGAGTAGCTAGAGGGTGGTGAATCTGTGGAATTCATTGCCACAGGCGCCTGTGGAGGCCAGGTTGCAGGGTGTGTTTAAGGCAAAGATTGACAGGTTCTTGATTAGTCAGGGTGTGAAAGGTAATGAGGTCAAAGCAGGAGAATGGGGTTGAGAAGGAAATGGATCAGCCATAATGAAATGGTGGAGCAGACTCAGTGGGCTGAATGGCCTAATTCTGCTCCTATGTCTTATGGCTTTACACAAGATGGACTAGGCCTTATGCACTACTTTTCTACAAGATTTTCTGTTCAAGGGCATTGAAGTTTGCATGCCAGACTGATATACTCTCCACTGCACATCTATAGAAGTTTGTCAAAGTATTAGATGTCATGCTGAATCTTTGCAAACTCCTAAGGAATTAGAGGCACTGTCATGATTTTTTTTTGTAATTACACTTACATGCTGGGGCTACGACAGGTCCCCCGAAATGTTAACACCTGGGAATTTAAAGTTCCTGAACCGCTCCGATCCTGAAGTGAGGACTGGCTCACGGCCCTCTGGTTTCCTCCTAAAATCAATAATCAGCTCCTTAGTCTTGCTGACGGTAAGAGTGGTACTGTGGCACCACTCAGTCAGACTTCCTATCTTCCTCCTAAATGCTGATTTGTCGCCACCTTCGATTTGAGCTCAGATGTGATGTCATCAGTGATGTCATTGCAGCTGCGCTTAGCCACACAGTCATGAGATAAAGCGAGTATAGCAGAGGCCTGTGCTGACGGAGATTATGGAGAGGGTGTTGTTGCCAAGCCGAACTGACTGGGGTTTACAAATGAGGACCTGATTTGGGTTATGTTTCTGATTCTGTCTGCCAAAGGCCAAAACAGTGACACAAAATAAGCCCCAAAAGGCACCCTGAACAAATTACAGCTGTACTACAGTAAAGCTCCATTCATCCTGTAAGTTGGAAACTTGATGACACTGGACTAGCAGATTTTCCAGACTGGTGTGTGTTAGTCTAATAATGCCCCAATATATTTAACTCACTTTTTCTATGAATTTTATAAAGAAGATGATTTCTGTCTACAATAAATATGATAAGATCTAAGGGAGCCAGCAAACAGAAGCAGGAGAGTTGAAAGAGCTCACGGAACCTGGGGCCCGCTGAGTAGACAGGAGCAGAGAAATAGAGGATTCTGCCAAATGAGAGAAGATGAGGGAAGCAGGGCCCCAGAAGGTGGATAGGGAGCACTGGAAACAGAGCTCCAGCGAGCAGATGTGGAGTGTGGCATGCGTCACACTGAGTGAGCCAGATGCCATACCATAGGGAGTTCCAAACAACCAGATTACAGATTATCGGTTTTACAATACCACACAAATTATAAGCATTACTACAGACACACCCGGTTGTGTACCAGAATACAGATTCACAAAGTGAGCTTGATTTATTTTTGCAAGCCTAGAGAGGAAGAAGGAGATTATACATCTGTGATACTTTCTATTCACCAGATGTCATGCTGTTTATATTTGGAAATCCCATCAACAATGAGAGAACCATGCATTTTCCATCAGGGGCATAACATTGAGATAGAACTGCTTAAATAATGACAATTGCCAGAACGAAAGGTTTATATCAAGACACTTCTTATTTCCAATTGCCTATGTCAGCTGCTTAGCCAATGTTTTAGTAAGATTGTATAAGTCTATTAAGTCTACAAGCAACAAACCTTTTTCTCTCTATAAAAAGAAATGAAAAGTGAAGTAGACAGAATGGTGCTTTATCTTTCAATGACCTGTTTGTGTATGGCAAAGTAGTTTTTGACCATATGTACTACTGGTTGCTAAGAAATGATCCCACTGAAGAATATTTATACTGTACATTCTGTAGTGCAAACTATTGCAATTAACTTTATGCTACATTTAATCCTCTTTTATTATTTTTAAAATGGAACCATAGTTCACAGTGCAATGATTCCATCAATGTGTTATATTCAGGAATACAGTGCCAGAAACAACTGTAGGAGTAGCGTCAGAGACAGCTTTTAAAAGTAAACTGGTTAACTGCTTGAAAGGAAAGAAAACTTTCAAGACCATGGGAGAAGAAGCACGTTGAGCCAATACTTCTCCTTCTGTGCTGTATTGCAGCAACCCTCTGTTCCTGTCAGCTGAAAAAGCCAATATACCTCTCATAACACTGTACTTTATCTTGGTGATCGATTTGGCATCCTTATTTATTTAACAGTATTTCACTATATCAAATGTCTGGTAAGAAAATGGATATTTATAAAAAGTGCAGAACAGCATGGACCTCAGTCATTCCATTAGCTTTCCCTCTGTATTTGCTCCACCCTTTGTCAACAGAAAATGCCTGCCCTGTGACTAATCTTTAATATCAGGTCCACTCATCCTTTCTCTGTCAAAATGGAAAGCTTGCAGGATGACTGCAGCTTATTGCTAGTAACAAAAATATTTCACTCAAAGCCATCCATTATAAGCGGCTATTGCGTTAATTGCCAGTCACATTTCTATAAATATTATTGCAGAAGTGATGAGTTGTTATCAGACACCATAATATACTAGTAACAGCTTTGTAGAGGGAAAACCAAATGGTTGTGCAATAGAAGAGGGTGAATGCATAAGGAGCAGCTTAATCATGAGCATATTGCAGAGTGAAAACCAACATGAATTTATCTCCTTACAATTTCAATTTCAATTCCGCCACAGAATACCAAAGCTATAAAACACTGTTGATGGTTATTCTTCCTGCCACCAGAGTATTAGTCAGGTTTTGTTCTCATATTTAGCCTTCATTGATGCAGGTCTCCAGTGTTTTGATATTGAGTAGTCAGAGCAGTCTAAACCACAGTATCAGAATCAGATCTAATTCGCCAGCATATGTCGTGAAATGTCTTAACTTAATGGCATCAATACAATGAAATGCATAATAAATAAATATAGAGAAAAATAACAGAAATTACAGAATAACAGAAATAAAAAAGTGGTGAGGTAGTGTTCATGAGTTCAATGTTCATTTAGGAATCGGATGGCAGAGGGGAAGATGCTGTTCCTGAATCGCTGAGTGTTTGCCTTCAGGCTTCTGTACCTCTTACCCGACAGTAACAGTGTGAAGAGGGCATGTCCTCAGTAGTGGGGATCCCTAAGGATGGGCGCCATCTTCATAAGGCACCACTCCTTGTGTCACCAGGTTCAGACGTGGCCCAAGTGCAGAGCGAGAGACACTGAAGCGGGTCGATAGTTCACAGACTTTAATGCAAACAGTGTTAAAAAGAAAAGAAAACAATAAACGCTAGGCTGAACAGGGCCATTAACTAAAACTCTCAAATGGAAAATGAAGCCTACACTGCAGCTGAAGCGAGCAACTAAATATGAAGCAAATACCGCAATTCTTCAGAGTCAGTTGATCCGACAATCCAGTTTCTCAGGCAAGGCCAAATCCAAATAGGCAGTGAAGTGTTGTTGTGCTGTGTCCAAGTCTCAACAACAACTATGATGGAATGAATGGAGTTAAATACTATCACAATGAATTAGTAATTAGTTGACATGGGCACATTAACGAGCGCAATTGCCGTATCTGCTGCACTGCCCATTCCATGGTTGTGACACCTCGAAGATGTCTTGGATACTACAGAGGCCAGTACCCATGATAGTGGTGACTAATTTTACAAGTTTCTGCAACTTACTTAGATCTTGTGCAATCCCCACCACCATACCAGACAGTGATGCAGCCTGTCAGAATGCTCTCAACGGTGCATTTGTAGAAGTTTTTGAGTATTTTAATTGACAAACAAAATCTCCTAATGAAATATAGCTGCTGCCATGACTTATTTACAGCTGCGTCGATATGTTGCATCCAGATTAGGTCCTCAGACATCTTGACACCCAGGAATTTGACCAGGCAACTGAACAAAAACTGAGCATCTGCTTATATACTTTGCCACTATATTCCTAGCCACAAGGCCAGAATTAGAACTGATGTATTCTCTTCCCTTTTATGTCATCACTCAGAATTTTCTGGCCAACCTTTGAGTGAACCTACAGAAGGTCCCACCAGTACTTGAGCAGGCAGATACAAACAGGAAGTCCATAGGACAACACAGTTCCTTTTTTGTACCCCTATCTGGGGTGCAGAATTGCGAGGCCAGTAGATTCAGATAGGATTGAAAGACCACCATTTCCAGATAGAATCCAACTGTAACTTTATACTTAATATTCAATACCTGAGGCCATTTTATGAACTCTTATGATCTCATATTTTTGTTCCTGTTTATCCATGCACTTTCATTATTCAAACAAACATTTTAAAGACTGAAGTACTGTATGTGGATACAATGTTAAAAGTAAGAGCTGCTAGCATTATCATTCATCCACATTTTACATCCAGAACATAAAATGTATACCAACAGGCTATATGAGGCTGGTATCACCGCTAAGTCCAGTTTTGTCTGGCCTTGGGTGCAAACAACTAAAATTCAATGGAATTATTAAAAATGACCAATTTTCTGATACTAGCCCAAAAACACCATGTTCTCACACATTCACTGCTGCTGTTAGCAGAATCAGTTAATTCAACACAGATCAAGAACTGAAACATGAATCCATTGTATTGTATCACAGCAATTCAATGTTTAAGCCCCTGAGTTAGAATTAAATTGCCATTTGTCCTTCTCACATCACTACTAATGGATTCAAAGCATTGCTATGAAGTAAACAAATCACTTCCAACAATAATATATACTGGTCTTGGGCACATGCTAACTATCATAGCTTAGCACCACCAGGAATGACAGTGGTAAAAGATTTGTCAGGCTACCAGGCCTTTCTGCAGCATGATATCTAGACTCCTTTCTCTCTCTCAGTCCCACGGGAATTCGGATGGTTTGTTTCTTGCTTCCTCTTGTTTCACATGAACAAACACACAGGCTTTCACACACACAGATGGAAGGAATGATAATTAATGATTATATTACAAAAGGAATTCAAGAGCTAAATATTGTAGGGGTAGATATTGAATACCAATACCATAAACAAAATGAATATTGCAGGGAGAAAAATAACGTCCGTATGTCAGGGTGTGCATCGTCTTAATTGTAAAGGTAAATTTCATCTGCGTTCTTTCAACACTTCTGCACTTTGTTACTCAAACATATTTCTGGTGAGGAAAGAGCAGACCAGATCTTACTGTCTGGCCAGCTGGCCTCAATGCCCAGCTAGAATTTCCAGCTGCAAAATGCCCAAGACCCCCAGGGTTCTGACGCTGGAAGAACAATCTAAAGCGTTAGCAATTCAGACGAACAGTCTGAATAAAGATAAACAGAACCTTCAGAAAAAACATTAAAAGTAAAGTAAGTAATTATAAAAATTATAAAATTACCATTGTTGAAAATACTTTGTTACCTAAGAAACATAAAAATAATTAAAAGCATTAGCAAAATAATTCAAAATAAAGAATTATCTTCTTTTTTGTCTCCTGATCCCAAACCCTACTATTCTCATTAAAATCAGTGAGGTGATACCTGGTACAAGAGCAAGGGATTATTTCCCAGTGGAATGCTTTTGGAGCTGCCAGCAATTAATTGCCAGAAAGAGAACGGGTAACATTTTCTAAGCAATGTTTGTAAGTACATAAATATGCGTATGAATTTTTTATCCCTTTTTTAACAACAAAGAATACTTAAAGCTGGTTAAAAAAACACATTTGAAGAATGTTTGATGTTGCAGTGTTCACTGAACTTGGCAATTAGCTTGCAGACGTTTCATCCTCAGTGTCCAGTTGTTGGTGTTTCTCACTGGGAGTCTTCATGTTTATGTAGCCCCCCCCCCCCCCCCGTTTGCGTGCCTCAGTCTTGATTGGCTACCTGTTCAGTTGACCTTTGTTTGGAGAACGTTTTTGGCCTTGTGTTTCTGGCATTGGCAGACTTGGCTTATGTTTCACTTAACATAATCAATGCCAGTTTACCGAGGTACGCTCAGTGTTACTCATAACTGCCTGAGTAAGTAAACATGTCTAACTGTTTTAGTTGAGGATAAAGCTTCTAAGTATTGTCTACCCAGAGGAGAAGAGAGCACAAGCCTAGGCTGAAGAGGATTGGTTGAAGATAACTACATTTTTTACCTAATTTTCAATTATATGCTATAAATGAGCAGTTACCATACTTAGTATTTCTGCCATTTAAGCTCAGCATTTATTTTAAATGATCAGAACTTTGCTGTTCCAAAATTAAATGTTCTACATTAAATTTGTGGTACCTTCAAACAGTTTCCTTTAAACCAAATAGATCATAGAACACAGAACAGTCAGCCTATGACAGTGTGCTGCCCTATATAAACGTAATCCATGATTAATCTAACCCGTCTCCCTACACAGCCCATAAACCTCCATTTTTTCTTTCTTTCAAGAGTCACCTAAATGTGTCGATCAGCTTCTCCCATTGCCCTGGCAATAGGATCCAGGCATTCACCACTCTCTGTGTAAAAATCCTTCCTCTGTCATCCTCCTTAAACGTTCCCCACTACCTTTAACAAATGTCCATAAGACCATAAGACACAGGAGCAGAATTAGGCCATTCAGTCCATCAAGTCTGCTTTGCCATTCCATCATGTCTGATCCTGGATCCCACCCAAACCCATACACCTGCCCTCTTGCCCTGAGCAATCAGGAAACTATCAACTTCTGCCTTAAATATAACCACGGACTTGGCCTCCACTTCAGTCTGTGGCAGAGCATTCCACAGATTCACTACTCTCAGGCAAAAAAAAATTATTCCTTATCTCTGTTCTTAAAGGTCACCCCTCAATTTTGACACTGTGCCCTCTAGTTCTCGGTACCCCCACCATATGAAACATCTTCTCCACATCCACACTATCAAGTCCTTTCAACATTCAGTAGAATTCAATGAGATCCTCTCACATTTCTCTAAATTCCAGTGAGTACAGGCCCAAAGCTGTCAAAGGCTCCACATATGTTAACCCCTTCATTCCCAGAATCATCCTTGTGAACCTCCTCTGGACTCTCTCCAATGACAATATATCCTTTGTGAGATATAGGGCCCAAAGCTGTCAGCAATTTTCCAATACTCCGTGTCCTCTTGTACTGGCCATTGCCACCCTGGGAAAAAAGTGCTGGATGTCCACTCTATCTCAAAAGATCTTATACACCTCTGTCAAGTTGTCTCTCATCTTCCTTTACACAAAATAGAAAAGTCTTAGTTCATTCAACCTTTCTTCATAAGATATTGTCTCTAATCCTGGCAACACCCTAATGAATCTGAACCCTCGCTAAAGCTTCTGCGTCCTTTCTATAATAAGGCAGCCAAAGCCGGACACAGCATTCTGAGTATGGTCTAACCAAATATTTTTATAGAGCTGCAACATAACCTCGTAGCCCTTGAACTCAATGACCAATACTAATGAACAACAGCACACCACACATATTCTTAACCAGTTGTGTGGCAACTTTGAGGGTCTGTGAACTTGGACCCCAAGAAGCTTCTATTCCTCCACACATCTGCTCTTGACCTTGTACTCTGTCTGTCAATCAAGTACCCAGAAAATAGTACAATAGTTTGTTGGGCATCTGACAAGACTACAGATAAAGGCCAAGAACTAGACTGGGACATGAACAACCTAGACCACAGCCTCTCCAATCCCAAATGAGGATGCTTCTTTTAGAGGAGGTGCAGGTTGGATGAATACATTCTCAAGCCTAGAATTTTGTAGGTCACAATGATATAATGTATACTGCAACATTACTGGAAAAGTTTAGACCAGCAGCTGGGCTAGAACATACTGACTGGAAAACTTAAAGAATTAAGGGAACGAGGGGCATTTTGTATGTTTTCTAGAGACTGGTCAGAAGAAGATCCCAGCAAACCCTAGACCAAGAAACCTCTGGCGTTTGCCTTTCCATATTAGGGGCTTTGGTGACTCCTCTGAATTAATTGGCTCTGAATTGCTGTTCTGCAGTAGCTCTGTTAATTGGGCCATATTCAAAGTGTTTGGATCAGTCAGCCCTGTTGTGAGCCATCAGCTTTTCAAAGGACATCGTCATTTTGTTTTTTCTAAGTTAGCATTTTAATTCCAGTGTTAATGGATGTTCAAAAATCTATAGGGATTTCAATATTAAATGCATCATGAGAATAATGAGAAATGTGGATTGACCTCCTGGTATAATATTGCAGGAAGTCGAGATACTTTTGAAAGAAATAAGCGAAAGATAGAATGAAAATAAAGGTAGAAAATTCTGGAAGTATTCAACATCGTGGAGAGGGAAACAGAGTTAACATATCTGGTCAGCGATCTGTCATCAGGCCACTGCTGAAGAACGAGAGTAAAAGAGTGCTGTGTCTGTGGAATGGTGGTTGAAAGCTCAGACCAGGTCAAGGATAGGGTGACTGGGTCATCACTGACCTCTGATGAAAGAACAGTGACCTGACGTGTTAACTCTTTCCAGATGTCTCACCTGCTCTGTGTTCCCAACATTTTCTGCTTTAATTTTAGATTATATGAATGCAAGGCAAGGTTTGTTCTGGATGGATGGATTAACATGAGTATAAATTACATCTTCATGCATAATTATCTTGAGTAAAGTCCTCTGACAGTTATTTAATATCTCCTGCAGAAAACATTCCACAGTAGAAGTAGTCCTGGCTGCAGCCAGCATCATAGAACTAGCCCCGGATGTGATCCAGCCATTACTGCACAAGAGCAGAAGTAAAACCCAAAATTTATCCATTTTGAAGAAAAGCAATTCTCATTGAATTGCATTCAAAATTCTTTGTTTCTGTATTGTACTTGCTGAAGAAAGCCCCATCTAACTTTTTGACACACAGCTTAATGGAAAATTGTTCCCAGACTAACCAAGACAAATTTACTTAATAGCCTGATCTTACTTCCTGTATGAGGTAGATTTGGGGCTAAAATAGCTACAACCCACATTAAAGGCTCAACATATTAGCTATTCTGTAAAAAGTAATGAGGCAAGGACCATATTAATTGTTCTATAAACTGTCAATAATGGTTATTTTTTCAAAATTATCTTATTTCACTTTAATACTAAATTCATATGAATGTATTTGATAAATATGTTATATCAGCTTGTTTCAGATCATCAAAAAGATTCTCCTGATTCCTCTCCTTCTTATGAAATATTTTAATCATCTTCCCTTTTTACAAATGTTCATAAAAATTCTGAAATCTTTTAGACTTAGCTTTCAGATACCTTTTCCCATATTTTCCCAACTCAAGTTAATTTCCCAATGTTGCAATGACTCTGTGAAATGTCCTGAAATAGTAGTTATGTGAGCAATACTAGTATGATTATAATTACTCATGCTCTGGCTTGTAAAGTTGGAAAGAATGCTGCAACAGATTTACTGATGGAGCACCCCCCCTCCCCCCCCCACCCCGTTAAGGAATAGTGTTTTCTTGAAGCAATATGCAGTCTTCATATCTGATTCAAGTAACCACTATCTCACTTGTCATTTGCCATTTTCAAAGTTCAAAGTAAATTTTATTATCAAAGTACATATTTGTCACTACATACAACCCTGCCATTCATTTACTGTGGGCATACACAGTAAATCTATAGAATAGTAACTGTAACAGGCTCAGTGAAAGATCAACCAGAGTGCAGATGATGAGACCAATGAATATGCATACTTCAGAATGCACTTCATTGGCTATAATTTAGCATTCAACACTCTCATCACCACAAACTCATCACTAAGCTTCAAGACATGGGCCTCAATGACGGCCTGTGCAATTAGATCCTTAGTTTCCTCACTGACAGAACACAGTCAGTATAGATTGGCAATAACATCTCCTCCACATTCACCATCAGCACAGGTGCACCACAGGCTGTGCTCTTAGCTCCCTACTTTACTTATTTTATGCCTATGATTGTGTGACTAAGTACCAATGGTATTTAGGATTGCTGATGACTGTTGTTAACCGAACCAAAGGTAGTAATGATTTGCCATAAACAAGAGAGATTGAAAATCTGGTTGTGTGGTGTCACAGCAACAACCTCTCACCTGACATTAGCAAAACCAAAGAGCTGATTATTGACCGCAGGACAAAGAAGCTGGAAGACCACGAGCCAGTCTTTATTACGGGATCGGAGGTGGAGGGGGTCAGTAGCTTTAAATTCCTTGGTGTTAACGTATCAGAGGATCAGAACTGGGAACAATATAGAAGCCTCAGGTCCCATACTACCAGGAACAGTTGTAACCCTGCAACCATCAGGCTCCTGAACTGATATGGATAACTTCACTCACCACATCTTTGAACTGATTCTACAATGTACAGACACACTTTCAGGGACCCTTTACAACTCATTCTTGGTATAAACCTTTTTATTTGCAATGTTTGTCTTATTTTGCATATTGGTTGTTTTCAGTCTTTGTTTAGGTGTCATTTCTCATAGATTCTATTGTATTTCTTTTCTCCTGTAAATGCTCTCAAGAAAATAAATCCCAAAATAGCATGTATATGGTAACAAATGCATACTTTGATAATAAATTTACTTTGAACTTTGAAAATAATAGAGATTATTTATCCTAAATGCAATGTCATCTGATTTGCTAATGTACCACAATATTCTGTGCTTAGTAAAGTAATATTATCAACTACATCAATTCCTCAAGAGTGAAAGCTGCATTAAACAGACTTCAGCCATCGGCTCCTACATAACCCTATATTCTTCTCACATTTAATTCTTGTGCATTTTCTCTTGTGTCCATCGTGGGCAAACGCTATCCTCATCTTCCCCTTTCACTCTCTCAATGCTTCTCACCGTCCTGCTTTAAGGGCCATCCCTATGACCCATCCATTTGCAAAGCTTTGAAATGCCTACTACCCCCATCAAATACTTTGGAAACACAAGTGACTGCAGATGCTGGAATCTGGAGAAAAAAAAAATACTGAAAAATCTCAACAGTGGAGCAGCGTTTGAGGAGGCAAAGGGAGGATCAACATTTCAGGTCTAGACCTTGCATCAGGTTTGAGAAAGCTGTGTGAAGATAGCCAGTCTGTCAAACTGAGAGGAAGGGAGATGACACCTATCCACAGATTCCTTCTCCCTTGGTTCACCTTTCTTGTCCCTGCCCCAACTCACCTATTGAGTGAGCACCACAGGATTTTCCATTTGACGTCCTCTGAAGCCCTTTTTAATCCAGTCTCAAATTACCATTAAATGATTCCAATATGCATAACGTTGTTAATTGTATCAGTGGCTTCATACAAAGTGACTGTGCAGTTTATGTTAACATATACTGTAGCTCCCACCACATTAACGTAGATGGAGTTCCTCTTGTCCTCACCTACCACAACATAAGCCTACATATCCAACAGATCATTCTCCACAACTTCTGCCATCTTCAAATGGATCCTATCATCAAGCACATCTTTACCTCTCCCCTCCCACTCTCCATTTTCCACAAGGATCAATCCCTCCACGATTCCCATGTCCATTCATTCCTCTGCACTAAACCCCCTATATCCCTGTACATGACAGAAATAGAGCACCTGCCTATTGACCTCCTCCCTTACCTCCATTCAGGGCCCAAAACTGTCCTTCCAGGTGAGGCAACACATCACATGTGAACCTGTTGAGGCCATCTATTGTATCAGGTGTTCCCGATCTGGTCTCCTCTACAGTGGAGACTCGACATAAACTGGGGCTCTGCTGAGTCAAACACCTACACTCCAGCTGCCAAAATCAAAATTTCCCAGTGGCCAACCAGTTTAGTTTCTATGCCCATTCCCATTCCAACATGACAATCTATGGCCTCCTCTCAAGCTGGAGGAGCAATACCTCATATTCGGCCTCCAACCTGATGGTATGAACGGTAATTTCTCATTCTGATAGTTTTTTTATTGTCCCCTCCCCTTTTCACTTCTTCTTTCTCCACTCTGGCCTCCTACCTCTTCTCCTCACCTGCCCGTCACTTCCCCCTGGTGCCTCTGCTTCTTCCCTTCTTCCCGTTCTCCTGTGGTCCACTTTCCTCCCATATCAGATTCCTTCTTCACCAGACCTTTACTTTTCCCACCCGCCTGGCTTCACGCATCACCTTCTACCTTGTCTTCCTTCCCATCCCCAGTGCTTTTTATTCCAGCATCTTCCCCCTTCCTTTCCAGTCCTGTGAATGGGTCACAGCCAGAAATGTAACTGTTTATTCATTTCCATAGATACTGCCTAACTTGCTGAGTTCCTCCAGCACTTTGTCTCTGTTGTTCTGGATTCCAAGCATCTGCAGGATCTCTTGTGTTTATTATTAGTTTCCATTGCTTCCTTTAGTTTACACAGGGGATCACTGGCAGCTGGAAAATGAAGATCAGCACAGGGAACATCCAAAACTATGAATAAGATTAAACTCCATTAAATCAAAATCTTCAGCTTCTCCCAAACCTCTTCAAATAGACATGTCACTAAATTTATTCAAAAACTACAGCCACTAACTTCCACAAATCTTTTCGTGCAATTCTTGCATGAGCAGAATATATTACCCATACATGATTTCCGTCGAGACAGTGAGATGATGAGTCACCCTCTTGAACTGCTGCTGCCTTTCGAGTCAAGGGAATCCCATGGTATCGTTGAGCAAGGAGTTCCAAGAATTACACCCAACAAAGATGAAGGATTGGCAAAATATTTCCAAATTAGGATGGTGCACAAGCTGGAGGAGAAGCTGCAGATTGTGATGTCCCCACATTTCTCTTGCCCTTATTTTTCTTGGTAGTGGAGGTTATGAGTTTGGAGAGGAGCTGTCAGGACTAGGCTGTTGGTGGAGTTGCTTTACAATTAACTGCAGAGCACTTTGTGGATGATATATGCTGAAATCACTGTTGGTCAGTGGTGGAGTGCATGTGTGTTTCACCTGTGACCTATTTGGGAGTACTTGCCCTTAAGAAAGAAGGGCTATTCTTCCAATGAATTTCAATAGAATATGGAACTTAGCTTTAGTGCTGACAGTGAAAGAACCTCAGCAGGTTGTGTAACATCGACATCTCTTGTACACAAGACTTTGAATACCAAAGCCATTGAATTCAACAGTGAAACTGTAAACCCAGTCCACTGAGTTCCTCCAACAAGCTGTTCCAGTGAGACTGTAATTTTTACAAAGTGTGCTGAAAACATTCAAACATGTGCATCACAAGTTACATTTAGCAAGATGACTATAATGTAAAAGCTAAAGAAAGGGGGTTATCAAATTGGAACTAACATCTAAAGGGTCAGTGTTGTATTTTAGTTTAAATAATCACAAGGTACAGTTGCAGTTCAAGATATCATCATTGATCCAAAAGCAGTTACTATCAGTTCACCATTAAACTTTTTTTAAGGAGCTGAATGAATGTCAGGTAAAGAGTGGATTTGAAGTTTATAAGAAGAAGTACAGTTCTAGTCCTGTTGGGACTATGGAAATGTCATCCATGGAATGCAATCAGTCAGGGCTGAAGAATGTAGATTGTAATATTAGACTAGTATCCCCAGGTCAGTACAATATTTCAGTTTTGTCTTCTTGGAACACTTACCTGTGTACTCTTGCCAGAGGGAATTAAATAAATTGGCTAAGGTCCACAAGTGAGTAAATAGTACATAGTTACATTGAGATAGCAAGGCTCAATAAGTGCCATTTCCCATTCATTGGCAATTTTTGAAAAACTTTACTAAAATTGTGTGTTCTTATATAGTTATCTTGGATAGCTACTGCTCATAATAGCTTTGATTCCCCTTATCATTGTAAGTTCTAATGCAACGTTCGCTAAATGTCATCCTACATGATCCCAAATGACCCACTCTGAATTTGTGCCACTACAGTGAGGTAATGAAGTAGTTTAACAACAAGGTTGGGTTTGATCAAGTGACTTGCTAGACATAAAAATCTGCATCATGGTTTATCATTTTAATTATTTCATCTGCATGCCAAAAATTTACATAGCTATATAAGCAAAAACAATCATTTGATGTTCTCAGTAAAAATTTGTGTAAGTTGCAAGGACTCATTTGTCTCTCTCCCAGAAAAATTCCAATTAGAAATGACCATTTATTCAACCTTGAGTATGTTGAGTCTTTAGTGTATTCACAGTGCTCAAAGACAAATGACTTAACTATTGAGAAATGATCAAATTAACTTAGGAGAGAGGGCATCAATCCACATATTTCAAACTGATCATAGATCACAGTTCTTAAATTCAAGCATGACTGACAAGGTAATAATCGTTTTTAGAGCATAATGTTGAAATTCATCCACCCTTTTAGCTTCATTAATCATCATCAGTTGATTTATTGAGGAAAAACATGAAGGGAGTTTGATATTCAATGACTTTTGTGTGACCCTCTCAACACGAATCAGCAAATGTCACCTTAATGTAGCTTCTAAAGGTCAAAAGCAGATAAGCGTAACCTTACAGACTGTTTAAACTTGCACTATTGGAAAACTTGTAGCAGAAAGACTTTGAACAGAATTTGGAAATATAGTGGATTCTCTTATCTATTTTGCGTATCACTTTTACTTAGCAAACATTACAGGACTGACCTTTCTCATCCCCTATAAATTCATTTTAATATCTGCACAGTTTGGCTCAGATTACAACTGGTTTCTGATTAGGAAGTGTAACCAACAGGAACCAATAAGTGTTTCTTGAGAGGAATATGCCAATTCAATTTGTATAACATCAAAGTTTGGATTTCCTTTTACTGAAGTGGCAAATATGCAATCAGAGCCAACTATTCTCTCTTTAAAACTAAATCCAAAGTGTAAATAAGTCATGATTTTTGCACAATGAAGAACTTACATAAACATAAAAATGTACTGTTCCAAAGCTTATTAAGGATATTGCAGTTCCCACAAAAAAGCTTCCTCAGGGCATTACCATATTACCATCTAAAGTCAAAGTCAACATAATTTTATTATCAAACTACATCTATGTCACCATGAGATTCATTTTCTTGTGGGCATACACAGTAAATCCAAGAAGCACAGCAGAACCACTGAAAGACCGTACCCAAAAGGATGGACAAACAACAAATATGCAAAAGACAACAAACCGTGCAAATGCAAAAGATAAAATAATAATAAGACTAATAAACAAATAAGCAATAAATATTGAGAACATTACATAAAGAGTCCTCATATTGTGGGAACAGTTCAGTGATGGGGTAAGTGAAGTTATACGCTCTGGGTCAAAAGCCTGATGGTTGAGGTATAGTAACTGTTCTGGAACCTGGTGGTGTGGGTCCTGAGGCTCCTGTGCCTTCTTCCTTACGGCAGCAGTGGGAAGAGAACATGACCTGTGTAATGGGGTTCTTGATGATGGATGGTACTTTCCTATGACAGCACACCATGTAGATGTGCTCAACGGTGGGGAGGGCATTGCCCGTGATGGACTGGCCGTATCTACTACTTTTTGCAGGGTTTTCCATTCAAGGCCATTGGTGTTTTCATACCAGACTGTGCTGCAGCCAGTCAATATACCCTCCAATACACTTTTATAGAAGTTATCAAAGTTTTAGATGTCAAGCCGAATCTTCACAAACTTCTCAGAAAGTAGAGATGCTGCCATGCTTTCTTTGTAATGGCACTCATGTACTGGACCCAGAACAGATCCTCTGAAATTATAGCACCAAGGAATTTAAAGTTGCTAGCCCTCTCCACCTCTGATCCCTGATAAGCCCTGGCTCATGGACTTCTGGTTTTCTCCTCATGAAATCAACAATCAGCTCCTTGGTCTTGCTGACATTGAGTAAGAGGTTGTTGTTGTGGCACCAATCAGCCAAATTTTCAATCTCATTCCTCAACAGTGATTCGTTACTCCCTTTAATTTAGCCTATGACAATGGTATCATCAGCAAATTTAAATATGGGGTTGCAGCTGTGCTTAGTGTCACAGTTATAAGTGTAAAGTGAGTAGAGCAGGGGTCTGAGCACACAGCCTTGTGGTGCACCAATGCTGATGGAGATTGTGAAGGAGATGTTGTTGCCAATCCAAACTGATTGGGGTCTGCAAATCAGGAAATCCAGGATCCAATTGCAGAAGGAGTTATTGAAGCCAAGGTCTTGTAACTTATTGATTAGCTTTGAGGAAATGATAGGATTGAATGCCGAGCTTTAGTTGATGAAGAGCACTCTGATGTATACACCTTCGCTGCCCAGATGTTCCAAGGTTGAGTGAAGAGCATATGAAATGGCATCTACTGTAGACTTGTGGAGATCGTAGGCAAGTCATTTCTTAGACGGAAGTTTGATCAGCATTCTCGGAAAGCGCTTTATCATATGGATGTAAGTTTGACTGGATGATAGTTATTGAGACATTTTACCACATTCTTCTGAGGCACTGCTTGAAGTAGGTGGGTATCTCGGACTGCTGAAGCAAGAGATTAAATCAGAGTCCCAACCTGGGTTCCATGGACTCCTTGCTTAATGGCTTTGGCCTGTGGCATTAAAAAGGTTGGGAACCACTGGGTTAACTATATTGGGAAAAACCTCCAGCCAGGTTCATTGATGTCAGCGATCAACACAGGTCTTCATTCTCAGCCAGGTACCCCGCCTGAGCTAGATGCTTTCTGTAGGTTCACCTTCCTGAAGGATGCTTTCATGTTAGCCTCCCAAAGTCATTGGGGGCTGTGGGAGTTTGGGAAGGTTCCTCCATATTTTGATGATCAAGGGGAGCATAGAGTTATGGAGCTCAACTGGAATTGATGCCCTGTTATCACCTAGGTTCCACGTTGTAAGAGGTGATAGCACTCAAGCTCTGCCACAGCTGCAGAGCATCCTTCAGTGTCTCAGGTTTGGTTTCGGAATTGTCACTTTGCCCGTGAGATGGCTTTCAGGAGATCATACCTGGACCTCAGCACCTCACTTGGTCGCAGGACCAGAATGCAACTGATCTGGCCTTCAGCACATTACAGATCACATGGTCCATCCGGAGTTTCTGCTTAGAGAAGACTCTGAATGATTTTGTGAGGAAACCCTCATCTATGACTGTTTTTATGAAGTCCATGACAACCGTGGTGTGTATTCAATATATTATTATGTTTTTTTTATATTTTCCACAATCCTGAACTCACCTTTTACAGTTTTTTCCTATATATGCAAGTCACTGGATTTTCTTTGCCTTCAGTATAATACAGTTTTGTGAAAACCTGCCTGATACTGCCATGCTCTCTCATAGTTTTTTTATACTAAGGGCCTCTTTTCCATCACCAAATATTTCTGATACTAAAGTGCATTCAGATTCAAGGCTTTTTTTTCTTGCAACCTGAGGCACGTAATTTGATAAACAGATTGCTGCCCACCTCCTGGAACCCCTCCCTGCCCCTTTCCCTTTCTCTGGCTTTTCATCCCACTGTGCTTTGGAATATGATTTGTTGGACCTTTGAACTTTCCACTCTCAATCTTTCTGAGCTTCAAACACGTCATCTAAACGTTCTTTCAAGCACATTTATTTCAGATTAAGTGCATTCAGATTTAAAGTAATTAGCTGATTTTTACATCTATTTAAAATAATACATGGGAAGGTAGGTAAAGTGTAGCTGTTCTCTCATCTGACCTGGAATACTTCATCAGACCTGAGAAATGTAGATTCTTCTTTAACACTTGTTTTTTGCAATCACATGCATGAATGAAAGAAAAAGCCTGTTGCAAAGATATTGAGACAAGTTTGAGCTTATTCGTGGAGCAGCCATAGCATTTGCGTTCTGCTTTTTCTTTCTATTTCTGGGAGGGGGTTGGGGGAGGTGGGTGGGGTGCAGTTCATGTTCATTCGCATCAAGTGATCTAAAAACTCATTCTTCATTCCCAAAAACCAAATCATTCTGCAAAGTCAAGACAACCTTTGTTTTCATCGCCGACTGTTTCTGAATGTGGACGTTGTTGGTAAGGTGGCTATCACTACCCAGCTGCTTGAGCCATGTGTGTGCCAGCTTATATCAAGAAGTAGTTAAAATTTATCAATATTGATCTGTGAGTGAAGTTCCCCCAAAGGACATGAAGGATTTTAAGAACTGGTTAGGTTCACTTATAGATTTTTCAAAAAGTTCAAATAATCAGATCACTGTGGTACAAGTTAAACTAACAACCTCTGGCAAATTGGCCTAGGTTTGTAAAAACAAAAACTACTCATCTCACCTCAGGACCAAAGTAGACTTACTGCTCTTGTGGTTTTGTGGATCCTAAGGCTACTGCAAGAACCAGAGATATTTTCACTGAGGATCCTGATGGTGGCTCATAGAGGAGATGGCTGGTACTTTGTACAATATTTACTTTGGAAGCACAGCAACCATTGCATGGCCTACTGCTGCACCAATTGGAGTGGTTTTGGGCTATAGAGTTCCAGGGATCAATATTGATGCACCACCAATAACTCTTGGAGACGTGAGGCGAGATATAGGCTTTATTGGCTGGAAGAAAGAACAAGCAGCAATTGACCACCAGACTACATCCTGGAGACTGAGGTCGGGGCGGTGTCCCCAATTGCCTTTATACCGGGGTCCGTGGGAGGAGCCACAGGAACAGTCAGCGGGGGGGGGGGGGGGGGGGGAGGGCAGCATGTCCAGACAGGTATATGTAGTTCACCACAAATGTGGAGTTTGCAATTCTTCAAGAAGACATTAAGAACATCCTTGAATCATTTACTCTATCTCCTTGGCTATCTTTTCCCATGACAAAGGTTGATTCATGACAGCACTACCTTCTCTCTGTTCGTCCTTGCAGGTGATTCACTCCATGTGGTCGACTGGGTCGTCACCCTTATATGACCATGTAAACTCCATTCTATCATCTCCTTCTCAGAACCACTCAAGCTTGATATTGCCCTCTCCCTTTCACATCTGCTGGAGTTCCACCCTGCCATGTCCCTTTCATATCGCGTGAGTTCCACTTCTCCACTTCCCTTTCACATAGTTCCATCTCCTTTTCAGGTCCACTGACCTATACTTACACCGCTCTGTACGTTCATTTCCATTTCTCCTTAGGCCCTTTCTGATCTCGCCTCACCAAATGGAATCTCTTGATTTAAGTCCATTAAACTAAAGATCACCCAGTTTTCCTCCTAAGCTTCACATCATCTGGGACTTAAGGTGATTCCCTTTCCTCTCTGTCACTCTCTTCCTTTTCAAAATTCGCTGTACACGTGCCACAATAATCTCCTCTTAATTCACACTTCATATGCAGTCTCCCTCTCCTCTCCAAACTCATTGAATGCATGACTGCTTTCCATCCTCCCCCTCATTCCCTGTAACTGGGTTCCTCCCAAACTGCACAGCATAGGGACTTCAACCAAACTAATCTGCAATGCTATCTATGACGATAATTTTGGTGATTCCTTTGTTCAATAGTTGTAAGTCTCAGAGGGAGAGGAGTTCTCTAAGCATGTTGAATGCTTAAGCAATGAGAGCATTCAAGAGTGGAAGTCATCTATTTTTGAACACTAAAGGAATTAAACGATCATGGCATAGGGCAGAAAAAATCTGTGACACTGTGAATTGTGGAATTTTGGCAAGTGATAAAAAAAATCCTATGACATTTCTCATATCCATACTCCTCCTTAATGCATCAATGTAACAAAGTCTGTATTGTAGGATACCGGTGAAAATGGGGGGAGGTAGGAAAAAGAATTGTGGATTCAGTCTCAAATGATATTTGGTTAGATGCTCTTCTTAAAGGGATTATTGTAGGACCAAATTTATATTAACAACAAGGATATTCATCTGCTGCTCATATGTAAGGGGATAGGACACATGGCATTCTTGCAGACACCAGTCAGTACAGATGCTGGGATCAGGAGCAACACACTCAATGTTTTAAGAACTCAGCATCTTGACCATTTACTTAACCTGACTAGATGAAGGGTCTCAGTCCAAAACGTCAACTGTACATCTCCCTCCACAGGTGCTGTCTGACCCACTGAGTCCCTTCAGCTTCTTGCTTGTTGCTGCATGCTAACTTTCCGACCCATTAAGGATTCCATCTGATGGACTACCACAGTTAAACTTTCTCTGTTCTTATCTTGGTCCACACTGCTAAGGCTAAGCGTAACATTCCCAGCAGCCTTCAGTTTAAAACTGGCTAAATCAGCTCAAGCAAAAAAAAATCTGTCCTTCTAATATGTAAGGTTGAATTAATTTATGACCATGTCAATAATTCATCATTGGGACAGTTGTAATAAACATTTTACAGACCATTAATAAACAAAGAAACTGTGGTAAGCAAGGTGAAATTTCTTGAAAAGTGAAAGTACAGTATTACAAAACCCATAAGATAGGAAGGGAATCTAAAAGACTGGGATAAGATATCAAGGTCTAGAAGTATGTTGAAGATTATTGGAGTAATTCAAAAAACAGTATTGAGAATAATGTCGATCTTAGAATTTCAGATCATTGGAAGTACATTTGCTATATATTGTAGTATTAGTATTGGGCATTTTGGGCTCTGAGAGTCTACTCACAGGGGTTGGAGAGGGCATACGGAGTTAGATTTTTACACAGCATGAAAACTGGCCTTTTGGTCTAAGTCATGCTGACTGACCAAGATGTCCATCCAGATTAGTCCCATTTGCCCATGTTTGACCCATATACCTCTGAACCTTTCTGATCCATGAAACTGTCCAAGTGTCTTTCATATGTTATGACTGGACCTGCTCGATCACTTTCTGTGGCTGCTTGTTTTGTGTGAAGTTGTTTTTTCAATCTTTCTCCTCTCATCTGCCCTCTAGCTTTTGATTCCCTTTCCTAGGACAAAATGACTGCATGTATTCATTTTATCTACACCTCTCGTGATCTCACAGGCCTCTAGATGATTAAATCTCAGTTTCCTGCGCTCTAAGCAATAAGGTTTAAGCCTGACCAACCACTCTATACAAGGCAGGCCTTAAGTCCTGGCAACATTCTCATCAATCTTCTTTGCACTCTTTCCACTTTAACAATGTCTTTCCTGATACACAGCAACCAAAACAGTATATAATATTCCAGGTACGTCTTCATCAATGTCTTGTATAACTGCAACACAATGTCTCAACTCCGATACTCATCACCCTGAATGACCAAATGTTTTCTTCTCCACCCTGTTTACCTGTATTGCCACTTTCAGGAAACAGTGGTATTTGGTTGGTGAGCAGTGTACAGAACACAACGGGGGAGGTGCCTCAGTTTGAAAGATGGCAGTCTTCATTAGCAGTGGAGTTGATGTGTGAGAACTACAGGAGATAAAAACCAGCAGCCTTTTAAGGAAAAGACTCACAAAAATATATGTTTTTCCTTGATTATTATTGCCCACTGCCATTCAAATCCACACATCAGTTTTTTTCCCTAATAGGTATACAGTCTATTTTGGGGTATTAGTTTCAGATGCCCCTCTTTGTCACTTACCATTATCAGCTTCAATATTTCCAATATCATCAGAATATCCCTGCGTTAAAATCTTAATAGCGCCAACAGATTATTAATTCCAAATATCTATAAACCATCCAGCACACTCACGCTGTTAGGGAATGAACACGATGAGGCTGAGAACTGGATACCCTGCATTCATTCCTTATTCACTTATCTCTGTCAAGAAGACACAGCTATTTCCATGACTAATGATGACTTTCATAACTCAGAGGGTGCACAAGATCCACTCCTACAGGTGTGAGGCCCCAGTGGCATTCCACTGATCCCACGCGCTCTTAGATGGGGTGAGTACTGGAGGAGGTCACCTTAAGACATGTTCTGGCATTTATGCTGAAATTTCAGTTCACAGATCTTTTGCCCTGTTCAGGTTAAAATAAGCAATATTTGCTTCACAGAATCTTCAAAGTGTCATTAATCATGTTTGTTCCAATGTTTTCTACGCAGCCTCTTACCTGTAAAGTCAAAACTGGTTCACTATCATTATCAGTGCATGTATATGAATCTAATTCAATGCTAAAATAGAAAGTGGTGGTGGCTGCTGTTGTTGACTCTAGGGTAAACCAATAAGGCAGAGACCAAAATCTCCAATTTGCCTTCCAGTAATAATTAAGCCACCTGGAAGTATAATACAATTTGTTATTTTTATTGAGAAAAACAAATACCATACATTTCTACAAGAACATTTTTTGTTTTGCTTTCAGAAGTCCCAGCTTTAACATAACCAGTCCAGAAAAAGTGACCATAAACACAAGAAAACCTGCAGATGCTAGAAATCAAAGCAACACACACGAAATGCTGGAGGAACTCAAGAAGCTAGGCAGCATCTATTGAAAACAGTAAAACGTTGACATTTTGGGCCAAGACCCTACATGATGGGTCTCTGCCCAAAACATCGACTGTTTATTCTTCAATAGATGCTGTCTAGCCTGCTGAGTTCCTCCAACATTTTTGTATCTTCCAGTTATGATAATGTTTAAAATTGTAGACATGTGCAAAACAGAAATCCTGCCTAAACCCAACTGCTACCAGCTGGAGGGGTAAAAATGGTGATCATATTTAATCAACACATATCTTAGATCCACTGGTATTAGCTATCAATCATATTGTGATGATAAAATCATCCATTAGATTAATTGAATACTGTATTACCAGGTTCAGAAACAATTATAACCCCTCAACCATCAGGCTGTTGAACCCAGTGGGGATAATTTAATTCAACTGAACTGTTTCTACAAACAATGGATTCACTTTCAAGGACTCTTCATCTCCTGTTCTTAATATTTATTGATTATTTTTTTTTACTCCTTTGTATTTCCACAGTTTGTTGTCTTTTGCACATTGGTTGTTTGTCTGCCCTGTCTTTCGTTGATTCTATTATGGTTCTTGGAATTACTGAGTATGCCCACAAGAAAACAAATCTCAGGGTTACATATGGTGACATATATGCACTTTGATAATAAATTTATTTTGAAGTTTGTAGTTGTTGGTATTTTAAGAATAGAAAGTTGCCCAAAGTAAACTTTTGGTGTTTGGCTTATTTTGAGGTCTTTTGAGAGAAGTCAGGAAACTCTCAATGCACCAGTAGCCAAAGGACAATGAGCTTCTACAGAAAATCAATGAATTTCAGGAGTGATGAGAAGAGACTCATTCACCCTTTGACCACGAAAACATTGTGCATGTTAACGTCATGTGTAAGCACATGTTCGTGTTTCAAATATGCCCTTCCAAAATTGGTCAATGTTATATTACTATTTAGACCCTCGCTCAAAAGCCCATAGCAGGATGCAGTATGTGAATGTCACGTCTGCGGCAGTTCTCAACACTTGGCTCACCACCAGAAACATCAAGTCTGCTTCTTTTATTTTTATGGATTCCATTGACAGTGGAAGGACGATACCTGTACTGACACTACATTAATAGGGGAAAACTTTATCTTTCATGCCCATTAACACTAATGGCCAGGGAATGTCCAAAGGTCAGCAAGGAGATGCTGAGCCCAGATGAGGCTCTCTGCTGCCACTTGCAGATAAACTCTGCATAAAATATAAAATCAACCGCAGTATGCCGCGTAAGATGATTTTGGTCACTAAAACACTTGTTTCCAATATGGTGCTATGGTATTTGCCACATAAGAAGCTGCAGCAAAATACTTAATTCATGTCACACTAAGTGCATTGATATGGTTCTGAAGCAAAACGGAATGTTTGCTTGATTTTTATTATAGTGAGATGTCCATGTGGGAGATCAGCCAATGAGTTTATTTGGTGTAAGTACAATAACTGACACAGTATGAAAAGAAGAGGAATTTATAATTGGAAGCTATGCAGTTTTCCTTTGCCATATAAAGTAAATACATATAATTCTGAGGAGATGAAAACAGCAAAGATCTCATTACAGACTGGTATAAATGGAACACTTGTACTTGTAACAATTTATAGTCTTCTATAGTAAATCTTCTTCTCAAGATGAGATAATAGAAAATAAAGACATATTGGAATATGAAACTTATTCCCATTCTGTCTTATTTGAGCTTAACTTGATTAGAACATTTGAATTGCTGCTCATGAGAATGTGCAATTAACATAGAAAGCTTCTAAGTTGATATTTTATATTTTGTCACACAACATATCCTGAAAAGTAAATGGTACTTTGTTTAAAAGGATTTGGTTAATCTAATTGGCACAGCAGTAAAGTGGGCTTGCAATAATTAGGGAGAAGTTCTGCCTTCACTAACCTATCTGTAAAGTTTTATGACATCAAATGTTGTGTATTGATGTTAAGTGTTAAGGATCAGCTAATTATATGTGATTCATTGTTCAACATTTGATGATAGTGAGCTAGGTTTGCTAAAAAGCAACAGTAGATCAAGAAGTTCACCTACCAGAAACCCCTTCAACATTCCAAGTTCTGCCCCTGTATATCATGTTCATACATAAATGATTCTCTTTAAATAAGAAGCAGAAAAGATTGTTATTTTCTCTGGTCACCACTCTTTTGTTTTCATTCAATGAGCAACTGGCAATGAGTCCATGAATTTAAAGTTAAAACAGGAACTGCTGGAAATACTCAACAGGTCAGGTTGCATTTGGGAGGGGAACAGAAACAAAGCTAAAATCAAAGACCTGAAATGTTAATTGTGCTTTTCTTCCCACTTTTGCAGCCTGATCTGCTGAGAATTTCCAGCATTTTCTGTTTTTATTTTGGATTTCCAAATTCTGCATTTTTTGTTTGAGGGGGGAATTTTTCGAGACCATGGATTTGATGCTTGGTTGAGTTGGCTGAACAAAGGCAGGAATAGGGACTAGACTTGGAGCAGTAGCATTGGCAGAAGTGACTGTGAAGAACAGGGTAGAAGATCATAGTCTACAATGAGGGACACATTAGTTCAAGAAGCTGGAGCATCAAGGGTAGGAGCCTGGGTTTCAACTTCCAAGGTTCTGCATTTACACCGGGGTGTGATGAAGTGTACGGTCCATCACTGACTAGGGCTGCCAAGGGGATTTGTGATGATTAAGGAACTTCCCTTTTAGGAATTCTGGTTCAGCACTGAGTTGGGAAGGTCTGTTTGTCCCATGAGCATCCATCCATAATTACTTCCAGCAAAATTGGATCAAGTTCCCACAACACTCCGAAAGGAGACTTATATGGAAAATGACACCATCCTTTGTGTCCTGATATGGAAGTCATGTCAAAAGTGCAAGAGTGATTCACATATGGTGCCACCTGATTGGATTTGCAGAGAAATGCAAGAAGAACTGCGAAATGGTCATCATCACATTTTACACATGGAAAGAACTTATTTTCAGCTGCCTAATGCCTGTTTGGCTGTAGTGACATTTATTGCTGAAACCAGATAAAACTCACTTGCTTGACTTATAAAGTCTGACCCATTGCTAAACAAACAGTTTTCAAAGCTGGCGGAGGAGTAGTTAAGAAGATATAGGATATTTGGCAGTCAAAGTAAACACGTATGACTCATGCAGGAATACAATATTAAATAGTACGGTTTTACAGAAATCTTGCATTCATGATGTGAGATATTGGAGATCAAAATAAGCTGTTATGTTAGAGTGTTAACCATTTTCCTCAAAAAGGAGTGAAACCAGACTGAGGTAGATAATTTATTAGCAAAGGAACTGAAAATTATCGCTGGTAAAATGGAAGACATAGTTGGTGTTACAGTTAGATCATCCATGATATAACTGAGTGACAGATCAGGCACAAGGGGGCAAGTGAACTACTCCTGTTCCAGATAGTATTGGTGTTGATTCTTTGGTGCCTTAGACCACCTGGACAACACAAACACCTACACCAGGATGCTGTTCATCAACTATAGCTCAGCATTTAATACCATCATTACCACAATCCTGATTGACAAGTTACAGAACCTGGGTCTCTGTACCTCCCTCTGCAATTGGATCATCGACTTCCTAACAGGAAAACCACAATCTGTGCGGATTGGTGATAACATCTCCTCACTGACAATCAACACTGGTGCACCTCAGGGGTGTGTGCCTAGACCAGTGCTCTACTCTCTCTGTACCCATGACTATGTGGCTAGGCATAGCTCAAATACCATCTATAAATTTGCTGACGATACAACCATTATTGGTAGAATCTCAGGTGTTGACAAGAGGGTGCACAGGAGTGAGATATACCAACTAGTAGAGTGGTGTTGCAGCAACAACCTGGCACATCAGTAAGACGAAAGAGCTAATTGTGGACTTCAGGAAGGGTAAGATGAAGGAACATATACCAATCCTCATAGAGGGATCAGAAGTGGAGAGAGTGAGTAGTTTCAAGTTCCTGGGTGTCATGATCTCTAAGGACCTAACCTGGTCCCAGAATAACAGTGCAGTTATAAAGAAGGAAAGACAGTGGCTATACTTCATTAGGAGTTGGAAGAGATTTGGTATGTCAACAAATACACTCAAAAACTTCTATAGACGTACTGTGGCAAGCATTCTGACAGCCTGCATCACTGTCTGGTATGGGGGGATGGGGTGGTGTTGGCTATTGCATAGGACCAAAAGAAGCTGCAGAGGGTTGTAAATTTAGTTGGCTCCATCTTGGGCACTAGCCTACAAAGTACCCAGGACATCTTTAGGGAGCGGTGTCTCAGAAAGGCAGCATCCATTCTTTAAGGACTTCCAGCACCCGGGCATGCCGTTTTCTCACTGTTACCTTCAGGAAGGAGGTACAGAAATCTAAACAATTCAGTGATTCAGGAACAGCATCTTCCCCACCACCATCCGATCACTAAATCACTAACTAGTTGAACCCGTGAACACTATCTCACTTTTTTAATATATATGATTTCTGTTTTGGCACAGTTTTTAATCTATTCAATATACATACACGGTAAGAGATTTATTTATTTATTTTTATTATTTATTTTCTTCTTCTTCTATATATTGTATTGCATTGAACTGCTGCTGCTAAGTTAACAGATTTCATGTCACCTGCCGGTGGTGATAAACCTGATTCTGATTCATGTGTAGCAAGATATAGAGAAAAGCTTTTGTTTTTATGCTATCCACACAGATTGTGCCATCCAAAAATATATTGAGGTAGTAAAAAGAAATGCAGAATACAGAATGTAGTGTTGCATTTACAGAGAAAGTGCAGTGAACATAAAGAGGTAAAGTGCAGGGGCCACATGGAGGTAGAATTGTAGGTCAAGAGGCCATCTTTAATGTACCAGAGGTCCATTCAAGAGTCCATTCAACAGTGGGATGGAAGCTGGCCTTGATTCCAATGGTTCATGCTCTCAGGCTTCTGAACCTCCTGCCTGATGGGATAGAGCAGCAGAAAGAATGAACAGGGTGAGGGAGGTCCTCGATACGTTAGCCCTTTTCCCGAGGCAGCGGGAAGTGTAGTTGGAGTCGATGGAGGGGACGTTGGTTTACGAGATAGACTGGGCTGCTTTCAGAACTTTCCTGCAATTACATGCAACCATTGATGGAGCAATTACCGTACCAAGCTGTGATGCATCAGGATATGATGCTTTCTAGTGTGGGTTGGTAAGAGTTGGTGAGGGTCATATGTTAAACTTTTCATTAGAATTTGATCACTACAAAATGCTAAAAACTAATGGTAATTCTTAATTATCCATGACAGTAATTCCTTTATCATGTCATATTTTATAAGTGCTCTGCATAGATTTATTCAGTGTTCCCCAGATGTGCTCGTGGAAGAGGCTCACAGTATGTTGCTGGAATGAAGCCTTTTACTGGCTTTCTCACATTTCTGTCTTTCCTTTCTCTTGCCAACATTTAGTGTCAATTCCCTGAGCACTTCAGGTGCACACTGAAGTGATATGTTGAGGCACACTCTCAGCACAGCGTGAAAAAAACTGTTGGAGAGAATCCAAGGGTGAGCTTCAGGTGAGGCAGCATAATTAGGTCAGCACATCCATTGAAATGCGGGGTAGTTCACTGTCGGCATGAGCACTCTTATGAGATACCAAGAAAATCTGGCGTGCCAACTGTGCATTCTTACATTGTTAGTAATGCAGTGCACTACTCACTTCCTAGCTATGCTCTGGCTAATGCTGATAGAGAACCTCATGGTCAGAGACTGCAGGCTCTTTGCGAAGGTGTAAAAAGTGTTTTTATGGTGCAAAAGTAAGTAGCCTTGCTTGAATAAAACCCATGCTGACACGTACTTACTAACTATGAAAAAGAGGCTTGGAATTGCCGCCATTCCAAAACAAAATTGGGTGAGGAACATATTCAAGATAATATCTCCAGTTGGACTGAAGCTACCATATTTATGATCGATTTACTGAATCAGCTTCTCTGCATTTAAAACATTGCAATGAAGCATTGCAAATGCCAAGCACAAGGGACCATTTGACATATTCAACAAAACGATGGCCCCGTAACTTTAGCAGAGAAATTAATCTGCACGTGAGGCGTACTAGAGATCAAAACACGCAATTTGTAATTTGAGTAATATTCTTCATGCAAAAATACTGATACTTGGAACAATATGAAACAAAACAATGAAACTAAATAATGTGCTGTTAGTAGTTAGACTATCTTCAACGTTGACTGGAGCTACAGGTGTAAGACAATTTTGGCTAACCACAACAGATGTACTTGACATATTATACTAATCACTTTATATCTCCTAGCATCTTCCCAGTTTCAAAATATTTGCAGAATTTTGGTTGCTATTTAAAATAGCATAAATAATGGACAGAACCATGATAAATACATGTGTCCTGTGTATTTATGGCCAGGATCAAAATTAATTATTTTTTAAAAATGCATTTTTGTAAAACATTGCCTTCCCTTATAGTTATAAAATCAATTTATTTTTTAAGTGTATACATTTGCTAGTCCTATCCATCCTGGCCAAATTCAAGAGGACTGAGCTGTTTTGGGGATAAATAACTAAATGGGATGAGCAAGTGTTCACTTAAGAAGGATTGAGTTCTGAGCAGTACAGTACAATATTCAGTACAATATTCAGCTGTCAATCTATGAAATCCTGTGTATAATCCAGGTGAAAATAAAAACTTGCAAAGCCAGATTGAAAAGGAAGAAGTATGTAATTTTTGTGTGGTGATGTGCCTATTCCTGCATACAGATTCACTTCAACAACACACACACACATCAAAAGTGCTCTCTTGCCTACTCTCTTCTCAACTGACCATCTGCCTCACGGTTCACTCTTCTACTAACCTCCTTTTTGATGTTCTGCATTCCCCCTTTACTTTCACGACCCCTTTGAATCCAATTCGCTCTCCCACTCCCGCTTTTAAAAGGAGATCAACTTGAATTCCATTTCTCTCTCCACAGTTGCTGCCAGGCTTGCCAGGTATATCCTTTATTTCCTGCCTTTATCCCAAATATATAGCGTTTGTTTCCAGGAATAGATTGATCGTGATATGGTTTGGATGCACAGTATATGACTCTAAATGGCTGATCCAACACATGTGCTTTATCAACAGGCTGTTGATTTTTCCTTGACCAGGGTTTTTCAGATTGTCTTCCAGAACTCATTTTGATCATTTGCCTGCTGTGTGATCTCCCAATGGGAGCAGCAAACCTAGTGGTCAGCTATTGGAGAGCAATGCATGCTTCTTGGTATGTAGATGTCTGTGAATCTAGATGACAGAAATTTTCAGTTGTTTATGTTTAATTCAGTACTCCCGTAGGTTGGTGGTCTTCTCCATTATAGGAGCTGGTGGTCAGTTAAAGAGATGTAGCACTGTACACTGCCCTAATGGTCCTAATGGCTTTTTGGTAGACAATTATTTTCCTCCCACTGATGCTATTCAACCCACTAAGTTCGCCTATGTGAATGTTTGTTGCTCCAGATTTCCGCATCTGTTGTCCCTTATGTGTCTGTGGTCCTCTGGGAAATAAGCTCATGCCAACCATGCCTGTGGTAGACATAACTTCAGCGTGAGTCATATCCTCTGCAACAGAATAAGCAATCAGAAAGGTGATGGAGGTGGAAAAATGATTAGATAATTTTTTGAAGAACTGCATCATGCATCAATTAATGAGATCTCAGTTATGATACCAAAAAACATAAAGCTAACAGAGTTTAGTATGAATCAATTTCTGATTTTAGAAACTGAAGTGTTTTTGTGTATGACAACATACTGTAGAACAAGAGAGTTTTGTGGTGGGTCCGCTTCACAAAATAGTATCCATGTCACAGACTGAGGCAAGCCATCTGCAGAAAGAATTTGAAAACTGTATGTATACAGGTTAAGTGTTTTGCTTTGCAAATAAATCATTCCTTCTTTTATGTAAATATACTGTGCTTTAAAATATTTGTGAAGACATTACAGAAATCCATGGAAGTAAACAACTTAGAATTGTGTAATAATGTGTTTATTCTGTTTTGCATTCTTTAAATGTATTATCAAAGTACATATATGTACACCATATACAGCCCTAAGATTGGTTTTCTTGTGGGCATATGCTGTATATTCAAGAAACACCATCAAATCAATGAAAGACCTAACAGGACAGATAAACAACCAATGTGCAAAAGGCAAAAAACTGTGCAAATATAAAAGGAAAAAAGTGATAAATAAATAAGAAATAAATATGGAGAACATGATATGAAGAATCTTTAACTGTGAGTCCATAGGTTGTGGGGACAGTTCAGTGAAGGGGCAAGTGAAGTTGAGTGAAGTTATTCCTCTATTTCAAAAACCCAATGATTGAGGGGTGATAACTATTCCTGAATCTGGTGATGTGAGTTCTGAGGCTCCTGTACCTTCTTCCTGATGGCAGCAGTGAGAACAGAGCATATCCTGGGTGGTGGAGGTCCTGATGATGGATGCTGCTTTCCTGCAACAACAATCCATGTAGATGTGCCCTACGGTGGGAATTGCTTTACCCATGATGGACTGGGCCATATAAACTACATTTGTAGGATTTTCCATTCAAAGGCATTGGTGTTTCCATACCAGACTGTGATGCTAACACTCAATGTACTCTCTACCATACATCTATAGAAGTTTTAGAGGTCATGCCAAATCTTCACAAACTTCTTTGGAAGAAGAGGTGCTGCTGTGCTTTCTTCAGAATGGCACTTACGTGCTGGGCCTAGGACAAATCATCTGAAATGACAACACAGAGGAATTTAAAGTTGCCAACCCTCATCACCTCTGATCCATCAATGAGGACTGCCCCATGGACCTCCTGCTTTCTGCTCCTGAAATCAATACCAGCTTTTTGGTCTTGCTGACATTGAGTGAGAGGTTTTAGTTGTGGTAACGTTCAGCCAGATTTTCAATCTCCCTCCTATTTGCTGATACGTTGCCATTTTTGATTTGGCCAATGACAGTGATCTCATCAGCAAACTCAAATATATGCTGTACCTGGCCTCACAGTCATAAGTATAAAGTGAGTAGAGCAGTAGTCTAAGCACACAGCCTTGTGGTACCCCTGTACAGATGGAGATTGTGGAGGAGATGCTGTTGCCAATGCAAACTGACTAGGTGTGCAAGTGAGGAATTGAGTCCAAGGTCTTGAAGTTCAGTTTTGACTGTATGATAGTATTGAATGCCAAGCTGTAATCGATAAAGAGCATCCTGATGTATGGATCTTTACTGTCCAGATGTTCCAGGGTTGAGTAAAGAGCCAATGAAATGGCATCTGCTGTGAACCTGTTGTGATTGTAGGCAAATTGGAGTGGATCTAAGTATTGAAAGGTTTCATCACCAACCTCTCAAATCACTTCATCACTGTGGAAGCAGGTGACCACGTTTGTCTTGGGCACTGGTATAATTGAAGCTTGCTTGAAGCAGGTGGGTACCTAGACTGTTGAAGCAAGAGGTTAAAGATCTTGGTGAACATTCCACCCAATTGATCAGCACAGGTCTTTAGTACTCAGCCAGGTATCCTACCTGGGCTGCATGCTTTCCGTGGGTTCTCTCACATCGGCCTCAAAGACTGAAACCACAGAGTCATCAGGGACTGTGGGAGTTTGTTCAAGTTCCTCCATGGTTTGATGTTCAAAGTGAGCATAGAAGGTATTGACGGACAGGAGAAAAAAATCTGCAGATGCTGGAAATTCAAACAACGTACACAAAGTGCTGGAGGAACTCAGCAGGCCAGGCAGCATCTACGGAAAAGAGTAAACTGTCGACGTTTCAGGCCAAAACCATTCATCAGGACTCAGAAGGCACTGAGCTCATCTGGGAGCAAAGCCTTTTTGTTACCTATGTTGCTTGGTTTCACTTTGTAAGAGGTGATAGTATTCAACTCCTGCTACAGTTGTCAATCATCCTCAGTGATTCGAGTTTGATCTGGAATGCCCACTTCGCACTTGAGATAGTTTTCCTGCTCAGATTTGAACTTTGAACTACTGCCTGGCCTAATGAGGCTTTTTCAGCGTCTTCAGTTTTTACTTCACAAGCAGTGCCCTTGTTCTGAATCTCTTGCAGTTCATTTTATGGCTATGGCTCTCACTTCCAGCTGTCCTCTTCCATTGATAACTTTCAAAAGATCTACTTTGTTACTTCAACATCTGCAAAGTTTTCACTGAAAGTCAGCAGGAATACGAGTGAATCTGGATCCTCCTGAATGATTAATTAAATATACTTGAGTTCAATTTTTCAGAGAATGTTGGGGGTTGAGAAAGATGTTATAAGGGTGTTGCCAGATTAACAGATTTTAGAGCCAATTTAATAATACTCCTATTAATATCCCAACACACTTTTAATTTGCTGTTTTTTAGATGTGGTTTAATACATTTTCGAGTGCACCCATTCTTATGTTTTGTAACTCCATTAATTAATCAAAAGAAAAACATAGGAGCTGGGACATTTGTGTTCTTAGTTTTTTTTTTCTTTCCTTTTCTTTTGATCTGTCGCTCACATATGTTGTGGTGGCATAATAACGTATGCCATTCACATACCTTTATATATAACTCATAATGAGTTATGTAAACAACAAAGAATGCTTAATCTAACAATATATTTACAATCATAGTCAAATATTACAGAAGTATTGAATACACTATACCTGGTAAGTCTAAGTGGAGGTTGAGAGAAAAGTTTAATTAAAACAAGTTCTCAGTGAATTAAAAGTGAGTGTGGAAAAAGGGTAACTGGTGAATTTAAAGGGGAATGCAAGGAACAAAGCCCTAAAGGCTTGAGAAGTACTTAAAATGCAGTCTAAAAAGAGCAAAGATCAAGCTGCTGAAGGAACTCATTAGATCAGGCAGCATTGATGAATGCAAAGGGATAGTTTTGGGTCAAGATCCTGCACCATGAATAAGATTGCAAAGCCAGCCGGTATAAAAGATGTGAGGCAGGAGTTTGCAGGTGATAGGTGGATCCAGGTGAGGAGAGGTGAAATTAATGGAGTGGGGAGGAGGGAGGTTTGGAGATAGCAACAGATACTGGGACATGACTGGATGGAGACAACAAAGGACTACAGGTTATGAAATCTGAAAAGAAAGGAAGACGATGCTTGCAACAAAATAGTGAGGGATGCAAGGGAAGAGTGGGGGTTAGAGAAGGTGACAGGAGACTGACTGGGTGAGCATGCCGTGATAGGTATTTGGAACCAAGTTGGGGAAGGGGAAGAAATGGAGTAATAGGGACCAAGGTTTAGGGGTGGATGGTGGGGTAGGGCAGTGCTGAAGGCTGAGGGCAGACAGGACATTGAGGAGATGGGGAAGGGAGTTGAACTGGCTTGCAACCAGGAGCACAGGATGGCCATAGCAACCAGAGCACAGGTGCTTGACAAAGCAGTCACCCTGGACCCAAGAAACCGTAAAGGGAATAGCACCCGATAAACCAGATATCAAACTATTAGTATTTCTGAACTCTAAGGTAGTAGATTATCTGTGCTTTTCAGTATCATTTCACGGTGATCTAGTCCGTGTTTTCTCATACCAGTCTGGTTTTGAGAGGGTTTGAAGTTCAAAGTTCAAAGGAGGTACAAATTGCCAAAGCTATTTACAAAGAGGTATCTCCTAACGTTTAGTGGTTGTGAAACATTTCAAATATTAGGATTGTGAGGTTGCACAAATCAGACTTGTTGTGCAAGTTGTATTTGGTATCTGAACTACAGCTGTGGACAAAGTAAGTGATCTTTTAAACACTGACTGCAGAAGTAAAGGACACAAATTGTGTAGTTTGTACTGAACCTGAAATTGTGTAATGTTTAATTGCAATAGAATCATACTCGTCAAAATTAAATTATGAATTTTGGAACTCCTTTTGAATATTTTAGAAGAGAATAATTTAAATTCATTGGAAATAGCAATAAAAATATCAACAGTACTCTAACAATACAGATATCCTTAAATTAACATCCTAATTTGACAATAAGCCGGAAGATGCCTATTGATTTCAAGCCAAGTTGATTTATCTTTAATGTACATTGAAGGCACCACAGTAAATGAGTCTGAAAACACCAGTCAGGAAAACAAAGATAAAAAGAAGTGGTCATCATGTCTGGAGACAGTTATTTTCATCCTGGAACTAAAAACAAGAGGCACAATGTCCTGTCTTTTCCCTAGAGGTTTAGCTGTTTTCTCTCTCCCCTCTCCTCCCCTTCCTTACCTTCGGACAATAGTATCAGAAAGTTACTGTTCAAAATAGCAGCAAATCCAGATCCTTTCATTCAATATGAAACTTATTATTGAAAGATTTGCCAATGCAACTGTTTCTGTACTTCCAATACTGTTTTTGACAGATGTTCCTGGTCTCGCTTTTGCATGTCTTGTGTAAGATAGGTCAGGTACCGCCTTGTCATCAAGCAGCCTATGAGCACACTTCCCATTGTTATACTTCTGGTTCAGCTCCACTGTTGGTTCTTAGACCTGTGGAGCATGTGATGTGATGCTGATATTCAACAATATGGAAAGACATCCATGCTACAAACAGCTCCCTACCTCAACGCCTCAAAAGGATTCTTGGAAATGGAGGTACCTCGGGTGGGGAGCAAGGGTCTGACTGAGCAGAAGTCAGTCCAGCAGCACGTCACTGTGTCCCATACTCTGATGATGATGTAAGCCAGCAGGTGCCATCACTAGGATGTGGGTGAATTGTGAATGTAATATATTTGTTCAAACGCTAAGTTTTCTTCAAAGACCTTGCTCAATTAGCACTGATAATGACAGGAAGCATTCCAAAATGCACATCAAGTCCAAACATGCTTGACGGTTAAGCCATACATGATGCATGTCTGTTCAGGTACGTGTGTGTTGAGAGATTTCTGCCGCAAAAAGAAATACATTGCCAATAGATTCTGTTGACAACAAGTGTTATAAGATGGTGGCAGACAAATGCAGAATTGTAGTTAGCACACAAATTTAAAAATACAGTAACAGTTTATCATCATTTAACTTAATGTTTTATAACAAATAGTGGAGGAATGTTGCAATGAACATCAATCCTCTACCATGTCTTAAAAGAAGACTAATGGAGGCCTACTGCCTACTACCATGTCTTAAAAGAAGTAAGAGGCAGTTCTCCCTACAAATAAATATGGATTGCACAGAAATGATTTCCATTTCATGCAGATCGTGACATGTGAGTAACATTTATCTGGTACTCACATGACTGGTTAGCTGAGTATATGGTGATCATGCGTATTCATTTTCCAACCTGCTTCAACATTCAAATAGGCCTTTTAGTAGTTGCCTGGTGTCATAGTCATTACCAGCAAGAGGTTGTTCCTATGAACGTTGTCGAGTTCAACTCATCTGGAAATATGTGGACTATAGAGAGCCCCACCCAACATCCTGACAGTAAGGTTCTCTGTCAGCATATTGCCAGGAATTCATACTTCCCCAGGATCCCAAAGCATCCTCTAGCTGACTTGCTTCAACCCTTCCTATCTTGTCTAAACTACTACTGCCACTTTCTTTAGCGCCCCCCACCCCCCCACCCAATAAACAGGCTGTACAACAACCATATGTTCAGGTGTACCACCAGGCCATGTGAGATGTGTGTGAATTTCAGCTTGCTCCTTTCACATTGGCTCATTTCACTGCTGACCTCAGACCCACCTTAGACTCTTCCTCAGAATTGGATTTGTGCCCCATCAGTCAATACGTGCTGATATTGCTTTCACATGAAGAGAAAATTGATAATAAAAGAATTCTGTGAAATGGCACAATATTGCATTAATGGGACACCAGTTTGTTTGGGGGGAAAATACTGATAAACAGTTTGTGCTTGTGGTGCTTACTTACAATCAATGCAGTGAATGTTTAATTGGTGTACATCAGTAAACCACACATTTTCAAACAAACTGAAATGAATTTGTCAAATACTTTTTCACAAAGCTGAAATAGACAGGCACTAAAAGTCTAGGTTCCCTGTAAATTTAGAAGAATATATGTCTTTTATGCTGAAAACAAATGTTGGCTTGTTTATTGAGAACAAATTCCCTTCCCCCACCCACCGTTCTTGACCCAAACATACTGCCTCCCTGTCACAAGTTCTATTGTGCTGATGTGATATAATCTGTGGAGAGTCATGCTCTGGCAAACATTATTTGCATACTTTCTCAAATCACGGGTGCAAGGTGACTTGCTGTCACCACTAGTGTCTCATGATCTATTGTAGTAGAAGCTGCACGATGACTTTTGGGTAGTTAGCTCAGGTGATAAGAACTATCCAGTCTAACTGCAGGAAGCAGCCTGCAATCAATGTGGAAATTGCTGCCTCTCGTACAACTAACTTTGCTTTGTGTCTCCAGAGTGAAATCAAAATTGAGTTACATCTCTTTGCACATGCACAAAGATAAATATAATAGAAAGGTTAATGATTTTCTCATCCTGCTTTCCAACTGGCTTTCACTGCATGTCAAGTTAGGTACTTGGATTTTTTTTACACAGAATTAACCTGTTTGTAAATGCTTTAAGTGTTTGATCAGGAAACACAACAATTGGGAAATTAGTGCATGGAAAGATACCTGGTGTCAGGCGACTCATGCACGAAGATCTTAATTTTTGGTTTGAGAACATTGTTCAATGCCTAAAATTTCATAAAATGGTATGGCTGTGATAATGAACATGTTTTTATCACTAAGAAGGTCACAGCCTTGGGCTACAGTCATTCCATCATTCAGAACAAGGGCTGCTTCTGCATGCCTGTTACATGATTTTTCACAGTGATAGAGGTAGCTCAGTGGCATGTCGTCCCTCATTCTCTCTCATTCTTTTTTCAACTGTTGAGATTACAGCTGTTCATAGTGGGGCGAAGGGATAATAGAAGAATAGATGCAATGTTTTTTTCGTAATGGCAATTATGAAGAAAGCACAGCAGTGCCTCTACTTTCTTAGAAGTTTGTGAAGATTCGGCATGCCATCTAAAACTTTGAAATACATCTATAGATGTATGGTGGTATATATATTGACTGCTTGCATCATGGCCCATTATGGAAACACAACTGCCTTTGAATGGAAAATTCTACAAAAAGTAGTGGATACAGCCCAGTCAATCATGGGTAAAGCCGGCCCCCTCACTGTTTGCAGGAAAGCAGCATCCATAATCAAGGACCTCCACCATCCAGGCCATGCTGTCTCCTCACTGCTGCCATCAGGAAGAAGATACAGGAGCCTCAGGACTCATACCATCAGGTTCAGGAACAATTATTATCCCACAACTATCAGGCTCTTCAATCAGAGGGGATAATTTCATTTGTCCCATCACTGAACTGTTCTCACAACCTATGGACTCACTTTCAGCTTATTTTTTTATGTTTATAGCTTATTTATTATTTTCTCAGTTTCCATTTGCACAGTTTGTTGTATTTTGCATATTAGTTGATGCCCATCCTATGGGGGGGGGGGCAGTACTTCATTAATTCTATTGTGCCTCTTGTGTTTACTGTGAATGCCTGCAAGAAAATAAATCTCAGGTTTGTATATAGTGACATATATGTACTTTGATAATACATTTACTTTGAGCTTTGAACAGTTGAACTTACTGATACCTATTTAAAGAGATTACTGTTTAAAACCATGTATTTAGAACTTCAAATCTTTACCAACAAAAGGCATATCTAAAATCCTTAAACTGCAAAAAAATCTAATGCCACAAAGCTTTTGTTTTTAAAGGAATTAACCCCTAAAAAAGTTGTGAAAGTGATAATGTCCCTGTAAAGTCAAGCATTTATGCACTGCACTCATGTAAACATGCATTACAAATATTAATTAAAATACCATAATGTCCTAAAGATGCCTTAGCTTTGCAACTGTTTATTTTTCATGAAGCTAAGTTGAAGGCAGCAGATTTGAAAGGCTGATTAAGGCAAGCCCTTGCTGTGACCCCTGCAGGCCACAACAACCGTAAAGCAGCTGTGACCACTACTATGCGCAGCTGACAATTTGGGCTCTCTTTATCAGTTTTCAGATGGATCTCAAACGCAGAGTCCCTAAAGGAATCTATCCCACAGAGGCCCTGTTAAACTGAGGTTGTTTGAATCCTATGACATCTGCTGCTGCTTTAGGCATATAAACGCTGTGAGTAGGGAGGACAGCCATGGCATCTGTGTAATGTCTGTACTATGGCGAAGATTTCTATGCAGAACAAACTGAAAAGCAAATCTGAATGCAAAAGAACGTACAGTGCAATAGCTCACTTAGTAGTTAAAAAAATTTCGGTTGGCTTCAAATCAGGAAGTGGATTTTAAACTGAATAGACCACTCAAATCAATCACCAACCCTGAACTGCAATATGCACACCTATCAGAAATTTTATATAGTCCCTAAGGGAATGCATTCTCCATTGTGTTCTATCCAGCTAGCCAGTCATTAAACACCAACCAGGTTTCTGAGATTATTTAACAATGAGAGTCAGCATTATAAAGACTGATTCTCACCTCATTCAGAGTATTTTTCCATCGTTGTACCCCTGGGAGGAGCTTAGAACATTTCCACCATTTTCCAAGCATTAAATTAGATGCCTGGAAAATGCATGGAGTACTCTGCAATCTGAATTGTTTCTCACTGCGGGTGGGGCTCCCCATCGTGTGGATCACATTGTAAATTTGTATTTTATGGTCACACGTGCAAACTTTCAAAACCTGAAACCCAGATAGGATATCATTCAAAAGGAGAAGTCATGACTGACTTTCGTCCTTTTCCTAGGGCAGATACACTGAGCCTTACTGTAAAAGTCATGCCACAGTTCTGGATAAGATCAGAACAGCTCTGGGTCTGATTTGAAATTTCAGACAATTTTATAGCCATACTGAAACAATATATGTTTGAATCAGGAGCTGCAGCATATACACCAGAGCTCCTCATATTTACTCTTTTTAATCTAGCTGCTTTATCAGATCATTAAACAGAAGTATGGAATTCCAACATCAGGCTGAGGGGAATGAATTTAGCAGCTGTAACTGAGAGCCAACCTACAGTGCTGCTCTGTGCTGCTTGCAGGAAGATCTCAATGCAGAAGCACTTGTAAAAGTGTTACTATGCAAACATTCAGGAGATCCAATTCAGTTTGAATAAACGCACCTCGACTGTGCCGAAATGGCATTGTAAAGAGAGCTGACAATCTATGAAAATTGATTGTTCAGCCTTTGGCAGTCACCTCTCTTTCAGGTGTGTGACATTTGCTGCCCCAGGACAGTTTAAACATTGCAACCTACTACGGGTTAAGTAACCTTTTCCGAAAAACCAAAATCTGAAAGCCTCCAAAATCCTTTTTTTTTAACTGACATGACTTCACAAATAGGAAATTTTGCAAGGCAATGGGAAGGTTCCTAGGCAGTACACAGGTCTCTGCACATCACAGGATCTGTGAATTGAAAATAATTTTGAATATTCAGCAGGCTGGTTGCAGAGATTTAAGAAAAAGCACGGCATTAAATTCTTAAAGAGTTCAAAAATGTTAAAGTTGAAGCATCTGCTGATCACAAAGCAGCAGAGAAATTCAATGATGAGTTGGCCGAGATTGTCGCTAATGAAAATCTAGCACCAATACAGGTCTACAATGCAGATAGCTTTTAACATCTCAAAGTTCAAAAGTTCAAAGGTCAAAGTAAGTTTTACTATCAATGTACATATATGTCACCATATATAACCCTGACATTCATTTTCTTGTGGGCATACTCAGCAAATCTATAACAGGGAGGCCTTTACCCATGGTGTACTGGCCAAATCCACTATCTTTTGTAGGATTTTCCATTCAATCGAGGGGTGATTGATATGTTCGTGGCCTAAGGTAGGCAGAGTCAATTTTAGAAAACCTAGTACATTTATTTTTCAACATAGTCTCCTCCTACATTTACACACAGTCCAGCGGTCATGGAGCATACGGACCTTGGACCTCCAGAAAGTGTCCACTGATGGGTGATTGATAAGTTCATGGCCTAAAGTAGGAGATGAGTTATACAGCTCTCATTACATGTACGTGCAGTTTAACTCTTTGAGTGATTATGCAGAAAGTTTGAAGTTAATAACTCATCTCCTTCTATCTTGGGCCACAAACTTATCAATCATCCCCTTGAGTTACGAACTTCAAACTTTCTGCATAATCACTCAAAGAGTTGAACTGCATGTGCTTGTAACGAGAGCTGTGTAACTCATCTCCTTCTACCTTAGGCCACGAACTTATCAATCAGCCCTGCTGTGGACACATTCTGGATGTCCAAGATCCATATGCTCCACGACCGCTGGACTGTGTGTAAATGTAGGAGGGGACTATGTTGAAAAATAAATGCGCTAGGTTTTCAAAAATTGACTCCTTCTACCTTAGGCCATAAACTTATCAATCACCCGTTGTAGATGTCATGTCGAATCTCTGTAGACTCCCAAGGAAGTAGAGGCACTGCCATGCTTTCCTCACAATTGCACTTATGTGCTGTGTCCAGGACAGATCCTCTGAAATGGTGACACCCAGGAATTTAAAGTTGCTAACTCTCTCCACCTTTGATCCTCCAGTGAGGACTGGCTCATAGACCTCTGGTTTCCCTTTTCTGAAGTCTATACTCAGTTTCTTGGTCTTGCTGACATTGAGTAAGAGATTGTTGTTATGATACCACTCAGACAGATTTTCAATTTCCCTTCTGTACGCTGTTATATCACCACCTTTGATTCAGCCGACAACACGACCTCATCAGCAAACTTGAAATTGGCATTGGATCTGTGCTTAGCCACACAGTCATACCTTACCTTACACATCTATCTTACATAAAACTTTAAAAAATGTAAACAATTGTAAACTTTTAACCAAACTACGCATCCTAGGTGGAGACTGAAAGCCTGCCGTTGTTCGTTGTTGTTCAACAGCTGATTCAGGTGTTCACCTGATGTTGCTTTTGTACCCTGCTCTCATTATATTTTCATCATATTAATCACATGTAATAATTTTTTACTGTTGTGTATGTACGTGTGATGAACAAGTGTAAGGCAAAGACTGCTTACTGGTAACACATAAATTCAGAGTTCAAAATGATTACGATCCCTGTCTATCTCATTATATATTCCAAAATCCAAAACACATCCAGCCTCAAGCATGTCGAATCAAGGATATTCAATATGTATTATCAAACTATCATGGCAAGCATGAGATTAAGTTCCAAGCAATGGATATCTGCTTAGTATGTCTGTAATTGGTATCAAAGATTGATAAATAATTTTGGGAAAATAAATAAAGTTAAATACAAATTTTATTTTGTCCAGAAGATGTAGGCCTAGTTCACAGCCAATAAGGGATTTGTAAATTCCAACACATGGTCCAAAACTTGTATTTGCCACTCAGTAGAATTTTGTGCAAAATAGCAACTGTACTATTGCTGTTACCATTCCTGGCATTGATTCACTTGTAAACAGAAGTGACTCAATATCAGGGTACATTTAAAGAGAGAAGCGTTTTAAGGAGTGGATAAGTTACTCTTGTATTAGCAGCTTAAGCAATGTTTATATTTATTTGATACATTTTCAGTTTCCATGCTTGAATTGGCGGTTGTACATGGAACTTTACATTTTGTTGATAATTAGGAGTTAAATCCTTTCATGGTCTCCACATCAGTGATCTGTTGATGCACACTTGCAAAGAATGCCCTCTGCCAGCCTTCTCTTTGGTTCTTAGATCTTCAGATTCTCGATCAGCGGCCATTGTTTTAAAAAGTGTGACTTCCATCTTGTTATCTCCACCCACATGTTCAAAGGCATCCTTCAGATTCCTTTCTCTCATCACAGTGTCACGCCCTCCCACCACACTTTTTCCTTTGCCTCTTCCTGCTCAGTATCTGCATTTTGTTTACTGCCTCTGGGAAACCTCTCTACATTCCAAGAGTTTTGAATGAGCTTTTTACGCCAAATGCCAGACCTTTCAGTTCAAGACAGTCATTGTCACAATTATCCTCTTAAATTGTCAATCTTTCTGAGAACTATTAACAAAAAAGAAGTAAGTGACTGACTGATTTAATAAATTGGCCTCTATGTTCATCCAATATTATATCGTAACATCAAAACACATGAAACATTTGCAAGCTGAGGAAATAAATACAATTTCAACTAGGAAGTGAGACTTGCCCTGATCAGAATGCAATGCTTTACCAGGCAAATTAAACTAGCAGCAAGATGTAAACCTCTTACTTGACAAAGAAAATCTAACCATTTTAGCTAGGCTATTTTAGCTATTGCATTATGCCTAGGCTTCAAAAGTCAAATAGGCAAAAGCATTACAGTCAAAGCCTGCATTAAGGCTATATCAGGTAACATATCTACTGGGGGATTTTTTGAATTCAGTATTTTGAACTCTGAATGGTTTTTACATTTGAAATATATTCCAGAATTTAGTGAACCTTGCATTAACAGGTCTTCATCCTCATCTGAAACATTCCAGCAAGCCTCCTTGTTCCTTTTTCTAACAGAAATGAAAGACCAATTTTTATGTCAGTATTGTAATTCAATACGCTCCAGTTAGTGAACTAAATATGGACTTCTCTGAGTGTAAGTGTATCAATATTAAGTTCCGTCTAGTCACTCTGAATATAATACCTGAAAAGATCAAAGAACTAAGCTTATATTTAGCCCATAACACGTTTTGAATTATCAGGTGAAAATCATTTAATTATCATTTTTGTGCTTACTTGCATAATTCAGAATAAAGTTACAGAAATCAATCACAAATATTAATGTAAAATTGTGATGTTTATAAACTATTACTTTTATTTAAACTGCTTCTTACACTTTTACTTTGAGATTTGATTATACAGATAGAAAGAACCTTTATTTCATAATGGGCATAAGTCAACAACTCCAGACAATTGACATTACTTTCCCAGTACTTGTTGAAATAAACTTTATGCATTTTGATGGGCATCACTTAGTAGTTTCAATTGCGAGCTTCTCTATCCATGGGAAGAATTGCACAAAATTAAGTCAAATGTTTTTCTACTATAACCACGTACAAATACCATTAAGAGAAAGGATAATATTGATCCTAAGGACATCTCCTTTGCAAGTTATAGGACTCTGTAACTATGCCAAATACTGACAAATGTTTAATAGTCTTAAGCGGCTATTTTCCTGAATAGATTTCTGAAGTCTACAGCAAAGCCAATATTTATTCCACCTCATTTTATTTTAAAAATAAATTTTATTCAGACAAAATATATGAAAGAAATACAGAAAAGTGCATGCTTTCCTTACATTCACTGCATTGGTCCTCACTAATTAGCCTTGAATAATAGAAAGCTGATCCGTTTCAGAGGGTAGGCTAGGCACCAATTACATTGCTGAGGAGCGGTCGTCCCATTTAGATCAAAGCAAACAAGGAGATAAGGACACTGCAGTTGTTGTCATTGGGAGCAAAGGAACTCAATAGATTGTGCAGCATCTTTGGAGGCAAAGGGATTATTGACATTGGAAGTCAAGACCATACCTCAGCACTGATACAAGGCCTCAGCCTGAATCATCAACTATCTCTTTGCTTCCAAAGATACAGCCTCATTATTTCAAATGTATTTTGTTCTGTTGGTATTTGATTTTGTAGTTTCAGATCAATCACCTGGAGCTCTGGATTAATAATTCAGTAACCTAACTGCACACTGCTCCCATGGCCCAACTCTTACAGAAATAAGAGCAGGTCTAATCCATTCAAACCCTCAGGCTCTACCTTCTATGGTTGATGGTTGATACTATAGCTCATGCCCATTTTCTTGTCTGAACCCCGGACCAATTCCATTACTATCCAAAATTTATCAAACCCAGTCTTGATTATACTCAACATATCAGAAGATCTATCCTGGTTCCAACATATTCACAAAGAAAGCATGTCAGTGACCTTATTCATGAGTACTTTGAGGAGATTAATATGTCAACAACAACTCTGGTGAATTTCTACAGATGGACCATAAAGAGCATTCTGACTGGTTGCATCACTGCCTGGTGTGGAGGCTCCAGTGCATAGGGACTGCAGAGTTGTAGACTCAGCCAGCTCCATCACAGACTCAAGCTTCCCCACCGTTGAGGGCACCTTCAAAAGGCAGCACCTCAAGTAAATGCCACCCATCACTAAGGACTTTCACCATCCAGAGTATGCCCTCTTCTCATTACTGCAATCGGGAAGGAGGTACAGGAGCCTGAAGAAACACACTCAGTGTTTTAGGAACAGTTTGTTTCCTCTGCCATCAGAATTCTGAATGGTTTATGATACCATGAACACTTCCTCACTTTCCTCTTTTGCAATTTATTTTATTTTTTATTGTAACTTGTAGTATTTTTTATGTCTTATATGTCTGCAGCCACAAAACAACAAATGTCATGACATGTCAGTGATAAAAATGTGATTCTTTAAATCGGATTTAATTATTTAGTATCCACAACTCCATAAGGTAGAAGATTTAAAAGTTTCAATGAAGACAGTTATCCTTATCACATTCCTAAATAATCAATTCCAGATCAGATCAACTTCAGTCTGGGGAAACAACTGCCTTACGTCTTCATATCTCTTTTGTCAATTCCATTCAGTATCTTAAATTTATATTGAAATCACCACTGATTGCTTTATTTCTTTGAGTCATAAGTTTTATTCAATCTCTCCTCAAAACAACCTCTGCTCACAGAAATTATTTTAGTGAATCTTTAATCCATTGTCTCCAAAATTCAGTTTGTTTTTAATAAAAATAATCCAATTTCTATTAAAAACAGAATGCTAATGGAAAAGATGGGAACTTACAGCAAGTGTTATTCTCGCTTCCTTCAGTGCATCTGCTGTGTAACTCATGAAGGACCCAGAGTGACGAAGGGTCTCAGCCCGAAACGTCAACAGTGCTTCTCCTTATAGATGCTGCCTGGCCTGCTGTGTTCCACCAGCATTTTGTGTGTGTTGCCAGAAACTTTACAGTGGCTTCTAGTCACATAAAATGCACATACAGAAACCGTCTTCTGGAATTTTATTCATAATGCAAAAGCCTTAGCTGTCTGCAACCTATTTCTATTATCCCTGTGAAGAAGTTTTTCCATAAGCTAGAAGGGCAGATCCAATAATAGTAGCTGTCCCCTTAAATTGATTACTGATAACCTCTCCTTCAGGTCCTCCCCATCATTTTCTCATGAGATTGACCTACAACCCTAGTAACTCTCACCAACTTGATTTGCCTTCCCATCTCCTGCAGCTCCAAACACCACATATTCTGCCTTCTTGGCCCCAATTGCCAACCATCAATCACAATGCTGCACCTGCATCTCCAGTGTTTAAGTTCAGAATTCAAAGTAAATTTATTATCAAGGTAAATATATGTCACCATATATTACTCTGAGATTCATTTTCTTGTGGGCATTCACAGTAAATACAAAGATAACACAATAGAATCAATGAAAAAACTGCATGCAACAAGACAGACAAACAATCAATGTGCAAAAGACAACAAGCTGTGCAGATACAAAAAGAAAATTTTAAAGAAGTAAAAAAACAATATATATTGAGAACATGAGACGAAGAGCCATTGAAAGTGCGCCCATGGGTTGTGAGAACAGTTCAGTATTGTGTGAAGTTAAGTTGAGTGAAGTTATCCCCTCTGGATGTGGGGTAATAACTGTTCCTGAACTTAGTGGTGTGGGTCCTGAGGCTCCTGTATCTTCTTCCCGATGGCAGCAGCAGGCAAAGAGCATGCCTGGTTAGTGGAGGTGCTAAATTTTCCTAAACTCGTTATTTAATTTCTCAGTCCATTTCACCCTGCACATGCATACATAGAGCAAAATTTACTCTTCTCAACTTTTAATAATGTGTTATTTTGCTATCCTTATCAAAATGAATAACTTCACATTTGCCATCTCTAGCCCACTAACAACCAGTCTACTGTCCTTTGTAGGCTCTTTTCATCTACCGACCTAGCAGAGTATTACCAATATTCATTATATTCACTTATTAGCTGTAGGGGTTGTTGGCAAGGCTAGAATTTATTGTCCCCTCAATTGTTCTTCAGGAATAAGTGAAAAGCTACCTTCTTGGATTGCTGCATGGATACATTACACTCTGTCCTTTTATCTAAGTCTAAGGTCAAGAAGAGAATGGATTATCTGTCACAATTTGACATTGACCCATGACAGAAAGCAAGGATGGAGAGGTACCATCTACCAATTATTCACCTGTTCTGTAAACAATCACTAATCTGGTCAGGTTCTCTTGGTTGAGCAGGCCAATTTCTATCTATGATAGACAATCTTCAGTGTATAAGAACACTTGTGTGTAATTATTTTAGGCAGGAGCAGTAAAAGAGAGGTTTAATGTTTCATTCCCTATCTCTGCTTCCTAATCTCCCTTTGGTGCACTGGGTGTGACTTTTAAAAAAGCACAATCCAGTCTTTCCTTCCATACCTTCCAGCTCTTAACCCTCTCCTGTACAAAAGACACAAATAGTGAACTTGGCTTTCCTATGCTGTTACTACTGTGTCCCAAGCACTTCAGCACAGAGTTGCTGTTTGCTGTTGTGGGCTAAATGAAGCTTAAATGGATCTTTCCAGTATGAACTGAAATTTGCTGCCGGACTTGTTCACTCAACTGAGAATGCTTCAAGAATGAACCTCATTGGTCTTGAAGTACTTTGCAATCTTCTGGTCTGTGCTCATAGTGTTCATAAAAAAAGCTGCTGTAATATTAACTGAGTCACTTGGTGACCAAAACTCTAGATGTAGCAGGTATGATACAGCCATAAGCAAATGTACAGAAGAGACCTCTTGATAACATCTTACACCTCAAACTACATCAAATGTACTCTTTAAGCACAAAAATAACAGCAGCAAATTTGGCAGTACAGTAGCATAGCGACCAGCATAACACTTTGCAGCACGAGCAATCGGGGTACAATTCCCACAACTGTCTGTAAGAAGTTTGTACTTTGTCCCTGTGACCACTTGGTTTTCCTCCGGGTGCTCTGGTTTCCTCCAACATTTCAAAGATACATGGCTAGGAAGTTGTGGGCACGCCATGTTGGCTCCAGAAGTATGGTGACACTGGCAAGCTACTCCCAACGCATCTATAGACTGTGTTGGTCATTGATGTAAACAATACACTTTACCTTATGTTTCAGTGTTTCGATGTTCATGTGATAAAAAAGCTAATCCTTTCAATAGTTACCACTTTCTTCAATATTTTCGGTTTAGACAAATGTTTCCAAACAATTACACATTTACAATAGAGCACATTTCTGAAGAGTCAAACACTTTTGATCATATGGATGGTCTAAAAGATTTGAGGATATCCAGAATATCCAAATACATGACTCCACTGTGTTAATCACTTCCTGCTGAAATTCTTTACAGATCTGGACCTTTGTGCTACTTGCTATGACATGTAGCTTGCTTTTATTCCATTTCACCAGCAACATATGGAGATTCGGTTTGTTGACACCTGGATTTTTCTTCTCTGCTTTCTTCCATTGTTGGCTTTCCTTCATGTAGCGGCTCTGAGATTTATATGGCTAATGAAATACAGTTACTATTACAACGTAGGACACAACATTTGTGCCCATTAAGGCTACACCAGCCAAATAAAATGAAAAACATGAGAAAATCTGTACATGTAAGAAATCTAAAGCAACACACACACAAACTGCGGGAGGAACTCAGCAGATCAGGCCACGTCTAAGGAAAAGAGTAAACCGTCCACATTTCAGGCTGAGACCTTTTTCAGGAATAACTGAGAGCTGTGAGGAGGGGAAAGAGGCTGACTGGAAAGCGATAGGTGAAGCCAGGTGGTGGAAAGGTCAATAGCTGCAGAAAAAAGAATCTGTTAGGAGAGGAGAGTGGACAATAGGAAAAAGGGAATGAGGAGGGGATCGTGGAAGTAATGGGCAGGTGAGAAGAAGTAAAAGGTCATAGAGGAAGGGGAGGGGGAATTTTGTTCACCGGTCAGAGAAATCAATATTAATACCATTAGGTTGGAGGGTAGATACCCAGACTGAATATAAGGTGTTGCTCCTCCACCCAGAAATGAAATGAAAAGCCCAATAATTGGTTATAGGATAAACATGATCCACCAACTACTGTCCCTTTTCTTTGAATAGCATTTCAAGTTCTTTTATGCTTATCTGAAAGGGTGGGGGGGGGGGACTTCAGTGTAACAATTTTTCCTGAAGATAATCTCCCAATCCAGCACTCCCTCAACTCATTGATAAACCACAATGATAAAATTAGGTAAGGCAACTCTGATGTTTTGAACCCTTACATTATGACTTCTAAAATAAAGAACCAGTTTTGCTAAAGCCATGTTGGATCAGACCTGGAGGTAAATTACGTGCCCATGTTTTTCAAAGACTATAGTACTGAAAATCAATATACCTGCAACTCTTGGAAATCTAAAACAAAAATTTAAAAAATGCTGGAAATATTCAGCAGGACAGTCCACATCTACAGGAAGGATCTGGAAGCCATAGAAATGGTGCAGAGGAGATTTACAAGGATGTTGCCTGGACTGGGGAGCATGCCTTATGAGAATAGGTTGAGTGAACTTGGCCTTTTCTTCTTGGAGTGACGGAGGATGAGAAGTGACCTGATAGAGGTGTATAAGATAATGAGAGGCATTGATCCTGTGGATAGTCAGAGGCTTTTTCCCAGAGCTGAAATGGTTGCCACAAGAGGACACGGGTTTAAGGTGCTGGGGAATAGATACAGAGGCGATGTCAGGGGTAATTTTTTATTCAGAGAGTGGTGAGTGCATGGAATGGGCTGCTAGCAATGGTGGTGGAGTTCGGATATGATAGGGTCTTTTAAGAGACTTTTAGACAGGTACATGGAGCTTAGTAAAATAGAGGGCTATGGGTAAGCCTAGTAATTTCTAAGGTAGGGACATGTTCAGCACAACATTGTGGGCTGAAGGGCCTGTATTGTGCTGTAGGTTTTCTATGCTTCTATCTGTGGCAGGAGAAATAGGAGATATTTCAGTCTTGAAACGTCCTTTAATCGTTTTGGATATTAATACTTGTATTAATAAACTTCACGATGACTGAATGGTACATCCTACAGTTTAGGAAACCAGGCAGTGAGTGGACAGAAGTAACTGTAAGTGTGTGTGTGTGTGTGTGTGTGTGTTTAAGTTGAGAAGGGAGTTGGTTGCGGAACCCTGAAGGAGTGATTACTGCCTGTGCTGAGAACCAGCAGTGCGCTGAGCGCGGAGCAGCGGAGATGAGATCACAGTCGATATGATTGCTTCGGAGGCTCTGTACGAATAGACTGCCATTTGCTCGGAGCTTTATTTAACCATCTCAGACATTCCCCCGTACACACAACAGCGAATACTGGGACTGAGGATATGGAATTGTATCATTCCACGATAACTGGAAATCTTTAACAAATTCTGAAATATCAGAACTATTGACAGTTTCAAGGACTTTTCATCCAATTTTGGGTTGCCAGTTGTATTTCCATCGGATATTGGGAGAAATCGACAATCGTATCAGCATTCCCGGATCTCAGGAGTTATACCGCTGCATTAACTGTACCTTGATGTGAAAGCTGGAAACGATGATTTTAACACGTAAGTATGCAAAGAGTTCCTTGTGGAGTGGGATTTCCCTGTAATAGTCTAATTAACGTAATTGAACTAACGAAAAGAGATCGTGCAATGACCAAGTCCTTATCATCTGATTGATTTGAGTTCGGCAGTGAGATGAAGGCTGGAACCGTCCTGTATCGTAAACCATTTGTAGTTAAGATCTTGTCGAAAATGGAATGTTGTTGAAAACTGGTGATTTAATCCTAATTTTCTATAATTTCATTTTTTTAAAGAAAACGTTCGCCAGCAGCGATTTTGTTTCGGTGCATTATCACGCCAGTCCCCCCCCCCCCTCCCCTTACAGTATGTAATTGCTATTTTTGCATGGATTTTGTTGGAATTGAATGGATGAGCTGGGCACCAGAGTTCTGAGTTGCCTATTTGGGATTCCGGGTTTTGTGTTCGTGCAATTTGATGGCGGGGCCGCTGGAGTTAAGTGTAGTCAGTGTGATGTTTGGTGCCTTGGCGTGTCCTCTTCAAACTGCCCCTCACAGCCACCCTGAGCTGAAAGATCTTTGATAAGGAAGTCCTGGACTGCACGTAACCCTCGTCCGAGCGACCTCCGTAGCCCGGGGCCAGATTCATTTGATATGTTCAATGCATTTAGGTCTGCTTTACTCACCTGGCTCGGTGTTCATTCATTCTGGTTTAAAGTTTATTTCTGGGTTTCGCAGACGCGTCACCGAAAGGACCCTGCGAATTCAATGCATGCGGTTAATTTATCTGCTTATTTTATTATAAAAGGGTAAAATCTTTGTTGATGAATCTGATTGTTTAGCTGGTGCTAGAGCTCTGGAGGCTCAGATTGATTTTATTGAGCCTGCACGAAGGGAATAGGGCGACTCCGAAGTTGTTTTATATCGCAGTTGTTAAGCGAGGGGTTGTGTTGGTATCGGGCGGTGCTAGGACCCAGTGGAATCCTCGGGCTGGCCGGTAAGCGCAGAGGTCAGCGGCGGCCCGTTTGATCCATGGGGACGTGTGGCCTTCCCCGTCACTCCCCCGCCCGGTCGGCTCCTGCAGCCAGCTGCGGTATCGCTGGTGCAGGGAGAAAAATATGCAAAAACAAACAGGCCGCCTCCTCTATTGTCCTGAAGGCTCCCAATTTTCTTCCTCCACTCTGGCCCCCAACCACACAGGTAGTGACGGTTACACGGTCAGGGCTCGAGCGTGTCACAGAAAAACTATGGCCCTATTAAACTGCCATTTTGACCGTTCTTCAGTTTATTCCCAACATAACTGCGCCCTGTTCGTTTTGCAATCCCTTTAAGTTAAATTGTAAATTTTATTTTGTAACGTCTTGTGCGTGAGAATGTGTACACAGGAGGTTGCATTCAATCCTGTGCAATATAAGCAGGTGGCATTACTGTAAATGGCTGCTGGAATTGCAGTGATCCAGTAGCCATTTGTGCAACAGAGTTCAACTTTTAACGACGACGGCAGGCAAGTATCTCCCGCTCTTCTTTCATTATTCCGTTCTGTCACGAAGTGAGCATTGCTAATTGGGTCAGTATGTGCAAAACTGTCATTCAAATTGACATCAACCATGCTTCAGTTTACTGTCGTGAACAAACACCGGGAGGTACGGTACAATGTTCGCAGCACTATCACAGTGACGTAGGTACAGTACTTCGACATGAAGTTGTGATAAAAATCTGGGCTTTCAACGTCCCTGAAAGCAGTGTGGTTGTGTCTTTGAAATTACTTGTGTTCATTTTCAGTTATTCAAAATAGAAAAGGAGTGATTATCCAAAATAATGGGGATGATCACCACCCTAATGTGAATCATGTATCAACCTGGATGCTCAGCATTTACATGTCACCAGTGATAACTATGAACAGGAACAGGTTGTAATAGAACTTCATGAAGGGCAAATGGGTTGCCTAGTAAGTAAGTAAAGGAGGAACAACTCAACGTTAGCTATGAAAACAGCTCAGTGGAATTTAATATTTATAACATATTTATAACATATTTGGTTTGACATTCAAAATACAAACGTTTGTAGATATGTGATATGAATTTGTGCTATAGTGTTATGACCTAGAATGTGAGAACTCTATAGCTCATAGTAGCATCAATCCTGATATTAAAAAAATAAAGCTGAAACGTTTGGACAGTGTCTGATCTGTTCCATATATCTTTTTAATAACAAATTTCCAACATCAATAGCTTTTTAAAATTTAAATTATAGATGCATTAATTAATCTATTAGTAGTAGTGCAGAGTTGCTGCCCTTATCAAGGAAGGGAGGCCCGAGAATGGTACTGGGCAGTTCAGTGGCTCAGCTCATATAGCCACTGCTTCACAGCTTCAGCATCCTGGGTTAATTCCTGATCTTTGGTGCTACCTGTGTGAAGTTTGCACGTTCTCCCTGTGATCGCATTGGTTTCCAACCCACATCCAAACAACACGGGGGGGGGGGGGGGGGGGTCGGTAAGTTAATTGGTTCTGTCCCTGCTCTATAGGTGAGGAGTAGAATCTAGAGACCAATGATGGGAATTTGGGGAGAAAAACATAGATTAGGGGTGAGAATACTGTAAAAATGGATTGGTGTGAACTTGATTGGCCAAAGGGCCCATTCCTGCAATGCTTTTCTCTATGACGACATGTCCATCTATGGACTATGACAGAAAACAAGGATATATTTGCATCACACAGTGAGATGGCAGTGATTGACAGATCCATTCAGAATATTGCCTTCTACCAGAATTAATGGACCCAAACCCTTTTATATACAAATGTAGCTTTCTACGTAGCTTTCAGGGAAAAAAAATAAGATAAAGATACAAGAAAGCAGATTGGCCAGAACTGCTCCATATAAATCTGTCACCAGGACAGAAAAGCTGCATTGCCTTGTATATAGTCATTCAGTCCATCTGGCCTGCAGCCATTGGCTGTGGCCTCCTATAGTCCCCTGACCCCAATATGATAAAAAGAATTATGTGATAGATTAAACTCTTGCAGATGCAGTTCGATGAGAGTGCCCCATCCTTGTGTTTGTTCAGGATGCATCTGGTGAATGCAGCTTGCAAAGAGAGAGCTTGTTCTCTACAGGATGGATCAGCATTGTAAACAGGAGTCTCATGCTTTACTTTTCCCCTTAGCAACAGGAAACAAGGACAGGAAAGAGGTAGAGCTGAGATCCTGAATGGCTCCAGACAATATTAAACTTACCACACAGCATGCCAAAGTCATCATATCTATAAAAAATGAAGAGGATAATAACTGTAAAGTTGATTGTCTCAGAATTTCCTCTGTTTAGGATGAAACTTGAAATAGACTCCTGGCGTTTACTGTGCAGTAGCAAGGACCCACCTTGTATTGTTTAAGTAGATGCAACAGGTCTATTTTGGTCTTCCAGACTAAATATAGCAGATGCACACACACCACATCAATAATCATACTGTTTAGAGATGACATTTTGGAGCTGCTATTATCCTATCAGAAGTGTGTCTTATATCGTCCTGCTGCTGGCTATCATCAAGAAAAATATTATTCCTTTGGTTGTGGATTTCAGTGATTTTAATTTTCAAATTATGTATGTTAATTTCTCTGTAGATGGTTGAAAATATTAAGTATATTAGATTTAAACAGAAGTGTAAATATTTTTTATTATTTTGTTAGCTTGTCATATGTGAAATGTGAGCCTTATATTTAGTACCATATTTAATTTCCCATTTTCTTGAATCCAATTATTTAAAATATACTTAACTATTCAAAACAAAAAGCAAACTAGAAAAATGAAAAAAACTGACAGACGGAACTTCAGGAGGGTGAATGTACAGAAAGCATCCAGTTGGGGTAACTGGCCAGGTACTGAAGACCTGTGCTATTCGACTGGCTGGTGCGTTCACTGATACCTCTCACTTCAGCAGCCTGACTTACCCACCTGAGTCAAGCAGGCTTCAATTATACTGGTGCCCAAGAAGAACATGTTAAGTTGCCTCAATGACTATCAGCCAGTAGCACTTACATCATCTGTGCTGAAGTGCTTTGAGAGGTTGGTGATGAAGCATATCAACTCCTGCCCGAGGAGTGACTTGGCTCTGCTCCAATTTGCCTACCATCACAACAGGTCAACATCAGATGCCCCTTCACTGGCTCTCCACTGGAGCTCTTGGACGGTGAAAATGCATACATCAGGCTCTTCATTGACCACAGCTCTGCATTCAGTATTATCACAGCCTCTAAATTAAACAATCAGTTCCAAGATCTAGACCTCAGTATCTCTTTGTGCAACTGGATCCTCGGTTTCCTCACTTACAGACCCTAGTCAGTTCGGATTGGCAACAACATCTCCCCCACAATCTCCATCAGCATTGGTGCACCGTAAGCTGTGTGCTCAGACCCCTGCTCTACTCACTTTACACCTATGACTGTGTGGCTAAGCACAGCTCCAATGCCATATTTAAGTTTGCTGGTGGAACTACTGTTATGGGTCAGATCAAAGGTAGTGACGGATCAGCACATAGGTGGGAGGTTCTGAATCTGGCTGAATAGTGTCTCCACGTCAACCTCTCACTCAATGTCAGCATAAACAAAGCCATGATTATTGGCTACAGGAGATGGAAACTGGAGGTGCATGAGCCTGTCTTCATCAGGGGATCAGTGGGAGAGAGAATCAGCAAATTTAAATTACTCAGTGTTATCATTTCAGAGGATCTGTCCTGGGTCCAGCCTGTAAACCATCACAAAGAAAGCATGGCAGTGCCTCGATTTCCATAGAAGTTTACACCAATTCAGCATGTCATCTAGAACATTGAGAAACTTTTATAGATGTGCGATGGAGAGTATACTGACTGGTTGTATCATGACCCTGTATGGTAGTGGTCGCCAACCTATCGATCGCGATTGACTAGTCGATCTTTGAAACTTTCCCAGTAGATCCTGGAAAAAAAAAGAAAAATAAATACACAGATACTGTTGAGAGATTGTTTCCGGGTTGTGGGGTTTTAGTTCTGTTCTTCCTGCCCAATATGCATGTGTGTAGCTCCCCCGCACTACACAGTGTATTTCAGGGGTCCCCAACCACCGGGCCGCGAGGAAACAATAGGAATCAGCTGCACCTTTTCTCATTCCCTCTCACGGCCACTGTTGAACTTGAACTCACACAAGGTCATCAGTCGCCTAACCGCAGTGACACCCTCGCGCCAGGGATCACTGGTTGGCCTCACGCGGCCGGCGGGAAGTGCCGTTGCTACTGGCCTGGAGCACTGCGTCTAAACCTGTTTACCACTCCGAATGTTCGTGGGGAATCCGGTGCTAAAATATTTGCAGACGGCCTAATTCGGGCTCAGCGTTTCGTAAGTAGCAGAGCAGCTACCTTGCTGCGATCTACTGAAACAAACTTTTGTCGGCCGATAGATCTTACAAGGGGGGGTGGGCATTCACCCTGTTGCACTCCTCACTCGGTCGCTCGCACTCTCTGTACTGAGACCGTCACGGCCCCGGCACGGGGACCTCCGGCCCTGACCTTGTCCTCTCACCCAACCCACGACCAACCGCAACTACCCAAGGCATCTGGTGGCGGATGGACAGGAGGCTGGAGTTCGGGCCCGGAGGCTGTCTAATGAGGCAATAAAGCACTCAAAACTGCTTCGGTACCCTGAGTCCAAGCACCCTGCACTTAAGGACAAACCTGTTGAGTTTTGTGAGCGGAAAAAACGTGAGCAGCGGCAATAGAAGCTAAGTGCCAAGAGCCGCAAAAACTAAATTGTAGAATAAAAACAAGGAACCTGCTTCGAGTATCACTGTATTCCCGTCGTGTTTAACATATCTCCCCCCCCCCCCCCCCACCCACCGGCAGTTGGCCGGTCCACGGTGCCACTCCTGGTGTTTATACATTATTTCTACTTCCAGGTTGCGGGGTTTTATTTCCGGTCTTTTCTGCCCCAGTGCGCATGCGTGTAACTAATTGATCTAGAGTCGATCTTGCCTTTTACTAAGAGGTAGGGGATCTTGGGCTTAAAAAGGTTAGTGACAGCTACTGTATGGGACCACCAATGATTGTGAATGGTAAAAACCCCAAAGAATAGGACAGCCCAGTCGATCACAGGGAAAGCTCTCCCCACCATTGAGCGTACTTACAAGGAGCGATGTCAAAGGAAAGCAGCATCCATCATTAAGGACCCCCACCATCCAAGCCACGCTCCCTTCTCACTACTGCCATCAGGAAAGAGTTACAGGAGCCTTAAGTTCCACACTACCAGGTTCAGGTTCAGTTACCCCTCATCCACCAGGCTCTTGAACCAGAAGGGATAACTTCACTTACCCCATCACTGAGCTGATTCCACAATCTATGGACTCACTTTTATAGGGCTCTTCACTTTGTGTTCTTGGTACCTATTACTTATTTCTTTTTTTTCCTTTTTTTTTGAATTTTGTAGTTTGTTACCTTTTGCACATTGGTTGTTTGTCCAAGTGTAGTTTTTCAGTGATTATATTATGTTCCTTTCTATTTAAAATGAATGCCTGCAAGAAAATGAATCTCATGGTTGTTTCTGGGGACATTTATGTACTTTAATAATAAATTTACTTTGAACTTTGAACAGGAGACTCCATAAGAATAAGAAAAAAGAGTATATAAAGGCTGAAACATTTTAAAGAGACTGATTATATTTCCATTCCAGTAATTTCCCAAAAGGACACTACAATTAACGGGATGGTGTTATGTTCTGAAAATGTTACTGTTTTCCCAGACTCAAGGCAGTTTATCTAAGGATGTTGTGTATTAAACAATAGAGACATACTTGGCAAATGAGACTTCAGTGTGAAGCGTCTTGTGTCTGCCACTGCACAAGAACACAATGAGTCATTGGAAATCGCCTATTGTTAAGTGCAATATTTATGGCAAAACTATTTTGTGTATATAAATTGTCAGCTCCTTACTGTAATTTATTATTTCCTGCTATATATAGTCCTCATTTGTGTCTAAAATGTCCATTTTGTAAATATTTGCTTTAATCATAATAAAATATGTAGTAACCTACATTGTAAGCTGAAAATGTAAACTAGACACTCTTATATCTTCACATTGTAAAACAAGTGGACCTAGAAAGCAAGGACCATTATGTTAGAATGTTGTTTCTGGATTTCAGTTCAGCATTCAACACTATTATCACACAGACATTGGTGAACAAACTCCTATTTCTCAGTCTAAATACACCACTGTCAATTGGAATTTGGACTTACGACCTAACCTGCAGACCTCAGAAAGTCAGAATGCACAATTGCTCCTTTCTACCCAGCTTCCTCAGCACATGCACCCCCCCCCCCCCGGGCTGTCTGATGAACCATTGCTGTACACTCTGCTCACACACGACTGCACAGCCAAACCCGAGTGATCACATTTTTAAGTTTGCCAATGACACGACAGCAGTGTGGCTCATCACTAGCAACAATTCCTGATGAACCCCACTAGTGTCATGTCATTGGCAAACTTAACAATGTGAAAGCGTACAGAGAGAAGATGGAAGAGCTTGACATCTAGTGCCAGGCAAATAACCCCTTTCTCATTGTCATCAAGACAAAGGAGAAGGTTATTGACTTCAGGAGAACATACACCCATCTTTATATCAGTGGCACCACAGTGGAAACCGAGCAGATTCAAACTCCTTGACGACACATCTTGCACAACCTCTCAGACTCATTCTACACAATCAGCAAAGCTCACCAATGACTCTACTTTCTGAGGAGATGGAAGAGAGCTGCACTATGTACATCTATACTCAGGTCATTCTACGCAGTAGGAGAGCATCCAAATCCAGCTGCATCACTGCTTGGGATGGAAAATGCACTGAGCGGGCAGGAAGGCTCTACAACAGGTAGTCAAACTGCACAATGCATCACCAGCACCAGCCTACCCACCATCAAGGACATATTTACAGAAAGGTGCTGGAAAAGGGCCAGCAACAACATGAAGGAAATGACCCACCTTGCTTGTGGACTGTTTGTTCCACTCTCGTCAGGGAGGAGGCTATGTAGCATCCATGCCAGGACCACTAGACTCAAAGCCATTACTTTTCCCAAGCAATAAGGCTGATCAACACCTCCACCCACTAACCCACCACCTCCACACCCCCAACTACCACTACTTTATCATTTCCTGTTAGTCACCTTATGTGCAAACGCTCCTGTGCCTAGAATCACTCTATGGATATCTTATGTATTTATGTTTATTGTGTCTTTTATTGTGTTCTTTTGTGTTACATTGGATCAGGAGTAACAATTATTTTGTTCTTCATTACTCTTGTGTACTGGAAATTACATTAAACAATCCTGAACAAATGACATTCAGTACTATTGTGGGAATACTTCAAGCAATCTTGATAAAGAACATCTCCACATGTTGAGTCTGTATTTGTCTAACATGGGGGCTAGTGAGACACATTGACATGCTTTAAAAATAATTCAAACTTGTATGCAAATAAGTGTTTCCTAATAATAAAATCATTAGTTTATTTAAAATTAGTTACGTCATGTATTGTTGGAGGGGCCCTGTTTGGAAGTTGTTAGTGAATATAAGAAGCAGAAATTTAATAACGTAATTTTTCATACAACATATATCATGAATATTCAGATGTGTATCTAGATCTAATGGGAATTTGTAGAGTCATAGCGTAATCTAACATGGAAACAGGCACTTTGATCCACTCATCTGTGCCGACCAAGGTGCTTACTTAAACTAGCCCCATGTTTAGAGCCCTGTGCTCTAAACCTTACTTTATCCATGTGTTCATCCAAATACTGATGAATCTGTTGGAATTCTTTAAGGAAGTAAGAGGCAGGATAGCAAAGGAGAGTCAGTGGATGTTGTTTACCTGGATTTTCAGAAGGCCTTTGACAAGGTGTCGTACATGGGGCTGCTAAACAAAATAAGAGCATATGAAATTACAGGTAAGATACCAGCATGGATAGAAGATTGTTTGACTGGCAGGAGGCAAAGAGTGGCCTTTACTGATTGGCTGCCAGTAACTAGTGGAGATTATTGTCAGTACCTCTTCACATTATATGTCAGCGATTTGGATGGGTGGCACTGATGATTTTATGGCTAAGTTTGCGGACGATACAAGGTAGGTGACGAGGCAGGTAGTGTTGAGGAAACAGGAAGTCTACAAAAGGATTTTGACAGATTATGAGAATGGGCAAAGAAGTGGCAGATGGAATACAGTGTATGGAAGTATATGATCATACACTTTAGTAGAAGGAATAAAGGCGTGGACTATTTCCTGAATGAGGAACAAATTCAGAAATCAGTGGTGCAAAGGGAAAGAGAAGATCATTGGCTATCCACTACTAACATTAAAAGACCTGTTCATCATCAGAGCGAGGAAAAGAGCTGAAAAAAATTACTGTTGACTCCACCCACCCTAGCAGTCACCTATTCACCAAATTGCCATCATAGAGACACTACAAGTCCATCACCACCAGGACTACCTGTCATCTCCGGAGCTTCTTTTCTGCAGTTATCCAGCTTCGCAACAAAACTCACTCTGTTGTGATACCCTAACTGTCCCTGCATAACATTCACTAAATGCTCTTTCCTGCTTTTCTTGTTCTGTTGATAATTATTGATTCTGTTCAAATGTTCACAATTATTTTAGTTTTATTGTTGATGTTTGCGCATGTGACTGTTCTGCTAATTGTTTATTGCTCACGGTTTCCACTGCTTTCTTGTAAATTGTTGATTCTGCTTATATTGTTTTGTTGTTTGTGCACAATCAATACTGGTGTGTTCGCATACTAGCAATAAAATGATTCTGATTATGAAATAATTAAGCCATAAATATTGAGAACCTTTCTTGAAAATGAGTCCATAGTTTGTAGAATCAGCTCACTGTTGGGGTGAGTGAAGTTATCCACTCTAGTTCAAGAGTTTGATGGTTGAGGAGTAATAGGTGTCCCTGAACTTGGTGGTGTAGGACTTGAGGCTCCTGTACCTCCTTCCTGATGGAAGCAGTGAGAAGGAAGCATGGTCTGGATGGTGGGGGTCGTTGATGATGCACGCTGCTTTCCTGTGACAGCACTCGTTGTAAATATGCTCAATGGTGGACTGGTCTTCACATGTGATGGATTGGGCTTTATCCACTACTTTTTGTAGTTTTTCCTATTCAAGGGCATTGATGTTCCCATACCAGTTCATGATACAACTAGTCAGGATACTTGCCACCATACATCTATAGAATTTTATCAATGAATCAGATAACGTGCCAAATTTGCACAAGTTTCTAAGAAAGTAGAGGTGCTACCCTGCCATCTTTGTAATGGCAGTTACATGCTGGACCCAGCACAGAACCTCTGAAACTATAACAGCAAGGAACTTAAAGTTGCTGGCTCTCTCTGCTTCTGATCCCCCGATGAGGACTAGCTTACAGATCTCTGGTTTCCTCTCCTGCTGTCAACAATCAGCTGTTTGGATTTGCTGACAGGAAGTAAAGAGTTGTAATGTGGCACCACAACTTTTTGTTTGTTACTCTGGATTGCCAGCATCTGCAGAAACCTTAGTGTTTATGATGAGAAATAGAATCAGAATCAGGTTTATCATCACTGACTGATATATCGTGAATTACAGCAGAACCTTGTTGTAACATGCATGTGTTCTAGCAGTGATCAGCAGACAGAATCCTGAGCAGAGTCCCAGTAGCTTTCTCCGAATAGTGGCAATGCCAGTGGTTATATTTCTGATATGTCAGATCATTGACTCAGTATCATTCAGGATAAAGTGCAGGATGTTCTGGTTTCACTTTATCCAATTGTGGTTTTGGAGCATACAATGATGGTCTTAAAGCAACAGTGCAGTTCACAGGGAAATATTTTGATTAAACAGGTTCAAAAATCTTGAACATGAGCTAGTTGCTGGCAATTTGGCATTTACTAACAATGGACAATCCAGTTTGAATTTGTACAAGTGACGATAGTCAAACTCAAGGTATCACAGACCATCATTATACATCCCTAGATATCTACTCTGTGCTCTGCAGTTTTGTGGAAGGTCATCGAGCATTTGCTTTTTAAGTAAGATTTCACGAGTTACTGTAATTTCAATCATTTGGTTTTGAAGGTAGATAATAGTGCTCTCTGTTTTTAGATACCGGCTCTGATTATGTTGATTGTCACAGATGTTCCAGTTGATGTCGCACCTATGTTGCATTCTACTTGAGATAAGAAGATAGCTGTGTCACCCTGAGCAGTCATGGAGACCCGACAACAGCAGTTGGCTTTGACGTGATTTCAGGCCATTTGTTTGGCATTTTGTTGTTACGCTGCAGTTCCGTATTTATGTTAATGACACCATTACAACTGAGAAATTTTCTATCCTCCCTCCAAACACGAGCTGACCTTGTTAATTGGAGCGATTAAATGTTAGTATGCTACTGCTAAGATGCTTCAGCACAGCCTTGGTACTGTGTTTATTATCTGGAATCAGGAGCAAGGAGTGGGTGAGCATCCATCGCAAAATTCTGAAGTGCAAAATATCACTTTCTCCAAAGCAACTGGCCAAAGTGATTTATTTATGTGCTTATTTCTGGCTTAATTTCTTGTTTGTGATTTAGATTGCAACACCTTGTCTTTGAGCAAGAAAGTTGTGAATTCATGCTGCAGCCAGGTACTTGAATACAAAAATTCAGGGTAACTCCTAAATGCAAAACCAAGAGACTGCTGTACCCCTGAGGTGTTGTCAATCAGATGGCGAGGTCTTTCCCTCATGCATTTTGTACATCTCATTTATTACAGTAGATTCTGATTAATTGGACCATCAGTTAATCTGGGTAGCTCTTAAAAGAACAAAAATTAATGAATTTAGGGTGCTATGCCAATTGGGACAGGGGACTAGTGCTAAACAGTTTCTAGCTAGTGTCAGTCAGGTGCCCTTGTGTGAACGTTAGACACTACACCTTACTTAGATTAAACAGTTTATAAATACTGTCAGTTTCATCTATTTGGGCTGACAGTTGCCGATTCAAAAAGTAGTGATCTTTGATCATTTTGTTTTTTTATTTTGACTTTAAAACATTTCAGAATTTCAATCCAAAGAACATGGCTGCGTACACTTGACAAATTCCTCCATTGATAACGATTAGGGACTAATACACAGTTTTACAGTACTGTACTAATATTGGTAGTGTTCTAATTTGTTCTGTATTTCATTTAAATGCATCATTTGTTACTCAATTAAATGGTAGTTTGTCTTATTTATACCTTTTGAACTATTTCTATGAAACTTCAGCTAATTGGGGCAGCTGCTTATTTGTGCCTAAATATACTGGTCCTGGTGTGTCCCAATTAACCAGAATTTACAGTATTTGGAAAATCAGCTAAGTAATCCCAATATTTATTTCTCAGAATATCCCTGAAACTGATCATGTTGTGATTAATGCAGCTTGCCATGCATAAAGTAGTTCCTTTAGTTCCAATGTTGCAACAGTGAATACACATCATTGGCTAGAAAGTTCTCTGGGATGTCCTAACATCATGAAAGGGGCTGCATTAATGCAGTTTTTTTCTTCTCTTTCTTTTATTATTCTTGAACCTGAGGTTTGAGTCTTCCAAGTCCACTTACATTATAATTTCATCAACTCCACAACTTGAAGCCTTGCCCATGTGTGAATTTGTGGGAGTGTTGGAAGGAGTAAAGTCTCCATCAGACATTAATATTAATCATTAATATTAACATTAATCATTGGCCCTGCTCTTGTAATGTCAAAGGTCTCTAGTAACCCCATCTTTTAGCTCTCATCTAATGTAGGATTAGCAATGGTGTAATCCCCAAATAATGAAGTGACCCGAGATGGGGAGGGCTTTTGTTGGTGTTCAGGTTGATGTTGAGAAATGAATTTATTAAAATGTCCATGATGGTTCCTGTTAAGCTTTTTTTCCCAAGGGAGGTGAATGAGGTAGTTTTTCCCCAGGATCTGACTTATGTGCACTTAATCATATCTTGGTTAGTTTTTTTAAAAAATGATAACTAAAATACTCCCAACTATGTCACAAGAATTCACAAATGATTGTAAAAAACATTGTTCATACTTACAGCCCTTTGATAGTAACGTTCTCCATTTTTGAGAAAGTTAATCTGTTAGTCAGTATAGCATCCCTTTTTTTCCGCAAAGGACTGACTTGGCAACGTCACAAATGAAAAGTAAAAATGTTGCAATTGCTCAACCATTTGACAAGTACCATTATCTCCAGAGCAGTGCTTTGAAGCACGAAAGGTCTGTGAGGCAGGAGATAAGGTTGAAGTAGGTGGCAAAATGGTCCACTTACCTTTGTCTAACAAAGTTCAGCATTTTGCTTCTCTGGGAGGCCAAAATGTCGTCAAGGCTGGTTAAAAGCCAGGAATTCATATATACTTACCACCTGTAATCTTGATTTGACAATGTGTGAAAGTGAGCTACTGTCATTTATTTGGCAATATAGTGCAGATCGGCTTCAGTCCACTGCAGACACTGCCCATTTCTACTTTGGCTGGTTAAGGGTGCACGTGCGCGCACGCATGCACACACACACACACACACACACACACACACACACACACACACACACACACACACACACACACACACACACACACACACACACACACACACACGGTGAAGCTGCTACATTCTTCAGTGAAGGATTAACTACTGGAAATTAACCTTCAAAGTGTAAACTTCATGTTGCTTTGTATGTAATTATATTTACACTGAGTTGATAGCAAGCAAACCTGGTGTTTTGTTGTACAGCAATGGTTGAGGGAGGGAGAGAGTACTCAGGCTAACACAAAAGTAACAAAATAATTTCCAGTTTTCCTTTAATCCCTTGGTGAGTTTACCCTGCAAAATTGTTATGCAGAACTTGCTAGAGAGCTGTAAGACTAAATTTGAACATTAACAGCTTTTATTATTAAGTTGAAATAATATGAACAGTTGTACAATTGTATTATATCACATCATTCGTTCAGTGTAGGAATGCTGAGTATTTCAAATTGTAAGTGCGGCATGGGCAACATACTGGGGATAAAGAATATATTAAAATAATTCCCAATACAGCAAATCAGTGGTGCCTCAATGTGTTGGTTCCCAGTGGACTTAAAACTGGAACAGTATTGTTCTACTTATTAGACATTCCACTGCAAGGAGGCTAGCGCTGCCAAGGGATTGTGGAAGGGATTAGTGATTAAGTCGTAACTTGCTAACCATCAGTGCTGGTTACTGCTTTGACAAGGAAGCTTCTCTAATCTGTGAAAGGACCATTGGATTTCATTTATGAATTGATTACAAATCTCCAATCATGATACTGTAATAGTATGCAATAGCAGTATTTAATTTATCACCTTTGGAGCACATACAGCAATCATTTACTTTGTGCCAAACATTTTTGCTCAGCAAGGTGGTAAATTTAGGGTGCCTGTTCAATTTCTGTATGCTAGTTTAAGTCTACAGGAGACAGGTGCTGACTGAAAATTCTTTTATAATGTCCCAAAAAGCACCGTAGTGCAATATGGGCATTTTTCCATTCACCTTATTGAGTACTTGTGTTTTACCTATCATTACCAATATAGAAGGGGAAAAATCCTGTGTAGAGTTTATCATGTTGCGAGCACCTCCCTATGAATACACAGGATTGTAATGTCCATCTACTTTAACAGTTTTTTCCCACAGCAAGATCTTATCTGCATCAATTGAATGAATAACCCAAGTATACAGAAAACCAAGTAAAGTTGTGTCGATTTTAAATTATTTGCATTGTGTTTACTTATTTGTGTAGTCAGAGACTTAGTTTAGCAACATATTTGAAAGCTTCCTTCAATACTACATTAAAGTGTCTATTTAGGTTATCCATTCAAACTTATAGTCAAGTTAAATCACAACTCTTTGACAGCGTTACTCAAGAAGGCAGAACTGAAATTCAGTGTAAATAAGCATGCTCAGAGCAAACCACTGTCCAAACTTATTCTTGATGAATGCTCTCAGCCCAAGGCATCGACTGTTTATTCCCTTCCATAGATGCTGCCTGACTTGATGAGTTCCTCTGGAATTTTGTGTGTGTTGCTCAGGATTTTCAGCATCTGCAGAATATCTTGCATTCATAACTTAATTTTAGAATTTGATCACCAATATTGCAAACCGAGTACCTGTAGGCATTAGCTTTTGCCTTTCTACTTCCAAAGAAAGTGGGCAATCATTGTTAATTTTGCATTCAGTCAGATACTCAAGAATTGATAGGGCTGCATTAATGCTGTTTATAATGAAACACACATACTGAGTTTTTCAACATAAAAGCCCTCCAGTCCTGCCATAAATTGAAACTTCTGTTCCTTGTTTACAGCTCTCTTTATGATCATTACACTCCTCATTTATCTAATACACAATGCCTTCCAAAATCAACTCACTATTCCAAACCTGGCATCTTATGTTTCCCTAATTTAACTATCACTTTTGATAGCCATATCTTCAAATCCTCAGGCCTTAAGTCCCAGCAGTCCTTCCATAACTTCTCCTCCTCTCTTTCTGTCCTTTAAAATTTTCCTTGAAGATTTAATGTTAATAGCATTTGGTTGTATTCTTAATGCAAATGTTTTACATTAAAATATTTTGTGAAATGATTTGACATTTTACTAAAATATAAATACAAGTTGTTACTGGTAATAAATTCTAAAGGACTAAACATGGGATCTTGGATTTGTTTTTCCATTTAGAGAGCGAGGCCAAGGAGGCCTGTGATTGGTTACGGGCAGCAGGTTTCCCACAATATGCACAGCTGTATGAAGGTGAGGCAAAGTTATTGAAGCTAACATACACTGTTGGATTAAACTACTATAGGAAAGAATTCCTTTTGAGTCATGTGGTAACTTCTAAATTTATGCCTTAAAGACACAAAGTATCTCATGTTACAATAAACATAGATCTTTCATTATAATTCATTCCATATCAAAACTATTCCTCCATGTTGATAGCAATTACTTTGTTCCCTGGGGAGAGCTTTAAAGTTCAGAGTACGTTTTTTAAACAGTGCCTTGAATGTTATTTAATACCAGATGTTCAAAGTCGTAAAGATAGATTTTTAATCATGACTTCAATAAAGCCTTGTGCTTGTAAAGTATATTTTTGAATAACCAAAGGAAAGGTGGACTTAAGCAAAGATTAGGTGGGACACTTATGATAATCTTTTATTACAGAATTTAATTCTTGAAGAAAGATACATTGGAAAATATTTATGCATTTTATTAAGCAATATATTTTTTGTATTGCTGTCTTTACTGACACAGAAGAAGCAATTTAATTCCATTTTTTCACATAACACACTAGATAGTTCTATTCCCTCACTACATGCAAAGGAGGCCTGGTAGGAGGGTTAACATATACAATAAACACAACAAATCCTGACAGTAAGTAGTTCAGGCAGCATCTGTGCTTCTTAGGACGGGTCATAAACCTGAAACATTGACTCTGCCTGATCCACCTACTGCTTCCATATTTTCTGCTTTTGTTTCAGTTTTCCAGCATCTGCAGATTTTGATACTTACAGCAGGGAGCCTTCACCATACAACTAAGCTTTCCTATTTCCCTAGCTGGCAGTGTGGCTATATGCAGTCTTCCTCTCCTTTACACATTACTTGAATGCACCCACCAGCATGAACTCCTGGATCTTGGAATGTGCTTATTGGTGACATAGAGTCACAAGAGTGTCCTCTGCTAAATGACCAGCTACACCACAGGGCCTCACCTACCACCCCACTAACCTCCACATCTAGCACATAACTCTCTGTAACTTCTGCCATCTCCAATGGGATTCCACCACCAAGCACATCTTCCCCTTCCCACACTTTCCGCTTTCCACAGGGGTCAGTCCCGGCTTGACTCCCTTACCCATTTTTCCCTCCTCATTGGTAATTATCCTTGCAAGCAGAACAAGCGCCATACCTGCCCTACACTTCCTCCCTCACTACCATTCAGGGCTCCAAACAGTCCTTCCAGCTGAGGCAACACTTCACCCGTGAGTCTGTTGGGACCATCTGCTGCTTCCAGTGCTCCCAGTGTGGCCTAGTGTATATCGCTGAGACCCAGCGTAGATTGGGAAACCACTTTGCTGAGCACCTCTGCTCCATCTGTCAGAAAAAGTGGGATTTCCAGGTGGCCGTCCATTTCAATTCTACTTCCCATTCCCATTTCGACATGTCTGTCCATAGCCTCCTCTCAGGAGGCCACACATGGCCTCCTTTCCTCTGAGGCCACACTCAGGTTGGAGGAGCAACACCTTATATTCCATCTGGGTAGCCTCCAACTGAAAGGCATGAACATCAATTTGTCAAATTTCTGGTAATTGTCCAGCATCTCCCTTCTGGTGCTCTTCTCCCCTTTTTTCCATGGTCTTCAACCCTCTCCTAACAGATCCATCCCCCTTTCTCCAACCCTGTATCTCTTTCATCAATCAACTTACCAGCTGTTTACTTCAACCCTCCCCTCTCCCAGTTTCACCCATCACCTTGTATGTCTTCCTCCCCTCCCCCACCTTCTTACTCTGACGTCTCATCTTATTTTTTCCCCAGTCCTGATGAAGGTTCTCAGTCTGAAATGTCGACGATTTACTCTTTTCCATAGGTGCCACCTAGTCTGCTGAGTTCCTACAGCATTTTGTGTGTGTTGTTTGGATTTCCAGCATCTGCAGATTTTCTCTTCTTTGAATGACAGTGCCTCTTCCACCACTAGATACAGGAAGCTCCCTGGCAAATCTTTCCACACGAGCCAACGGACAAAAACCATTCCACAGCTTTAACCTGAGGTTATCACAACAGAAAGCATGATGACTTTCTTCATCCCCGCTGCACTTTCAAGCACATCTTCCTATAGATCGGAGGCCACAACTGTCATGCAAGGGTGATGAAAGGAGGTCTTTCCTTACCATCTGTTGCATGATTCCAGCAGAAGAACGCTTTGTCAAATGGTGTCAATGATTTGGTCAGGAAATTGTCCAACTTGGTCTACTCTCTGCTGTCTTAGAACTCCAAGCACATATTTGAGTGTCTATTTCCCTCTGGCTTGGCCAATGAAGGGATTTTTCTTCCAGAACTTCACAACTGGAAAAAGTAAGGATGGGCAGTGTGACTTCCCAGGAATCTTGTTAGTTAGGATGCAACTTAGATGTATAGCTTCCCAACTTGTGATTAGACACTTGGCTTTAGAAAAAATAAAGTTAATTACGTGTTTTGGTGAGGATGAGAAGAAATTTTTCATACATGTTTTCAATTGGGGAATTAAGAAATTATTGATTGATTATGGGAAGGAAGCCTATTTGTTTACAGGTTGTACAAAGAATGCCACTGCTGATGGCTAGAGAAACAAGACAACTACAGAATCACAGGCACCGGGAAATTCCTGTGGTTATCGTTACTCAGGGAATGCTTCCAGGGAAGCTTTCTTCATGCACATATGAAGCAAACATCTGAATGATTCTGAATGATAATGCACTCATTATGTAAAAAAAAGTTAGGTTAGTTTTGGTGGTTTAAAATATTCCACTTTGCAGAAATCCTTATTTTTGTTAATCTTGCACGTTCTTTGTTGCTGGAGTTCAGTCTTTCTATCGAAGTACTGAACTTTGAAGCAATCTCACATGACAAAAAAAAGGTCCCATAATAAGAATAAGCAAGAAAATGCCACTGCGATTTGCTGTGCATTTAACAAGCACTGTGTTCTCACGCTACACTGGGATAATAGCATGCAACATTGGAGTGCTGGTTTGATCAACAGTATATGATAGAATTTCATTCAGGTTACTGCAAAACAAGCAAACTAATGTTGAATTCAAAACTCACACAGATAATCTGTGAAACTGAATCCAATATATCTGGTAACTGGTCTGGCGCTACAGTGAAATTGTCATGAAACAGAAGGGCCAGAAATGCTAAAGAATTGTAAGCTTAGATCTAAAGCATGTTTGCATCAATGATCACTTTAACAAAATTGCTTCCTTTAACTCTGCATCTTGCCTTACCTCTCAGTTAATTCCTTACCTTTAAGTCGTTTTTAATTGAATCTTCACCTAAATGCCTCATTGGTAGGGCGCACTGTAGCATAGCAGTTAGCGTAACAATAATGCAGCACCAGCAATCATTGTTCAGGGTTCAATTCCCATCACTGCCTGCAAAGAGTTTGTACATTCTCCCCATGACAACATGGTTTTCCTCCGGGTGGTCTGGTTTCCTCCCACATTTCAAAGACATAAAGGTATGGTTTGTGTATTGTGGACATGATTTGTTGGTGCAGCAGTGTGGCAATACTTGTGGGTTGCCCAGACCAATCCTCGCTTTGATTTGACACAAGCAACCATTTCTCTGTATGTTTCGCTGTACATGACAAGCTAATCTGATCTCAATCATTGAAATGAAGATATTCTGTTCAAATTTAATAGGAAGGTAGTGTGAAGTTGTTTTTCCATTTTGTAGAATTCAGAAGAACAGGCAGTTTTGCTTCATTAAGGAAACCTGGGTTTGAACTATTCTTTAATGCAAGCATCTGTCTTGACTGCACCACAGATTTGCTGTTTCCTATTGATATTTCTTCAGTGAAGAGGGACCACGATTTCCTGGACCGGGATGCAATTGAATCTCTTTGCAGGTAGGCATCCATTCCATCCATTCCATCCATCCCACCAGTCTGCTATGCAACAGGCTGCTTCCTGATATATGAAATCTAACATTTAATCTCTACCACTGCACCTCTCCCTCCCTCCCTCCCCCACCTCTCAAAGACTCCGTTCTGTTTTATATCAGTTAATGTTGATACTTACCCTATTCTCTTCATCTCTAGCCAGAAATGAAAGGATTGTTGATCTCTGGTGATTGTATGGAACTATTAACTCAGAGCAGTAACAGCAGATGTCACTAGAGCCATTGTATAGTAAGAAACACAAGATATGGCTAAAGGCCTATCAGTTTATTAACCTTTCCCAAGTTATAGGGGTAAAATGGTGCCTCTCCGGGATTCTGTGGTGAAACCAATATAACTAATGTCTGTGACAGGAGATTTTATCAAAAATGTGGCTACTATTTACACTCATACTCTCTTGTCCCCAATATCAGACATTGGTGAGATCCTTTTGTTTTAATGTCAAAATGCAACAGAAAACGTTGAGCTTTTCTCTTGATTTAATTGTTCTGTCAAAAGATTAGCCAGACAGATCACAAAGATGAAGCACTTGGATACATTGTAACATTTTATAAGAAAATGATGCCATTGATAAAGGAATAGTTCTGTGTGTGTTGTCTGCCTGACTCTGAGGAGAATTTGCCACATTGGAACAGTGCCGTCTGTTTGTTTACCTTTCAAGCTGCTGCCTCCATCACTACAGCTACTTACTTGGCTTATCTGTTGCAGCTGTCAGGAGGCTTGTACAGACGTCAGTGCCCGACAAAATGATTATCAAAGGCATTCTTTTTCGGCAGATTGTTCATATTTTTATTTCCCACATCAAAGCAAGCAGGCCTCCAAAGGAGTGTGATTGCTCAGAACAAGGAGACGTTTAGCACAAGTCAGCAAAAAGGAATTACTTCTAGTTTTCACTGCATAAAAAATGAACATAAAATGCTTAAATTTTCACAGTGGCAAGGAGCATTTGATACTCTGCTCCTCACCTGAAATAGGAACTCATCTAAAAAAAGAGTAATGTGGCTACAAATCATATATGGAAGTCGACAGGATGCAATTGGAGCCATTTGAAAGTAAGATAATCTACAACAGGCCTGTACATCTGGATGCAGTTAGTTTCTAATTCATTCACTTTGAAAACTTGAAAGGGCTTGGGGATGTGGTACAATGGAAAGGGAGCCTTGTGCAAGAACAGTACAAAGGTATGGATTTACACGAGTGGATCAGTTAACAGGTACAGTGTTCACACAAAGCCAGACTAAAGGCTAACAACCATAGTGTAAAAATACCATCAAAAGTTAAAGGGATAATGGACAAGCTAAGTTCAATCAGGAAGGAACTCTTGCATGTCATCCAGCTTGCTTAAAAAATATATGAATGTTATTTGGGGAGAACTGAGGGGGGATTAAGTTAGGAGTTCTGCAGTCTTGAATTGGCAGGAAGAAGTGCACTAGAGTTGAAAACCATGGTGTGAATCACAATCTCAATGCAGAAGAGAAGAAACCTGTATTATATTTCATCATTCTAAAGATGATAGTTTTGCTGAGTATTTTGGTGATATCATCAACTTTTTTTTTGGAGATAGATGATTTGTATTATAATGTACTTTAACAAACCATTGATTCTAAATGAAATTGAGATTTCATTTCTTTCAAAAATAAGTATGCACACATTCCACAGAGTTACCAAGGGCCTGTGTGAGGGCTGTGCAGCAATCTGGTTTGTGCATCTTCCTTACTGTTCTTTCCCTGCAGCTTTGTGATTATCCATTGGAGATAAAGGATACTAATTGGCGCCTTTCTCACACACATTTTGATGTAGATGGGCTAAACAAGAATCTGGTAGCGCATATTCATGGAGCAGGGAATGTCTGATGGGAGGCTGGGGGAAAATCTGTCACTTGGTTCGGCTTATCAACAATCCATCTACTTTTCCTTCTTTTTAGACGATTGAACACCCTTAACAAATGTGCTGTGATGAAACTTGAAATAAGCCCACAGAGAAAAAGGGTAAGTTTAATCTTGTACGAAGTGCTTTCTAAGAGGACGCTCGAGAAATGTTAGGCCCTACAAGAATCAACACATCCAAACTGCTGGAGGAACTCAGCAGGTCAGACAGCATCTATAGAAATGAATAGACAGTCAATGCTTTGGGCCGAGGCCCTTCATCGTGACTGGAAAGGAAGGGGTAAGAAAGCAAAATAAGGTGGGGGAGGAGAAAGATTACAAATTATAAATTGATAGGTGAAACCAGGTAGGTAGGGATGGGGAGATAAAACAAGAAGCTGGGAGGTGTTAGGTAGAAAAAGTAAAGGGCTGGAGAAGAAGGAATCTGATAGGAGAGGAGAGTCACTCATGGGAGAAAGGGAATGAGGAGGGACACCAAAGGGAGGTGGTAGGCAGGTGAGGAAAAGAGTTAAAAGAGCACCAAGAGTGGTCAATCGACAGTTTCTCTTTTAGCTCCTCACACTTTCTTTAAATTCAAAGGTGTAGCCATGGGCACCTACATACCCAGCTAGGCCCACCTTTTTTTTGGCTACACAGATCAGTCCACATTCCAAGCCTTCCCCGATAATGCTCCCCAAATCTTTCTGCACTACATTGACGACTGCATTGGTGTTGCTTCATGCACCTATGCTGAGCTCATTCACTTTGCCCTTAAATTCATGTGAACAAATGCCGAACACTTCTCCTCTACAGTGGCAGTGTAGCAGATTGGGGGGCAGTCATCAGTTTTATCGGTCTACATCATGGATCGGGGAACCTAAAGAAAGGGGGCTTATATTTAATGCATTGCAGAAGAATAATAACTTTAGATACATTTATAAGCTACGTGGTTAGAATAGTCTATAACTGGATCCAGGATGAAATTTTGGTGGATTAGATCATTAGGTGAATTGGGGAATGAACTGGATTTATTGTTTATGCTCCAGTGTTTGCTTTCCTTGTATCACCTAGTTGTTTCTCCAGAATTTTGTATACCAAAATGTATTGCCAAAAATGTTTTCTTAATTATTACATTTTCACAAATGACTGCCTTCTGCTCAACCTATTCCCAGTGAGTGCCCCTTTCTCTGTAATGGTTCACCTCTGTTTCTGGGACACTGGTCTACTGTACCATACATTCCAGTTGCATTACTCCTGCCTTCAATCTATTAATTCAATTGCAAGCTAATAATACTGGCATTCAGTGGGCCAAAGGAATGAGACTCTTTGTGACTTGTGCATGAGTAAGGGGTAGAGATTTCTTGCTCATTCTTTTTGCCTCAAAATGGAATGTATGTCAGTATGCTTGGACCATGCTTAGAAATTCTTACCTCTCTGTCTTCTCTTGTCAGATTATAGTATTTAGTCATCAACTAGCTACTGTGATTTTGAGATTGGGGGAGATAAAAGATCACATAGGTATTTGCTTCTGTAAATATAGTTTTGTAAAACAAGTGTACTACATGGAGTAATCTCAACTACCATCTAGCTTCGGAACATAGAGAATCTGAGATCAAAGCTCCAACTCAACTTAAGGTCCTCATTTCTTGTTACGCAATGTAAACATCAATAAAGGATAGTCTTAGAAAAAAGAATGTGCAGCTCTTGCAGTTCTGTTTACTGGACGTGACATTACTCAAATACTTTGTGCTATAAAAGCCTTCAGTATTCAATGAAAATTTTACAAAAGGAATAATCGCACGGTTGTGCTACTCACAGTGCTGTATTTAAAAGCTAGAGAAATTCCTAGAAGCATAAGGACATACTGTATTTGTCAAAAATATTCTATAAACTTAAGAACCATATTTTTTTAATATTCAGTACTACACAAATGATTTGTCAACTTTCAGATTAATAAATGCTATGATTCTTGCAAATAAATCTTCTTGAAAATAAATCCATTGTGAATTGGAGGCTTAATTTAGTAAATTCTTTGTGATAATAGAATATGAGTGCTTAATATAATAACAAATAGTATTAATATCAATTAACTTTATAAAATTACCAAGTTATTTATTCTAAGAAGAATATATAGAAACATATCAACACGTATTAATAGCTCTTTTAGTTTAAAATAATCATTTGGAAAGTAATTATATCTCATTTTCCAAAGGTAAAATGCCAGTTTACTCTTGAAGTGACTGTAACTCTTCGACATTTATTAGTGACTGACACAAAGTTTTTTCATACTGGGGTGCAGCCTTTTAGTCTATAACATAAGTGTTGTCTCAGTCTTTCATCAGTAAACTAATAATCATGAAAATTGAAAAGAAAACTGTCAAGATCGACTACTTTAACACTTAAGCAAAGTATAAATTCTTAATTATGTCACTATGCTAATAAGTCGCCATATAGTTTATATTGTCTGACTTCATAATCTTTGGTGCTTGATGTCTGAGAACGGTAATTAAGCAGAGAGTTAAATTACAGAGCAGATCTGAAACTCCCCAGGTTAGCTTTGCAATGTCATCTGTAAAAAGGCAACAGGGGAGGACCCCAGGGCACTAACTGTTGAGATTTAATGGCCCTGTGTCGCCATCTCATTAGTCACAGTTCGGAGAAACACAAGTCCTGAGTCAAGCGGAATAGACAAAATTGGATAAGGCTCCAATGTAAGTATGTCATTACCATTAGGGGAATTGTAATCCAAACTTCTTTTATAAGATACCCATTAGAAAGGTCTTGCCTGTTTCGTGAAACAGCACCCAATACATGTCCTCTAATTGGCATTCATTAGCGATGACAAATATCTTTTCACTATTTGTCAGAAGTATGGCTAACATCAGAAGTAAAAATGTTAAGTTTCCTATCAATAATATAGGCTTCAGCAAATAACCTCATTTACTCATCACAGATGCAAATATAACTTACAATACCAGCATAAAACAAGAATCCTGGGACTGCACAGTTGACCATTCAGGTGCAGAAATATAAGTGTGCAATTTTATGCAGATTCTTTTAATGAAAACCAGTTATTCACTGTCTTATCTCCACAGATATTTAGGAACAGGAGTTTTCTGAGACCTGCTGTAATTTCACTCTGAATTAAATGGGTCTTGTGAAGCAACATTAGCAAACAGGAAATTCCAAGTTTAGGTGTTCGGAAACAAGATGCAGTCATAAGAAATGTAGGGAAAGGATCTGTTTGATTTTTCAGCAAGTATTCATCACTCTGCACAAAGTCACTTCAATTATTAATGTGTCCTTAAGTCTGTGATTATAATTTGAAGTGTATCTTATTTGTGTACATAAGAAAACAGATCCTTTCACCCAGCTCATCCGAGATTGCCATCTAATATAGTCCCAAGTTCCTGTGTTTGACCCATATCCCTGGCGTCAGTGCTCAGAGTTCAATTCCGGCATCGTCTTAAAGGAGTTTATACTTCTCCCTGTGACTGTGTGTGTTTCCTCCCACAGTGCAAAGCCATACTAGTTAGGAGATTAATTGCTCATTGTAAATTGTCCTGTGATTATGTTAGGTTTAAAAAGGTGGATTGCTGAGCAGTGTGACACATTGGGCTGAAAGGACATGTTCTGTGCTGTACCTTGAAATAAACACGTAAACAGTTCCTATCCATGTACCTGTGCTGGTAGCTAATAGCTTATGCTTTCTTACAGAGTGAAGATTCAGATGAAGATGAGCCTTGTGCTATCAGTGGCAGATGGACTTTCCAGAGGGACAGCAAACGATGGTCACGGTTAGAAGAGTTTGATGTTTTCCCACCGGCAGAGGTGACAAATGTCATCTCTAGTGATGAAGTCTTGTTGAAGAATGCAGTGAGTCATGAAAGTGTACTGACTGATCTAAGTGAGCGGCAAGAAGTGGCATCGATTCACAGTGCCAGTAGCACGGGGAGCAGCGGCACAAACTTGCAGAAGGATGTGGAGGCCAAACGGACAAATTCTGAGATAAGCGTAATTTCCTCAGGGAACTCTACTACAAATGAAGACTCGTTCAGCAACCTCCCTTCACCAACAGATGTCTCCAGTTTTACCTTTAGTGCAAAAGCTGAAAGGAACACAAAATCCAAGGCTAAGAGCTTCTTGAAGAGAATGGAGAGCCTGCGCATTAAAAGTTCTCACAGCAAAAAGAAACTTTCTTCAAAAAATAGCCTGGTCATCAGTGGACCTGTGCTCCAAGAAGGTATTGATGAGGAAAAATTGAAACGCCTGAACTGCGTTGAGATATCTACACTCAATGGCAACAATGCCAATGCTTCTATGACACAAAATCAGAGTGTTTCTTATTCTACGCAAACCAGTAGCAGCAGCAGCCAATCAGAGACCAGTAGTGCAGTTAGCACACCCAGCCCCATCACCAGGACTCGCAGCCGTGGCTCCTGCAATAAGCGAAGTGGAATGTATTTAGAGGGCTTTGATCCTTTCAGTCAGTCAATGCTGAATGAGATCAGACAGCAAAATCTAAAGAATCAGAAGAGCATGGAAGAGGACATTATCTTCTACATTCCTGAGGATCACAAGCCAGGCACCTTTCCTAAAGCACTTTCAAATGGTAACTCCTACCACACTGACGGCTCTTCTGTAAACTGGCGACACGGGAGTTTTCAAGGACACAGACACAGAAGCTTGACCAGGGAGAGCAGCACTGACAGCTCAAAAGAGTCCAACTTTGGACGGAGGCGGAATTCATGTAGTTCACAAGGCAGCCGTCTCAGTATCTATGACAATGTACCAGGGTCCCACCTTTACTCCAGCACTGGAGAACTAGCAGATCTAGGGAACGAGGAGGACATTTTCCCAGAACTGGATGACATTCTACACCATGTCAATGGACTACAAAGGATAGTAAACCAGTGGTCAGAAAAACTCTCTGATGAGGGGGACTCAGACTCCGCAATGGATTCAATTTCTCCCTGCCCTTCTTCCCCCAAACAAATACACCTGGATATCGAAAATGGCCGGGCCTCACCTAATGCTATTGATAGCACTGGGAACTTCATTAATGATGCAGAGGAGCAGCCTGCGATCCAGGAGAGGAGGGATTCAGGTGTTGGCGCATCTCTCACAAGGTCAAACAGGTCAGTAAAGCTATTTGTACTTAACAGTGGGCAAGCAAGAGGATACATCATCCAATATAAACTCAGCTTTGGAGTCTCACTAGGCAAGTAACAATTTTCCCTTCCTACAGGGCAACAATTTCAGGAACCCCAAAACAGAGAGACCTAAACAATCTGTGAATCCCTAAATTTGCAAAGTACTGGACCTTCTTTTCAAAGCACAGAGATGTTTCATTAAGCTAAAAGATAAAAAAGTATTTCTGTTAATATTTATAGTGATAGTCTTTCACATCTGTGAAAACCACCTTCCTATTACTATATCTGTTTTCAGCGTTTTGTGAACAGCAAATCCCCAGCAGTTTTTCTCATACCTGCTTTGTACCTAGTTCTGCATGCTAAGTAGAATGCGTCAGCATACAGTTTTGTCTCTTTGTCTTGGTGCAGCAACAATAATTTGAAATGCCATAAATCTAAAATAAAACTAACTGCTAGAAGTCTTCTGCAGGTCAAGCTACATTTGTACGAAGAAAACCAGGGTGTCTTCAACCTTGAGCGTTTATTTTGTTTCTCTTCTCACTTGTAGTGGACCTGCTGAGTATTTCCAGCATTTTCTCTTTCTATTGATTTCTAAAAATTTGGGGGTCAGAGACATGGCAGTGTGCAGGTACGTAATGGGATTTTAGATGAGAAATGATCAGTGAGTGTAAAGAATGAAGAGCGTTAGTTCTATACAGCAGAAGGATTCTGGAGTACTGGTGGACAACTCATTGAAACCTTCAGCATAGCATCTTACCACAGCAAAACAAAGGAAGATCAGAGACCAGGAGTTTCATCATGGTAGAAGGTGAGGTTTTGGAAGTCCAAAATGGAGGTTTAAATTATCATTGCATATATAAGGGATTTATAATGATCATATGTTGGAAAGCAACTATCAAGAATTTTCAGGAATTGTGCATTTTCAAAATGTTAAACTATGGGACTGACCAGATGCACAACAATGGTACTTTTTTGTCAGTATCTATTCTCTCCTAGTGGACAGTGTATAGATCTCCAAAGCAGATTAAGGAAGTAGTTAATCCCAATCAAAATAAACAAGTTTTAAGGCATGGTCTAGAAATGTACTTTCAGATAAAGTGATAAAAGCAGTAATGGATAACGGTAAGACTATATTGAGAATAAGGCCAAATTCTATTTTGCAGCTTTGGTTCCAGAGCCCCAACACTTATCTCCTGCAGTAATCTGCTTTTTAGCAATGCCTGGAATATTTAGTAATTTTTTTGTTTCTGACGTAATACAGAAATATAACATTACTGCCTTTAAAATGTTACTTCCATAGTTTGGAAATCTTATTTATCCTTATGAATAATTATATTAGTAGGTCCTGCCTGCAAACGTACAAAATTCATCATACTTGATTTACTTACCTTTATCATTTAATTAAACAGGCGACAGAGACTACGATGGGGCAGTTTCCAGATATCTCACAGGCCGAGTTTAAATTCAGCCTCTTTGCAGATTAACAGCCAGTCAGTTGCACAAATGAACCTGCTCCAGAAATTCTCTCTGTTGAAGCTAACTGCGCTGATGGAGAAATACTCACCCTCGAACAAGCATGGATTTAATTGGTGAGTGTCGTTTAATAGAGATGAAATGAGAAATTGTAGATGGATTTCTTAAGTGGTCATCTGTTGCCATCTGACAGCTTCTGTTTATCAAAGTCTATCTGTCATCAGTACATCGAGCTTTGTGCCGCAAAAAGCACAGGGTGAGACTGGGCGTCAGTGATGAATGTCCACCAGAACTAGTTCTTGATTGTGTTATTTTAGTAAAAAAAATAAATTAAAGAATAAATACATCTCATTAATTACTGGTTGAATATGTCAAATATCTTAACATGGTAAACCAATTATCTCTACGATACTTTTTATCATTAGACTCTGTGATCAGGATCAGAGGAAGGCGCATTATTGTGCAATTATAATCCTGCTGGCATTGTATTTGCTAAAAAGTCAGATCATCGTACACTGTGTGAAGAAGTGAGTTTCTGCAAACCTCCTCCTATTTCCCCTCCTTATCTTCAGCAGGAATCTCAGAAACCTGGGAAAACCACAGAAATAACATTTGTGTTTTTCCCATCTTTCAGTGGCTCTTCTATTGAAGAGGAATAGACACTGACAAATAGACACTTGTGATCACACTTTTATCATCACCATCCTCTGCACAAGAAGCCAGAATGATAATGGGCAACTGTTGTTTTGCATCTTCCCTTGGATCACTGTGCGATTGATGGATTAGCAGGCTGATAAGCAGACTGAAGTCCACCAGCATCACTTCTTCCACTTGACTAGAATTTCATATTAAATCTGAGATTGGGGGTTATTAAAGGCTATGGTGATGAAGAGGAGGATATACCGTATTTAAAAGATACCAAACCTACCCTTTCTCACCATTGTGACCCCTCCCTTTAACAACGAGTGCTTCAGTAATCTTATTCCAGTTAATTGCTTACTCAGTTTTTCATGACCAACGAAAAATGATAACCTTGTTTCCCACTGCTTTTCCTGTGCTGGTGTAATTTTTTATGATGCTCAACAATACTCTCATTGACTAAACTTTTCTAAAAATTATTAATGACTTCAAGTCATCTTGCTTCTTCATCAACAGTAGCACTTTGTATCTATAACTAAAAGATGCCCAATGTCTTTCTTTCTTTTCTTGGGGGTTCCATATGTATTTCACTGCTTACACTTAAACACAATGGTATATCCTCAGTCAGCTGTTGCTGTATTTGGTGTTGAAAGAGTGCATGAAACGTAAAAGATATAAATGTTTCAGCATTGTTCCTCATTGTACTTTCATTCCCATTGACACTATGAATTTTCGCCTTTGTCTCACAAAAGTCTCGTAAAAGTCAATGGGCCTTCTGGCCCTCTCGAGACTGAAAGAAACCAAGTTCTGGTTACACAAAACATACATTGTCAGCTTAGCCGTTCCGCATAGGGTTTCGCAAAGCAGCATCATTGAGGGTGGTGGGATATTGAGTTTCGTTTTGCCTTGGATACAAATCAAACAAAGATCATTTATTCTTTTTGCCTGAGGCTCAGTGCTATTGTTGATTTCAGGACACAGAGGTGGTGTGGTCACCCGGCCTTTCTGCTTGTTTGATGTTTCAGTTTCTCAAAAAACAGATTGAATGAATATTTAGAGAATAGCAATGGATGTCACTTTTCGGATTTACAGGAGATGTTTGAAATTCCCTCATAAATAACCACTAAAGTTTGAAGCCTCAATTATTGATCTGGTTACGACACCGGCTAAAGCAGCACAAGCAGATCAGGAATAATAATATTAATAATCTAATGGAGAGAATATGATTATTGCCATCTTTTAGGGATTTGTGTTGGGCCTATAAATATTCACCATTTTAACTACAACGGGTTCCGTTTAATTGGGACAAATCAGGACCAGTACATTTTGGCCCGGTTAAGTGGCTGCTCCAATTAGCTAAAGTTTCATGGAAATAGTTTAAAAGGTATAAAAAAGACAAACTGAGTAACAAATTTAAAAGAAATACAGAACAAATTAAAACACTATCAATACTACTATGTAATTGTGTAATTGTTCCTAATAAATATCGATGGAGGAATTCATCCAGTGTAATGCATTGAACAAAATCAGTGCAGATAGTGGACTGCCTTCATACAATGCTATTGATGATTGCTTCCTCCAAATCTTCATTTTCATTGTAATATTCAAGATAGTTGTCAAAACCTTCAAATTCTTCATAGTTCCTAACTTGTTAAAATAGTGAGATGGTTTCATTTTCACTCCCAGCCCTTTCTGGCATCTCCAAGCCTGAATGCTTGAAACCACAGTGAACAAAATGATTCTGAGTTGTCATACTGCTTATTTCTTACCAACTAGAAGAGTTTTTTAAGAGGTGTCATAAATAACCGGCTACGGCAATTAACCAATGGCCCAATTAACTGAATATAGGCCGGAAAGCAATATAAACAATTTGGCTGATGATGTAAAGATATGTGGCAGTGTAAATGGAAGCATTAAATTACAGAAGTTGTTAGTGGGTTTTGTTAAATAAGCAAAACTGTGGAAGATGGATTTCAATGTAATTTAATAATATTAGGATGGACCAGTTTTCTAACTAACTAGTGAAAAGTAGGAGCACTGGTAATCAAATGAGTTTGGTCAATATGAAGAGATTGTTAAAAGTAGTCAGCAAGAGGAAAAAGTATAAAGATGCTTAGAGAACTGCATCTTAAGAATGAAATACTGGCTTTGGAAGGAGTATAGCCTATGAGTCACCAGTTTTACATTAGAATTCTGAGAATTAAGCTGTCTATTGATTACACAAAGCGGTAGACTTCATAAGTTTAGGGAGTGGTTTGACTAATGCTTATGAGGAATTGATAATGTGATTAGAGAGAAACTATTTCTACTAGTTGGAGAACCTAGTATCACAAGTCACAGTTTACAATTGAGGGGCTGAAGTTCATTTAAGAAACCCTCGTGTATACGGCAGAAATTTTGAGCTTCCTTCCAGAAAAGGCAGAAAATGCTATATTAAATGGTACTTCTTTTAGATTAGGTATTGGTAGACTTGTGATACAAGAAATATTAAATCATGCTGGAGCAAAGATTGGTAGTTGGGTGCTGGGCTGGTGGTCTACTTCTGTTGAAGATGTTGTTTCAGTAATTAAAACTCTCTTCTTCTTCAGTGCTGGAGGCATTGATAATCAGACTGCTTCACGGATGTTGTTTTCCAGGGCTGTGCCCAAGTTTATGAAGAGGATCAAGGTTCCAGACTACAAGGACCGGAATGTTTTTGGAGTTCCGCTGCTGGTGAACGTTCAGCGCTCAGGACACCCACTCCCTCAGGGTATTCAGCAAGCCATGCGTTACCTCCGCAACCATTGCCTCGACCAGGTCAGTGTCTTACTGCCAAGATTGCACTAGTGTGACGTTTTACCAATCATCTTGTAAGCTGACTGATTTTTAATCAATTCCGATAAAAAGCTGATTTGTTGCTGCCAGTCACACAGCACAGAAGCAAGTTCTTTGGACCACCTTGTCCATTCTGATCAGGAGGTACCTAATATCCGTCAGTCTGTGCAGGGTTTTCTCTAGGTGCTCTGGTTTCTTCTCATATCCTAAGCACATGTAGTTTAGCAGGTTAATTGGACATTGCAAATTGCCGCTGATGTGTGATAGAATCTAGGAGGAATGATGAAATGTGGAGATAATAAAACAAGGGATTAATGTAGTATGAGTGTAAATAGGTGGTCGTTTGTAGGGCAGACTCAATGGGCCAAAGGGCTTGTTTCCACATTGTACATCTCTATGACTCTTTACTCATCCAACTGAATGGCACTTGCCCATGGCCTGCTATGTCTTGGTGATTCAGGGGCTTCTTAAACATTGTGTATGTACCTGGCTCCACCACCCACTCGGACAGTGTGTTCCGGACTTCAACCATCCTCTGCGTCAAGTATCTTCCTCCGATCCCCTTACTCTTTTCCTTATATCTATGCCCTCTGGCTTTAAACACCTCTGCAAATGGGGAAGAGTTTCTTACTCTATACCTTATCCATGTCCCTCATAAATTTGTATTCTGCTATCAAATTCCCTTGTCAGCCTCCACTACTCCATAGAAAACCAGTTCACTTTATCCATTCTTCCTTGTAACTGAAATACTCCACCCCAGGCACCATCCTGTACACCCTGTCCAGTAGAATCATACTCTTTCTAAGCTGTGATGAGCAGCATTGCTAACAATATTCTGCAGTAGCCCAACCAAAGTTTAATAAAATTTGTACCAAAACTTCCCTGTCCTTTATGCCCCAGTTAATGAACACCAACATCCCTTAAGTCTCGCATTTTATCTACCTGTTGCCTTTCCAAACTAAAAAATAATTTGATTGTTCTTTTTAATTAGATGGAATCTTATGTTGTGGACTTTAAAGTATATTTGAGAATGAAAAAGTAGTCGTGTTAGACTTCTGACGGTTATAGAAAACATTAGCCTTATATGTCACATGTATATCAAAACATCGAAACTTGCAGCGAAATGCATCATTTGCATCACAATCAAAATAGTTGCTATGCTTCCAGCACAAACATAGCATTGGCACAAATTACTAACCCTCATCGTACATTTTGTGGGGTATGTGGGAGGAAACCCACAAAGTCACAAGGAGAGCATACAAACCAGTGACAGACTATTTACCTGATATTGATGAAGACCAACCTTTACAAGATTTTCTTCCACGCTTTTAATAAACAGGTTGGATTATTCCGGAAGTCTGGAGTAAAGTCACGAATCCAAGCCTTGCGACAGATGAATGAGACTTGCACAGATGGTGTAAACTACGAAGGTCAGTCTGCCTATGATGTGGCAGATATGCTTAAGCAGTACTTCAGAGACCTGCCAGAGCCACTGATGACCAGCAAACTGTCAGAAACCTTCCTTCAAATCTACCAGTGTAAGTAACTAATCAAAGTTTGCAGCCTGGCAGAAACTTTCAGATCTGAGTGCCCCCAACTATGTTCATCTCTGTTCGATGACCTTCAGTAGATTTTTTGCCAGGATGCAGAGATACTAATGTTGCAGGATATTTGGCTCCAAGCATCTATAGATCTTCTCATAAGCTCCCTCTTTTCAAGCCCTTCAACATAATGGCTTATATTTCCCAATGTTATTGTTTGACGGCATGTTCTTTCCTTGGAATATTGTGTGCAATAGACAGCCAGGATCTCTGAAAAATATTTATCTTATGTGTAGTGTTTTTATGGTATTTACTTATTCGTGGAGTAAGATAAAAGACAACTTCATGAGGTAAGGGAGAATACATTCTTTCCAACTCACCACTCCCTACCGCCCCCTGCCCCATTCTTAATGCGCCTATTTTTGACAAAATTTGCAGGCACCGTTGACGGAGGGTGCCCAGGTCCAGAGTTAACCTTTAAATGACAAGACCTCCTCATGACCTTTCAAACTGTGCCTGTGTCTAGCGGAAGTCTGGGGCCACTATCTGTCATTGTAGCTGTTTTCTTTGGAGAAGTGAAGAGGCCGTGTTTCATTTTCACCGCAATTATGTCATGAACCAGTGACAAATGACACAATGAATTACAATTTGCTTTGCCATTTTTCTACTTTTGAACCAGGAAATTTAAAATAAAAGCTATACTGGTATTTATGAAATTACCCAAAGTTTGCCAGTTGTTAATAATATTTGAGTATTTGGAAACTGTGATTTGTAAACAATTTAATTACAAAGTTCTGGGATTGTCCTGGGGGCTGGCAAGTGTAGCCATGTTTCAGGCGCAAACATGGCATGACCACAATCCATGCGTCTTTGGACTGTTGGAGGAAACTGGAGCACATGGAGGAAATTCATGTGGTCACGGGGAGAATGTACTAACTCCTTACAGAATTGAACCCCGATCTTACAGCTGGCGCTGTAAAGCATTGTGCTAACCGCTACGCTATGTTATGCACACAGACTTCCTTTTTATTTTGAGTAAATATGTTGACTTTATTTTGAGGTGATGGATATTTTGAAAATGATGTGTATTTTGAGGACAGTGTATATTTTTATAGTGATGTATGTGCCCACAGAAGGATTTTGTTAAAGCTTTCTTTCTGAAGCAGCTTGCGTGTACTTTCAGTTTTACGCAATGCACTAGGCAAACAAAATAACCCTATATAGGCCCTTCAATCATTACGTGTTTCATCACCGTCAGCCTTATATTAAAAACATCAACTAGCCATGCACTTCAGGCCAACAAAAGGAAGCTGACTCGTTCTTTACAGGATCAATTAAACTGAATTTAGGCCGAGGTTTTTTACGTGCACTGTTGTGACTTGAGTTAAAAATGGACTTAATTTCTAGAAAAACTTCTTATCTCCTCTTCCAGTATTCCCTTGCTCCTCTCAGTTGTCAAGTCGGGACCCAGAACAGGGGCAGCATTTATTGCCTGATCCTCTGGCCCTAAGGTTTAAAAGCCATTTATCTTGCCTGCGCTTTTCAGTGGCCTGACTGACGTGAACTCATTAGAATGGAGCAGGCATCAGAATCTTTTCCCACTTCAAGCCACTGTGCTTGGGACAAGTTCGGGGTACATTAATGGTTATTGTTGTGGAAGCTTACCACTTAAATTGCAAGTGGTATGAGAAGAGATCACCTGCATCCATTTTCATCTTCATTTCTATCCACCAGCCTTTCTTTCACACCACTACTTTATCTTTTCCTGTCAATCACGTTCCTATGCCTAGTGTCACTTTATGGGCATACAATCAATATATGTATACGTAACGCCCTGGGAAAGGTTTCACTGCTAATGTGGCTGGGTATTTCATATAATGGTCTTTCTGTAAGTCACTTGTGTATTCATATTTATTGTGTCTTTTTAAATTATTATTATTGTGTTTTGTATCTTTTAAGTTTTTTTGTGCTGCATTGGATCCAGAATTTTGTACTCCATTATACTTGTATACAGGAAATGACATTAAATAATATTAAATCTTAAAAATGTTTGATACAACTCAGTAGCTTGGAGCAGCTCTTTGTGCTTACTAGTAATTCTGGACACTAACGGTTGTCATTGTTCATGAAGCACTCGGAAACAGCACTGCAGAGTGTTCCATATTGTTCATGAAGCACTCGGAAACAGCACTGCAGAGTGTTCCATATAGTGCCAGCCTTTGCTTGCAGTCGCACTTTAACTGCATCCAGTTTGAAAAGCGGACATTGCCTTTGAAAACATGTATTTTGTGCTGCAGATGTCCCAAAGGATCAGCGTCTCCAGGCAATCCAGGCTGGCATCATGCTGCTGCCTGATGAGAACCGAGAGGCTTTGCAGACCCTCCTGTATTTCCTCAGTGATGTTGCAGCCGTGGTCGAAGAAAACCAGATGACACCTACAAACCTCGCAGTGTGCCTGGCCCCTTCACTCTTCCATCTGAACACGCTCAAGAGAGAAAATTCCTCCCCAAGGTACTGATCTCTTGATAGGTGTAGAAGTTGTCTTTGTTTTGTTTTAATATTACATTTTTTGCAGATTTTTAGACATTAACGTAGTGAAGTACTTCCACAAATTTATGGGAAGACTGCTAACATGTGCATGCTGACAGGCATCCACAAATAATTACCCAGTACCTAGGGAGCAACAGAATCCTTCACCTGTTCATAAGCCAAACACTTGGCAAGTTGATAATGTGGTCTCATGGCAATGTGTTTAAATCGATTTTGGCCAACCAAGGTCAATGTGCGTTTAAACAAAGATGCTTAACTTGATCATTCGTTTATTGCCAGGAACCGAGTTCCCGAATAGTGCCACAGCAACCAGCAAACCCATCCCATTAGACTCCCAAATGCTTGGTCGTATGTATGGGCTGTACATAAATTGTAATTTGTAACCTGGGGAGGATATGCACTCATATACACAGAGTTTACATTAGGTGGAGGGTTTAGTTACACAAAGGATGATCAATTGTATAGACATTAGAAACGAGATCATTGGGGTGGATCTTGATTTTATCCAGTTGGGTAAAAGTTTATTTCTTGGATGAAAAAAGTAAGAGTAGAAGTAAAAACAAGCCTGGTTATGTTGACACCTACACATGTACAGAGAGCAGCTGAGATCAGTAACACGAGGAGGTGGGGGGGGGGGGGGAAGAAGGTAAGGAATACTTGCACAGGGTTTGCAGGGGCTCACCCAGCTGTGACAGTAACTTCAACAAAACTTTAAAAAAACTCAGAAAACCAGCACCACTGGGAAAAATTCACCCCTTCTTTTATATAAACACACAAAACTGCTGCCAGACTCCCAAACCAAAACAGTGCCGATACGAAATTGCCTCCTTCATGATGACCTTCCTAATTATTTGTTGTGTGGGCCTATTGTGTAAAGTTGTCATTCATCAGTGAGTGAGACTGATAAGGACCTGTCCCAGAGTGACAGTTTAAGCGCTGTCCCCACACTCCACGATCCTCTCAGAGACACTAATTTAAAAAAGGAGCTTGACCTTGGCATGCAGTCTGCTAACTAATTTAAACGGAGGCGTCCCATTTCAGGACAGCCACTAAAGCAGAGACAAATTGCTGCGGGGTTGCTCAAGTGTAAGAATTTTTACTCCCATGTGAGTAACTTTGTGCCATAAATCAAGTGCCCTGTTCGGTGATCCTTATGCAAGTTTACAAGGTTTGCTGCTGTTTAATGATTCTTTTGTCCGATCCTACAAATACCTGTGCTGGCACCTAGGTGTCTGTGCTTTTGTTCACAGGTCATTACATATTAATGAGATACTTGTCCCCTTTGAACCTAGAGTGATCCAGCGGAAGCAAAGCTTGGGCAAACCCGACCAGAAGGACCTGAATGAAAACCTGGCTGCCACTCAGGGTCTAGCCCACATGATCGCCGAGTGCAAGAAACTTTTCAAGGTGTGCTGTGTTTGTGTTTCTTTGGTTTTATCCCAGACGGCCTTGAAACTGGTGATTGGTAATTTACTGTAACGCACACAAGACAATGGAGAAACTCAACAGGTCAGCCAGCATCTACGGAGAGGAATAAACGATCGACATTTTGGGCCAGGGCCGAGGCTTGGAAGAGGGTAGAAGTCAAAGTAAGGTGAAGGTGAGGGGAGGGGAAGGAGTACAAGCTGGTAGATGGCAAATTTGTAATTTAGCGAATGGTTTATTATAAACTAATTGTTTATCTCGGGTCGGTTCCCACTATACTATCACTGAGATGTAATGAAAAGTCTTTGTTTACATGCTAGCCAGATGGATCATTCCATAATGGAGATAGTACAAAGGGAATAAAAAGAGGATGCTGAATGTTACTGTGAAAGTGCAGTGCAAGTGGACAAATAAAGTGTAAGTGCAATGACAAGGTCGATTGAGAGATCTGGAGTTCACCATTATTGTAAAAGAGGTCAGTTTCAGAGCCTGGATCAGTACTGTTGAAAATGCACTATAGCAGTGCTGTCTTCAGCAGAACCGAGTTTAAGAAATCTAAAATCCAACTCCACTGGACAATGGAATTGAGTTTGGATGCAAATGGACCACAAACGAAGATGCTAAAATGCAGCCTGTTTGGCAAAGTCAATCCAGAATGATTTTCCACACCTGATTTGTTCTTCATTCTGCGTGCTCGATCCAGAGGGGCAGTAGTACATTGGAGAGGAGCTGCTGGCAAAGAAGCTATTGGGTTTGTTCGCAGCCCCCCTCCCACAGTTACCTTCCCTCTGATGAGACTGGGGAAAGGGCTGCAGTAGGTGCAATTTCACTTTATGCATGCCACATGCAAAGAAAAAAGGCCCACTTATCCCCTTCCCCACCTCCCCTCACCCCCTTTCATTTCTCCATGGCATACGGTATAGAGAGGGTTTTCCAAGATCTGTCGTGGGCCTCTAGGGGTCAGTGAGGTCCCATATGAAACATCATTTATTAGGAATCAACAAGACTGAAATATTTCACCATATCAGATATTAGAAAGGCATTATCTTTATTCAGTTAAATACCATTGTCTTTGGTTTTCATTTCCCCATTCTTCTGTGTTTAAATTCAAATTCTTCCTTCTGAAGAAGATGAGCTTATACACAATATAATGGACAAATGAAAACATAATTTTGGACTTTGACAAATTTGATTCTGCTCCGATAAAAAGCTGTACCTAATTGTAAACACTGTAAGCTTACAGGTAACTACTAATGACCAAATTGAAAGGGAAACAATACAGGAGAAAATATATTTGTTAGATGTATAATAACCTTGGCAATATTTTATTCCCTAGATTCCAGAGGAAATGATGAGCCAGTGCCGTAACTCTTACATGGAGCAAGATTTGCAGCCAGTCAGCTTGGAGCAACTGGGCCAAACCAGCAATGGTGAAACTTCTGACTACCGAGCTCATCTGCAGAATCACATGCATTCTCTGCTGAAGGAAGCCAAGGACAAGTTCAAAGGCTGGGTCAATTGTTCAACGTCAGAGTCAGCAGAGCTAGCCTACAAAAAGGTACTTCCCATTGTTTACAGTCACCCTCAGCAATAAATCATGCCAGTGCATGTACAGTAAAAGTGAAGAGATTGCATTCTGAAGGTAAATTATCCATACCTACCTAGAAATGGAAGATGGATCCACAAGTTCGCATGGAAAAGTTCCAAAGTGCAAGTCAGCAGTATTACTCCTGCTTCAGTACTGATCCCCACTGCTATTTGTACATCAATGGCAAAGCAGTTGCCAGTCTCATAGAATTAGTGGCTACAAGTACCAATTGGGGCCAACCTTGCTGCTCATCTCCTGGGGAAACTTAGACTACTGTCTCCCCGTCCACTTCAGCAGTGGCCATTATTGTCAGCAATCAGCCTTAAGTGGCAGAACCTGTATAGCTCATCACTTTTTTTTTTACACCAGTGGGGCCAAATCATCCCTACGAGTGGTGTACATTTAATGATCCTTGATATATCCACAATTTTTGTGAGGTGCCCAGTAATGTGTAGAAATAGGACTTCCAATTAACAGAATCCCTGCATTGGCCCAAGCCTCTTACAACTGACATAGAGGAAAATTCCTGGAAGTGGCCAATTCCTGGCAGTGAACACTTCCATCAGCCCTCTTCCTCTTACTTTCCGTGGGAATTTTGCTGGTTTCCATTGAATTTCAGTGAAGTTATGCGTAGCAGCTGTGTCTATACATAAGCACATCACTGGGGTGCCACTGTAGCATAGAGGACAGCATGACGCAATTATCAGTTCAGGCCATCGGAGTTTGGAATTCAATCCCAGCGTCCTCTGTAAGGAGTTTGTACATCCTCCCCATGGAATGCTTGAGTTTCCTCCAGGTGCTATGGTCCCTCCCACAGTCCAAGACATACCGGTTAGTAGGTTGATTGGTTATTGTAAGTTGTCCCATGATTAGGTGAGGTTAAATTGCGGATGCTGGCGGTATGGCTCAAAGGACCTATTCTACGCTTTCCCTCTAAATAAATTATTAAACAACTGCCACGCCATCTTCAGTGGTGAAAAACCAAATGATCACAATGTAATTTTCTTTGACCAGGTTTGTGATGGCCCACCCCTGAAACTGTGGAAGGCTTCTGTTGAAGTTCCTGTTGCCCCAGAAGATGTTCTCTGGCGGATACTGCGAGACCGCCATCTCTGGGATGATGATCTACTTAGTTCGAAGGTCATTGAGAATTTGAATAGTCAAACAGACATCTATCACTACGTTCAAAGCAGCATGGCCCCACACCCAACTCGAGACTACGTGCTCATAAGGTAAATATTTCCATACTCCTCTAGATATCATCTGTAGGGAGCAAAGTGGAATTAGATAAGCCAGTGTGGTCCTGCATTAAAAGTATTGTTTAGAAAGCTTCACCCTATACAAAACAGGAAACTACCATTCCTGATCCTTGAAGCATCTGAGTTAGCTAATGACTAGCAGCAGTGGCTTAGGGACAGGTAGTAATAGGTCCACTTCAACTGGACTCTGTCCCCACATTCCCTAACCCAGAAAACAATACTGAATGAAAGGCCAGCAAGTGGATAAACTGTTCTGCTGCACACGACTGGATCACCCCCCAGAGCTCGTATGAAGAATATGTAACTCAGTGCTGTGCTTCTGAGCGAGTTATTTCTTTCAGGAGTGAAAACGAAGTGGTGGGGGAGGGTGGGGAGGGGGAATAGCTTGTAAAATCACAGTCCCCTGAATATTTGTTTTTCCCATTTACTAATTTGAAATATTGAGAGCAATTTTGGGCCCCATAGCTGAGAGAGGATGTCTGGCCCTAGAGAGGGTTCAGGGCAGGTTCACACAAAAGATCCCAGGAATGAAAGGCTTAATCAATGAGGCACGTTTGACGTCTCTGGGCCTATACTCAATGGAGTTTGGAAGGATGGGGGGGGGGGTGGGGATCTCATTAAAACCTACCAGATACTGAAAGGTCTGGATAGAGAGGTACTATATTTCCATTAGTAGAAGAGTCCAGAATCTAAGGGTTTAGAGAGTCTAGAACTAAAGGGTCATCTCATAGAATAGAGGGATGACCCTTTAACACCAGGATGAAGAGAAATTGCTTCAGCGGGAGGGTGGTGAATCTGTGGAATCCATTGCCACAGAGAGCAGTGGAGGCCAAGACTCCGGGTGTATTTTAAGCAAAAGTTGGCAAGTTGTTGATTGGTAATAAAGGGTTAAGGGCTACAGGGAAAAGGCAGGAGAATGGGGTTGAAAAGAATCAGCCAAGATTGAACGGCAGAGCAGAAAAATGGCTGAATGGACTAATTCAGCTTCTATATCTTATGGCCTTTGCACTGTTATTGAAGAATATGCATTTGAATCTATTCAATTGTTTTTTTTTCAGGACCTGGAAGACAAATTTGCCAAGGGGCAGCTGTGCACTGGTGGCCACGTCGGTAGAGCACAATGGAACACCGGTGGTTGGAGGAGTCCGAGCTAATGCCCTTACCTCACGATATCTAATAGAGCCCTGCGGGTCAGGGAAGTCTAAGCTCACCTACTTGTGCAGGATAGACACAAGGTATTAACTTGGTCTTTTTTCAGAATTCTATCTAGTAATGTGGTGGTGTATTTCCTAACGTTAGCCTGCTTTGGTGCATTGTTGCATCCATCAAGACATTTAGTATATGTGAACCAAGTGTTAAGAAGCTTGATTGGTAACATATATGAATGCAAAGTTATTGAAATATACAAATTGTAATGTCCCAGGTTTGTAGTCTATTTAGTCCAGAAAGCAATTTTATTTGAGTACTAAACTTTATGCAACAACAGCAACAGTTTTCAAAATGGTTTAATGGAAAGTTATTGGACTATCCACAGAGTAGAGATTCCCAGGGTTTATTACCAAGGTTGTTATACACAGGGGTGGTAATGGGGACAAGCTCCCACTATCTATTAAATGCTCCCAATGACGTGCATCTCAAGTAGCCTCTGACAACCAAGTCCAGCTCCTGGCCTTCACATGTGGCTTGGCTACTAAGCCCAGCGGAATCATTTCTACTGACAGGAGAAGGGGCAAAGGCAGATCACTGGTGCCTTAAAACCAGTTACCTTAGGCAGATAGGGCTTGTCAGTCATGGTTGGCAGCTCACCTAGAAGGGAAACTCTGATCTCAAACCTCTTGTATACCCACTCGTGGGGGAGGAGGCTTTGGGAGTAAACTCCAGAGCTGGAGTCGCTAAGGCAGTCCTATATTGAGTTCAATACTGACTGGCAACTCTTGTGATGCTGCTAGTACCAAACTGTATCAGTCTTTACTGTTCCTTTTGGTTCATCAGTTGCATAGAGAGAGGGAGCTCGCTACATGGACAACAGCTTGCTCTCCATATCGTACTACCCAGGTTCACATATCTAGACAGCTAGAACGCAATATCCGTGGTCGACTCTGACCGAGAGAGACCCTCACCTCACTTCATTACTAAATCTGATAGCTAATCCGAATCAAAATCAGAAACAGGTTTAAGTCACTGGCATCTGTTGTGAAATTTGTTGTCATGTGGCAGCAGTACATTGCAATACATGATAATAGAAAAAACATGAATTACATTTAATTATGTATGTATATATATAGATACGTACTTAAATGCCTTAATTCACCTTTTTTATTATTATTTATGTGTGTGTGTGTGTGTGAAATAGTTAAATAAGTAGTGCAAAAATAGAAATAAAAAACGTAGTGAGGTAGTGTTCATGGGTTCAGTATTCATTCAGAATTCTGATGGCAGAGATACGAAGCTGTTCCTGAATCATTGAGTGTGTGCCTTCAGGCTTTTGTACCACCTTCCCGATGGTAGCAATGAGAACGAGTCATGACCTGGGTGATTTCTTCTACATAATCTTTACTAGTTTGGTGATCTGCATTGCCAAAGCATGTCTGCCCAGTGTAAGAAGAAAATCATGTCTTGCAGCATCCACCTGAGGCAGTGGCACTGGTTTCCATTGCCAGCAGCATTTGCAATTGAGATAGGAGAAGTTAAGAGCTACTCCCATGCTGAACCCTCCAAGGAGGTACATGTGACCCTCAGCATTTAAGAACCCTGCCATCAGTCTGGCTGTCTTAAGCCACAGACAGTGATAGGACACTGATATTGTCTTCAGGCTTCTTTCTTAGCTATGTCATTTGTTATGGTCAAACATGTTGTTTAGATTTTTAAATGGCTGTGGTAAATTCTAAATCCATATTCTCTCTTTCCTTTTAGGGGAAGGATGCCAGAATGGTACAATAAAGTTTTTGGACACTTGTGCGCAGCAGAAGTTGTTAGAATAAGGGACTCTTTTATTATTCATGGCTCCGGCAGTCAAGAAACCAAGCATTAGGGGACACCTTCCAGTAAACCAGCCTGTTAACTCTGAAGCACAGTGCTTCAAAGAATAATGTTTGAAAGGAAACTGGTGGACCTGCATTATACGTTTATGAGAGGGTCTGCATGAATCAGACCTTGAATAGATGATTTTATTTTTTAAATTCTTAATTTTGACTGTAACAATATACTTTAAAAAGCTGCTTAATTCATTCATGAGGGCTGAGATATAGACCTTTACTGGAACACAGTTGGAATAACGGTCTTTAGATAAAAATGAAGTGCAAACTTGCAATGCATTTCCTTGTTTAGTGGCCACAATTGCTTCTATGAAGCATCAAGCATTTTGTGTAATGTAAATCAAGCCCTGGTGCGTACTTGTGATTTTTTTTCTATTATTCTCCATAACTTCCTTGTTTATGAATCATTGTTGTATTTTTCAGAGTTGTGCTTTTTTGTTTTGCTTACTTGGTTCAGTTACCTAGCTAGCATGGTGCACCTGGAGGCGTGTGTGATTGAGGATGTTTCTAAGCAATTGAAATGTGGGAGAGTGTGTAAAGAGTGGTGTCTGGTACACTTCTTGCTTGGAACATAATTTGCATGGCAGAATGAAACCCATCGATTAAGGGTCAAGTGGAAATTAAGGTTTCAATATCATAACTTATGCAAAAGACAATGAGGACCACTTTAAGGCCACTTCTCCCCATCAGAACTTTGTTTCTTTTTCCCCCTCGTGCTAGAGTCATACTAATTTCTGCATCTGAGAGTCTTGCCTGCCTAGTATTTGGAAAAGGTTTCCTTGGAGAACAACCTTAAACCCAATAAATCTTTGATTGTACAGCTAAGACACTAGCTATGTCTTAAAAGTTGGAAGGTTGGATTCTTTTGATGAACAATACCTCGTATTTTTTTCGTATCCACAATCCGAGATCTTCATGTAGTCTTGAAAGCTTCAAGGAATAGAAGCAATTTTAAAAGCAGTGATGGATCTGCATTTTAGCATACTGAAAACAAACTAGGCCACATTTTTAATAAAATGCATGTTGCTTCAAGGTGAAGCAATGTTCTGAAGTCATTGCCATGGAGTATTAAATGATGTACAGGTATCATTTAACAACAGTAACAGAAATTGTCATGAAAGAGAACATTCTGGATCTTTACTGGGAACCTGCTGCATATATTTAGTCAGTTCCATCTGTTTTGCATTGTGAGAATGTTAGGTAAACTAAAATAGTTCTTGAGTAGGATGCCACCCTTTTTCACCTTACATCTCCTTTTGCAGCAGAGAATTTCAATATTCCAACATCACTTTCCGCTGAAAATTGTCTCTGAAAACCAAGGCGTGCAATACCTTGGCTTAAAGTGCTAACTTGCAACCTCCTCGGATATCTTCAACTCATCCCACTTAGTTTCATGTTGTCAGGAGAAAAAATATTTACAATGATAATGATAAGTCTCTGCACCATGATTGCTATCCTGAGCAACATCCATTGATGCTAATTCAAGGTTCAGATTGGCAGATTTTTATTCAATTTCAAAGAAAAAATATAAAACAAAATATTACAGAAAATGCGAATCTAAAGAAAGTATTCAGGAATTCTCCTGCCTTCCACTTTATCTCTCTGTTCTTTCCTTACCTCCCCCATTTCTGTGTTAGCTTTATCTCTATGTTTTCCGTTTTGATGAAAGGTCTTTATTGGAAATATTGTTTCTTTTTCTGCAGATGTTTTCCTGACTCGCTAAGTGTTTCCAGTATTTATTATATATAGAACAAAGAACAGCATATCCATGAAGGTTACTGATTATGGTAGAAACCCGGACAGTGACCTGCCAGGAAAGAGAACTGGCAAGTGCTAACTGTTTCAATCCCAAGATAAATGTTTCAGTCTAATGGGCCAGCAAGCTTTAGTCAGGATTTCAATTACAACCATTTCAGGGGTGCTTGTAGTGTCCTGAGACAAAATAGATGAAAGTTACTGGATTAAGTTTTGGCCCTCCAGTCTAGGATCTTGGCTGGGATCCACTAGACACCACTTTCAAGAGAAGTCTGGCTAATGTTTGTGAATCCTCACCTAATGCAATGAGCCAAGAAAGGAAAAGCAGAGGCCCATCTTCTTCAGGCAACCTCCAAACATTGAAGGAGGGAGATATTTGATGTTAAGACACAACTCTGCTAATGTTACTGTTAGGTGTTCTGGATTTACAGGGCCCATGCGGTAATACAAAATAATACAGTGTTTTGATTATGTATGTGATCAATATGTTTTTCTTGGACTGTGTGGCTTTTTCATGTGTCTACCTTAAAACTATTCCCAGGCATACGTGTATGGTATCACATTATTACAACTGAGTTGTGGGCCTCCAAATAATATTATGATGTATATTTACTTAGTTTTCATTACATTTTGTATCACTCTACAATTCCCATCAAAGATTTAATATCCATGGTGTTAGATAATATTGGAAATAGAAAGCAACAGAAGATCCCCAACTATTGACAAGTAATCCAGACATGTTAATGATAATCTATAACCTATTGCTTTTATTTTTGTTTTAATTTTGGTTTTCTATCATCACCTGACAATCATAAGAGTTTGTTAGCAATCACAGGGTGTGAGGTGCCAAGTGGTCCTCAAATGGAAAGTAGCCTTTCTTACAGGTTTTACTGTAACATTGCTGTTTGTTTGAGGCTTAAATGGAATGTAGTTAATGCATATGCTGCCGTTAGGAATTCAATAACCCTTTTTTATTATCTGGGTGCTGGAGCCCTAAGTGAGCAGATTTAAAAGAAGGATTTATCTAATATTGTTTAAAATATTTACCATTCAGTGTTATGTAAAGAGCATTTAGTGAAATTTGTGACAATGAAATCAATTTTATTCAGTGTTGTCCCTTCATTTTACAATGCTAGCTTATCTCTCTGTTTTGTTACCAGAATTCCTTTGGTATTTGTATGTAGATTTTGAAGTCACTGTATATACCATTGAATTGTAAACACATACACATGTCTAGCTGCATATTGCCAAATAGGGATAACGCATGTTATTAATTATTTAAATATTCCATGTATTTATACCTCAATTATACTTTTTGTACCTTTCTAAAATATTGTAAATATTTTACTTTGTCAAAGCTAAGGCATAAAGAAACTAGAACGTGTTTATATCTTTGTATGTCTGTACAGTTATAACCATCAAGTGCACTATTAAATGTGTTAAAAAGATCAATTGTCCTTTGCAATTTGTTAGTTGCATGTTCCAGCAAGGTATACCCTATCCTGCAGGTTGGATAACCCTGCTCTGCTTGTCTTGATGCACCTTGTTCTACCCTGTTTGAATGGTGATTGAAAAAAATTTAATAAGTAAATCCAACCAGAAAGACAAGATCTGATTTTACCTATAAGTTGAGGGTAACTTTATAAGATGAATCCTGAATTTAGTTCTGTGCCAGCCTTGTGCGACTCAGTGATGGAATACCAAAGGGCCTTAACTACTGACAAGACCAGTGCTAAAGGAGGACTAGCTATTTTTTAAAATGCTAGTTTGTGTCTTAACATTATCAGAATTGTTAGACCCCAAATGTGGGTTTTTTTTGGCACAGGAGACCATTCACCCTATTAATCCTGTACCTGTCAGTCCATTCCCTTTGCTGACTGGCATAAGCCTGTAGGGTTTGTCACCGGTGCATTTTGGATTGATGTAGGGAACAATTCAACTGCTGTGTGGGTGTGCACACTTCAAGTTTACCTGCAGCTCCGTTCAGAACCTTCACAAGGGGCTTGCCTTTTAACGGACTGGCTGTTTCAACAGACTGAAATTAATGCTGAAGGTGGTTATACAATATCACTAACATCAGTAAATTACAAGGTACACGCCAGACAGCAGGGAAGGATTCAGGCTAATACCCATTCCCGGTAAAAAGCATTTAAGTTATGGGAACAATCAGCAGTGAAGAATATAACAGGGCTAGGACAAGCATCATCGGTGGGGATTGATGATATGCTGGTAGAACACTTGAAGCACTGTCAGCAAGTTAAAGAGGCTAAACAAAGGCAGCAGCTGAAGAAATTAATGGACTTCATGAGGCACTGAAGATTCTTCTTGAAATTAAAACATAAGCAATGTTGATTAAACAGGAGATGCATCTCTGGACTAAGCATTTTGCTAGCAGTAAAAATATTAAGGTAACATTTCAGATTCACCCATTTTTGATCACATCAAGGAGGGGTTGGAAATGTTAAAGTGACTGCCCCAGCTGATCCACAGGAGACCTCGCTTCGACATCAGGCAGGAGTGGCACAAACACACGGGTCTCTGCCACAGCGAGGCCTCATGAAAAGAGCGTGGGCTGCGTTTAGATTATAGAGCATAAAACCAAATGCTACGGAGCAGTGAAGTCTCGATGTCCTCGATTAATGTGAGGAAAAACCTGTCCACTTTGGAGTTAGTTTTCACTTCTTTCAAACAGGATGTGACGCCCTGTAAGTGGGCATGTGGTCCCTCCGTCCTATCGAACTGATGGAAACTGAGTCTCGGGTGCCTAAAGAATCGGAATAAGGATCATAAGACCATAACACAAAGGAGCAGAATTTGGCCATTCGGCCCATCGAGTCTGCTCCACCATTTTATCATGAGCTGATCCATTCTCCCATTTAGTCCCACTTCCCTGCCTTCCCCGGCATCATAACCTTTGATGCCCTGGCTACTCAGATACCTATCAATCTCTGCCTTAAATACACCCAGCGACTTGACCTCCACTGCCGCCCGTGGCAACAAATTCCACAGATTCACCACCCTCCGGCTAAAAAATTTCTTCGCATCTCTGTTCTAAATGGGCACCTATTAATCCTTAAATCATGCGCTCTCATATTAGACTCCCCCACCATGGGAAACAACTTTGTCACATCCACTCTGTCCATGCCTTTCAACATTTAAAATGTTTCTATGAGGTTCTCCCTCATTCTTCTAAACTCGAAGGAGTACAGTCCAAGAGTGGTCAAACATTCCTCATATGGTAACCCTCTCATTCCCGTAATCGTTCTAGTGAATCTTCTCTGAACCCTCTCCAACGTCAGCACATCCTTCCTGAAATGAGCCCAAAACTGCACACAGTATTCCAAGTGAGGTCTTACCAGTGCCTTATAGAGAATCAACATCACATCCTTGCTCCTATAATCTATTCCTGTAGAAATGAATGCCAACATTGCATTCACCTTCTTCACCACCAACTCAACCTGGAGGTTAATCTTAAGGGTATCCTGCAGGAGGGCTCCCAAGTCCCATTGCATCTCAGAACTTTGAATTCTCTCCCCATTTAAATAGATCAGATTTATTATCACTGACTTATGTAATGTGAAATCTATTTCTTTACAGCAGCAGTACATCAGCAAAAATTACTATCAATTGCAAACATAAACAAATAGTGCAAAATAAAAGAATAACAATGTAACAATGTTCACGGGCTCTTGGACCATTCAGAAATCCGACAGAAGAGGGGAAGAAGCTGTTTCTGAATTGTTGGGTGCAAGGCTTCACCTCCTTCATCTCCCCCTTCCCTGATTGCAGTAATAAAAAAAGGGGGCATGTCTGACTGGTGAAGGTCCTTTATGATAGATGCCCCCTTCCTGAGGCATCACCTCTTGAAGATGTCTTCAGTGGTAGGGAGGGTCATGTCTGTGATGTAACTGGCTGAGTTTACTACTGTCTGGAGCCTCTTGTAATCCTGTGTACTGGACAGCTGGTTGAGCAATTAACCAGAATCCTCTCCACCAAAAATTTATAGAAACTCGCAAGGGTCTTTCGTGAAATACCAAATCTCCTCAAATTCGTAACAAAGTACAGCTAATGGCATGCTTTCTTCAAGTTTGCATCAGTGTGTTGGACCCAGAATACATCCTCCAAGATACTGATGCCAAGGAACATAAATCGTATAACCATATAACAATTACTGCATGGAAACAGGCCATCTCGGCCCTTCTAGTCCATGCCGAATGCTTACTCTCACCTAGTCCCACCGACCTACACTCAGCCCATAACCCTCCATTCCTTTCCTGTCCATATACCTATCCAATTTTTTTTTAAATGACAAAATCGAACCTACCTCTACCACTTCTTCTGGAAGCTCGTTCCACACAGATACCACTCTCTGAGTAAAGAAGTTCCCCCTCTTGCTACCCCTCAACTCTCAACTCATGCCCTCTTGTTTGAATCTCCCTTACTTTCAATGGAAAAAGCCCATCCACATCAACTCTATCTATCCCTCATAATTTTAAATACCTCTATCAAGTCCCCCCTCAACCTTCTACGCTCCAAAGAATAAAGTCCTAACTTGTTCAGCCTTTCCCTGTAACTTAGGTGCTGAAACCCAGGTAACATTCTAGTAAATCTTCTCTGTACTCTCTCTATTTTGGTGACATCTTTCCTATAATTCGGTGACCAGAACTGTACACAATACTCCAAATTTAGCCTCACCAATGCCTTGTACCATTTTAACATTACATCCCAACTCCTATACTCAATGCTCTGATTTATGAAGGACAGCATACCAAAAGCTTTCTTCACCACCCTATCCACATGAGATTCCACCTTCAGGGAACTATGCACCCATTATTCCTAGATCACTCTGTTCTACTGCATTCCTCAGTGCCCTACCATTTACCATGTATGTCCTATTTTGATTATTCCTACCAAAATGTAGCACCTCACACTTATCAGCATTAAACTCCATCTGCCATCTTTCAGCCCACTCTTCTAACTGGCCTAAGTCTCTCTGCAAGCTTTGAAAACCTACTTCATTATCCACAATGCCACCTATCTTAGTATCATCTGCATACTTACTAATCCAATTTACCACCCCATCATCCAGATCATTAATGTATATGACAAACAACATTGGACCCAGAACAGATCCCTAAGGCACACCACTAGTCTCCGGCCTCCAACCTACTCTCTGGCATCTCCCATCCAGCCACTGTTGAATCCATTTTACTACTTCAATATTAATACCTAACGATTGAGCCTTCCTAACTAACCTTCCATGTGGAACCTTGTCAAAGGCCTTACTGAAGTCCATATAGACAACATCCACTGCTTTACCCTTGTCAACTTTCCTAGTAACCTCTTCAAAAAAATTCAATAAGATTTATCAAACGTGACCTTCCACGCACAAATCCATGTTGACTGCTCCTAATCAGACCCTGTCTATCCAGATAATTATATATACCATCTCTAAGAATACTTTCCATTAATAAAGCTGCTCACTCTTTCCAACTCTAACCCTTCGATGAAAACTGGGGTGTACGTTCTCCTGACCTCCCCTTCCTGAACTCCACAATCAATACCTTGGTCTTGCCCCAGCTGTACAAAGCAGCAAGTGCATCAGCATTTTGCTCAGCTATAGGGGCCGCCTTGTGGAGCTCTCTGGACATCTCAGCGAAAGTCAGCCCGGTCGGTCTGCACCAGATTTGGATGCAGAGTAATAAAACTGCAGATGCATTCATTATAACTTGCCAGCCCTCAAGAATCAAGAATTGTTCCTTTGAGCTAGTTGCATATACTGCTCCTTTAGTTAGGAAATTTAAAAACAAGTAAATAGAAACATGACATCAGAAATAGGGGTGTTGCTGGAACGTATCATCAAGGGCTGACTGAATGAACACTTAGGCAAGTGTGGACTTAACAGTGTGATTCAGCATGGATTTGTGAGGGATTACTCATATTCAACTAATCTAGTTGGATTTTTCAATGAAAGATGGGTGTATCAGCATTTGGATGCAGTCCAAGGAGATTCACAATTGATACGAGCTTACAGGAATTTTTTAATTGAAACTATCATGTTGAAACTTTTCTGATAAGAGAGATGGAGTAAAAGAATTGTTCACTGCAGAAGACAAGATGGCAACCTTCACTTTATTGAGCTGTCAATATCTGTACATAAAGATGACCGTCAGGATTTTATACACCTTTATATGAACTTCAGGTGGACTTCAGGTAGAAGGTCAGGTAGAAGGTCAGTTGTATAAATAGGATAAGAATGTTACAATGGCTCATGGAAGGATTAGGCGACCAAAATCATGAAGATGGAATTCAACGCAAATAAATTCAATATCATCAACTCTAAGAACAAAAGAGATAAATTAGAATATTTCATCAATAGTGAAATAACTGTAATTCAATAGAACCTATTAAAATGAAAGAAATTCTCATTTTTATCAGAAGAGGAGCTAGATAACAGTCAGAGAATGATATTGCATTGTGCACTCTTAGTTAGACCCTATCTGAAGTAAGTTATTGTGCTTGAGGCTATGTTTAGCATGAAAGGGCAAATATTCGAGATTGATAGCAGGCACAAAGGGCATCATTAGGAGAACTGGTTGCATAAACTTCCAAGCATTAAGGCTACATTCACACTACGCAGGATAAATCCGTAACCAAAGTTTTATCTCTTCAAAAACGAACCTCTGTCCATGCTAAAACGTTGTTTTCATCTCCTGAAACTGGAGCTTTTCAAAAACGCTTTCCAGGGTGGGTATTTTTGAAAACGCTGCTCGGTCAGACCAGTGTGGACGGGGTAACTAGAGAATTCCAAAAACACTATCAGACAGCAGTGTGCTATTTCAACGTTTTCTTGTACGCAACCTAACAATTTCAGAACAGACGGCGAAGAAACTGACGCCAGAAGAGTTAGAAATGTACTCACCAAATACTTTGACCCATAACTTACTGAGTAAATAAGTAAACATGAGGAAATCTGCAGATGCCGGAAATTCAAACAACAGCACACACAAAATGCTGGTGGAACACAGCAGGCCAGGCGGCATCTATAGGGAGAAGCACTGTCGTCGTTTCGGGCCAAGACCCTTCGTCAATAAATAAAAAAGTGTACTCACTTTGCCCTGTTTTCTGTCCTTGCTTGTATGAAGGTGGTTTACATATTTATGCAATTACTTCTCTAACAATAGATGTGTAACAGCCTAATGTAACATTGTATGGAAATACAAGATAACACTGATGCAGACATGTTTTATATATTTAACAAGGTGCTTTATTAATGCAACAGAGTTAGTCAGTTTTTCAATGTTCGTCGTCAGCCAGGTCAATGTGTCCATGAACTCCCTGTCGGTTGCCTCCATACGCTCCAATATTTGTTTTTTTATAGATTTAAGTTCCCCTGCGTGAGAGCCAACAGCTGTCCATGGTTTTAAGTCTTTCTAGTCTGTAACTGAACAAACGCGTACTTCTACGGCGAGATTCGACACCAAACGTGTCACTTGTTTTCAGTAGATGTGTCCTGCGCAGGAGGAGGAGATTTGCCAAAATCTCCGTTTCAGAGTGGATAGAGATATTTTCAAAAACGCATAATGTGGACGCCTATCGTTTTTACACGAAACAAGCGTTTTCAAAATTATCCGATCTAGTGTGGATGTAGCCTAAGAAGGTTGAGGCTTTGTCTGATGGTGATTAACTGATAAAGGGATTTGACAGGTTAGATGGAGATATATCCAATAGAGGAACAGGGCAACGTTTCACATTCAGAAAGCTATCAATAAGACTGAAAGAGCACAGAAACATTTTTTTAAAAGGATGTTGCCAGGACTTGAGGACAAGAGTTCTAGGTTAGGATTTTATTCCCTCCAGCGAAGGACAATGAGGGAGATTAGAAAGAGGTATAAAATTACAAAGGGTGTCATCATCATTATGTGCCATGCCATATGACGTAGGTGATCATGATTGTTCATGGCAAATTTTTCTACAGAAGTGGTTTGCCATTGCCTTCTTCTGGGCAGTTCCTTTACAGATGTCCCAAACCATTATAAAGACTCTTCAGAGACTGCCTGCCTGGTATCAATGGTCGAATAATCAGGATATGCACCAGCTGCTCCCATGGCTTCACGTAACTCTGATCCGGTGGGCTAAGCAGGAGCTAAATCTTGCCCAAGGGTGACCTGCAAGCTAGCAGAGGGAAGGAGTGCCTGACACCTCCTTTGGTAGAGATGTAACTGCACCCTGCCACCCAGAGGTATAGATGGGGTAAATGCTAAAAGGCTTTTTTTCCACTGAAGTTGAGTGATACCTAGAATGACAAGCCATAGGTTAAGGGTGAAAGGTGAACTACTTAAGAGGAACCTAAGGGAGAACCATAGAACCATAGAACATTACATCACAGAAACAGGCTTTTTGGCCCTTCTTGGCTGTGCCTAGTCCCACTGACCTGGACCTGGGCCATATCCCTCCAAACCCCTCATCCATATACCTGTCCAAGTTTTTCTTAAATGTCAAAAGTGAGCCCGCATTCACCACTTCATCTGGCAGCTCATTCCACACTCCCACCACTCTCTGCGTGAAGAAGCCCCCCCAATGTCCTCTTTAAACTTTTCCCCCTTCACCCTTAACCCATGACCTCGGGGTTTTTTTTCTCCCCTAGCCTCAGTGGAAAAAGCCTGCTTGCATTCACTCTATCTATACCCATCATAATTTTATACACCTCTATTAAATCACCCCTCATTCTCCTACACTCCAGGGAACTAAGCCCTAACCTATTCAACCTTTCTCTGTAACTCAGTTTCTCAAGTCCCGGCAACATCCTTGTAAACCTTCTCTGAACTCTTTCAACCTTATTAATATCCTTCCTGTAATTAGGTGACCAAAACTGCACACAATACTCCAAATTCGGTCTCACCAATGTCTTACACAACCTCATCATTACATTCCAACTCTTATACTCAATACTGTAGTGGCGTGCTACATGCAGCGCTAAAATTATGACACGGAGTCGGTAACTGCAGTCGAAGGAAAAAACTTTATTCGAAAACCTCAGCCTCACTTTTAAGCCTCCCTCAACCTGCCCCCCGTGGCGCAGAGGCTCCAAAGCTCTGTGCTCGCAAACCCCCGTAGGCTATCTCCCTTAGCCGGAAAGCTGGCTAATTGTGAGCCGGTTCGGATGTGCCAGGAAATGGGTCGCCACATAACCCCCCCCCCACAGAACCGGCGATACACCCCCCAATGTCCACAGTCTGGGCTGGAACCTGCTTGGGAGGTCGGCCTCTGCGCCGAGGTGCCGGAAACTCGACCGGTTGCGCCAGGTCCACATGGGCCGGTTTGAGTCGGTCCACCGTGAAAACCTCCTCTCTCCCCCCAGCGTCCAGCACGAACGTGGACCCGTTGTTCCGGAGCACCATAAACGGCCCCTCTTATGGCCACTGCAGCGGTGGCCGATGCCCGCCCCTTCGTACAAACACAAACTTAATCAGTTCTGCAGGTCTTTGGGTACGCAGGTCGGGTTCCGCCCGTGCTGTGAAGTGGGTATGGGGGCCAGGTTACCGAGCTTCTCGCGTAGTCTGCCCAGGACTGCTGCGGGATCTTCCTCTTGCCCCCGTGGGGCTGGTAGGAACTCCCCGGGGACGACCAGGGGCGCGCCATATACCAACTTGGCCGACGAGGCATGCAGGGTGCTGTGCGGATGTCGAGTAGGACCCAGGGAAGCTCGTCCGCCCAGTTGGCTCCGACTTCAGGTGACGGTGGAAACGCTCCACTAGCCCATTCGACTGCGGTGGTAGGCAGTTGTGTGGTGCAGCTGAGTCCCCAAAAGGCTGGCCATAGCTGACCACAGGCTGGAGGTGAACTGGGCGCCTCTGTCGGAGGTAATGTGGGCTGGTACACCAAAGCAAGATATCCATATCCAGGTGGCGATCAGGGCTCGGGCGCAAGATTCGGAGGTGGTGTCGGTGAGCGGGACCGCCTCTGGCCATCTTGTGAACCGGTTCACGATAGTCAGGAGGTGCCGCGCTCCGCGCGACACTGGCAGGGGGCCCACGATATCCACATGAATGTGGTCGAAACGCCGGTGGGCAGGATGGAACTGCTGCGGTGGGGCTTTGGTGTGCCGCTGCACCTTGGCCGCCTGGCAGTGCATGCACGTTTTGGCCCATTCACTGACCTGTTTGCGGAGTCTGTGCCAAATGAACCTGCTGGAAACCATCCGGACAGTCGTCCAGATGGAGGGATGCGCCAAGTTATGAATTGAGTCGAAAACACGGCGCCGCCATGCTGTCGGGACGACTGGACGGGGCTGGCCGGTGGTGACGTCACAGAGTAGGGTCCACGGGGAGGTCCTGGAGCTGCAAACCGGAGACTGCGGTTCTGTAACTCGGAATCTCCTCATCTGCCTGCTGTGCCTCTGCCAGTGCCTCAAAGTCTACCCCTTGGGAAAGGGCATGAACGGTAGGGCAAGAGAGCGCATCCGCCACGACATTGTCCTTACCCGAGACGTGCCGGACATCCGTCGTGTATTCAGAGATGTAGGACAGGTGGCGTTGCTGGCGGGACGACCAGGGGTCGGACGCTTTCGTAAACGCAAAGGTAAGCGGTTTGTGGTCCGTGAACGCGGTGAAGGGCCGACCTTCTAGGAAGTACCTGAAATGCCGGATTGCCAGGTAGAGCGCCAACAGTACCCGGTCGAAAGCACTGTACTTGAGCTCGGGTGGCCGCAGGTGTTTGCTGAAAAACACCAGGGGTTGCCAGCGACCTGCGATGAGTTGCTCCAGCACCCCACCGACTGCCGTGTTTGATGCGTCCACTGTGAGGGCGGTAGGGGTGTCCATTCTGGGATGTACTAGTATTGCGGCGTTCGCCAAAGCTTCCTTCGTTTGAACGAAAGCGGCGGCAGACTCCTCGTCCCAGGTAATGTCCTTGCTCGGACCCGACATCAGGGCGAACAGGGGGCGCATGATCCGGGCAGCTGAAGGGAGGAAGCAGTGGTAGAAATTGACCATACCTACGAATTCCTGAAGTCCTCTGATCGTGGTGGGTCGGGGGAAGTGGCGGACCGCATCTACCTTAGCGGGCAGAGGGGTTGTCCCGTCTTTAGTAATCCTGTGGCCCAGGAAGTCAATGGTATTGAGTCCGAACTGGCATTTGGCGGGGTTGATTTTAAGACCGTACTCACTCAGTCGGGCGCAGAGTTGACGGAGGTGGGACAGATGCTCCTGACGACTGCTGCTGGCTATGAGGATGTCGTCTAAATAGATGAACGCGAAGTCCAGATCCCGTCCCACCGCATCCATTAACCGCTGGAACGTCTGTGCGGCATTCTTCAGGCCGAACGGCATGCAGAGGAACTCGAAAAGGCCAAACTGGGTGATGAGAGCCGTTTTGGGGACGTCGTCAGGATGCATCAGGATTTGATGGTACCCTCGGATGAGGTCCACCTTGGAGAAGATTCGTGCGCTGTGCAGGTTTGCTGCAAAGTCCTGAATGTGCGGCACAGGGTAGCAGTCCGGTGTGGTAGCCTCGTTCAGCCTGTGGTAGTCGCCGCACAGTCTCCAGCCTCCCGTCGCTTTGGGTACCATGTGCAGGGGGGAGGCCCATGGGCTGTCGGACCGCCGGATGATCCCCAATTCCTCCATCCTCTGGAACTCCTCCTTTACCAGTCGGAGCTTGTCCGGGGGAAGCCGCCGAGCGCGGGCATGGAGGGGTGGTCCCTGGGTCGTGATGTGGTGCTGTACGTCGTGTCGGGGCATGGCCGCTGTGAACTGCGGTGCCAGAACCGATGGGAAATCCGCCAGGACCCTGGTGAAGTCGTTGTCGGACAGCATGATGGAGCTGAGGTGAGGGGCTGGCAACTGGGCTGCACCCAGGGAGAACGTCTGAAAGGTCTCGGCGTGTACCAGTCTCTTCCTGGGCAGGTCGACCAGTAGGCTGTGAGCCCACAAAAAATCCGCACCCAGAAGCAGTTGGGCTACGGCGGCCAGTGTGAAGTCCCACGTGAACTGGCTGGAGCCGAACTGTAGCTGCACCTGACGGGTGCCATAGGTCCTTACTGTGCTGCCATTCACAGCCCTCAGGGGGGGACCCAGTGCCCTGCTGCGGGTGTCGTAACTCATCGGAGGTAAAACGCTGATCTCAGCCCCAGTATCGACCAAAAACCGGCGTCCCGACCTTCTGTCCCACACAGGCTGGCCCTGGCGTTTCCCGGGAACTTGCAGGGCGGGCGACAACGGCAGGCTTCTGCGCCCCACCGCTGGTGGTAGAAGCACTAGTGTTCATTGGGCCGGGGGCTGGCAGGCTCTGTGGCCGGGCCTGGACTGGTTTGCTGCCGGGAGTGTGGCTGGGAGATCTGTGCGATGGACACCCCGCTCACCTTTTTGGCGTTCCACAGCAAGTCCGCCCAGGCTGCCACCTTCCAGAGGTCACTGAAATCCGCGTCGGACAGCAGCAGGCGGATGTCCTCGGGCAGCTGCTCCAGGAATGCCTGCTCAAACATGAGGCAGGGTGTGTGTCCGTCGGCCAGAGACAACATCTCATTCATTAAAGCCGAAGGAGGTCTGTCGCCCAAGCCATCCAGGTGCAGTAAACGGGCAGCCCGCTCGCGCCATGAGAGTCCGAAAGTCCTGAGGAGCAGGGCTTTGAATTCCGTGTACTTGCCGTCTGCCGGGGGCGACTGTACGAACTCCGCGTCCTGGGCCGCTGTGTCCTAGTCGAGGGAGCTCACCACGTAGTAGTAGCGGGTGTCTTCTGAGGTGATCTGGCGAACGTGGAATTGGGCTTCGGCTTGCTGGAACCATAGGTTCGGTCGTTGTGTCCAGAAACCCGGCAGTTTCAACGAAACCGCGTGAACAGAGGCGGCGTCGGTCACTTCTGCTCCAAAAATCGTTTGGACTGTCAGGGTCACCAATTGTAGCGGTGTGCTACATGCAGCGCTAAAATTACGACACGGAGTCGGTAACTGCAGTCGAAGGAAAAAACTTTATTCGAAAACCTCAGCCTCACTTTTAAGCCTCCCTCAACCTGCCCTCCGTGGCGCAGAGGCTCCAAAGCTCTGTGCTCGCAAACCCCCGTAGGCTATCTCCCTTAGCCGGAAAGCTGGCTAATTGTGAGCCAGTTCGGATGTGCCAGGAAATGGGTCGCCACAATACTCTGATTTATAAAGGCCAATGTACCAAAAGCTCTCTTTATGACCCTATCCACCTGTGACGTCACTTTTAGGGAATTATGTAAATGTACTCCCAGATCCCTCTGTTCTACTACACTCCTCAGTGTCCTACCATTTACCTTGTATGTTCTACCTTGGTTTCACCTTCCAAAGTGCAATACCTCACACTTGTCCGCATTAAACTCCATTTACCATTTTTCAGCCCATTCCTCCAACTGGTCCAATTCCCTCTGCAAGCTTTGAAAACCTTCCTCACTGTCCATTACACCTCCAATCTTTGTATCATCAGCAAACTTGCTGATCCAATTTGCCATATCATCATCCAGATCATTGATATTGATGACAAATAACAATGGACCCAGCACTGATCCCTGTGGCACACCACTCGTCACAGGCCTCCACTCAGTGTAGTAGTCCTCCACTATCACTCTCTGGCTTCTCCCATTGAGCCGCCATATATACCTAGTGACTGAATCTTCCTAACTAACCTCCCATGCGGGACTTTGTCAAAGGCCTTACTAAAGTCCACGTATACAACATCCACTGCTTTCCCTTCATCCACTTTCCTGGTAACTTCCTCGAAAAACTCTAATAGATTTGTTAAACATGACCTACCCCCATGCACAAAGCCATGCTGACTTTTTCTAATAAGTATCCAAATACATGTAGATCCTATCTCTTAGTATTTCTTCCAATAATTACCTACTACCAATGTCAAGCTTACCAGCCTATAATTTTCTGGCTTACTTTTTGAGCCTTTTTTAAACAACGGAACTACATGAGCTATCCTCCAATCCTCCAGCACCTGAACCGTGGATTTCGACATTTTAAATATTTCTGCCAGGACCCCTGCAATTTCAACACTAGTCTCCCTCAAGGTCCGAGGGAATACCCTGTCAGGTCCTGGGGATTTATCTATTCTGATTTGCCTCAAGACCGCAAGCACCTCCTCCTCTTTAATCTGTATAAGTTCCATGACCTCCCTACTTGTTTGCCTTGCTTCCATAGACTCCATTCCAGTTTCCTTAGTAAATACAGATGCAAAAAAAACCATTTAATATCTCTCCCATTTCTTTTGGTTCCATACATAGCCGACCACTCTGATTTTCAAGAGGACCAATTTTATCCCTTACTATCCTTTTGCTCTTGACATACGTGTAGAAGCTCTTAGGATTATCCTTCACCCTGACTGTCAAAGCAACCTCATGTCTTCTTTTAGCCCTCCTGATTTCTTTCTTAAGTACTTTCTTACTCTTTTGTTCTCCTCAAGCATCTTATTTCCTCCCTGCTGCCTATACATGTTAAACATCTCTCTCTTCTTCTTTATCAGAGTTTCAATATCCCTCGAGAACCAAGGTTCCTTATTCTTATTCATTTTGCCTTTAATCCTGACAGGAACATATAGACTCTGCACTCTCAAAATTTCTCCTTTGAAGGCCTCCCATTTACCAATCACATCCTTGCCAGAGAACAACCTGTCCCAATCTACGTTTTTTAGATCCTTTCTCATTTCTTCAAATTTGGCCTTTTTCCAATTTAGTACTTCAACTCGAGGACAAGATCTTCTTCACTCAGAGGGTAGTGCAAGTGTGGAATGAGCTTCCAGCGGAAATGGTGGCTATGGATACAATTGCAACATTTAAGAGAAATTTGGATAAGTACATGAGTGAAAAATGTATGGAGGGCTATGCTCCAGGTTCAGGTCAATGAGACAAAGCAGTACAACAGTTCAACATGGACTAGATGGGCCAAAGGGCCTGTTTCTGTGCTATATGATTCTATGCAGAATAAAATGAGGAATTAGTATTTTTCCGCATAAAGTCTGGTGTTAATGTTTTTAAAGCTTAGTTCATTAAGCATTGATTAGCAATGGGTATCCCAAGCGGGGCACAGAGGCCATCAATAAAGTGGTGGCACAGTCTCATGATCCAGTTGGATGGTGAATCAGCTCAAGGATCTCAAACTTCCAGCTTCCACTCCATCCCGAGCTGCTTCTGGAGTGCAATCAGACAAGAAAGTGCAAGGAAATTATAAGGTAGATTGAGAGGTCAAGAATCCATTTTGTTATATGAGGGGACTGTTCCATCATATTGTAACTGTGGGGTAGAAGCTACCTTGATTCTGAATATGTGATTAATACAGAAAAGTAGAACCGAGGAAGATTAACCACAATCATAATAGTATTCCAAGAGAGAGGGACAGAATGGCCTTCCCTTGTTTCTGTTTCCTATTCTGTTGAACTTTTGAGTCCTCATGCACTACCAGGGTCCTCACACAAACTTCACATTGCTGGCACCAATGAATTTCTTGGTCATTGCATCATTATTAATATTCTTCAACCTCCTTGATTTCTTGAAGCGAGAAAACGAGGAAGGGTCTTACCTGCCGATTTGATGTAGTTTATATGAGTCTGCAAGTTACAGATGGGCCAGCAGATGTCAGTAGTAAGCCAAGAAATCAAATTTTGTACACAATCCAGTTGGTTCTGCACATCAAGTTCCGATTCTGAAACACTTACTTATTACATGTACATCGAAATATACAATGAAATGCATCATTTGTGCTAGCAATCAATATAAACAAGAACGTACTGGAGACATACCTCGGTGTTCATTTAGACCTTGCTGCAGTTACAAACATTTGGTAGCCCATTTCACTTCCCACCTCATTTTATATTTGTCAGATTTCCTTATGACATGGGAAATCCAACAGTCCCAATCCTCCACTTAATTCCCCGTAACTGAGTGTCTCTCAGATTCTCATCAACCAGCCACCTAACCACACTCAGCGTAATTTACAGTCGTCAATTATTTCACCAAGTCAGCTCGTTGCTCCAAAGCTGAGGGTGTGGGTCTGCGCTGAGCCCTGTGTCTGTGGGCTCCACAAAGTTTACTCTGCTGTGTGCTGAACTGAGGCTGAGGGTGTGGGCCTGCTCTGAGCCCTGTGTCTGGGGGCTCCACAAAGTTTATTCTGCTGTGTGCTGAACTGAGGCTGAGGGTGTGGGCCTGCTCTGAGCCCTGTGTCTGTGGGCTCCACAAAGTTTACTCTGCTGTGTGCTGAACTGAGGCTGAGGGTGTGGGCCTGCTCTGAGCCCTGTGTCTGGGGGCTCCACAAAGTTTACTCTGCTGTGTGCTGAACTGAGGCTGAGGGTGTGGGTCTGCTCTGGGCCCTGTGTCTGTGGGCTCCACAAAGTTTACTCTGCTGTGTGCTGAACTGAGGCTGAGGGTGTGGGCCTGCTCTGAGCCCTGTGTCTGGGGGCTCCACAAAGTTTACTCTGCTGTGTGCTGAACTGAGGCTGAGGGTGTGGGTCTGCTCTGGGCCCTGTGTCTGTGGGCTCCACAAAGTTTACTCTGCTGTGTGCTGAACTGAGGCTGAGGGTGTGGGCCTGCTCTGAGCCCTGTGTCTGGGGGCTCCACAAAGTTTACTCTGCTGTGTGCTGAACTGAGGCTGAGGGTGTGGGTCTGCTCTGGGCCCTGTGTCTGTGGGCTCCACAAAGTTTACTCTGCTGTGTGCTGAACTGAGGCTGAGGGTGTGGGTCTGCTCTGGCTGCTCTGGGCCCTGTGTCTGTGGGCTCCACAAAGTTTACTCTGCTGTGTGCTGAACTGAGGCTGAGGGTGTGGGCCTGCTCTGGGCCCTGTGTCTGTGGGCTCCACAAAGTTTACTCTGCTGTGTGCTGAACTGAGGCTGAGGGTGTGGGCCTGCTCTGGGCCCTGTGTCTGTGGGCTCCACAAAGTTTACTCTGCTGTGTGCTGAACTGAGGCTGAGGGTGTGGGTCTGCTCTGGCTGCTCTGAGCCCTGTGTCTGGGGGCTCCACAAAGTTTACTCTGCTGTGTGCTGAACTGAGACTGAGGGTGTGGGCCTGCTCTGAGCCCTGTGTCTGGGGGCTCCACAAAGTTTACTCTGCTGTGTGCTGAACTGAGGCTGAGGGTGTGGGTCTGCTCTGGCTGCTCTGAGCCCTGTGTCTGTGGGCTCCACAAAGTTTACTCTGCTGTGTGCTGAACTGAGGCTGAGGGTGTGGGCCTGCTCTGGGCCCTGTGTCTGTGGGCTCCACAAAGTTTACTCTGCTGTGTGCTGAACTGAGGCTGAGGGTGTGGGTCTGCTCTGGCTGCTCTGGGCCCTGTGTCTGGGGGCTCCACAAAGTTTACTCTGCTGTGTGCTGAACTGAGGCTGAGGGTGTGGGTCTGCTCTGGGCCCTGTGTCTGTGGGCTCCACAAAGTTTACTCTGCTGTGTGCTGAACTGAGGCTGAGGGTGTGGGCCTGCTCTGGGCCCTGTGTCTGTGGGCTCCACAAAGTTTACTCTGCTGTGTGCTGAACTGAGGCTGAGGGTGTGGGTCTGCTCTGGCTGCTCTGGGCCCTGTGTCTGGGGGCTCCACAAAGTTTACTCTGCTGTGTGCTGAACTGAGGCTGAGGGTGTGGGCCTGCTCTGAGCCCTGTGTCTGGGGGCTCCACAAAGTTTACTCTGCTGTGTGCTGAACTGAGGCTGAGGGTGTGGGTCTGCTCTGGCTGCTCTGGGCCCTGTGTCTGTGGGCTCCACAAAGTTTACTCTGCTGTGTGCTGAACTGAGGCTGAGGGTGTGGGTCTGCTCTGGCTGCTCTGAGCCCTGTGTCTGGGGGCTCCACAAAGTTTACTCTGCTGTGTGCTGAACTGAGGCTGAGGGTGTGGGTCTGCTCTGGGCCCTGTGTCTGTGGGCTCCACAAAGTTTACTCTGCTGTGTGCTGAACTGAGGCTGAGGGTGTGGGTCTGCTCTGAGCCCTGTGTCTGAGAACTCACTTTTGTTCTCAATACTATTTGCCTGCTTTTATTGTTTGCACGGTTTGTTTTTTTATATCTCTCTCTGCACATTAGGTGTTTGTCAGGTTTTCTTTAATAGGCTCTTTTGGGTTTCTTGTTTTGTGGCTGCCCGCAAGGAGACAGATCTCAAGGTTGTACAATATATACATAATTTGATAATAAATGACTTTGAACTTTGAACTTTCTATTTAATCAAGTAGTCGATTATTTATTGCTGTCAAGTTGGAACCAAGCTGCACTCTCCATTGAGAACATAGCCTGGACAGCTGTTTTTTTTTTAGCTGGTAGGGATGGTCTTGAGGACACAAAGTGGAGTTAGGGGTCAGGTTAGGGATTAGGGACAGGGCTGTGGGGGAGGTAGATGTCAGATTGTGTTATATTTTGTAACACCAAAATATAAAGCTAATCAAAATTAAAATACAGAGGCAGAAATAACCTTATTTTTACTTTAACTGAAGTATGCACTCATGACCTGGTGGCATGATGTGTGCCATTCATGTACTTTTACATGTAACCAGTAATGAACTATGTGAGCAACAAAGAACATATTTACAATATTACTCAAATGAACAGACGACACTCTTCCCTGCTTAGCTATAAAATCGATCTCAATAATGGAATGCACCTCCACTTACATACATATACATTCCAGTTTAAGATGGCACTGGTGAAGCCCATTGACTACTTATCAACGGCAAATGAAACAAAAAAAATACAACTAAATAATATATTAATAATATTTTTTCTGATAATATTTCTGGTAACCAATCACCACAATCTCTGGAGAGGCAAAGCAGAGTTGAGGGTCAAAGCAAGAGGGTGCAAGGCAAAGTTGAGGCAAGGTTAAGGCCAAGTTGAGATCCATCCACCAAGCTGGGAGTGAGGAAAGACCCGAGGTTTGATCAATCGAAGCGCCAGGCCAATTTGAAAAGGTCAGGTATGGGTTGAAACATACTTGATAATAAATCTACTTTGAAATTTGAACTTCTATATATATATAATACAACTACTATATAGACATTGCAGCATAGTAAATACTAAATTGTCCTATTCAAGCCTAAAGATTTAATGGCTGAAAAAGATTTTTTACTCTTGTGAAATTACATCTTAGCTGACAAGGGGTTTGCCAGCTTGGCAGGTGAAACTTGTGGCAGTGAAACAGTATCAGATTTTGGGTCTCCATGGGACTGCGGGAAATGGTTCTGACTACTCTGGATACCTTTCTCCTAGACATGTGGGCATCCAGAACAGTGCATGGCAAGCTGCTCGATCTGCCGATCTATCCCAGGACACCAGACCCAGCTCTGAGCCAATGCTTTCATTTTGACCACGCCTAGGTGACTGGCATGTACAGGTACCTCCTCCAACACTTTTACCATGTGGACCTGAGACCGTGTGTGGTCATCTCTTGTTTCCTTTTCAATCATCTCTGCCGTTGTAGGGACATTTTCAATTTACTTCAGAAAGAATACATCAAGAGGAGTGGTCCCTTTTGTAATTTTTCCGGTATTTCCCTTTCCAAGGGTAAATGGGACAATCCATCCGCATTTTCATGATTAGTTGTCCTCTTGGATTCGATCTTGTTAATGTGTCCTCCATGAAACAGAGCTCATCTCTGTATTTGTGCTGCTGCTGTTAGTGGAACACGGATTGAAGACAGACACCAGTAGTTGATGATCAATAGTGAGAGTAAATACCTTCCCACACATGTACTGGTTGAAATGTATTACACCCCAAGGGCTCTCTGTCAATGTGCGTGTAATCTTTATCTGAAGCAGTAAGGGGACGTTCACTTCCATCATTCATAACGTGACATGACTGCACATATACAAATAAGTGAGGCATCACAGGCAAACTTCACTGGATGATGTTGATCATAAAGTGTGAGTAAAATGTCTGCCATCACCATTTCCTTTGCCTTTTGGAAAATCACCTCACACTGCCATCTCTTCCTGATCTGTAGTACTGAGTTCAGGCACTGGAGCGCAGTAGCCAAATTTGGCAAGGACTATGATAGAAATGGAAAAATCTAGAAAGGACCACAACAATAACATGCCCTTTAACATGGCCTTGGGACATTCACCGCTGCTTGAATTTTCTCAGAACACCTGTGTGTCAATGCTGTGACCACTGTAAGGGATGTTCAGTTTAAAGAATTCACATTTGTTGCATTGTGCTCTGAGCCCATAATCTTGTAATCTTTTTAACACTGTCTTGAGATTTTCAAGTTGCTCCTTGTCATCGTTACCGGTAACAATGATGTCATCCAAGAAACACTGAGTGCTTGGGCAGCCTTGTAGCACCTGGTCCGTGGCTTTCTGCCAGAGTGCAGGTGCAGATGCTACGTCAAAAATAAACCCATTATAGTGATAAAGCCCTTTGTGAGTGTTTATCATGAGAAACACTTTGGGCTCTTAGAGCCGTAGGATCATAGGAAAGTACAGCTCAGAAACAGGTCCTTCAGCCCATCTAGTCCAAGCCATACCATTTAAATTGCCTATTCCCATCAATCTGCACTCAGACCATAGCCCTCTATACCCCTACCTTCCATGTACCTATCCAAACTTCTCTTAAATGTTGAAATTGAGCTTGCATGCACCACTTATGCTGGCAGCTCTTTCTACACTCTCACGACAACCTGAGTGAAGAAATTTCCTCTCATGTTTCCCTTTACAACCCTATCTACCTGTACTGCCACTTTCAATGAATTATGGACTTGTATTCCCAGATCCCTTTGTTCTATTGCATTCTTCAGTGTCCTGCCATTAACACCTCACACTTGTCTGCATTAAACTCCACCTGCCATTTTTTCAGTCAATTTTTCCAGCTGGTCAAGATCCAGCTGTAATCTCTGGTAGTGTTCCTTGCTGTCCACTGCACCCCCAATCTTAGTGTCATCTGCAAATTTGCTGATCCAGCTAACCACATTATCATCCAGATTATTGACATAGATGACAAACAACAACAGACCCAGCACCGATCCCTGCAACACTCCACTAGACACAGGTCTGCAGAGAGGCAACCATCTATGTCCACTCTCTGGCTTGTCCCACAAGTAATCCTACTTCTACCTCATCCTGAATGCCAAGCCAATGAACCTTCTTAACCGACCTCCCATGAAGGACCTTGTCAAATGCCTCGCTAAAGTCTATGTAGACAGCATCCACTGCCTTGCCCTCATCAACTTCCCTGTTAACTTCCTCGAAAAACTCTATAAGATTGGTCAGTCAGCAAAAAGTCATGCTGACTATCACTAATCAGTCCATGGCTGTACAAATATTCATATATCCGGTCCCTTAGAATACTTTCCAATAACTTCTCTGCTACTGAGGCTACTCCTGTTGCCCCTGGACTCCACTTAATCTTGCAAAGAATTCCTTTGACCTCTATGCAGTGATGCTCACTGCCTGCTTCATCATGGATCATATAACGAACCGGACAGGCTTTGCAAAACCTGAATGTGGCATTTTCATTTAACATTATTTTACTCTGGATATGTTTGAGTTTTCCAATGCTGACCTTGAACATTACAATGGCATCATCCAGTACCTTTCTTAATTCGCTTTCAATTGACTGTACTGCGGGGAATGTGGCGCGCAAATGGTAAATGATCTCCAATCAAGTTGTAGCTGTCTCAGCCACTCACAAGCACACAATGCTGCCTCTCCTGTTTTTACCAAACACAAGCCCGATGTTGCTTGTTGGTTCTACTTCCCTGCTACATACCCACAGGAGTTAACTTTTCTCTAGTATAAGTTCTTGGTTGAACATCAGCAGGTTTCAGTTCAAAATCATTTTGTTGAATGACTGAAACAGCCAATCAGTGTCCAATTCCATTTTAATCAATTTGCTTAGACCATTTAGCCCATTGAGTCTGCTTCGCCATGCAGTCATGGCTGATCCTTTCTTTCCCCTCCTCAGCCCCATTTCCTGGCCTTCTCCCCATAACCTTTGATGCCGTATCCAATCAAGAGTCTATCAAGCTCTGCCTTAAATATGCACAGCGACCCGTGGTAATAAATTTCACAAATTATGGTCTTAACAGCAGAGTTCAGTGCTAGAGTGTTCATCAGGTTTGTAGAGCTATCCATCAGTGGAGAGTGGACAGTGCTATTCTTTTGTTCAAGAAAAGTAATGTGGATAATCCTGGGAATTATAGACCAGTGAATCTTACATCAGTGGTGGGCAAACTGTTGTAGAGGATTCTGAAAGGCAGGATTGGCAAGCTTTTGGAAAAGTATAGTCTGATCAGGGAGAGTCAGATGGTTTTGTGGGAAGCAGTCCATTTACTTATGAGCATGAATAAATTTTTGAGGAAATGACAAAACACATTGATGAAGGTAGAGCAGTGAATGTGGATATGTATTTTGATATGGCATTTGACAAGCTTCCCCGTGTTAGGCTCATTCAGAAAGTCAGGAAGCATGGGGTTCGTGGGAACTTGGCTGCGTGGATTCAGAACAGCCTTGTCCACAGAAAGCAGAGGGTAGTAGTAGGTGGAGTGTACTCTATCCATGAAGAGTGGATCTCTTCTGGTATCCCTGATTATTTTTTTTGAATTCAGCGATACAACACGAAACGGGCCCTCTGAGCCGTGTCACCCAGCAACCCACTGATCGAAACCTAAGCTCATCACAGGACAATTGACAACCACCAATTAACCTGCCAATAGGCAAACCTTTGGACTGTGGGAGGACGCAGGAAAAACTTTGTTACAAAGGATGCTGGAATTGAACTGGAATTGAACCCTGAGCCCTGAATTTACCCAGAAAAGTATGAAGTGATACACTTAGAAAGTCAAATCCTAAGCAGAGTGCAAGGTTAAGGGCAGGATTGTTAGCAGTGTGGGGGAAACAGAGAACCTTGGGGTCCACTTCCAAAGATCCCAAAATGCATGTAGACATGTGGTCGATTAAGAAGACATATTAGTCAGGGAAGTGAGTTAAAGAACCACAATGTAACGCGACAGCTCCTTAAAATACTGGACAGATCAAATGTGGAGTATTGTGTTCAGCTCTGGTTGCATCATTATAGGACGGATGTGGAAGGAGAATAAGTGGTGACATAATGAGATGTAGAAGATGATAAGAGGCATAGACAGAGTGGACAACCAGCACTCTTCCCCCCCCCCCCCCCCCAAGTGGCAATGCCTAACACAAGAGGCATAATTAAAGGTGATTGGAGGTAAGTATAGGAGGGACATCAGAGGTAAGTCAGAGAGTGGTGGGTGAATGGAATGCGTTGCCGGGGTGGTGATATAAGCAGATACATTACGGACATTTAAAAGACTCTTAGATAGGCACATGGATGAAAGATAAATGGAGGGCTATGTAGTGGCGAAGCACTGGATTGATCATGGAGTAGATTAAACCATGAGCTGAAGGGCCTGAACTATATGTACCCCTATACATTGTATGTTCAACACAGAAACAGGCCCTTTGTCTCAACTGGTCCAAGCCGACCAAGATGCCCCTTCCCAACTAGTCCCATTTGCAATGAGCTCAGCTTTCCAGTACTTTACCCGTCCAATGTATTTTAAAAGTTGTTATTGTACTTGCCTCAACCACGTCTTTTGGCAGATCACTCCACATACATACATTTTTGTGTGAAAAGTTTTCTCCTCAAGTTCCCATCTCACCTTAAACCCAAGCTGATATCCCAATTTCAGAAAGAGTGCATCGGCTCAATCCATTTCCCTCTTGATTTCATGCACCTTTGTGAGGTCACCGCTCAGTCTGCAACACTAAAGAGCTTGCCGGTCTCCTGTGGCTCCACACAAAGATATCCCCATTGACCTTTGGTGCTATTCTCTCTCTAGTTACTCTTTTCCCTTAACATATTCATAAACCCTTTAGGATTCATCTTAATCTTCACTGCCAAAGCCATCCAATGCCCCCTTCTACCCCTCCAGGTATACACCTTGATTAGAAGGAAAGATGTAAAGGAGAGAGAATGTGACCAATTATATAAACAATGTTATGAACCGATAGCCAAGGCCCGATCACATCCTTGCCTTCTTAGGTAGGTGTAATTCTTAGAGGGAAAAGAAGAAATTAATACCTATATGAGCACAAGGATTGGATCAAAAACACCAAAGGATGAATCACAATAAAAAAAATCAGTTTGTGTTGAATGTACTTTAATCTGCAGTAACTTGAAAGTACATGAGCTGAAGATATTTAAATAGATTTAAAATATTGTGAAAGCCAGACTTTGACACAATTGTACAACAAAAAAAACCAGTCACTTTGTATGTTTGCATTGTCTGTGCAGAGAATCTTGACCCTTTGCCAGCAAGCATAGAAAAAAAATCACATCACCAGAATGAGATTTTTAAATTTTCCACAGATTTGAAATATTTGCTGCTACTAAGGAATCCTGAGAAAACAAAAGGTGGTCTGTGTACAACAAACTTATTGCGTTGACTCCTGTTTAAAATTCTCCACAAGGGGTGCATTAGATATTCAAATTGTGCTTTGAAAAAAAATCAGAGGCAGCAGAATATTTAGTTCTCCCCAAATGTGACATTTACAGTTTCAATGAACAACCAGGGGACATGACATTTTACCCAATGTGTGGAAAAAAGAGAACTAAATTACCTTTGAGTTAAATCATTTTGAAAAACAATGCATCCAGATGATGATTGCAGCAGTAAACTACTAGCAAATTAAATTCACAATCCACTTGTGACACCGAAAAGCAATATGTCAGATGCTTCTGGTAGGCAAGATTTCCAGGGGAATTCCAATGACATTCCACAGAAGTTCCAGCAGGAACTAGAGAAAAAATGTAGAAGTTGCTGGCACTGATTTCATGAAATCAATTTTAGTTACAAAGAAAATTTCACACCCAAAATCTATTGTTTCCATGTATTTTCATTGTAATATATCCCAGTGGCTGAAAGAAACCCCATACAGACTAGATTGTTCTTTGTGTGCTCATTAGACTGGACCAAGTTTTACTCCTTGTAAAGAGAATGATGTCCCCAGCGATAATGGGTAAAATATGCTTGTGATGGCACCAGTACATATTGGCTGATAAAGCGGATCTCATCAGTTAGCTGGCAGTACAAAAGCACTATGTTTCCTTTAGAACACTGATTCCCAAGTCTGGAATGTTGGTAGGTGGAAACTACGTGAGAGTTAGTTTGCACTCAGTCACAACATCTAATGAAGTTTCACAAAAAGTTGTAGACTTGAACCACTGACTTCTTCTCTATCCACAGATGGTGCCTGACCTGCTGAGTTTTTCCAGCATTTTCAGTTTTAACTAAACATTCCAACTTGTTCCATCTGCTCAATGGTTAAACAGGAGATTGAAAGAGACTTCAACCTTCTTCCAGCATACAATTTGACCTTGGCCCCTACTCCATTTATCTGTCATATCAAACCCCTTTATTATTTTGAGAACAGTATAAATCAAGCTTGTGAAGTCAAAATAAATCATGCAACCTTTCCTCAAATCCCTAATACAATTCCTCTCAATCTGTATTACATCCTTTCTAAAAGGCAAACATGGCGTCCAGTCTTCTATATAAAAAACTGCAAGGCTAAGGACAAGTGCAAATGTCATTAACAATATGCACAAATGGCCTTCCAATGACCAGCAAATTTAAACTCTGTCTCACTCTCATAACCGCCAGAAATGTCGTATCAAATATAGTTTATTATTTGTTCTGCAGCAATTAATACTAGGACCCTGTTTTTGAACTTTACTTCAAATGATGTGTAAAAAGTTAGAACGTCCGCATATAAATATGATGTCTGTGCTTAAAAAACTTATCTTGTGATATACTGTTACAATATATTATCCTCGTGTAAAATGAACTACAAAAAAGATCTACACACAAAGATCACAGACTTATTACTTAAACACTAACAACATAAAAATTTGAAACAGTATTAAATATTTTCTGTTAGCAGATACACTGCTTGAAAAGATGCAGAATGGCTATTTCAAATCTGTTCTACTGTTACCATTTGTTGTGCTTTTGAAAAACTTAATTCCTTTGGGAGAACCAGATTTCCCTTTGCCAGTATCCATGATGAATTCAGGACACAATCGAGATCTGAACTCACAGAAAAGCAGCCACGTATATTTATGATGGGAACCATCTACAGCAGGTCAAAGGAACATAGCCTGCTCCCTTTCTTTGAGCTGGAAGAAGAGCACCAGATTTCTAAGCAGCTGGGGATAGTTTCCCTCGAATGGCAAGCTTATAAAGTTACCCCCTCCCAATCCCATTGTGGGCTCAGCAACAGTGGTCATCAATGGGAATACACAGGTTGTCAATCTCAAAGCATCGTCACATTATTGGGATGAATACACAAAGTATTTCTGAAGAACAGTGCACCATGAGCCACCAAATTGTAGAGCATTGGGAGGTCACATCTGAGTGATGTAACAGGCGAAGATCGAGTATTAGAAGAGTAGATTTGTGAGGGAACTCCTGGCCTTAGGAAGGTGGTAACTTTAGACCCTTGCAACAGTTTCATCTGATAAATGAGAAGATATTTTTCAATCCTTTCCCCATTCATCAGTAAGTTAATGGCACCAGCATGAAACAGATCCTTCAAATTCCGTCCATTATATCTGAAATATTAAATATGTGATCCTGGCACTACACAGAATAAAATAGATTTTTACATTATGGCACTGATATTGTGCTTAACACTAACAAAATTGAAAATAACTTTGTTACAATCTGTGGTTAAAATAATGAGGTTTAAAATCACCTTTGATATTAAAATGTATGCATCAATTAAAATCACCGCATATTATTGTTTTTCTACTATGACACACCAGTTGCCATGATCATAACAGGAACTCTGAATGTGAAGTTCTTGCACATTCTCTTCGATGAGCTGAACCAATTCTCCTTCCCTGAAGACATGATAATATCGCATGAATTCTGTGGCATCTGGAATTATCTCTTCCTTATCATCCAAAGCCACAGCTTTGATACTGTCAATCACAGAGTCTGTTGACTCTGTTGTTGAAGTCCTTTTAAAAACCCTGGCCCCAGTTCCCTCAGACTTTTGTGCTCCTTCATGCATCTGACTGTCTTCTACAGAGTTAGTCCGAAAAGGATTTAGATCTCCTGGTCTGCTTATTTCACCTTGCTGTTTTCCTTGCTTTGTTTTTAATGAGTTCACATTTCTGGTCTCTAACCATTGTGCTTCTTCATGCTTTGGATTTTCAGCAAACACTTCCTCATCAAAACTGTCTGTCTTCACCAGTGGTGGGCAATCTGCTTCCAAACTGCAGTGCCGGGATGATATGCCCAACTTTCCCACAGGCTGCATGGAAACAGTAGTACTTCTCCATGAATGCATTAGGTCCGGTGACTGCTTCATTGACTTTAGTTGGTCAATGTGTGACTGCATTGTAACCTCGTCAAGTGATTTGGAGAAGAACCACGAACGAAGTGATTTTCCCAGATTCTTGTAAAGTCGATACTCTTGATCTTTGAACATCCTGGGGCAGCAATTTTCTAACAAAGTTTGATTGTCACTTCTGTATGAAAGTATTGTGTGTTGATCCTGTCTAAGAGACAACATTGTGCTGCATTCACTTTGAACTGCCTTTATTGAGTCTTTATCTTCTGCCTTGAAATTCCTTCCGACTATGGGTTGATTATTATTTTGACTAGACTCTGATGATGGTCTAGAACACAGGGATCGGTTCCAAGGAACAAAGATGTCTTGTTTATCAAAGCGACGATATTTTTGTTCCATGGCCCATACATAAATCATCATTTGACCTCCACGGAGCAAAGTTCTCGCCATTTCTTTTATTGCTCTAATTCGCCTGGCCTTTGTTGAAAAATGATGAATCACTACATTAAGACAATGATAAAATTAGTTTGTAATGGGTATTCATGCACAAGAACATGTCTAGTGTTACAAGTTGGAGATGAAATAGGCAGGAGGGTGACAAATTGGATAGGTTTTTCTAAAGGACTGATATTGTATGGTGGGCCAAATGGCCAGCTTTTGTGCTTTACAACTCTACTTCCTTCAGATAGTACACTGCAAGTACAGTATTAGTTTTATGACAATAATAAATATGTGTAGCCTAAACATGTTAAAAAATATAACCTATGGAGGGGAATAAACATCTGTTGTTTTTGGTCAAGCTCCTTCATCAGGTCTGGAAAGGGAAGGGACAGAAGCCAGATAAATGTGCAGGGGGTGGGGAGCTACAAGCTGGCAGGTGGTAGGTGAAACCAGGTGAGCAGGTATGTGTGAGGAGGCAGTGAAGCTGGGAGGTGATAACTGGAAGAGGTAAAGGGCTGAGGAAGGAGGAATCTGATAGGAGGACAGTGGACACTGAGAGAAAGGGAACGAGGAGGAGCACCAGAGGGAGGTGATGAGCAGGGCAGGAGAAGAGAAGGGGTAAGAATGGAGCCAGAATGGGGAATGGAAAAGGAGAGAAGGGGAGAGAAGGAGGAGAGATTACTGGAAGGGTCACAGCTAGAAATGTTGATTGTTTATTCGTCTGCATAGCTGCTGCCTGACATGGCTGAGTTCCTCCAGCATTTTAAATGTGTTGTCCTGCATTTCCTGCATTTCCAGCATTAGTTGCGTATCTTGTGTAAAAGAACAGGTTTAACTTTTGGAGGAGCTCAGCAGGTTAGTCAGCATCTGTGGAAGGAAATGGACAGTCCACATTTCACCTGGATTGAAAGACAGAGGGAAAAAAAACAATACTAAAGATAGAGGGGAGGCAGCCCTTATGAAAAGTAGTGATGAAATAGGCAGGAAGGCAGACTGGAGATCCCTCCTATTGTCTCTGATAATTGTAATAATACTGATTGGTGGGAAAATCTGTGGATGGATTTCAGGAGTCTGTGGTTTTACCATCACCCTCCAACAAATCAAGAAAGTGAATTAAGATTCACATTGGGTACAGCCTGGGTAAAAACTGTGCCTTTTCTGAAAAAAACCACTGCAATGTAAGCAAGAAAAAATACTGGTACATGTAATGTCCTGCACATTTTCTGGCCGATGTTTCCTCTTTAACCTGTGTTGCAGTTCCCTGGGACACCAGCAATTACCCTTCCTTCCACTGACTGCAGCTGCTGGGGACTGCTGAAGAACAAGCCCTCTCCCCTCTCCCATTCTGCAGCCAGCACTACCACATCATCCTTTTCCCTTTACTTAGATTTAATAAGTACCTTTTGTTTGTAATTCCTGTTGTGGCCTAACTCCTTTGTGTTACTTCCTGAGAGCCAAGGTTTTAACATGATGGGAGCTCACCCAATTTTTTTTTATTTTGGAAGTACGGGACTACATTGTGTTTGCCCCAATAATTTCTTGTACTGTACAGGCCATTTGTTTGTTTGTTACCAGCGCACACAAAAAGCTGGAGGATGTCAGCAGGCCAGGCGGTATCTATGGAAAAGAGTACAGTTGACATTTCGAGCTGAGACCCTTCAGTAGAACTGGAGAAAAAAATGCTGAGGAGTCGGAGGTAGAAAGTGCATGGAGGGGAGAAAGAAAGACAAGGTGATAGGGAGGGGTGAAGTAAAGAGCTGGGGTGGATAATCCATATTCTGTTCTACTTTGGTAGTTGACGAGTATCATCTAGTTCTATTTTTGTAATTGTGACCTGAATGGCTATTTTGTAGAGAGAGCAAAATTTGTTGCATTATTTGTAGGTAGCTGTGTGCTGTATTGGGCCCTCTTGTGTGTTATGTACACTCTCAGTTTGTGTATTAAATGCCACATTCGTATGTTTGTGCTGACCTCTGCACTTTGTCATTAGTGTAGTGTACGAAAGCTTTTAAATTTTAAATTTGGCATCCCTTGAAGAGCTCATTAAAGAATCTTCTGAGGAGCTTCTTGAGCTGTTTACAAAGGATCAACTTTTGCAGCTGGCTTCTCATTACAAAATTGTGCTTACCGGCACTGAAAAATGGTTAAAAGGGAAGTGCTGATAGACACTGGGGTTCCTGATGCTAGTTCTATCTCCCCCCCCACCCCCAAACCTACTCCTTTCTCAGAGTCTGCCACTGAGTTGAGGCTGAAGGAGACAGCACTGCAAGAGAAGCAGTTAGAGGACAAGCACAAGGAACACCAAATGGACACCAAATGCATTTAGAACTTGAGTGTTTCTTTAAGGAATTAGGGTTCAAGAAGGCTCACAATTCTGATCCTTCTTTATTGGATGGAGGTAGCCATATTAAGTTAGTTCCACCATTTGCAGAGAAGGATGTCAAGAAATTCTTCTTTAGTTTTGAATGGGTGGCTACCACTTCAAATTAGCCTAAACATGTCTGGACTCTGCTTTTTCAGAGCGTTTTGAAAGGCAAGGCTCAGGACGCCTACACTGTTCTAAGCATTGGAAGGAGCTCAGACTATGATGAGGTCAAAGTGGCCATCTTGAAATCTTACAAGTTGGTTCCTAAGGCTCATCGCCAGCACTTTAGGAGCTAGTTAGCTTGGCCAGCAAACATATCTGAAGTTTGCAAAAGAGAAAAAGAATCTGTTTGACAGGTGGTGTTTAGCTCAACAAGGAGTAACTAGAGAACACCTGAGTCATCTCATCTTGCTTTAGAAATTTAAGAGCATCCCATCTGTTAATGCAGTTGTTTATTTAAATGAGTAAAAAGCCCCAACCCTTGAGCAAGCTCCATATTGGCAGATGAGTATGTTTGAACCCATAAATTCTTTTTTGGCAGTAAACAGCAAGCTGAGTACAGCGGTAAAAGCCTATAAAATCAGGCACTATCGTCAAAATAGTGCCACCTGCCTCACCCCAGCTAAGAATTTTATATCTGAGAATGCCACAGCTGACTGAGTGTGTTTCTACCACAAGAAACCTGGTCACCTAATTGCTGGATGTTCGGTGCTTAATAAGAAGCAGAAAACTGTGAAGCCTGTAGCTTTTGTGAAAACTGGAGCAAATTACTGTGTCTCCAGATAGTGATGTCTCAAGCAAGAAACACGTGTTGGCAGGCTCTTCCTTCCTGATGGACATTTCCGCTTCTCATCCTGAGTCAAAGCTACCCACTACGACCTGGAGGGACACGGGAGCTTTTCAGTCTGCAATTCTCCAGGATGCTTTGCTATTCTCTGAGTCTGCTATGGTTTCAGAGAAATGTGTGAAAAAGGGTCTGGTGTAGGTTTTTTATCTATGCCTTTGCATAAGGTTTGTCTCCAATCAGGTTTGGTTTCTGGTGAGGTTGTTGTTGCCCTCCATTCCCAGATCCCAGCTGAAGATGAGTCTTTCATTTTAGGGAACAATTCGGCAGGTCATAGAGTGCTACCTACTCCTGAAGTAACTGCTAACCCTATGATGCAGGAGGGCCCAAATGAGCTTGAACTAACTTTCTCAGACACCTCTCCTGTTTGCGTTACTACTCATGCAATGTCTAGGAAAGATCAAAGCAAGGAGAAGAGCTCTGACAATCTCCCTGATATTGCCCTCTGTGACACTTTTATGGCCAAAGGTGATGTAGATCTAACAGGGTTTGGCCAAGTGCTTCCCTCTCATGAACAGCTAGTGCTCGAACAGAAAAGAGATTGTTCTCGGTCTCCTCTGTTTGAAGAGGTGGTCTCAGAGGAAGCAATTGTAGAGGCTTCCTATGGCCATTTTATTAGCAATTTGTGTTAGTGAGAAAGTGGGCTGCTCCAAAAGTGTCCGTTCAGGATGATTGGAGTAGTGTTTATCAAACTGTTGTTCCTGATGTTTACTGGCCTGACATATCATTGCCTTGCTGCTCCTTCAGGCACCAGGAAAGCTCTTAACCATGTGCTTTTCTTCCGGCCTGGTGTGAGACCTGATATAGCTTAGTACTCTAAGTCATGTCAGGTGTGTCAGGTTGTTGGTAAGCCGCATCAGAAGATCCCTGTTGCTCCGCTACATCCTATCCCTGACATTGGGGTAGCTTTAGGTTGCCCCAGAGCAAACTTTTAAGGGTAGGAGTGTAATGCCCTGTACATTTCCTGGCCTGTGTTTTTTGTTGCAGTTCCCTGGGACACCTGCAATCACCCTTTCTTTGCCAGCACCTGCTGGGGTCTGCTTAAAAACAAGGCACCTCCCACTCCCTCTCTCCCCCATTATGCAGTCAGCTCATTATACACCACCCAGCTCCCCTTTACCTTAACTTTAATTTAATAAATATCTTTATTCTATGGTGGCCTGACTCCTTTGTGTTACTTCCTGAGAGCCGAGTTTGTAATATGTAGTTGTTCTGAAATTACATTGCCTTGTTATATACTGTAGCTGGCCACCAATGTTCTCTGGTGGGAGCAAACTGGTCTGAAAAATGCTGAATCGGTCAATCCACTGAGAGGAAGAGTCATTAGGCAAGGAGGAAGGGACAAAGAGAAGAGAGAAATGAAAAGGGGAACGGAACATCTTTACTCTTCAAGGTAAACAGAGCTTCCAGAACAAGCTACTTCATGATTTATTTACTTAGAGATGTACAGTAACACAGAATAGGCCCTTCCTGCCCTTTGAACTGTGCTGCCTGGCAACCTCCGACTCAACACTAACCTAATCACAGGGCAATTTACAATGACCAACTAACCAATTGACCAGTAAGTCTTTCAGGCACTGGAGTCTTTCAGAGTTTGGCGATTCACCCGACATGCAGGGGTTTTGTATGGAAGCTTTAAAGCATCAACAAAGGGGAAAGGAAAAAAAAGGGGAGGGCAACAAAGACAAAAGGCAATCTCCAAGATGGAGGGCCATGCTGCAAGAGGATGTGAGGGTTATTTTGGCGCCCCAAGAGGATGACAGATCATGCCAAAATGCAAGGACAGTGGTTAGCTGTTGACTGAAGGGTTAGCTAACTCCTTCACAACCACTGATGAAAAATAAAAAGCAGAAATAAATGTGATGAATAAGCTCAAAAATGCACCACAGTTAACTGTCAGCTGGTCATGCAGAGCAGCAGAAAGAAGGTACAAAGACCCAAGGTCAATTAGTGGTGAGGACAACTCCCGAAATCATGACTAACTTTCATTTAAGTAGCTTTGTGTTGACTGAAGGTGTCAACAGATCTGTGGACAGTTCCTGTATAAGGCCCTCAGAGAGGACCATTTGGCTGCTGCTCCAACTGGATGTCCAATTGTCAGTTAAAGTGAGTGGAAGCCAGGAATACCACTTCTGTGCAGACACCAGGGCTGCAGAGAAAGAATTGGCATGAATGGCCTTTGCCCCAGTTTCTTCTTCCTTGTACGTAGGAATAAACTTGGTTTAGACCCAGAGCAAAAAAAAATCTCCCTTGGGTCTCTGCTTGACATGACAATTTATTTTGTTCTTTTTTATGGATGTCTTGGCTGTAATTACATAACATGTGGAATTAGCTTAAAAATCATGTGCTCTCCCTTAAGGGACTAAGAGGTTACAGATCTATTTCAAGTTCATTTCTGCTGGAAAATTACTTTCCTTGCCTGTTCTAGCTACTGGAGCACTGATGCAGGCTAGCCACCGTTCTGTTCAATGAGGCAATAACTTGGAATTCAGACTGATTCAAATAAACCTCATGAGGTAGAGTTTTCATTTGAACATGGAACCCTAGTATGGATCTGGAGTAAGCTTCCCTCCACATTCTGCCATTAAACCTCGAAAGATAGTGGAAATACATGTTCTAATTTAAAATACATCTTAAGAGATGATTCAGCCAAGAATAGTTCAAACAAGCCATGATAAGTGCTATTTGTGTACAAATACGAATTCATTGCACCTGAATTATGAATGGATTTAAAATCTTTATTGTTGTCTTTGGAGTCTATTTGATGTATGTCCATAGTGAAGAATTATACAAGCCTCCATAAGGAGGACTATGATGCCAACAGAGATTAAACTTGTTTCAGAATTTAGATCAAGAGATGTTAGGATTTCTGCAGCTTACCGAAGTATCTAAAACAAGGTCTCCCCCTCCATCAGGGACATTCCCAGCAAAACAATGTTAAAACATGTTCCCACTGATTCTCATAATGCTGAGTCTTTCTTGTATGAGGAACCCACCCAAGCTGAATGGCACTGAGCATTAACTCGTCTTTGTTTTACAAGCACCCCATAGAGCACTTGCACTTAGAGGCTTCCCTTGATATGTAACTATAGAAGAATTCAGGACCTGCAGCCAGGTGAATCTTCGATTCCACTGGCAACCCACGACTCCTGGGTATTTTCCAGGGTGGCACTGACAATAAATGGATGAGGATTCAAGTTATGGTCCAAGGGGACAGAAACTGAACAGGTGACTCCATTCCACTGCATGCCATATTCCAAGCAATAAAGTGAGTCAGGATAAGCAATTGCCCTTCCTCCAAGTATGAGATAAAACTAAATCACAATTGCCAGTAACAGACATGGTTTTATCTTACTACGGCCTTAAATTCCCCCCCGCAGAAATTTCAGAGACATGCCAAGCTTGTCACACACTGCTCTATCTTTTTGCATGCAAAGCTGGGATATTTTCTCTTACCTCCAATGGAAATGACCGCATTAAAACACTGGTCCCTGTAGGGAAGAATGAGGTTGTCACATACCATGACTTCGTGTCCATGGCTTTTGGCAATCTCCACCAAAGGGTTACAATAATCACTGCCCAGCTTGTAAGCCTGGCTGTTCACACTGAGATATTTTCCAGTCCCACATCCTGCAATGAAGAAAAGCTGTAGTCAACAGCAATAAATTGCTTCTTACAGGAGTCTTTTTATATGTGGTGCTGAGCATTCCACAATCCAATATTCCTATTGAAAAGCATCAGTGAGAAGAACAACATTCTGGAAAATTCCAAGCAAACAAAATATTTTCACTCACAGTGAGAAGTTATCCTATTGGAATAGAGAAATGTTGCTGCCAGCACATTACACACTAGTCTAAATGAGTTGAGAGTCTGAGGAAGGTCCTGGACAATACTGTATGACGACAAGAAGATAGTCAGGATCGGCAGTGTGGTAGTGGTACAATTTGCTGCTAGGACCAGGAATCCTGAAATGGTTCTGAGTATTGTTATCTCAAATGGTCTCAGGGAGGAATTGACAGATTTAATAAAAATAACATCTGGTAAGTGAGGGATTGTGGCCAAGTGTTGAGGGTCAAATTGTCATCACTTATATAGGGTTCACATTCACTGGTTCCCACATGGGCTGTTACTATTGTACCTCGCAGCCTTTCCATCAACAGACAGCCTCTTCTGCCAGCAATCCAACCTCAGCCAAGGGTTGTTGTTGCACCTGGATGGCTGAGTCCTGGAAGGCTTTGGTGTGAGATAGGGCGTGGGAAGGAATGGGGTCCCTGGCTCAGTCTGGACCAGAAGAGCAGGAGAGATGGGAAAAGATAGCTTTCTGCAAAATGAGCAAAACAAAGTCGATGGTCAGCAATTGATAGATAGCAATCAGGAAGTTAGGAGTTTGAAACAGTTCTAAATTATTGGAGTCACTTAAATTATTTGTCACTTTTAACCAGTAACACTCACCAAAAGGAATTGAGATTGGATTGCAAATGCAATCAGAAGTTAGAAATTTGCTATTTACAAAGAAATGTTCCTTTATCATTAAGGTGGGTTTACAAATTTTATGTACAACCTGGAAATGGGACTGTTATAGAGCTCATTGTCAGTCAGATGTGATGGGTATAGTCAAAAGATTGGTGGCTGCCTAGACTGTTCCTTAATTTCACAAACCTTCATTGCTTTTGCATGGGAAGGAATGTATTTTTGTATGATTCGTTTAAAACTTTGACAACTCGAGGTATTTCAATTCAATAGTTTTATAGTGCAGCCCTGCCTATGCTTTGCACTGCCAAAATAAAATTCAATGGTTGACATTTCGAATCAAGATGAAGTGCCTCAACCCAAAATATTGACTGTCCATTTCCCTCCATAGATGCTGCCTAACGCACTGAGCTCCCCCAGCATCTTGCCCATTTGTCCTGGTTCCAGCATCTACTGTCTCTTGTGTCTCCACAGTGAGAGGCTACTTTACACCTGGGAGATAATGGAAAGGTTAATTTGACATACTGTCTGCTCTTATAGCACATTAAGGACAATCATTGACAATCACATTTTGTAGCTGCATTTAATTGGTGAGAGGCATTAGGTATTGGATCAGACAATCTGCTACATCTAAACGAACATTACTAGCAGAAGATGATTCACAAGTTAGTAACCAGTTTGGAATTTAATTCTCATGTGTTACAAGTTCTTCCAGCAGACCCACCATGGTCAAGAAAAGACGACGTTTACTGGGGTAAAGACATGGAGTAAGATGTTTACAATTTTGTTACAATTTCAAATAGCTGATGGGTGAATTTTATGTTGACAGGCTGCCAAATGATAACATTGCGCTGAGTGATAAGTGCATCTCCCCCATTTCCTGCACATCTGCCCTCACCCCATCTGCCCGCCACCCCACTTGGGATAGGGTTCCCCTTGTCCTCACCTACCACCCCACCAGCCTCCAGGTCCAAGGTATAATTCTCCATAACTTCCGCCACCTCCGACGGGATCCCACTACCAAGCACATCTTACCCTCCCCCCTTTCTGCCTTTCACAGGGATCGCTCACTATGTGACTCCCTTGTCCACTCATCCCCCCCATCCCTTCCCACCGATCTCCCTCCTGGCACTTATCCTTGTAAGCGGAACAAGTGCTACACCTCCCTCCCTCACCACCATTCAGGGCCTCAGACAGTCCTTCCAGGTGAGGCGACACTTCACCTGTGAGTCAGCTGGTGTGGTATACTGCGTCCGGTGCTCCCGGTATGGCCTTTTGTATATTGGTGAGACCCGACTCAGACTGGGAGACCATTTCGCTGAACACTTACGCTCTGTCCACCAGAGAAAGCAGGATCTCCCAGTGGCCACACATTTTAATACCACACCCCATTCCCATTCTGATATGTCTATCCATGGCCTCCTCTACTGTCAAGATGAAGCCACACTCAGGTTGGAGGAACAACACCTTATATACCGGCTGGGTAGCCTCCAACCTGATGGCATGAACATTGACTTCTCTACCTTCCGTTAATGCCCCTCCTCCCCTTCTTACCCCATCCCTGACATATTTAGTTGTTTGTTTTTTTCTTTCTCTCTGCCCATCACTCTGCCTGTTCTCCACCTCTCTCTGGTGCTCCCCTCCCCCTTTCTTTCTCCCTAGGACTCCTGTCCCATGATCCTTTCCCTTCTCCAGCTCTGTATCACTTTTGCCAATCACCTTTCCAGCTCTTAGCTTCATCCCACCCCCTCCAGTCTTCTCCTATCATTTCACATTTCCCCCTCCTCCTCCTACTTTCAAATCTCTTAGTATCTTTCCTTTCAGTTAGTCCTTACAAAGGGTCTCAGCCCAAAACGTCGACAGTGCTTCTCCCTATCGATGCTGCCTGGCCTGCTGCGTTCCACCAGCATTTTGTGTGTGTTGTTGTTCGAATTTCCAATATCTGCAGATTTCCTCGTGTTTGCTCTATAAATTATGGGAAACAGCTGGGGGATGGGAATTCATAGGATTGTTCTGAAAGCTAGTGCAAGCTCAGTGAGACAAATATCTCATTTTACATTACAATAAAACATTAAAATTATTGGAACAGTTCATTAGAGTTAATCTGCAGATACAATTTCAACAAAGTCTCTGCAAACAACTCACGATAAAATGGCAGCAACATTTCCCAACTGAAGCCAAGGGAGATTCAGACAAAAATGCAATGAGTAGATGATAGATACAGAAGCAATTTGATTATTTCCTGACAAAAGGAGTAGAAACTCAGTTACATACAAACTACATGCACAAAATCAATTGCAGTAATGTAGTCCCTGAGTGTAATGGTGAGGGCTATTACCTGATTCTGCCAGGGAATAACGATGGCACAATATGTAGACTATTTAAGATTAATAAAGATGGCAAATTTGCAACCAAATTCAAACAATAGTAATAAAAACATAAAAACTGAAATTGGTCTATCAACACAAAAATGACTTTCAAATGAGAAATGTTAAAATGGAAAGTACCTTTGCCAGATGCTTACTAGGCAGATGATATATGTTGCCTTTACTTGTTCACTCTTGAGTTGTGGAAACATGCACTTCCATTAACTGACAGAAAAAGACAAGATGTTTCCAAACCACCAGCCAATTCCACAGTGTGACCAGATCTTGGTGTTTGTTTTGAGATTGTTCTCAACTGATTTGTGCTATTTGTCTCAGATCTGACTAAATTCCTTCCCCATTAATTTATAACTAGAGTGATATGCCCCTTATAACAGTGTATTGATGAAATTAGTATGCAATATACCAATGGAAATTAGATGGCTCTATGTTTAATCCTAATTCTTAATTGATTTTTGCCAAGGTGGTAAAGCACCCATGAGCTCTATAACACCCATGGGCTCAGTAAGCTAAAATTTGGCCGCTGCTGCCATAAGCAACTTCCCAACCTGTTCCCACCTCTCTGTGTGTGAGCACATGCATGGAAGACAAGTGAATACAGGATCTGTCTCATTGGCGATGAGCTTTCCTCTCACCCCTTCCCTTTCCATTCCAAAAAGTGACTGATTTCACAGAAATGTGGGTCTTGCTGCCTATGTGATGGAAAGTATTCCAGTGAGAAACAGAAGTGTATCTCATGCCCTTGGAATTGCATTGAAGTAGAATGGCTGCTTGTGTGATAGGGTGCAATGATGGGGTTAGGAGGTGAATACTGATGAAAAAAATAATAAAGGTCCACAAACTACAATGTCAAATCTGAGTGACCTATACTTATCAGTTTGTAGTTATGTAGAGCATTTAACAGAGGCATGACTGTGCACCAGGAATGACCAGTCACAATTTGAAACATCAGACATCCCTTTACCTCTGTAGATACTGCTTGACCCATTGTTCCTCGAGCAATTTGTTTTTTACTCCGGATTCCAGCATCTGTAGTCTCCCATGATTCCTTGAAAGGAGGATTTTGATCTTTGGGTTTAGATTAAGTGGATTGGGTCCATGCTCTCTTGCATTTAGAGAAATGAAACACGTGGAATTCCTATGGGACTTGCCTATACAGATGCAAGGTTAATGATTCCCCTGGCTGGTGCTTCAAAATAAGGGATTAGCTATTCAGGTCTGGATTTTATGAAACTTTGGGAGCTGAGAACTGTGGGGCTCAGTTGTTGAGTATAATCAAGTTGAAGTCAATAGATTTTTGGATTAGAAGAGAAGATAAGGAATTATTGCAGGAAAATAACCTCGAGTTAAGAGATCACTAATGAACTTATTGAACATAGAACACAAGTTGCTCCTGCATCTGATTGTTACGTTTCTAAGGCTTCATGGTGACCCACACAAATGGTAAGTGACAGGATTCCCAAACCTGAAAGCATTCATTTACTGAGGATGCTTACCAATATCAGCAATGATACTGCCTGGTTCTTGGTCCAAGAGGAACTGTCTGACATATGGCCAGGCCTTGCTTCGGATCTCATTGAAGTAAGGTGCTGTTTGCTTGTATACATGATGAACATGTGCTTCTTCCAACTGAATGGCTTCTAACTCCATCCTGTAGGATACAAGGAGATACTGGATTTATGAATAAACTATGTAGACTGGAAGCAATTAGTGCATTTCCTTGAACACCATTCAACCTGATTTGATCCAAAATTGTCAGTGTTTCATAACTCCTGATTGCCATCAATACAAAATTGTTTCCATTTGTATTGTTGTTGCTTGAAAGGCACATTTCAAGTCATAAATGGTTATCAGAATTGTGGTTGGAGATTTACCTCAACAACTGCACAGTTTGACAATGTTCCTATATTGGTATATAATTAGATTAATAAGGATTTTTATTTTGGATAGATGCAAGTTAGTAGGTAATAGGCCGTAATTTATCAAGAAATATTTGGAAAATGGTGTCAGTCAGCATCTGTGGAGAGACACAATAAGTGACTTTCTCAGTTCATTTGCAATGTCATCAATCTGAAACTTAGATTAAACATGCTGCTAAACCCACAATGTGAGCATTGTCTGCAACATTATCACAGTTAGCCTGATTGATAATCACATGATCATAAGACATAGGAGCAGGATTAGGACATTTGGCCCGTCGAGTCTGCTCCGCCATACAGTCATGGCTGATTCTTTCTTCTATCTCCTCAACCTCATTCCCGGCCTTCTCCCCATAAACTCTGATGCCATGTCAATCAAGAACCTATCAATCTTTGCCTTAAATACACCCAAAGACCTGGCTTCCACAGCTGCCAGTGATAACAAATTCCACAAATTCACCACCTCTCTATCCTGACACTATGCCCTCTTGTCCTAGACTCCCCCACTATTGGAAACATTCCTTCCACGTCTACTTTGTCTAGGCCTTTGAAAGGTTTCAATGAGATCCCCCCACCCATCCTTCTAAATTCCAGTGAGTACAGACCCAGAGCCATCAAACGCTCCTCGTATGATAACCCTTTCATTCCTAGAATCATCATTGTGAACCACCTCTGGTTATATTGCTCTATGATCTATATATTAAGTTGAATGTATTGCAAATAACTTGCTGTTTCACCTTGAAAGAGTGTCTAAGAGCCTGGATGTCAGGAGGAAGAAGGCAAAAGATTAGATGTTGTAATTGCGTGCAAAGCAGAAGGCACAAGGACGGCGACTGAAGAGGAAGGCTGGGTGTAGCAAAATGAACTGTCCTTCAGAATGCTGAAAGTGCAGGGAAAGTGAGGCAGTATTTTTTGGTAGCATATTGCTAGAAGTGATGGATTCTTCTAGGGTGCATCACAACCTGGTATGGAAGTTGTCCTGTCCAAGACCGGAAGAAGCTGCAGAAGATCATGAACATAGCCCAGCACATCACACAAACCAATCTTCCATCCTTGGACTCACTTTACACCACATGCTGTTGGAGCAGTGCTGTCAGGATAATCAAGGATATGACCCACCCAGCCAACACACTTTTTGTCCCACTTCCCTCCGGGAGAAGGTTCAGGAGCATGAAGATTTGTACGTCCAGATTTGGGAACAGCTTCTTTCCAACTGTGATAAGGCTGCTGAACAGATCCTGACCTGGATCTGGGCCGTATCTTCCAAATACTTGCACTACCTTACTTTCCCTTTTCTATTTTCTAATTATGATTTATAATTTAAATTTTTATTATATTTACTTTGATTTGTACTTCAGGGAGTGCAAAGTGCAGAAACAGATATCACTGTGATGATTGTATGCTCTAGTATCAATTGTTTGGTGACAATAAAGTAAAGATATGGATATTTATTGAATGTGAAGAACAGTGGGTTGGCAACTGAGGGCAAAGGAATCCTCACCATAGTTCTGACGGGGAGATGAGTGCGAAGGGGTAAAAATTGGATCAAGCCCAGCATAGGGCCCAATAACCAGGTGACCATGAAACTGGAGGCTTGGACAGAAGATCCCTAGGTTAGTGGCAGTTAAGGAAACATCTTCCAATTGAATTCTTAGAATGTAAAGCACATCCTCAATGCTGTAGTTAAATGTTTGCCTCCAATCCCTGTCCTCTCTCCAGTTTGATCTCATGATTTTCACCAGTAAGAAAATTCACAGGATCACCTACCCCATTGTACGGTATATCATGGTAGGGTGGCTTAGGAGCTTAGTAGTTGGCACAATGCTTTACAGTATCAGCAACCTGGGTTCAATTCTTACTGCTGCCTGTAAGGAGTTTCCCTATGACTGCTCGGGTTTCCTCCTATGGTCCAAAGATGCAGTGGTTGGTAGGTTAATTGGGCATTGTAAATTAACCCACAATTAGGGTAGGATTAAATCGGGCAATTGGTGGGCGGTGCATCTTGAAGGGCTCAAAGGGCCAATTCCACACAGTATCTCAATAAATAAATAAAGCGTGGATGCAAGCATCAGACTCACAGGTTCTACTCCAATGATGAGATATTATAGGATTTCATCTGCCTAAACTACCAAAGAAGTATAGGCAGCAAACTTGCACAAACAAAGAAGTGCTTCTATATTATGCTAGGAATTACTCCCTAAAATGGTTAGCGGTTCCATCCTGCTAGAGCTTCAAACCATTCCTCTCTTGGTATTGAGGCCAAATTGCCATCCCAGCAAAAACTCAGCCAATACTTAGATCTACAAGGATGTTTCCTGGATTGGAGAGCTTAACTTATGAGAATAGGTTGAGTGAACTTGGCCTTTTCTCCTTGGAGCGACGAAGGATGAGAGGTGACCTGATAGAGGTATATGAGAGGCATTGATCGTGTGGATAGTCAGAGGCTTTTTCCCAGAGCTGAAATGGCTAACATGAGAAGGCACAATTTTAAGGTGCTTGGAAGTAGGTACAGAGGAGATGTCAGGGGTAAGTTTTTTACACAGAGAGTGGTGAGTGCGTGGACTGGGCGGCCAGTGACAGTGGTGGAGGTGGATACAATAGGGTCTTTTAGGAGACTCCTGGATAGGCACATGGAGCTCAAAAAAATAAAGGGCTATGCACTAGGGAAATTCTAGGCAGTTTCTAGACTAGGTTACATAGTCAGCACAATATTGTGAGCCAAAGAACCTTTAATGTGCTGTAGATTTCTATGTTCTGTGCTCTATGTACTACCAAAATGTCTGGACAAAAAAAACATGAGTCATTGGCAGTAATGAAATAATGGGTCCTTCATCAATCACCCTCGTCACCTCCTTGGTGTTGAATCTTTGAAAGAAATTTTATTACGCATTCTCACTCATCCACCATAACCATGCAAATTGTGTTTGAAAGCTTCTATTAAATTTGCTTCCTCTGTGCTTTTGCAAATTGTATTAAAAATCACAACAATTTACAACATAAATTAATTTTTCCTCATTCTCCTTCTAATATTTCTGAGCCTATGTTTAGAAAGGAGCAAATCTATCCTTAACAACAAGTGTAGAAAACTCCACCTGCATTGCACTGGTGTTTACAGGCTCCTTCACTGCTACAATCAAAAAATAAAATATATTCCATACCCTGTACTGTGTAAAATGGGGAACAATTTTGTGGGTACCATAGAAGCAAATCCTAATCTGAGATATTTCAAGGGTGCTGTTTACTCCTCACTCACAGGGCATTACAGTGTCCCTATGATAATGTATTGATTTCACAGTTCCTCACAGCTGGCATTATTAAGCTTTAGACAAAGTGAAAAGACCTAAATACAATATAATTGCATATTTCTAAATGCCTGAGCAATTGTATTTAATTTTTTTTAAATCATTGCTGATAATAGAGCCAAGTATATGTGTAAATAACAGGAAATAGAAAAGAAAAAGAAATCTAAGAGATGCACATTAACTGTTTACAGTCTCAGTTCTCAAATTAAAATGCTACATACAGTACATTTTCAGTATTGGAATGAGATATGCAAGCCTGCTCGGTCATGGTTATGATCTAGAAATGACTCTTCCACTTGTAGGCAATTTAGAGCCTCCCCACTGCAATGTTGAGTTAACTGCATACTCTGACATCAGCAGCTTTGCTCAGATAGATGTAAACAGACTTAAAATAGTAACTGATCTTACAGCTTACCCTCAGCTCCTCATCAGCTCCATGTCAGCTAGAGCTCGCCTTCAACGTGCTGTGTCTACTTTTCCAGATCATATTTTATCCCTTTGAAATCCAAATGCTTTTGACAGTTTTGTAAATGTTTACGATTTCTGCACACAACACTTGATTTAAGGTAGGCTTTTCTGTTGGTTTAATAAAGCAAAAAAAGAGAGAGAAAACGCACTGTGTCACAGACAGCTGCTTAATTCGCAGGACGTTTGCTGAATTGAATAGAGAATTATCCGTTGCCAGTAATAGTGATGATCTAGCAAAAGTTAATTTTCCTCAGGAAGGAAAACCCGCCGGTATGGCACATTGTACATTGAATATTATACCTGGATGCAACTGTCACTTGCCTGCGTGAACTCAGTGGTTTCCATTAACCATTTCAAATGAGCACAGAATTGAGCTGGGAGGTACGCAGCATAAAAATTAAAGGAAGCATCACATGATTAGAAATGCTGCTCCTTACATCAACAGATGGTAGATTACCATTGCGTTATTTCTCATGGTGGCTTGGATGAGAACAGGAAAAGGAATGATCAGAGATGTTGATCAGACCTGAGGTCATCCAATGTGGCTACTTAAAGCATGCTTGGGACTGTAGAACATTCTACATTCTTGTATGCTATATTATTCTTATAGACATAAAACTGTTGCTGAGATATGCAGAAAGACTTTGATATCACCTCAAACACATTCTCCACCCTCTGGAAGAGGGATGAGAAGGTAAAGAGGGTCAGAGATGCATGGAATGGGCTGCCAGCGGCAGTGATGGAGGTGGAAACTCCTGGATGGCTACATGGAGCTTAGAAAAATAGCGGGCTATGGGTAAAGCCTAGGTAGCTCTAAGGTAGGGACAAGTTTGTGGGCCGAAGGGCCTGTATTGTGCTGTATGTTTTCCATGTTTCTATGAGATAGTTGTATAAAATCAAACAAAAGAAAATGCAGAGTCTGCTGAATCCATTCCTCTTCTTTTAAACCATTAAAGTGAAGGGATGAGGATATGAATGATGCTCTCACAAAAGCAGACAAAGTTTCTGTCCAGTGACATAATCAGAATTGTAATTTAAGTTTATCAGTGTGACAGAGAGGCCTAGACTGGCCTTGAAGCAAATTATCCAGAGAAAGATGCCAATTCCCAATTCCCACTGACTTCTTCAGAGCATCCTGATGGGCTAGGATGAGCAGAGGGCACACTCCAACCTCTCCAGAAATCTTTTGGCCTCTCCACCCTGGCCTCCATTTTCTTTCATCTCCAGTTATTGCTCTGCCCACTTCCTGTTCATATGTGATCACTCCTTTTCCAGGCCTAGGCTACCAGTCTTTCCCACCCCTCCCCATATGCTTATCTCTTCATTCCAAATAGCAAATGTATCCCTATTTCTGATTGCTGGTCAGGGGCTCCTGGATGGGAGAAGGAACATCGACATGGACGCTCAGCTGCAGCTTCCTGAGCTGCTGTCCCCTGCCACCTGAGAGCCAGATTATTGTTTTGTTTTCCATGCAGCCCCAGGAGCAGCAACACCATCCTTTCACGTCATCTCTTTCCATCAAGGGCCCCAAAAAGACTTTCCAGATAAAGCAGCAGTTCTTCCAGTCTAGTGTGCTGCATTCAGTGTTCACAATGAGAGCTACAGTTCAATCTGATTGGATTTGTGTGTGCACCTTCTTTCGGTCTATAAGAGTGACCCTGAGCTTTAGGTTCTGTCATTTTAATTCACCAACATACTCCGACCCTGACCTATCCATCAGCAGTTTGTAGTTTTACCATGCCCCACACAAGCTTGAGGAGCAGCATTTTACCCCTTGTTTGTGCATGATACATCCTTCTGGATTTAGTAATAAAATGCCATTCCCTCTCCTCAGTTCCTTTGTTTCCATCAGATCATTTTCCCAGGATGAGGCTTTTCTATCCAGGACATTGGTGTTGACCCCCTTTTCAAAGACTGGGGTTTCCCTTCCTCCACCACTAATGTTGCCCTCACCCACATATCCTCCATTTCCTGGTCATCCACACCCACCCTATCTTTCCACCACCTTAACAGGGATAGAGTCCCTCTCATCCTCACCTACCGCCCCAAGAGCCTCCTCATCCAACACGTCATTCTCCACAACGTCCCCCATCTTCAACAGGACCCTACTACGGAACACATCTTTACCTCCCCCAGCTCTCCACTTTTCCACAGGGATAGCTCTCTCTGTGATTCCTTTGTCCCTTTGTCCCTCCCAACTAATCTCCCTCCTGGCACATCACTGCAAGGAGCAGAAATGATACTCCTGCCCATTCACTTCTTCCTTTACCTCTATCCAGGGCCCAAACAGTCCTTCCAGGTGAAGCAACCGGTGAATCCATTGGACTCATGTACTGTATCTGGCCCCTGATGCAGCCCCCTCTATGTTGATGAGACCCAACGTAGATCGGGCGACCACTTTGTTGAGCACCTCAGCTCCATCTGCAAAATGCAGGATTTCTCTGTGGCCAACCATTTCAATTTCTATCCCCATTCCCATTCCAACATGTCAGTCCATGCCCTCCTCCTCTGCTAAGGTGAGGGCAATCTCATGTTGGAGGAGCAATACCTCAAAGTTCATCTAGGAAGTCTCCAACCTCCTGGCATGAACATCAATTTCTGCAGCTTCCGGTAATTTATTCCCTCCCCTTTCCATTTTCTTTATTTCCGAACTCTAGTCTCTTGCCTCTCTTCCTCACCTGCCTATCACCTCCACCTGTTGCACCTCCTCCTTCCCTTTCTCCCATGATCCACTTTCCTCTCCAATCAGATTCCTGCTTTGCTTTTGCCTTTTTCACTTAACAGCTCTGTTTTTAATTCATCCTCCTCTCACACTCACCTGACTTCACTTAGCATTGACTTCCTTCCACTACCACCGCCCCCCCCCCCCCCCCCACCTTCTTATTCTGGTATCTTCCCCCTCTCTTTCCAGGTCTGATAAAGGTCTCGGCCCAAAATGTTGACTGTTTATTCATTTCCATAGATTCTGTCTGACCTGTTGAGCTCCTCTATCATTTTGTGTGTGTGTTGCTCAGCATTGAACTTTCCAAGTTCAGGTAACTGGTTTCCTGTATGAGTAACAAAACTGACTATTTAAGTGGTAAATGACCTATTTATGGCATTAACTCAGTTCTTCCCTTTCCATTAGTACAGCATCTTCAGGGCTTATCCTTACAAAGAAGGCATGGCAACACCTCTACTTTCTTAGAAGTTTATGCAGATTCGGTATGTCACCTAAAAGTTTGACAAACTTCTATTAACGCTGTGGAGAGTATACTGACTGGTTACATTCCAGCCGGGTATGGGAACAGAAAAAGCTATAAAAAGTGGGACAAAACATAGAGTAAAACATAGAAGACAGCAGAAAAGAAATTGTAGACCAACTTAGCCTGACCTCAGTGGTTGGGAAGATGTTTGAGTCAATTGTTAAGGATGAGGTGATGAAGTACTTGGTGACACAGGACAAGATAGTACAAAGTCAGCATGGTTTCCTTCAGGGAAAATCCTACCTGACAAACTTAGAATTCTTTGAGGAGATTACAAGTAGGATAGATAAAGGGGATGCAGTGGATGCTGTATACTTGGACTTTCAGAAGAGCTTTGATAAGGTGCCACATGAAGCTGCTTACCAAGTTAAGAGCCTGTGGTATTACAGGAAAGTTACTAACATGGTTAGAGCATTGACTGATTGGTAGGAGGCAGCAAGTAGGAATAAAAGGATTCTTTTCTGGTTGGCTACCAGTGACTAGAGGTGTTCTGCAGTCGTTGGTGTTGGGACAACTTCTTTTTATGCTGTATATAAATGATTTAAATGATAGAATAGATGGCTTTGTTGCCAAGTTTGCAGATGATATGAAGATCAGTGGAGGGGCAGGTAGTGTTGAAGAAACAGGTAGGATGCAGATCTTAGACAGATTAGGAGAATGGGCAAGAAAGTGGCAAATGAAATATAATGTTGCAAAATGCATGGCCATGCACTTTGGTAGTAGAAGTAAAGGTTCAGACTATTTTCCAAACGGGAAGAAAACCCAGGAATCTGAAATGCAGTGGGACTTGGGAGTCCTTGTGCAGAACACTGTGAAGTTTAACTTGCAGATTGAATCAGTGGTGAGGAAGGCAAATACCATGTTAGTATTCATTTCAAGAGGTCTAGAATACAAGAGCAAGGATGTGATGCTGAGGCTTTATAAGGCAATGGTGAGGACTCACCTTGAGTATTGTGAACAGTTTTGGGCCCCTCATCTTAGAAAAGATGAGCTGGTATTGGAGAGGGTCCAGGGAAGGTTCACAGGGATGATTCCAGGAATGAAAGGGTTATCATATAGGGAACATTTGATGACTCTGGGTCTGTACTTGCTGGAATTCTGAAGGATGAGGGGGGATCTCACTGAAACTTTTCAAATGTTAAAAGGTCTAGACAGAGTAGATGTGGTAAGGATGTTTCCCATGGTGGGGGAGTCTAGGACAAAAGGGCACAGACTTAGGATAGAGGGGCGCCCTTTCAAAACAGAGATGTGGAGAAATTTCTTTAGCCAAAAGCTGGTGGATTTGTGGACTTTGTTACCGCATGCAGCTGTGGAGTTGGGTGTATTTAAGGCGGAGATTGATAGGTTCTTGATTGGACATGCATCAAAGGTTATGGGGTGAAGATTGTGAACTGGGGTTGCGGAGGAGAACAAAAAAGAATCAACCATGACTGAGCGGTGGAGCAGACTCAATGGGCCAGATGGCCTAATTCTGTTCCTATGTCTTATGGTCTAAAACATGAGAAAATCTGCAGATGCTGGAAATCCAAGGCAACACACACACAAATTGCTAGAGGAACTCAGCAGGTCAGGCAGCATCTATGGAATGGAATGAACAGTTGACATTTCAGGCAGAGATCCTTCATCAAGACTGGCCATCACAGGTCAGCCCAGTATATCACAGGGAAAGCCCTTCCCACCACTGAGCATACTTACAAGGAGCACTGTTGCAGGAAAGCAGCATCTTTCATCAAGAACCCCCACCATCCAGGCCATGCTCTCTTCTCACTGCTATCATCAGGAAGGAGATACAGGAGATCCAAGTCCAACACTACCAGCTTAAGGGACAGTTTTTACTGCCCAACCATCTGGTGCTTGAGCAAGAGAGGATAACTTCACTGATCCCATCACTGAAATGGTTCCGCTCTTATGGACTCACTCTTAAGACATCTACAACTCATGTTCTCAATACTTATTGCTTTTTATTATTATTATTAGTTATTGTTCTTTATTTTATCTTTGCACAGTCTCTTATATTGTGCACATTGGTTGTTTGTCTTTGTCATGTGCTTTTTCATTGATTCTTTTGTGTTTCTTTGTATCTACTGTGAATGCCCACAAGATAATGAATCTCAGGCTAGTACAATATACTGTATAGTGACATATATGTGCTTAAATGATAAACTTACCTTGAACTTTGAACTATTAAAAGCAACACATCACAAACAAGCATAACCTTCTCCCTAAATACCCCTAACAACCCACTTGAGCAGGCCACTTGAACAGATATCCCTTTTGTCCTATTCACTCCTTCCCCAATTTAACATTACCTTTTGTTTCATCTTTATCTCAGTTTGAATGAAGATTCTTTAATCTGAAATGATGACTCTGCTTCTCTTTCCGCAGATGCTGCCTACCTGCTGAGTGTTTTGTGCACTTTCTCTTCTTTATTCAAGACTTCAGGGATCAGCAGTTGTTTTGACTCTGGTGTCTTTTATTTGATGGCTGTTTATCAGGAAACAGACCTAAAATATACAAATAAATGGCTAGCCTTAAATTATCCCAGCTTGAGCAAATTCTTTGGCAGGTTGCAGCCACACCTGGATCCCAATTAATAGACCACAGTCTCATGATGTCATGAGATCTGTGGTAGAAATCCAATTAGTGCAAGATTGACTCCAAGACATTTGATAGTGCTTGGATCTTGATCTACATTGGCCTGTGTCACACTGTACAAAAGCAAGAATTCAGTATCCTCCAAGTTTGTCTGCAAAAATGAACAATGTAAATGTCTGCGGTGCAATAGAACCTAGAGCTACAGCCAATCAATTTAAATCAAATCAAATCTAGTTTAATTATCATTCAACCATACGTGGATACAGCTGAATTAAATAGCATTCCTCTGGGCCAAGGTGCAAAACATGCACAGTATCATCCAAAATAGCAAGCAAAAAAAAAACATAGTCATGCAGAAAAACACATACATAGCCCAAGACCCTGAATGATATGTCCTGCAAATTGATGGTACGGTTCCTGGCTGTGAACAGAATCGTGAAATCCAAGCTGTCATTCCACCAACCGAACACTGGAGGGCAGCACCAAAGAGACAGATCAGTCCCCAACTGAACACGGACACCATGCAGCACCACCTCCAGTGTCTCCCCTCCTGGACTGCAAGCCGGTGGCTTGAGATCTAGTCCTCAATATAACCGAGGCTACCCAGCTTCTTGCCGCCTGCCCTGTCACAAAACAAGGAAAGCAGGCCTGCAACATCTTACCTTATCAATATCCAACAGGGTCTTGTGATCACAAGAGAAACATCCAAGAAAATCACCCACGGTTACATTGAAAGACACCTTCATGCACCAACTCCAATGCCTTCAAGTAGCAGGCATCAACAAGGTCTTCACTCAGGCCAGCTTTTCTGAACCCTATCCCTCTTCGCCAATCAACTGACAGCTCACTGATGGGGTAGACCTGCAGTATCCAAGGTTCTTGGAGTCCAGTATTGTCTTGTGATCGAATAAACACATTTAAGAAAGAAAAAAGCACCTTTGGTCGGCCCCCAATGTACCACCATTTTACTGGAAGAATTTATACGCTAACTTTCACATGGCTTAACATCAGCCTCGGAAGGACTAGGATTTGTCCAATAGAACAAAACAGGAGGTATAAAAGCAACAAATGCTGAAAATAATCAACAAGTTAATGAGGACTTTTGCACTCCCACAGATTGTGATGAAGTTAATGTTTTAGGTCAATGAACTACACAGTGCTTTTTAAAAAAATTGAACAAGAACTGCATTTGAGTTTTGAATTTATGATGGACTAGCCGGTAGCTGACTACTTGCCAGCAACGCAAATTTGCTGAAGTAAAGTCAAAAGAGACCGTGGATGCTGGAATGAAGCGCAAAAGCAGAAAGCAGAATCCATGGAGGTATAAAGTGGAGGGCAACATTTCAGGTCGAGACCCTGCATAAATAGTGAGGGACAACAGGAAAGATTTCTAACATATGGCAGTACATAATGGAGTGGGGTAGAGGCTGAGTTGGTGATAGGTGGAGCCATATTAGTTGGGGTTGATGGACAGATGGAACCAGGTGGATTGAAGAGTGGGGAGATGAACAAAGGGAGCAGAAAACCAGCTGGACAGGTGAGTCTGTGTGAGCCGTGGGATACCTGAAAATGGAAAATTCAATACCATTCAATAAAATATGAGATGTTATTCTTCCAATTTGTATTTAGCCTCTCTGTAGCAAGGTCAGTGTGGGAGGGCGAAGGAGATTATGATGACGTGTATCTGGAAGCTTGAGGTGGCTGTTACGTACAGAGGTGCAGGTGCTCCACTAAGGGCCTACAGCTGGTGTCACCACAAAGCAATCACCTAGTCAACTGAATGAAGACTAGGCAACTTTTGCAGAGTAACTGCAGTTTGTCTTAAAAAGCATTAAGATATAAAGAATATTGCTCCTGGAGATTCTAAAGGATAACTATTTTGCTCTGAATTTAAACCTGCCTGCAGATCAGACCCAAAATATACCATTTAATTCAGAGGGCACAAGTCAGCAATTGACGATGCTTCATACAAAGCTCAAGTACAGCAAGTGGCACCTCTGAACAGGTTGCTTTACAAAGGACCCTGCTTATGATGCTGAAATCATGCATAATTTTCTCTCCCAGTTAAGGAATAGGGATGAAGAATATTCTCTAGGGCGGATGAAGTATTCAAGCAATATTCTCTAATGGTTGTGCTAACGAACCTCATGAAAATTTGCAGCAGCAGAGTGAGATGGGCTGAGAGAAAAATGTGGAGAAAAATGTGTCGCATCAGAGATATCTTCCAGAAAGAACTGATTACTTGGCCACAGTTCCCTGCATTTTCAAGTTCTCTTTCATCCATGGGTTTTGATCTTCAGTCACTTGTATCAAAAGTGAATCTGATTTTAGTTGCTGATTGTTCTGACTGTCTGTACATTCAGTTCTATTGAGTTTAATGGCATCAGAAACAATACCCTACTGTTAATGACTCAGAGTTTTCTCAGCTTACTCATCAGAGGCTATTATAATTCTTATCAGCTCTCTGTTTGTGCTAATGAGGCTGACCCAGGTCTAATTTCTCCTCATAATGTAAGTGTCTCATTGGCAGTGTGAGGAGAAATTTAAAAACACTTTTCCAGATTTTACAGCAATTTAATTAATTTTGTCTCCTGCACCTGAATTTTAAATATCCAAAACAGCAATTTCCACAAAAATCTCCCCAATTTCCTGTCATATATGTGTCAAAAGATTTGCAAACCAATTTAATAACATTTCTCAATATTTTATGGCAGGGGATCAATAATCAAATGGAAATTCAATTTAATGAACTTTTGCTTCTCGTATAACACACAGTCTGCTGGAGAAACTCTGCAGTTTGAGCAGCATTGGTGCGAGGGAAGAAATTGTCCATGTTTCAGATGAAAACCCTGCATCAGGACTGAGTGGAGAGACAAGATAGACAGCATGGAGAGCTGAGGGAGAGTGGCAAAAAATGACTCGGAGGCAACTGGTGGACAGAGGAGGAATATAAAATGACAGGCAGGTAGTGTAAGATAAGACAGGTGAGCGGGGTTGGAATTGGCAGGAGACAAAGAGAAGATATAGAAATGACAACAGATGGAGCAAGGTGGGGGGATGGAAGTGTGAAGAGGAGATACAGCTGTAAGAACGCCAGAGCTGGTTTCTGCTAAGTAAAGGAGGTGAGAATGGGAAGCATTTGAGGCAAACAGGGAGGTGAAGGACAACTGGAACCAGATGGGAGGTAGTTGGGGGTGGGGGGAGATGGAGTGCATGGGAATCTATGTGTTAAATTGGTGGCTAGAGGAGGAGGAGGAGGACTGGTGAAGAGGTGGGGAGGGGGGAATGTGGACAAAAATGGGAGGACCAGAGGATCAGAAGAAGGGGCAAGGAGTGAGGGAAAAAAGTGTGGGGCATTAATTACAGGTTGAGTGAACTCTTCCTTTTCTCCTTGGAGCAAAGGAGGATGAGAGGTGACCTGATAGAGGTGTATAAGATGATGAGAGTCATTGAACGTGTGCATAGTCAGAGGCTTTTCCCCAGGGCTGAAATGGTTGCCACAAGAGGACACAGGTTTAAGGTGCTGGGGAGTAGATACAGAGGGCATGTCAGGGGTAAGTTTTTTACTCAGAGTGGTAAGTGCATGGAATGGGCTGCCAGCAATGGTGGTGAAGGCGGATACGATAGGGTCTTTTAAGAGACTTTTGGATAGGTACACGGAGCTTAGAAAAACAGAGGGCTATGGGTAAGCCTAGTAATTTCTAAGGTAGGGACATGTTCTACACAACTTGGTGGGCTGAAGGGCCTGTATTGTGCTGTAGCTTTTCTATGTTTCTATGTTATTTTGTTTCTAATTAATTTTTTAAAAACCCAATAACTCAATTTTCATAATATTGGTGTTATAGACTACTCAGAAAGAATATAAGGCATTGCTCATCCAGTTTGTGTTCAGGTGTATAAAGACTGGACATGCGTAGTGAAGATGAGGCATTGAGAGCTAGGGAAATGGAGGTTGTCCAAATGTGGGTGGTAATGCAAGATACCCCAGATGTAGGTGGGAATGGACTGAACAAGAGAAGAAAGGATGGTGTTGAGGTTTGAAGTCATAAGTTCAGTGGGGTAAGAGCAGGCAGAAACAATGAGCCTTCCAGAACAATCCTGTTTGTGGATATTGAGTAAGAGATAGAAGAGGGAAGTGCATAGTTGAGACACTATCAGGTTAGGGGCTATGAAGGGAGATCTCCTGGCGTAATTAGCTCTGTGATAGTGTTGGAGATGACAGACTATTATTTGTTTGGTCACCTTCTCCAATCATTCCTATTCTCACCTCCTTTACTTGGCAGAATCCAGCACTACAGTTCCTGCTTATTTCCCTCCACAGTTGTCTCATGTCTTCACACTCCCTTCCTCCATCTTCCATCTTGCTTCATCTGTTGTCAAGTCACTTTTAATGATATACGTGTAATCTGCCAAAAGAGTTAATGTTTCTCTGGACCAGGATACAAAGCACAGGAGTACACATAAAACACACTTAACATACAATAATTCAGGAAAGTAGGATTTAAATCTATAAATTTTGTTTGTAAATCTTCTTCTTTGTAGAAACAAGAAAATACTTTAATCCAATTGCCTCAAGGTCCTTTCTTGCCACTTTCATTCTCCTCTCTGTGCTGGGCACCTTTTCCTCTCCACTCTTAATCCAGATGCAGGGTTGTAGCTCAAAACATCACCAGTTTCTTTCCTCCCAATGATGCTGCTCAACCCATTAAGTTCCTCCAGCATTCGGTGTGTTGCTCCAGATTCCAGCATCTGCAGTCTCTTGCTTGAGCGGAAGCTGGGGAAGGCAATGGTTTTACCTACCATTTGCAAGAAGAGGGAGTTCAGAACAGAATTGAAAAACGGGCCAGACACAAGCAATGGATATTAATTGTACTTCTGAGCTAGATCCATCTTGGGCTCATTTGTTTTGTGAGTGTGAAGATATTACAATGATCCAGAACTCCCAGTGGGAAGTATCATAAGGGAAACACATTGTAATAAATTGTAAGCATCCATCATCAGGAATAACAAATCGTAGTATGCAATCCCATCACTTCTACCAATATATTTCTTACAAGTGCCATTTTTCATTGGAATGTTCAACTATGAAATCAAAAATACCTTTTATTTGAAGAAGCCAGTTGAGACCACTGATATACTATCGATGTTTATTTTCCAACATTAGTGTAATGGTGATGCTTCGACACACGAAGTACTGGCTTTAACTGACGACGGAGCAAACGGCAAACTGTTTACTGGATCTGTGAGGATTGTGCTTTGATTATATTGACTCCGTTACATCAAAACTTGAATGACCAGTACTTCTACAATCACAAAGGGTTGAAATAAAATCTGTGTTAACTACTGTAGATGCATCCTAAATTAAAGATTCAGTGAAAATGAAGTGTATTAAATTTAATGTGGCAATAGAGTAATTTACACCTCAGGCTGAATAACAAGGAGTACAAGTGAGGCACAATTTCAAGTCTTGCATTTAAGCTTTTTTTGTTTAATTAAACTGTCATCACTGGGAATTGGTAAAGGCTCTTCTCCAAACATTAAAATATTAAAAGGCCAGATCATTAAAAGTCAGTGTGTTTAAAAATATATATACATATATTTAAGATACTAGCTTTAAACTTGCTTCTAAGAAAAAAATCTAGTGAGTAGTCTATTTAAAATGCTACTGCTGTATGATAGACAGATCAAGTAATTCATAAATTATTTATTTCTATGATAAAATATTTTGTTTTTGAATATGGTGTTCTCATCAATGTCAGGGAATTTCTACAGGGAAAAGAATAATCTTCCTGTTAAAGAATAACCATTCTGTCGGTGGTGGGATGGGGAGCAAGGTTGATGGGAAGGCAGGAGAATGGGGTGAGAGGAAAAATGGATTAGCCAAAATGAAATGGCAGAGCAGATTTGATGGGCCAAATGGCCTAATTCTTCTCCTATCTTATGGTCTTATGGTTTTATCTGATGAAGTGTAAGCCTTAGGTAATGTGCATTCTCCCAGAATAGTGCCCCCTTCTGGAATATCCTGGTAATTTCAATTTTCCCATACTGACAAGATGCATTTTGATTGAAACAGCAGCTTGAAGGTTAAACATCTATTGTACAGAACATGAACAAGTTTGAGGGAGAGGGTTAAATTAAGAACAAGTGATTATTTGAGGCCTTGCAAGAATTTTGAACAACCTGAATGTTGGGAATATCAGAAAACTGAGGACAAGATGTTTCAGAATTGGAAAGATTGGAATGTGAGGTAATGAGCTGTGTTTCAATTTAAGTAAGATGTACAAAGGAAGAGGAACAGTATAGTACTTTTGAAAATCAACAAGAAAAGCAATTGAAGATTAAGCATGATAGTTAAAGTATCACATTACAAATGAGGAATGTTAGAGTGCAGAAACAATACAAGTTATTAAGTTGAAGTGACTGTCTTATGAAGCTTTTTAAATAATTGTATGAAAATCATAAAATTATCTCAAAGAAACCCTTTGAATATTGGAACCTGGAACTGAAAATTTTTTGTGTAGGGAAATGGGGTAAAAGTTTATCTCTATTATTAATTCATTTAAGAGTGAAGCGTTTTTCTACTGGAGTTTCTTTTAAAAGTTTCATCTTTGTAAAAAGTTCAGTGCTTTTTTTATTAGTTCTCTTTGATTTGTAAAATGTTGATGTAATATCAATGAGCATCAAGAACAACTGACGTGGAGAAAATGCTATACTTAAAAATCTGAACTAATTTATAATGGTCTATGACACAATTATCAAAGGTCCTTGCACCACCAAAATTTAAACCTTTCTGAAAATTTGATCCAGGTCTCAGAGAATCAACTTAACTTCCTGCTATAAGCAGATTCCCATCGTACACCCATATGACCTTCATTTCTTTTTATGGCTAAGGGAAGGAAGATCAACTGTATAATCTGAAATTTAGCTTAACTTCATCAGTTAAAATTAACCCTCTACTTTTTAATCATAGCATCAGTGACACTCAATTTGATGAAAAATGTCTGTAAATAATTCACAAAAAATTATTAGGAAAGTGGAAAACATTTGCAATTGATTTGTTTGCCTGAAACAATTTTGCTTCAGAAAGAAGTACAATAATGAGATTACCTATTTAAATAAAATCCTGCAATAGGATTTCCATTATCTATGTCCCAAATTACATCTCTCATGTTTTTCAGTATAAGATGTTGTCTATAAAATCACTTTGATATTCAGCTATTTACGTACAATCATCCTACCCAGTATGTTAATGAACAAGAGAAAACCTGCAGATGCTGGAAAGCAAAGCAATACACACAAAATACTGGAGAAACTCAGCAGGCCAGGCAGCGACCGAGACCCTTCACCAGGACACCAAGCAAGTCTCAGCCCAAAACTTTGACTGTTGACTCTTTTCCATAGATGATGCCCTCCTGAGTTCCTCCAGCATTTTGTGTGTACTACCCAGCATGTACTCATCAAACACCAAGGTTTTATGGTTGCACTGATATCAATATTCTCAGTAAGTTGTCAAAATGATCTTTCAATGATTACTATGATTGCCACCAGTCACTAGATCAGGAAAGTGGTAGAGAGATCATTTATGTTTCCTTCCATCTACACTTTCAGGCTTAAAGCATTGGACAATGATAAGTAGTACCCTTAGCCGATTTTTCCTCTGAGCCTATGGGATCCTTAGTTCGACTATTTTGGTGTTTATTTAAGTCAACAGAGTCAAGGTAGGAAACGTTCGAAGTATTCAGTCAGCAGTCTGAGGTACCCACGCTTCATGTGGCTGCAATGATACCAGTGCCCAAGAAGAACATGGTAACCTGCCTCAATGACTATCATCCAATAGCACTTACATCTATTGTGCTGAAGTGCTTTGAGAAGTTGGTGATGAAGCATATCAACTACTGTCTGAGGAGGCAACTTGGATCTGTTCCAATTTGCCTCCCGTCACGACAGGTCAACATGAGATGCCATTTCATTTTCCCTCCACTCAGTTCTGGAACTTCTGGATAGTGAAGATGCACACAGCCAGATGCTCCTCATTGATAACAGCTCTGTATTCAATACTACCAACTCCTCAAAACTAACCAATAAGCTCCACGAGCTAGGCTTCAACACTACCCTGTGCAGCTAGATCCCCAATTTCCAAGTGTTACGAATGAGGAACAACTCTGATGGGCAGAAGGGTGCAAAGTTGCCCCCCACTTTGGAGAAATCGCAAATCGCTACTATTTCAAGGCTGCTACCAAGGAAATGAAAGGGACAAATGGAAATCTGCCCAGACAGTTGTGATTGATTAACAACTCATGTCAGTTAATGAGAGAGAGAGACAACACAGAGATACACAAAGTGGAATGTCTCCTCCTAACAAAAGCAGAACTGAGCCACTGATTACTGCTATTGTCTTTTGGAGAAGGTTTGTTCTATTCATTGAAACCCCTCAGGGTTTGATGGGTTGCATCATCCCAACCTGATTGACACCTGAGACCCCGTGAGTGGGGATGAAAGTAAGGTTTGGGAACACCCGTCAGACGCACCAAGAGAGATGCTACGAGACCGGTGGGGGCTTGTGTGTGTGTCCACCCTTGCCTGGGTGATGAGTCCACCACGGAACGGTCTAGCTAAAGGACGGAGGGGTCATACGTGAATGGCCACAACAACAACGCATTGACGGATCAAGATCGTAAAGGAAAGTCGGCAAGTCAATAGCTGTTACTGTTCTCTCTCTCTCTCTCTCTCTCTCTCTCTCTCTCTCTCTCTCTCTCTCTCTCTCTCTCTCTCTCTCTCTCTCTCTCTCCCTCTCTCTCTCGCCAACCATTGCAACACAGCAACCAACAACTACCACAGCCTGCATGAACTGAACTGAACTTTATATTTCCATCGGACAATTCATTATCCCCTAGACAATGATAGAGCTTATTTCTTATTGATTATTATTATACCCACACTTTTAGGTTTAGTATTGATGACATATATTATCTGTATATTTGCATTGATATTATTTTTGTGTATTTTTACTAATAAATACTGTTAAAGATAGTATCACCAGATTCCAACGGATACTCCTATCTTTGCTGGTAAGACACCCAGTTACGGGGCTCGTAACACAAGCAACACACATAAAATGCTGAAGGAACTTAGCAGGCCAGGAGTCATCTCAGCTTCCACACTTTTAGACTCCAGTCAGTGTGGATTGGCAACAACATATTTATGTATTTATTGAGATACAGTGCAGAATAGACTCTTCTGGTCCTTCGACCCACACCACCCAGCAATTCCCCATCTTAACCCTAGCTGAATCACAGGACAGTTTACAATGACCAATTCAGCTTTGGGCTATGGGAGGAAGCCAGAGCACCCAGAAGAAACCTACGCAGTCATGGGCAGAACATACAGACTCTTCACAGGTAGCAGCAGGAGTTGAGCGCAGATCGCTGGCACCGTAAAGCACTCGGCTAACCACTACACTGCTGTACCGCCTCATCTCCTCCACAATGCTGTGTGCTTAACCCCACTGCTCTACTTACCTTATACTGATGACTGTGAGGATAAGTACATCTCAAAGGCCATATGTAGCATACTGGTTAGCACAACACTTTACAGTACCAGCAATCCAGGTTCAATACCCCCTGCTGCCAGCAAGGAGTTATACGTTCTCCCGTGACCACATGTGTTTCCTCTCACAGTCTGTGGGAGGGGCCACAGGAGCAGTCAGCGGGGGGGGCAGGGGGGGTATATGTAGTTCACCACACAGTCCAAAAGCCTACCAGTTGTAAATCATGCCATGATTAGGCTAGGATTAAATTGGGGGATTGCTGGGCTCTAAGGGGCCTATTCTACTTGATAACTCAATACATAAATAAATTTGCTGAGTAACACTACTGTTGTGGGCTGAATCAAAGGTGGGGTGGTGATAAATCAGTATATACAGTGCCCATAAAGAGTATTCCACCCCCCCCCCTCCGCCCCCTGAGGATTTCATGTTTTATTGTTTTACAGCATGGAACCACAGTGAATTTAATTTGGCTTTTTTTGACACTGATCAACAAGAAAGAGACTCTTTTGCGTCAAAGTGAAATGAGATCTCTACAAAATTATCTAAATTAATTACAAATATAAAACACAAAATAATAGATTGCATAAGTGTTCACCTCCTTCAAGTCAGTATTTAGGAGATGCACCTTTGGCAGCAATTACGGCCTCGAGTCTGTGTGGATAGGTCTCTATCAGCTTTCCACATCTGGACGCTGCAATTGTTCCCCATTCTTCTTTACAAAACTGCTCAGGCTCTGTCAGACTTCATGGGGATCATGAGTGAACAGCCCTTTTCAAGTCCAGCCAAAAATTCTCAATTGGGTTGACATCTGGACTATGACTTGGCCACTCCAGGACATTAACTTTGTTGTTTCTAATCCATTCCTGTGTAGTTTTGGCTTTATGCATAGGATCATTATCTTGCTGGAAAACAAATCTTCTCCCAAGTCACAGTTCTCTTGTAGACTGCATCAGGTTTTCCTCCAGGATTTCCCTGTATTTTGCTGCATTCATTTTACCCTCTACCTTCACAAGCCTTCCAGGGTCTGCTGTTGTAGTGAAGCATCCCCACAGCACGATGCAGCCACCGCCACGCTTCATGGTGGGGATAGTGTGTTCCAGATGATGTGTGTTATTTGGCTTATGCCAAAAATAGCATTTAGTCTGATGGACAAAAAGCTCAATTTTGGTTTATCAGAATCAGAATCAGGTTTATTATCACCGGCATGTGACATGAAATTTGTTAACTTAGCAGTAGCTGTTCAATACAATACATGATATAGAAGAAGAAAAAATAAACAAATAAGCAAATCAATTTAGTGCATACGTATATTGAATAGATTAAAATTGTGCAAAATGCAGAAATAATTGTATATTAAAAAAGTGAGGTAGTGTTCACGGGTTTAATATCCATTCAGGAAATGGATGGTAGTGGGGAAGATGTTCCTGAATCACTGGGTGTGTGATTTCAGACTTCTGTATCTCCTTCCTGATGAGAAAGGGACATGCCCTGAGTTCTGGAGGTCCTTAATAATAGATGCTGCCTTTCTGAGACACTGCTCCCTGAAGATGTCCTGGGTACTTTGTAGGCCAGTACCCAAGATGGAGCTGACTAAATTTACAACCCTCTGCAGCTTTGTTTGGTCCTGTGCAGTAGCTCCCCCACCCCCCACCCTACCAGACAGTGATGCAGCCTGTCAAAATGCTCTCCACAGTACAACTACAGAAGTTTTCGAGTGTATTTGTTGACATACCAAATCTTTTCAAACTCCCAATTAAGTATAGCCACTGTCTGGCCTTTTTTATAACTGCATCAATAAGTTGGGATCAGAGAGGTCCTCAGAGATCTTGACACCCAGGAATTCGAAACTGCTCACTCTCTCCACTTCTGATCCCTTTTCATCTTACCCTTCCTGAAGTCCACAATTAGCTCTTTTGTCTAAGTGATGCTTAGTGCAAGGTTGTTACTGCGACACCACCTTGTTGTCATATTTCACTCCTGTACGTCCTCTCATCTCCATCTGAGATTCTATAAACAATGGTTGTATTGTCAGCAAATTTATAGATGATATTTGAGCTGTGCCTAGCCACAGAGTCATGGGTACAGAGAGAGTAGAGCAGTAGGCTAAGCACACACCCCTGAGTTGCACCAGTGTTGATCGTTAGTGAGGAGGAGATGTTATCACCAATTCACACAGATTGTGGTCTACCAGTTAGGAAATCAAGGATCCAATTACAGAGAGAGGTACAGAGCCCCAGGTTCTGCAACTTCTCAATCAGGATTGTGGGAATGATGGTGTTAAATTCTGAGCTATAGTCAATGAACAGCATCCTGACATAAATAAAAACACAAAATGTTGGCAGAACTGAGCAGGCCAGACAGCATCTATGGGAACCCTGATGTCCTGATGAAGGGTTTTGGCCCAAAACGTCATCACTACCTCCTCCCATAGATGCTGTCTGGCCTGCTCAGTTCTGCCAGCATTTTGTGTTTTTATTTATTTCTAGCATCTGCAGATTCACTCGTGATCCTGACATAGGTGCTTGTATTGTCCAGGTAGTCTAAGGCTATGTGAAAAGCCATTTAGATTCCATCTGCCAATGATCTATTGTGGCGATAGGCAAATTGCAATGAGTCCATGTCCTTGCTGAGGCAGGAGCTCAGTTTAGTCAGGACCAAAGCATTTCATCACTGTAGGTGTGAGTGCTGCCAGGCGATAGTCATTAAGGCAGTTCACATTCTTCTTCTTGGGCACTGGCATAATTGTTGCCTTTTTGAAGCAAGTGGGAACTTCTGCCCGTAGCACTGAGAGGTTGAAAATCTCCTTGAATACTCCCGCCAGTTGGTTGGCACAAACTTTCAGAGCCTTACCAGGTACTCCATCGGGACCTTCTGCCTTGCGATGATTCACCCTCTTCAAAGACAATCTAACTTCAGCCTCTGAGACAGAGATCACAGGTCACCGGGTGCAGCAGGGATCTTCACAGCTGTAGTTATATTCTCCCTTTCAAAGTGGGCATAGAAGGCATTGAGTTCATCTGGTAGTAAAGCATCGCTGTCATTCATGCTACTGGGTTTCGCTTTGTAGGAAGTAATGTCTTGCAAACCCTGCCAGAGTTGTCGTACATCCAATGTCACCTCCAACCTCATTCAAAATTTTCCTTTCACCCTTGAAATAGCCCTCCGCAAATCATACCTGGTTTTCCAGTATAGGCACAGGTCATCAGAATTAAATGCCACAGAACTAGCCTTCAACAGATGACGTACCTCCTGGTTCAATCATGGTCTTTGGTTTGGGATTGTTCAGTAAGTCTTTGTAGGCACACAATCATCCACACAGGTTTTAATGACGTTGGTAACAACTACAGCATACTCATCCAGGTTCAAAGATGAATCTTTGAATACAGTCCAGTCCACTGATTCAAAGCAGTCCTGTAAACGCTCCTGTGCTTCCCTTGTCCAAACCTTCTTGGTCCTCACTATTAGTGCTGCAGTCTTCAGTCTCCGCCTATACTCAAGGATTAGAAGTACAGTTTAGAGATTTTTTTCGGACTGGCCTGGTTAAAATCCCCCTAAACTGGATATTGATAGTAGATGATTAGCCATGATCTCAGAATGGCGGTGCAGGCTTGAAGGGCCGAATGGTCTACTTCTGCACCTATTGTCTATTGTCTAAGCAATGGTGAAGGCATTAGGGTGCGCTGTTTCATGCATGTTGATCCAATTGATCAGATCATCTAAAGCCTGATTGACATTGGCCTGAGGTGTAATGTATGCCCCTACCAAAATGATCCTGGAAATTTCCTGGATAGCTAAACTAGATGGCATTTAACTATTGACTATTAGCAGACTATAAAACTTTATTCCAGCTGACTTCAGAGTCTCCCACATGCCTTCTGGCAAACTCTAGCCAAAATTTCATGAGAGTTTTTTAAAACAGTGGCTTTCTCTTAGCCGCTCTCCCATAAAGCTGTGACTGGTGAAGCACCTGGGCAACAGTTGTTGTACGTGCAGTCTCTGCCATCTCAGCCACTGAAGCTTCTAACTCCTCCAGAGTTGTTCTAGGTCTCTCGGTGGCCTCCCTCACTCGCTCCCTTCTTGCACAGTCCCTCAGCTTTTGAGGACGGCCTGCTCTCAGCAGATTTACAGTTGTGCTATATTCTTTCTGTCTTTCTCATGATTGACTTAACTGTACTCCAAGGGATGTTCAGTGACTTTGAAATTTTCTTGTATCCATATCGTGACTTGTGTTTTTCAATAACCTTTTGCAGAGTTGTTTGGAGTGTTCTTTAGTCTTCATGGAGTCATTTTTGCCAGGATACTGACTCACCAGCAGCTGGAACTTCCAGATATAGATTTATTTTTACTACAATCGATTGAAGAACCTTGACTGCACCTTGATCTGTCTCTAAAAACAGATCTCCATTTAACACTCAAAACCAATTGGCTGCACCAGTGATGATTTGCTGTGTCGTATTAAAGGCGGGGGGGGGGGGGGGAGTGAATTCTTATGCAATCAATTATTTTGTGTTTTATATTTTTAATTAATTTAGACCATTTTGTAGAGATTTGTTTTCACTTTGACACAAATGAGTCTTTTTCTGTTGATCAGCGTAAAAAAGCCAAATTAAGTCCACGGTGATTCAATGTTGCAGAACAATAAAACATGAAAGCTTCCAAGGGGGTGAATACTTTCTATAAGCACTGTAGGAGGGAGATTGAGAATCTAGCTGTGTGGTGTCACAACAACAACCTCTCACTCAATGTCAGCAAATCCAAAGAGCTGATTATTAACTACAGGTGGAGGTAACCGGAGGTCCTTGAGCCAGTCCTCATCATGGCTGTCAGAGGTGGAGAGAGTAAACAACTTTAAATTCCTCAGCATTATCATTTTGGAGGATCTGACCTGGGACCAGCATGTGATTGCCAATACGAAGAAGGCACACCTTGACTTCTTTAGAATTTTCGCAGATTCACCTTGTCACCTAAAACTTTGACAAACTTCTATAGACGTACGGTGGAGAACATACAGACTGGTTTCTCACGGCCTTTTACAGGAACACCAATGCTCTTGAGCAAAATAAAAAAACTGCAAAAATAATGGATACAGCCCCTCCATCACAGGTAATTCCCTCCCCACCAATGAGGACATTTACAAGGAGAACTATCATAGGAAAGCAGCATCCAGGCTGTACTCTGTTCTTACTGCTATCATCAGGAAGAAGGTGCAGGAGCTTCAAGTCCTACACCACCAAGTTCAGGAACAGTTATTACCCCATAACCATAAGGCTCTTGAACCAGAGGAAATAACACCCAAACACTGAACTGATTCAACAACCTATGGACTCACTTTTAAGGATTCTACAAGTCATGTTTTTGATACCTATTGCTTATTGATTTATTTTTTTCTCAGCTCAAGTTGGTAAAACCTGAGGAATGGGCATAGCCACACACTCTTACTTCTCAATTGCTGGGAACTTTCAGACAATTCTAGTGGTGTTTAACATTAAGGCCTTCTGAAGATTTGCATAACTATTGCCATGTATCCCTAATTGTTTAATGCTAATGTGTCTTTGGGATGATACCAGTTGTAGATATTACTATTGGGACAGAGTCTACCCTGTTCATGTTTCAAAGTCTTTCAATTTCCTCTTTTAATTCAGCATATTTCTGGTGTTTTTCACTTAACGATTTCTTTAAGATATGTGTGTTTGGAATGGCCATATCTATTAAATAAGTTGTTTTTGCTTGTTTATCCTGTATTTTTATATCCGGACAGTTATTATGGATTGTCCTATCTGTAATAACAGATCAGTCATAACATAATTTGTGGTATTCTGACCCTAAAACCGGATCAGACTTGTATTTATAGTAAGGTATGATTTCTTTTATGAGTTTGTATTTTAAAGCAAGATTTTCATGAATAATGTTTGCTACTTGATTGTGCCCGTGTAAGTAATCAGATTGAGTTAAACCTCTACAGGATCCTGTTATGTGTTGGATTGTTTCTGGTTTTTCTTGGTATTTTCTATATTTATCATCTTGAACTTGTTGGTCATTTGTTATATATTTTTGATGATTTTTGTGTTAGCCACTTGGTCCTGTATTGCCAGGAACCTTTCTGTTTCTGTGAAGAGGTCTCCAACTCTGAGCCAGGCATTCAGCGCTTCCTTGTTGACATCTAGTCTGCTCAGATTCCTCGGAGGGTCATGCCCATCCATTGGTTAACTTTTTCTTCAATAGTGATAATGCCTTCATTTTTTGGGGTTGTGCTCTCATTTAAGTTTAGTGGTATATGCTTCCTATGGGAATTGCATGTGCTTGTGTGGAATGCTCATTCATGTTTTTGTAAATGAAAGTATATCCTTGGAAGTTTTATCTGACTGTTGTGCAGATCTTCAATGTGTGTTATTCCTCTTCTTCCTTCTGTCTTGGGTAGCATTAACCTAAGTGCATTCAAACGGACATAATGTTTTCTGAAATTTGTCATTTCAGTTCCTGTTTTTCTTTATACATTTTCCAAATTGGTTTTTGACCAAGATATTATGCCAAAAGAATACGTTAATAGTGAAAGTGTTTATTGCCTTTGTTATGTTTTTGCTGTTGAGCTCTGTTTGGCCGATTTTCTTAAGCCTTGAAGAAAATTCTGTCAAAAGTTCTTCCTTTATTGCACTATGATCTAATTTCTTTGCTTGTAGATATCCCAAATACTGATTTCATCCATTAGTTGTATTGTATCCTGCTTCTCTGTTTTGTATTATTTCCCTTTATTTTTTTCTCAGCTCAAGCTGGTGAAACCTGAGGTACATGCACAGCCAAACACACTCACTTGTCAATTGCTAAGAACTGTCATATTATTTTCATGGCATTAAGTATTGTGGCTTTCTGAAGATTTGTATAGATATTGCTGCGTAGCCCTAAATGTTCAATGCTATTATGTAGTGCCTTTGCCACGATACCAATTGCAGATATTACAATCAGGACAATGTCTACCTTGTTCATGTTCCAAAGTCTTTAAATTTTCTCTTTTAATTCAGCATATCTCTAATGTTTTTCACTTAATGAATTCTATGTGTTTGGAATGGCTATATCTATTAAATAAGTTCTTCCTGCGGTTATTATGGATTTCCCTATCCGTAATAACTGGTGGGTCATACTATTATTATTTTACTTTTGTATTTGCACCACTTGTTGTCTTTTGCTCATTGGTTGTTTGTCCGTCTCTGTCGTGTGTGGTTTTTCATTGATTCGATTGTGTTTCTTTCTATTTACTATGAATGCCTGCAAGAAAATGAACCTCAAGGTAATAGTATTTGGTGACAAATATGTGATGTTACTGGATAATATATTTACTTTGAACTTGTGATTTGTTGCACTTCCTTCATTAAAATACTCATGAGGTCCCAAGGACAAATTTTATTGCAGATATTAAACACACCTCTTCCAAAATATAAACACGATAGATTCTGCAGATGCTGGAAGTCCTGAGCCACAAATAAATAATGAAGGAGGAACACAGCGGGTCAGGCAGCATCAATGGAGAGTAATAAACAGTCAACATTTTGCGCTGAGACCCTTCATCAATAATGGGAAGCTAAGGAACATGAATAATTAAAGACACTCCTTCTAAAATTTGTCCTTGAAGGACTTTATTGTTTTTATTGTTTATGCTTTCCTATGTTAAACTTTAAGATAAGCCCAGTAAACCAGGACATGTTATAAAGGATAATTTGTCCTGTCCCATGCTGGTTTGTTGCGCTAATTTAACAATGTCATTGCATAGATGTATAACTTGCTTCTGAGAAAGTGCACAACTCAGTGATTGGTGTAATTACCTAATTAAGTTGATAATAAACTAAAAACGTAGCAGGAGTTGTTGAATTGCTGCTTAAGGTTAATCTCTTATTAGTACAATTTTAGCTTTAGCTTGAATTAAATATTTCTTGCAGTGAAGTTAATCTGGTTTCTATTTGCTGTGCTGTCAGTTTCCTTACATTTGTGTATTATCACATCTTCCTGGCCATCAGGAAATGTGATGCTGTAGAATCTAAAACAAAGGTCTTTTTGCAGAACAACAAGGAAAAACAGTCAACCAGACAACGGTTTCACTGAAAGCTGATATTATTTCCATTTGTCTATAGAAGCAATGTTTACTGCTTAAAGTTACAAATCTCACACACTGCAAGCCACAAGATCATTTTATTTGATCTTCAGCATAAGAGTTGTAGGAGTTCACATTTTCAGCAGAATTAGTTCTGAGCAATTAAAGTGGAACTATGCCATTGGTCACTTTCCAGGAATTAAAAAGAAGTATTCATAAAACCATAAATGGGCAGCTTCTCTAGGAACTCTAACACTAAAATGCAATCAATATACAGACACACAATCCGAACAATGGAGAACATTTCAAACATTATTCTCTTTGATATACGGAGTTGAATCTTTCAGGAAAATAACATATGCCATTATTAAACTGGCCAGTAAGATCAAGGAGTTAGTTTTTTGATAATTTATACATTTCCAGGACTTGCTGGTCAATTTTTGCCTCTCCACAGTCTGTTCATACAAACAGCAGCTTGCCCTTAGGCTCCCTTTTATTTTTAACAACTTGATGAATTTGCACATCACCTTTCAGCTATCACTACAGACAGGTTGTACTGTGTTGGAATACACCATTTTCAGTTTCTATCTTCCTGGGTATGTCTGGGCCCCTGGCCCAGAAACTGAACAACCTAGACTGTTCAATATCCTTTAAGCATACAATAAATATGAGTACACTTTTATTTATTTTCATTCCAGTTTTTTTTCCCGCAATTATCATCCCTATAACTCCAGTCTTTTAATTCCTCTCTTTTATTTTCCCTTCAGTGTCAGATGTGAAATAATAAACATCCCTTCTCCAACATTCTTCTATTTATTTTTAAATTCCTAAATCTTATTCGTCAAGTAAATCCTGAAAAAAAAATTCCAACATAATGTTTGTAGGAAAGCAATCTATGATCAGAGATCAGAGAACCCACAATCCAGGCCTTTGATTTCAGCCAGGTGACAATGAGGAACGTCTAGTCGGTCAGGGAACTTCTCAGCTTGTTTTGAACCACAGTCCAATAACGGAAGGTATATACAAAAAGATATTAGTTAATAATACTCCAAGCTTATTTATATTTGCTATTAAATTCATGCATGAATGAGAGTAACAAAAATAAATTCTGGGACAGGAACGACACCAATGAAATCATACCCTTACATGAGTTAGCCTCTCTTGATCAAATCTAGAACTATTGTAGCATTTAATGTACACCTCCCAGAAATAAGCAAGCCTTCTTGAGCACTCACACCACAGAGACACATGCCAACCTTCTAGCAACACAGGAAGATGAAGGACAACTATTTTTAGATTTTGTCATTAGATTTTGCTCATTAATATCTCTGGTAGGTCATAGCAGAACTTTGTCATAATACAGTACAACATTAACAAAATAACTTGTATTCATATAGTGACTTCCATACTCACCTAATCATCTCAGAGTCAGAAGAACATGTTGGAATTATAATCTCCATGGTGATGTAAAGATGGGCAGTTGCACATACCAAGGTAATACAATTATGAAATACGTGACAAAATAATCTGCTTTAGTGTACTTTGAAGGAAAGTGTTGGTACCAGGAAACACACTGACCTATCAATAGTACCACAGGATCTTTAATGCCCACTTGAGAGGTCATATGGATTCCTAGTTTAATACTTTATTTGAATGAACAACACCTCATCTAGTGTATCTCTCTCTCTCCCCTCTCTTTCTCCCTCCTCTCTCTCTCTCTCTCTCTCTCTCTCTCTCTCTCTCTCTCTCTCTCTCTCTCTCTCTCTCTCTCTCTCTCTCTCTCTCTCTCTCTCTCTCGTGTCAATTTACATTAAATGCTTTGGAGTCCAGCTTGAACCTATAACCTCTGAGAGGCAAAGATGCGACCCTGAGCTAAGGCTGACACTTACACAACCGTCACAAATTATTCGAAGCTAACATTCTACAATATAATTATACTGTTATCAGGAAGATACTTCAACAAGATTCCTTCTTACTGCCTCTTTTGCAAATACATTTTCTTAAAATAAGAAAGAGTCTTACCTCTTACTACCTCTGCTTTCCCCTTATTTTTGAAACAGCATCACTAGATTACAGGTTTGGTGCCTTGGTGGACACTAAATGTGTGAATAATATCTTCTTATTCATTCCAATAAAATGTGTTGTTCATCACACTTGTGTCACTATGGCAAACTGCACAATTAATAAAATGATGCATTTATTATATATGGTGTTAATATTTTACACATTAGCAAGAAATCAATAGTATTACTAAATACTTTGTAAAAACAGTGCCCTTTTAAATGTCATAAATAATTCTACCTAGTGTGAGGAAGGAGCATAGGAACAGTGGAAATTAAACTATATTTGTACCTTGAATTTCATAAGCAGCTCTAAAGAGAATCAGGTCATAATTCTAAATTGAGTATTTAGCTTGTTTGTTTACTGGCAATGTAAAATCTATGAGACCCAGAAGTTCATTGCAAAAAGAAGTGGTTTCATTAGACCAAATCAAGCAGAAATTGGTTAAAAGAATAGTTTTGTTGATAGATGCAGCGCATTAAAATACTCTAAATTACCTGATGAGTTCTGGCAAAATAATCGGATTCAAAACAAATGCGAAGCTTCTTTACCTGTCAGTGAAGATGTCCCTGAAGCCTCTTTAGCTCTTGGTAAAATCATGACGCATGAGACCTGTACAAAAATGAACATAAATTGAATCAGCTAAGCTCTCCATTTTTTTAAACAGCAGCTCCGGCAGTCAAAGGCTCTGGAGAGCCTATGTAACCTTGTTTGTCAGTGTTTATCTATTGCATTAGTTTGTACTGAATAGGCCATCAAGTGCAGAGCAGGCTCTTCCAGCCATATTCAAAGCAGGTCTCAGCGCTGGAAGCATAAAGGAAAGAGATAGGCTCCAGATATGAATTCAAGCTTTCCGATTCGGGTGATGTGGTAAAACCTTGTGCTGACAGACTCCTCAGTGTCTTCTGGGAAAACATTTTCCATTCAGAGCAGCCTGCCTTTTGCATGGAAGGCATTGTTACAAAGCTCACAGTCGATGGAAAACAATTTTTCCCCTAGCTTTCAAGGTAATCCAACCTGATCTCAATGACCATAGAAGTCAATGCAGTGTCAGATGATTTCTCAAGTTAATTCTTTTTTATTTTAAATGAACAGCTCTCTGGCTTCAAACCTCGACAGTTTCATTTTTTCTAATGTATCCAGATAAACAGAGTCACTGGAGCTAAATCAGGCAAATAGTGTGCTTTGTGCTTCTTAAAGTGGCAGCAGGGATTCTTGTTTCCAGGACAGCAATATTACGAAGACAATAACCAAAAATTGCTGACAACATTCGCACTGTTGCTAATTGTTAAATGTTATGTCATTTTCATGCTGCAACCTTTTCCCTTCATTTGCCCATGAAATCAACATAGTAAATGATAATTCTGCGCATTTTTTAACCTTTATTGTCATGCAAGAGCAAAATGCAGCAACAATCTGCAATTCCACAGAAGATTTTCTCTGTCACAAGGCACTCCATAGGAGAGATTATCAGAGGACATTGACTCTACGCCATATAAGGAGGTATTAGAACAGGTGACTAGACTTGGAGAAAAGAGGTGTTTAGAGAGATTAAGCAAGGGATAGAGGATGCTTGGGCAACTGAAGAAATCTATTAGAAGAAAAGTTTTGCTAAGGTAATAGTTTCCTTAAGGCTTAAGGAAAAATCAGGTGTTTAGAGGGATTAAGGAGGAGAATAAGGATGCTCGGGCAATTGAAAGCATGGCCTCCATTGGTAACAATATTAAAATGATAGATTTAAAACAGTGAAAAGTGTTGATTTTTCTACTAGTGAACATTGCAATGAGACCAGAAAACAAGAGGCAACAGTGCAAATCCTTACCAGTTTTCTTTCCTACACCCAAGGCATTAACTCCAGACTTAGAAAATGTGGAGTCAAGGCAGAATCAAGAGCAACAGATGTCAAAGTAGTCAGGAGGTCAGGCAGCATCGATGGAGGGAAATGGACATTTCAGATCAAAATCCTTCATCAGTTCCCTCCACAGATGCTGCATGACCTGCAGAGTTCCTCCAATACCTTGTGTGTTGATCCAGATTCCAGCATCTGCAGTCTCTTATGTCTCCAGAGACTGACCCAAGCTTATCTATAATGCCATTGACACATAAAGAATGGACACTTCCTAATTTAAGGGACCAACAAACAATTTGCTGGAGGAACTCAGTGAGTCAAGCAGCATCTGTAGAAGGAAAGGAATTGTCGAGGTTTTGTGTTTTGCATCAGGATTAGGATTGGGGAGGTGAAATGACCAGTATGAAGAGGAAAAGAGGAGTGGTGAGAAAGCATTCAGAGGTAATTGAAGGACTGAGGAGGTGTAAGGTAACAGGCAGGTTTTGGCAGGTAAGGGAGTTGAGTGGGACTGGTTAAAGAAGATGGTAGATGAATGATGAATGGAGGCAGATAAAGAAAAAGAGGAAAATGGGGTTAGACAAAATGGTGCAGGTGAGAAGACGGAAGCATGAAGACAGGATTCTGATACACCTCCAACCACTGACCTATCAGTGTGTGCTCTCAGGGCCCAGTGCAAGACTGAGAATCAGCACCAAGCTTTTGTTTGCAGCCTTCTAAATTCAATCATGAATTCCATAAGTTGCACAACTTGAGGTGACTTACTTCCTCAGTCTTTATCAGAATGGGACACTACTGCTGTAAGACATCCATCTATGTTTTACTGCCTCTTAGTTCAGTTTGAACTGTTTGACACACTCCATAGCCATGTATTTTACCACATTTTTCAATTCTTTGAATTGGAATCGGGTTTATTATCACAGACATACACTCAGTGGAACTAGGTACACCTGTATACCTGGTTGTTAATGCAAATATTTGATCAGCTAAGCATATGGCAGCAACTCAATGCATAAAAGCATGCAGACTTGGTCAAGTGATTCAGCTGTCGTTCAAACCAAACATCAGAATGGGGAAGAAATGTGATCTAAGTGACTTTGATTGTGGAAGGATTGTTGGTGCCGGATAGAGTGGTTTGAGTATCTCAGAAATTGCCGATCTCCTGGGGTAATCATGCACAACAGTATCTGGAGTCTACAGAGAATGTTGTGAAAAATGGAAAAAAAACTACTATTATAGTGAGCAACAGTTCTGTAGGTGAAAATGCCTTGTTAATGAGAGAGGTCAGAGGAAAATGGACAGACTGATTCAAGCTGAGAGGAACATGACAGTGTTACAACAGCGGTGGGCAGAAGAGCATCTCTGAATGCACAATGTATCGAACCTTGAAGTAGATGGGCTACAGCAGCAGAAGACCTTGAACGTACACTCAGAGGCAACTTTATTTGGTACAGAAGGTACTTAATACAGAGGCCACTGAGTGTACATCATGAAATGTGGAGGTGTGGCAAACCACTTCAGTATATAAATTAGGATATTATTCATTCATACGTTATATTCCCTGAAGATGTGGGATGCAAATTACAAATACCAGAGCTAAATACCAGGGGTGAGGTGAGAGTGATAACCCTCGACATCAAGGCAGCATTTGACTGAGTAAGGCATCAAGGTGCCCTAATTAAAATGGAGTCAACCCTCTGCTGGTTGAAATCACACCTGACACAAAGGAAGGTTGTGATGGTTGGAGGTCAATCATCTCATCCTCAAGACATCACTGTAGGAGTTCCTCAGGGATGTGTCTTAGGACCAACCAGCTGCTTCATCAATGACCTTCCTTCCCTCATAAGGTCAGAAGTGGGGATGTTTGCAGATGACTGAACAATGTTCTGCACCATTCATGACTCCTCAGATAGTGAAGCAGTTCATACCCAAATGCAGCAGGACCTGGACAATATCCAGGCTCGGGCTGACAAGTGGCAAGTAACACTCGAGCCACACAAGTTCCAGGCAATGAGCATCTTCAACAAGAGAGGCTCTAACCATCGTCCCTTGACACTCAGTGTCATCACCATCACGGAATCCACTACTATCAACATCCTGGGGGTTACCATTGACAGGAAATTGAACTGGTCTAGCCATATAAACATTGTGGCTACTAGAGCAGGTCAAAGGCTAAGAATCCTGTGGCATGTAGCTCACCCCCTGACTCCTCAAAGCCTGTCCACCATCTACAAGGCTCAGGTCAGAAGTGTAATGGAATGCTTGCCACTCTCCTGGATGAGTGCAGCTCCTTCAACACTCAAGAAGCTTGACCCATCTAGTACAAGGCAGCCCACTTGATTGGTAACCCTTCCACAAGCATCTAATCCCTCCACTGTCGATGAACGGTTGTATCAGTGTGTACCATCTACAAGATGCACTGCAACAACACTGAAGTTCCCAAGGCAGCACCTTCCAGACATACGACCACTACCATCTAGAAGGACCAGCAGATACCTGGAAACACAAACACTTGGAAATCCTCCTCCAAGTCACTCACCATCCTGACTTGGAAACATTTTGCAATTCCTTTATTGTCGTTTCATCAAAATGGAATTCCCTCCCTAACAGCACTGTGGGTGTACCTACACCTTCTCAAGAACAACTAGGGATGGGCAACAATACACAACAGACAATAGGTGCAGGAGTAGGCCATTCAGCCCTTCGAGCCGGCACCGCCATTCACTGTGATCATGGCTGATCATCCACAAACAGTACCCCATTCCTGTCTTCTCCCCATATCCCTTGACTCCACTATCTTTAAAAGCTCTATCTAACTCTTTCTTGAAAGCATCTAGAGAATTGGCCTCCACTGCCTTCTGAGGCAGAGCATTCCACATAACCACAACTCTCTGGGTGAAACAAATGCTGGCTTAGCTGGGAACACCCTTGTACCCTAAATGAATAATTTTTTTAAAATGGAAGACAGAAAAGGCATGTATAAAGGACAATATTATGATAGTCATGGATAATTTCGATGTGAAGGTAGGTTTGGAAAATCAGGTTGGTGCTGAATCCCGACAGAGAACATGTAGAATGCTTACAAGACAGCTTTTTAGAGCAGCTTGTAGTTGAACCCACTAGGGGAAAAGGTAATTTGGGATTAGGTGTTGCATCATGAATCAAGTTTTATTGGCGAGCTTAAGGTAATGGAACCCTTAGGAGGCAGTGATCACAATACGTTAAAATTCAGCCTGCCGTTTGATAAAGTCAAGTGTATCAGTTTACTGCCAGTGGAGTAAAGGCAATTACAGAGGCATAAAAGAGGAGCTGCCCAAAGTTGATCGGAAGGGGATACTAGCAGGGATGACGGCAGAACAGCAATGGCTGAAGTCCCTGGGGCAATTCAGAAGGTGCAGGATAGTTACATTCCAAAGATGAAGAAGTATTCTAAAGAGAGGAAGATGGAACTATGGCTGGCAAGGGAAGTCAAGGAAAGCATAAAAGCAAAGGAATTAGTAGACAGCTGTTGATCCCAAGGGATCACAGATTTGCACCTCTGGTGGACTGTGCCCTCTTCAGGGCGCGTCTGGGCGGGAAGATTTGAAGAACCGGCTGTTGCCCCAGCAGCAGGATCCCCCTCTCCACGTCACAGATGTAGTCCAGGTGAAGTACAAGCGCCGATACACCTTAGCACCAGTATCGTCACAGAGTTTGCCAGAGTGAAGTTGTAAACAACATCAACCTGCCTTCAGGATCCTGGCTCCGGATTTCTTCCTCGGGGTTTACTCCCGAAGCCTTTCTCATGAGTAGGTATGGCCGCAAGGCAGCAAAGGCTTAAAATCAGTTTTCCTTCTCCTAGGCGGCTGCCATCCAAGACTGACGAGCCCCACGTGCCCGAGAGAAGCAAAAGAGAGGACATATAATATCTCAAAAATTAGTGGGAAGAGGGAAGATTGGGAAGCTTTGAAAAACCAACAGAAGGCAACAAAGAAGCCATAAGAGGGTGAAAGATGAAATATGAAGATAAGCTAGCCAAGAACATCAGAGGATACCAAACATTTTTTCAGATACATAAAGAATAAAAGAAGCTAGAATAGATATTGGATTGCTTGAAATTGATGCTGAAGAGGTAGTAATGGGGAACAAGGAAATGGCAGATGAACTGTATAATTATTTTACATCAGTCTTCACTATGGAAGACACAAGCAGTATGCCAGAAACTGTAGAGTCTCAGGGGGCAGCAGTGAGTTCAGTTGTTATAACATGGGAGAAGGTGCTTTGCAAACTGAAAGGTTTGAAGTTAAATAAGTCTCCTGGACCAGATGGACTACACCTCTCTGAAAGAGGTGGCTAAAGAGATTGAAGTAGCATTAGTAATGATCTTTCAAGAATCAATAGATTTTGGTATGTATGGTTCGAGAAGACCAGAAAATTGCTAATGTCACTCCACTCTTCAAGAGGGGAGGGAGGCAAAGGAAAGGAAATTATAGGCCAGTTAGCCTGACCTCAGTGGTTGGGAAGATGTTGGAGTTATGTGGTTTTGGAGTACTTTGAGGCACATGCTAAAATATGCCTTTCAGCATGGTTTAATTGAGAGAAAATCTTGCCTGATAAATCTGTTGAAATTCTTTTAGGAAATGACAAGCAATGGACAAAGGAGAATGAGTGGATCTTGTATACTTGGATTTTCAGAAGGCCTTTGACATGGTGCAGCACATGAGGTTGCTTAATAAGGTAAGAGCCCATAGTATTACAGAAACGATACTAGCATGGATAGAACATTGTTTGATTGGCAGGAGGCAAAGAGGGTCGATGTTAGGACTATTACATGTCAAGGATATTGGATGATAAAATTGATAGCTTTGTGGCCAAGTTCACGACGACACAAAGAAAGGTGGAGGGGCAGGCGGAGTTGAAGAAGCAGGAAGTCTGCAGAAGGATTTGGAAAAATAGGCAAAAATGTGGCAGATGGAATACAGTGTAGAGATGTGTATGATCATGCACTTTGGTTGAAGGCATTGGTTATTTTTTAAACTGGGAGAAAATTCAAAAATCAGAGGTGCAAAGGTACTTGGATGGCCTTGTGCCGAATTCCCTAAAGATTAACTTGTTGGTGGTAAGGACGGCAAATGAAATGTTAGCATTCATTTCAAGAGGACTAGAATAAGCCATTGATCAGACCACACTTGGAGTATCGTGAGCAGTTTTTGGCCCCTTATCTAAGAAAAGATATGCTGGCATTGTAGCAGGTCCAGAGGAGGTTCTAGGAATGAAAGGGGTAACATATGAGCAACATATGTATTACAGGACAGCTCTGGGCCTGTACTCACTAGAATTTCGAAGAATCGGTTGGTGGGTAAGGATTTCATTGAAACCTATCGAACATTGAAAGGCCTCGACAGAGTGGAAGTTGAGAACAGTTTCCTATAGTGGGGGAGTCTAGGACCAGAGGAGACAGCCTCAGTACAGACGGACATCCATCTGGAACAGTGATGAGGAGGAATTGCTTTAGCCGGAGGGTAGTGAATTTGTGGAATTCATTGCCACAGATGCCTGTGGACACCAAGTCATTGAGTATATTTAAATGGATGTTGATACATTCTTGACTAGTCAAAACATCAAAGGTTATGAGGAGAAGGCAAAAGAATAGGACAGGCATAATAAACCAGTCATAATGAACTGGTGGAGCAGACTCGATGAGCCGAAAGGCCTGATGCTGTTCCAATGTCTTATGGGCCCATGAAGCAGCAGATGAAGGCCAATGTGTGTTCTTTGGACTTCCCATATGAATATTGGTATATTATGTTAATATTGATCTGGTCCCTTTGGACCATCTCTATAGATGGGTCCCTGATATCTCATAGATCCAGCCTCTGGCTCCTCCACTCTGATGGGAGATGAGATGCTTTGAATAAGGACACACTCCAGTATTTTTCTTCTTCAAATTGCTTCTTTGGGTTCCAGTGCTCTCTGGGCTTTGCCTCGCTGATCAGAGGCTCCAGGTCTTAATGTCATCTTCTTAGGCCAACAACTGTTGTCTTCAGCTAAACATGAGCTGCTGGAACAACACCGAGGGGCAAGCAGCACCTGTGGAGGGAAATGGACGGTCAATGTTTCAAACTGAAACTCTTCATTCATAGATGTTGCCTGATCCTTTACTGTAGCTGAAGTTTTCAGTACCTGTAGTCTCTAGTTCCTCCAGCTGCTGACTTCAGTTGGCAGCACCTGACCATATAGACTTCAGATCTCCTTGGGAGGTACTGGTTTGAGCCTGACCTCTGCCGCTGTCTTTCTGGAGTTTGCACATTCTCCCCCCTTACTACATGGATTTCCCTGAGTTCCCCAGATCCTCCCACATCCCAATGTGCTGGTTGTCAGGTTAATTTGCTGCTGTAACTTAACCATAACATACTGTAGGTGAGGACTGGAGGATCAGAGGGGTTGTGTGGAACACAATAAGCTGCAGGGGCATAAATGTGGGGGTAATTTTTGATGGGATTTATCTGAAAGCCAGTATAGACTGAATGGCCAAATGGCCTCCTGGAGTGTCATAATGAAATCCGATTCCAGATACAGGCCACAGGAGACCAAAGGTGTTTTCCACTAGAATCTTTCTACATGTTTGGTTTTTGGATTTCTGCTCAGCTGCAGTGGTTGCAGTGTGCACTGCACAACCCCATCCTTATGGACTGCACCTTCTCGTTGGTGCTGGACTCCCTGCAGATGGCTGAGACATACGTGCTTCCCAGAAGCACAGCATTCACCATATTCTTCCCATGATCCAAGAATGTACATACATTGCAGAAACAGAAACGGCTCATATTGATGGAAAAATCCATGTTATGTTATTCATGGGAGTTTTTATGGGCACCTCAGTGCAGTCTGCACAAGGGAATTAACAAATCCCACTTGTTCCTCACTGAAGTCAAAGTGGATGAAACAATTCCCCCTTGTGGTTGCAGTATTCAGGTATTCTCTTTGACAATTGTTTCCTCCACTCAAGAGCCATTGTCAAACAGCCTCATTTGCTGTTTAAAGATACAAGCTTTGAAATTGAGAGAGCTTATGGTCACCTTCAGAACACACTGCAGGCAGATAGGGAAAGGTGGGAGTGATCAGCTCAGCCACTTGTAATGACCCTACGGTGTGAGCTTCCCTCCACAGTGACACCAGCCCTTGCCTGAGAGCTTGGCTGACTGACAAAGGCATAAACTTGCTCTTGCAAAACATTACTCATTAGCAAGGCTTGGATGGGGTGTGAAGTCTGTGGAAATTGTCCAAGAGCAGGTTCTTTGCAGGTGGACACAGAGATTGATGTCCTGACCCGTAACGAGTGAACATGCATAGCCATTTGATGTCTGCAGTAATGGAGAACTGCCGGTAGTATCACCATAGAATGGAGACGTCCACAGATTGAGAAACTCAGGAGCGAAATGCTGGGGAAAGAATTTACTGCTTGTAACTGCTTTGGAAAATGAGTGAGCTGCCTGCAGTCCTTTCTGAAGCTCCCCATAAATTCTCCCACTGTCAATAGCCTGTACCTTTAACCAGCAAGACCAGCAACTGTTGCTAGTGGTTGAATTGTGGAGCTTTGAAGTCCGATTTATCTTGGTGCTGGCAGAAAAATCCATTATCTGAATAATAACATCATTTGGTGCACAGTGGATGCTACGGGAAAATCTGACACGGTAGTGTGAACGGCACAAAGAACTATTCTTCCAATTGTGTGATTCATGCTATTCTCTCTAAAATTATCACAAGTGTAACCTGCCCCAGAGAAGTTAGATTTTTGTGCTTATATTGCTGATAATCCAGTGTCATTCATTCTGTTTCCTCAGAAGCTTTGTACCATTTAGGGTCAACAGTACCGATATGCCACTATTTTGATTGAATATATCGAGTGTACTATGTTAATGCTATTCAACTGCTTGTAAGGTAATATACTTTTAATCTAAAGGAAAATTTTAGATATTTGTACTTTGGAACTATACTCTGCTTCAATTAATATGTTTGTCAGGCACTGGCCTGCAAGTTTCAATGTTAATTGGATAAATACAATCTTGCTTTATAATCCAAAAATAAAATCTGGCAGTTCTTCAAATTGCTCAAAATTTTAAACTTTAAACATTGTATTTGTGTTTCTGTATACTCAAAGTTCAAGAAAATTTTATAATCAAAGTACATCTATATCACCATATACAACCCAGAGATTCATTTTCCTGTGGGCATAATCAGCAAATCTATAGAATAGTAACTATAACAGGATCAATGAAAGCTCAGCTAGAGTGCAGAAGACAACAAACTATGCAAATGCAGATATAAATAAATAGCAATAAATAACAAGAGCATGAGATAACGAGGTAAAGTCTTCTCTCAAGCTGAGCAGTTTGCAAGATTTACAGAGAGTCAATCGATTTCTGTTTATTTGTGACCCTAGTTCTTTTCACTTCTGGCATTTTGCTTCAGTGGCGGCCTGAAATGCAAGCATAAAACATCACATCAGACAAACACAGAAACTTTTACATCCTTTGATTTTATAAACTACTCCTGCACTCTTTCAGTACTGGGTGATATAAAGGTGAATTCTATTGATATTAACTAAGAATGGAAAGAGGGGGCCTGAAGCCCTATATCTGTACCAGATGTTTTATCCAAACCACCTTTGTTACCTCCACCTCATGTTGTCTTCCTGACATTTTGTCAATCATGTGGTTTTGAGACTTTTTTTCCTCGAAATCTTGCCAACATTGCCAAGTAGTAAGGGTTCAATACTGCCAGTCACTGATGCAAAGTCTTTAAATTAAATGGGCTTGGAGAGGGGGGAAGGTAGGGCAATACAGTGATGTAACAAGTCTAAAATAACTAAAGAAATAAATTAGTGGTTTGTTACTAACATTCAAGGAAATTGTCCACACTAATACAGCAACACCTGTGGTTTGGACTTCCATTTTTTAACACTAGTTGCTGAGGACATCAGCTCAAAAGGGCTCCTCGCATTCAACAACCATGCTGTTCTCAAACTCACTGAACAGCCAATCACGTTGAATAATTTTCATAGTGAGAAAATGTGGAAGAAAAATACATAACCTTTTAGAACTTTAAATATTCAAAGGAGCTTTTAAAAATATTGGAGTATGTACATCAGATTAAGAAAGAAGTGGAAATATAAATTTAAAATAACTGTAATGGCTTGAGTATATTGCGTTCATCTTAAGTAAGCCTTTGGAGATAATAAGCCAATCATATTTGCTGGCTCCCTACATACAAGGTGTATCTCACAAAGCTCATATAACTACAGCCTTGTTGTCAGAGCATCCTGATTCCTATTGGCTGAAGACAAGGGCAGGGATGAAACCATGCCATCCGCCAACATTGTTGAGGCTCGTCTGTTCTTAAATATCTGATGATAAGACACTTAAAAGCTGTTAATATTGTTTTAGTGGCCAGAGATCCACTGGTGTATATTGTGGATCCAGTGCATATGTTATTATGTAAGGGCACGGGGGGGGGGGGGGGGGGGGAAGAAGCCTCCAGAGAGAGGAAATGGCCTGAGATGTAAGATGTATTCTGAGTGACAATATCTACACAGTCTGATTCAGCACAGTCAGCACAGCCTTGCCTGTGTGAAGTCATTCCTGAAAAATCTTTGTGAGGAGGTCACTAAGAGGATTGATAAGGTGAGGGTAATGATGTTACATATGTGGACATTTTAGCGAGGCTTTTGACAAGATTCCTCATATCAGGCTATTCCGTCTGGAAGGTTAGATCACATGGGATCCTGAAAGAGAGGCTGATCAGACTCATATTTTGTTCAGTGGTAAGAAACAGAGGTTGATGGTCGAAGATTGTTTCTCAAACTGGAGGTCTCTGTCTATGGTAAATATTCAGAAACTCCAGGTGTCAGTTCAAATTTCCTGTGTAGAGTAGAATAAAAAGGGCACCAATGTAAGAAAACCTGAGCCATAAAATTGAGTGGTAGGAGCTCAGACACTCACGGAAGGAATTCCCATTGCAGAAAGGGACCATTTGGCCTTTCCACCTGTCTAATCCAAAATTTATCTCACCATCCTCCCATTTCAATTACAATCCCATTGCCCTGCTTTCTCCAAAAAACAATCCCACTGCCACTCCACCCTAAAAGTAATACCTCAGCCTCGTCTGCTCCAAAAACAAATGCACCACCTTCCAAGACCAAAGGCAAACCCACAGTCCTGTCCACTTCACGATTCAAGATTGCTTATTGTCATCCTTCAGTACACAAGTGCAAAGGAGAACAAAATGATTGTCACTCCAGATCTGATGAAGCATATAGGTCACAGTAGGCATAAAAAAGCAAAAAAAAAACACAATAAATATCATTTCATAGGATTAGCTCATATACATAGACTGATTTTATGTGCTAAAGTGACGTCAGGTACAGAAATATCTATACATAAGATAACTGACAGGAAATGATAACGTTGTGGTGGGGTGTTTTAGGGTGGGTTAATGGGTGGAGGTGTTGATCAGTTTGACAGCTTGGGGAAGTAACCATTTTTGAGTCTGGTGGTCCTGGCATACATTCAACATAGCCTTTTCCCTGATAGGAGTGAGATAAAAAGTCCATAAGCAGGATGGGTGGGATCCTTTATGATAACACCGGACTTCTTCCTGCACCTTCCCGTACATAAGTTCTTATTAATGGGTAGGCTAAAGCTGGTGACGCGTTGGGGAATTTTTAACCACCCTTTGGGTAGAGCCCTCCTGCCCGCTGCTGTGTAGTTTCCGTATGATGCAGTGATACAACGTGTTAGGATGCTCTCAACTGCGTCAGAAGGTCATGAGTATTGATGTGCGCAGTCTTCAGGTTTGGCAGAAAGCAGAGGTGCTGGTGAGCTGCTTTGACAGTGGAGGATGTGTTCTGGGACCATAAGAGGTTGTGCCATGAGTTTGAAACTACTTCCGTTTAACCATATAACAATCACAGCACAGAAACAGGCCATCTCGGCCCTCCTAGTCCGTGCCGAACTCTTAATCTCACCTAGTCCCACCTACCCACACTCAGCCCATAACCCTCCACTCCTTTCCTGTCCATATATCTATCCAATTTTACCTTAAATGACACAACTGAACTGGCCTCTACTACTTCTACAGGAAGCTCATTCCACACAGCTATCACTCTCTGAGTAAAGAAATACCCCCTCGTGTTTCCCTTAAACTTCTGCCCCCTAACTCTCAAATCATGTCCTCTCGTTTGAATCTCCCCTACTCTCAATGGAAACAGCCTATTCACGTCAACTCTATCTATCCCTCTCAAAATTTTAAATACCTCGATCAAATCTCCCCTCAACCTTCTACGCTCCAATGAATAGAGACCTAACTTGTTCAACCTTTCTCTGTAACTTAAGTGCTGAAACCCAGGTAACATCCTAGTTTCCTTCTGCTGTGCTGCTGACGTGAATAAGGGTGCAGTGGTGTGAATGTTCCTGAAGCTGAAAATCAAAATCAATCCAAGCACCACTCCTTTATTACTCCATTTGAAAAACATAGCTTTTATTACTACAATTTGCAGTTTTTCCTGGCACTGCTCTCCAAGTTCTCTCTCAATGAAATTAGAAACAAAAGTTTATAAGTGACTTCTCAGTGGAAAATAGTCTTTGCCAATTCACCATTAAAATGTTTTATAATTTTAAAATAATGGCCAAGGGGAAGTAGTACATTGGACTTCACATGGAGGAAACCAGAGCTCCATGCGCCAGTCCTCATTGGGGAACAGAGGTGGAGAGGATCAGCAGCTTAAATTTCAGTGTTATTGAGTACTTAATATTTCAGTAATATTTGAGTAATTGTATAAATACATTGTTTGATTAAGATGTATTGTTCATTTAAATAATTCATTCAGGATTATATGTTTGTAAAAATACATGAGTGGCATATGTTATCACTCCAAATGTGCACAAATTGCTTAAAGTCAAAGCAAAGTTAGACACATTCTCCTGGGCTCCTGATTTTTCCTTGCAATTAGTTTTATCTTTTGGAGTTTCTAAACTTAATAGTGGTGATGAGGAAGTTTTAAGTGAGCCTGAGATGACTGCCTGCCTTTTGAAACGCAGCAAGACATTCAAAGTTAAGATGCATTTGTTTGCTGAAAACGTAACTGGATATTGTATACTGAGCAGTATTCTGGAGCAATTGAAATAGCCAATGAGAAGTAAGTGCTAACTTTGCTGAGTGTGTTGGATTTAAATGCATACAGTTTACTTAGAAGTTTGAATGCTCCAACCAAACTAGCCAAAATGAGCTCTGCTGGTATGGTGAAACAATGCAGGGATATTTAGAACCAAAGCCACTGTTGATTGCAGAACACTTTAGGTTTCATAAACAGAGTCAAAAGGAAACGGAGTCAATTTCAATGTATGTGGCTGAATTGAGGATATTATCTGAGCATTGTCAGTAACAGGCTCAATGATATACTGAGAGATCAGTTAATTTGGGGAATCTTACAAGAAAGCATTCAAAAACAGCTTCTAACTGAAGTCCATCTTACATTTAAAAGCAGCATCTGCACCAGCACTCCAGCAGAAAGCCATGGTATGAATGCTGCAATGCACTCAGTGTAATCTGGGTGATATCATTATTACCAGCAAGGATGGCAAGGAACACCTCCAAACAGTGTTGGAAAGATGAGATTATTAGTTTAGAGCACAATGCAACAAGTGTGAATTCTTTAAGCCAAGCACATTATTGATGCACAAGGATTACAGGAGTGTGCTGAGAAAATTCAAGCAATGGTGAATGCTCCAAGGCCAAAGGACGCGTCACAGCTGTGGTCCTTTTTAGGGTTTGTCAATTACAAAGCAGACTACTGTGCTCCACCCTTTGAAGTCATTACTACAGATCGGGAGGAAATGGCAATGGACAAAGCAGCGTGAGGTGGCTCCAAGAGGGAAAGGAAATGGTGACGTCAGACATTGCACTCAACATCGTTCAGTGAAACTTGCCACGCACTGCTCAGGATGCCAACACGCCCAGAAAAAAGGTGGCCAGAACTGTCAGAACCACTTCCTGCAGTCCCAGAGTCGACTCCTACAAGCACTACGATGAAGGCTTCAGAACCTGAGATTGTTTCACAGCCACAAGTCTCACCTACCAAGCAGAGTGTCAGAAAGATGTGATCCCACAAGAGTAAAAAATCCTTCTCAGTGATTAAATCTTTCATCCTGCATGAGACAATTTAAAAATTACTGGACTGGGGATGTCTATATTGTAGTTGTATTATGCAGTATACTGTATACTAATATACAAAATATATAAATTGAGATGAATTCTATATTGAGTTGGAGCTTTTTGCTAAGCAGGGAGGAGTGTTGTGTATTTAATTTTACAGTAACACTTGAGTAATATTGCAAAGATAGTGTTAAGCATTTTTGTTCATTTTATTAATTCATTATGGGTTATATGTAAGAAGTATGTCACATGTGCATGCCTTCCTTAAAGTAAAAACAGTGGTAGACACATTATCCTGGGCTATTGTCTTTTTCTTGCAATTAGTTTTGTGTTTTGCACTTACAAAATTTATCAGGCGTTATCATTTCAGAGAATCGGAACTGGTCCCAGCACTTAAGTGCAATTATGAAGAAAGTGTGGGAGCGCCTCTTCTTCCTTAGAAATTTGTGAAAATTTGGCATGACATCTATAAAACTTTGACTAACTTCTGTAGATTGGTGTTAGTGAGTATAATGACTGGCTGCATCACAGCCTGGTATGGAAACACCTTCAATGGATAATCCTACAAAAAGTAATGGGTACAGCCCAGTCCATCATGGAGAAAGCCCTCCCTACCATTGAGCACATCTATACGGAGTGTTGTCACAGAAAAGCAGCTTCCATCATAAGGGATCTCCACCACCCATATTACACTCTCTTCTTGCAGCTGCCATTAGGAAGAAGATAGGAGCCTCAGGACTCACACTACCTGGTTCAGGAACAGTTATTACCCCTCAAACATCAGTTTCTTGAACTAGAAAGGATAACTGCACTCAACTTCACTTGCCCCATCACTGAACTGGTTCCACAACCTATGAACTCACTTTCAAGGACTCTTCATCTCATGTTCTTGATATTTATTGCTTATTTATTTATTATTATTATTATTATTATTTTTCTTTTCTCTCTGCTGAAGCTGGTAAAACCAGAGGTAAAGGCATATCCAAGCACCCTCATTTCTCAATTGCTAAGAACTTTCAGACTATTCTTGTGGTGTTTAATATTGCGGCCTTCTGAAGACTTACATTGACATTGCCATGCAGCCCTAAATATTTAATGCTATTGTGTAGTGCCTTTGGGATGATACCAATTGTAGATATTACAATCAGGACAATGTCTACCTTGTCCATGTTCCAAAGTCTTTCAATTTCCTCTTTTACTTCAGCATATCTCTGGTGCTTTTCACTTACTGATTTCTGTAAGTTATGTGTGTTTGGAATGGTGATATCTAGTAAGTAAGTTGTTCTTGCTTCTTTATCCTGTATTATCATTATTATTATTATTATTATTATTATTATTATTATTTCTTATTTTCTTTCTTTTCGTATTTTTACAGTTTGTTGTCTTTTGCACACTGGTTGTCTGCCCCATTGGTGCAGTCTTTCATTGATTCTTTAATGGTTATGGGATTTATTGAGTATGCCCGCAAGAAAATGAATTTATGGGTTGCATATGGTGACATTTATTTGATAATAAATTTACTTTGAACTTTATACTTTGGACCTCTGCACCCAATCCAAAATTCCAGACACACATCACTATAGAATTGGAGGGATAATTTGACCTATCATGTCTCTGCTGACTCCCTGCAAAGACAGCTGTTTAGATCCACCCTCCACCAAGAGTCCGGTACCAGAGGGCATGCTTTGAGAATAAGGGGTAGTCATTTAGGACAGAATTAAGGAAAAACTTCTTCTCCCAGAGAGTTGTGGGGGTCTGCAATGCACTGCCTCGGAAAGTAGTGGAGGCCAATTCTCTGGATGCTTTCAAGAAGGAGCTAGATAGGTATCTGATGGATAGGGGAATCAAGGGATATGGGGACAAGGCAGGAACCGGGTATTGATAGTAGATGATCAGCCATGATCTCAAAATGGTGGTGCAGGCTCAAAGGGCCGAATGGTCTACTTCTGCACCTATTGTCTATTGTCTATCATGTATTTATCAAATTTCCTCTTGAAAGCTTCAATGGATCCATTCTCCACCACATCTCTACTTCACATCCAAGATGGTCTGGAACTTCCTTACTGCATATGGTCCATCAGGCTGGAGGCTACCCAAATGGAATAGAAGATGTTGCTCCTCCACCCTGAGGATAACCTAATCTTGGCACAAGAGGAGGCCATGGACCGACATGTCAGAACAGGAATAAGAATCGGAATTAAAATGTTTGGCCACCGGGAAGCTCTGCTTGTGGAAATGCAATGATTTTCTTTCATCTTATCTTAACAAAAATCCAATATACTGCAATGTATTTACCTTCCTGCAAACTTGGTATTTGTATAACGATGAGTTAGCAAAACATTTGCTGATAAGTGTTATTTTCTAATGCAATCCTCCAGACTCTGATAATGATAACTTGACAAAGACTTAATAAACCAGAGATCCAGAGGAGGGTTCCCCTTTCTCAGTTGCCCTACTGTTGATGTTAAATCTTTAAAATCTGCTTTGAATGAGGTTGGAGGTTGACAGTGCTCACTGAAAGGTTTATTGAATCACACTGCAGTGACCCTTCTCCTTCTGATGGGGAGGTGGAATTTATTTGCGCCATGCACTACCTCAGAGCAGCAGCTGAAATATCAAACCAAGGGAAGAGAAAATTAAACTAGAATTTCAATGCTTAATGTAAATTTATTGCTGATTCTGGATTTAGTTTAGTACATGTGTAAGAAGGAGCTTACATTTATGTAGAACATTTTAAAAACTCAGAACATCCCATAGTGTTTTACAGCCAATTAAGTATTTTAGAAGTATGCTCTCTGTTATAGGAAATGTAGCCACTGATTTGTAGTCAGTAAGCTGCCAGTAAGCTCCCATAAACAGTGTTTTAGCCTAGACTGAAATAAATAACATTTGGGATACTTGGTAAACTTTCCCATTCCTTAAATCATGCTACAAAATATTCAATCTCCATCTGAAAGGAAGATGATTCCTCAGTTTAATTCACAAACAAGAGAGAATCTGCAGATGCTGGAAATCTGAGCAACACACACAGAGTGCTGGAGGAACTCAGCAGGCCAGGCAGCATCTATGGAAAACAGTACGGTCAACGTTCTGGGCGAAGACCCTTCGGCAGGACTGGAGAAAAAAAATGAGGAGTAGAGTTAAAAGGTAGAGGAGAGAGAAACACAAGATGAGCTTAATTATGCACAGTTGGGTGTCATGGTAGCCTAGCAGTTAGCGCAATTGCTTTACAGTGCCAGTCATCACCAATTAGAGTTCTATCCCTGCTCTGTCTGTACGAGCTTGTACATCCTCCCCTTGGCCACATAGGTTTCTTTTTGGTCCTCTGGTTTCCTCCCAGATTGCAAAAATATACAGGTTAGGATTATTACATTGTGGGCATGCTTTGTCGGCACCAGAAGTGTAGTATCACGTGCAGGCTGCCCTCAGCACAAACCTCACCGATTTGATTTGACACAAACAAAGCTTTTCACTGTATGTTTTAGTGTTTTGATATGCATGTTACAAATAAAGCTAATCTTTTGATCTTTAATCTTTACCCTCTTGGACATGACGTGATTATACAGCATCCAAAAGAGCTGACTGTCACATCAGGAATTCTTTATCCATAAAAAGAATAATGCAAATGAAAAACCTAAAGCCTGCTTGATATGTTCACTCCAAGGCACCTAACACCACTGCAGACGACACAAAGGGAAACCCATTGAATAGGCACCAACAACAAAGCTCAGTCTGAAAACAAGAGTTTCTTTAATTCAGGTTTTTTTTGGGGGGAAGTGTGGTGTTTAAAACAGCACTTCTCTTCACAGGTCTGTCTGTCCTGAGGGCAGTGATGGTGAGTCGCCTTTTTCAACCAATCCAATATATCTGGTGGAGGTTCTCTCACAATATTGTAGATGAGGAAGTTCCAAGATTTAAAACCAGCAATAATGAAAAACAGGACATATATGGTTCCTAGTCAGTGAGGGCGATGTGTGACTTTGAGAGGAACATGCAATTACTCCCATCTTTCTCGATAGTAGAGGTTTTGGTATTAGGAGGTGCTGCTGGAATAGTCTAGCAGCAGTGCGTCTCATAGATGGCACAAACTACAGCCAAGGTGTAACAGTGATCAAGGGAGTGGATGTTCCCTGTCCTCGGTCCTTTTCTAGCTTTGTTATAATTCTCAAAGCCTCTATTTGGTTTTAACTTCCTAAACATTACATATATTTTCTTTATCTTCTGGACTAAATTCACCACCTGTTTTGTAATCAAAGGTTCCATTACCTTGCAACCCTAGTCTTTCCTTCTAACTGGAACATACCTGTCCTGTACGCTGTGAATTTGGTCATTAAACACCCTCCACAATGCCAGAGGTGAATTTGCCTAAAAAACAAATGTTCGTAATGTTGTGTTTTTAAGATTTCAGTAATATTTGAGTAGTATTGTAACTATGTTCTTGATTAAACATTTTTTGTTTAAATAATTCATTAAGGATTTATATGTAAAAGTACGTAAATGGCACACATCATCACGCCACCACATCATACATGTGCACCTCGTTTAAAGTTAAAAACAAAGTGCCCATCTTATTTCCTGGCTCTCGTTTTCCTTTCAATTAGTTTTTCTGTTTTGGAGTTACAAGTATACACATAATTAAATCTACCTAGTTCTTGCTTCATACTATCATAGTTTGCCTTACCCGATTTAATACTCACGAAAGATTCATACTTATCATCATTCGTAGCTATTTTAAAGCAAAAGGAGCTGTGATCGTTGTTTTCTAATTGTCCTCCTTGTCAAGCCTGACAAGTTAATGGATTCTGAGAGTGAAATATTGGAATAATGGAAAATTGATTCATAAGTTGATGGGGAAGAAACAGAGTTCAGAGACTTCACTGGAAACCTGGGCATTCATTGGCTCAAATGACTACTCTTAGTACTGTATCTTGCTATGATTCACCTGAGAAAGATAAAATGCCTGTGCTCTGTTACTCATCAGGTAATTAGAGTCATGGAGCACTACAGCACAGAAACAGGCCCTTCAGCCTGTCTAGTCCATACCAAACTTATTCTGTCGCTGTCACTTTGTTCGGATATGGCCCGGTGCGGAGGGAGGGACACTGAAGCGGCTGATAGTTCACAGACTTTAATGCGAACAGAGTTAGAGGGAAAAGAAACAATAAACATTAGGCCAAATAGGGCAGTTAACTAAAAATCTCAAATGGAAAATGAAGCCAACACTGTGGCTGAAAGGAATAACTAAATATAAAACAAATAGCACTAGTCTGCAGAGTCAGTTGACTTGACAGTCCAATTTCTCAGGCAAGGCCAAATGAAAGCAAGCAACAAAACATCGCAGTGCTTTGCTCAAGTCTCGACAAGCACTATGATGAAAAGAATGGAGTTAAATACCATCACAATGAAATAATAATTAGCTGACCTGTGCATATCGTCGTATCTGCTGTGCTGCTGAATCCATGGCTGTGTCCTGCCAACCTGCAGCTGGACCATAGCTTTCCATACCCCTCCCATCCATGCACTTATCCAAACTTCTCCTAAATGTTGCAATCTGATCCGTAGCCACCACTTCCACTGGCAGTTTGTTTCATTCTTGCACCACCCTTTGAGCAAACAAGTTCCCTCTTAGGTTTCCCTTAAATATTTCAATTTTCACCCTTAACCATGACCTCAAGTTCAGCCTCTAAAAAGCCTGATAGCCTTTACCCTATCTAGACCCCTAAAATGTGTATGCCTTTATCATATCTCCCCTCATTCTCCTATACTCCAGGAAGTAAACTCCTATTCAATTCAAACTTCTATAACTCAGGCCCTCAAGACCTGGCAACATCCTTGTAAATTTTCTCTGTACTCATTCAATCTTATTGATATATTTCCTGCAGCTAGGTGACCAGAACTGCACACAATGCTTCAAATTAGATCTCAGCAATATCTTATACAACTTCAACATTACATTTCCACTCCTGTACTCAATACTTTCATTTAGGAGGGCCAGTGTGCCAAAAGCTCTCCTTATGATCCTATCTGATTGTGAAGCAATTTTCAAGGAATTATGGATCTGTATTCCCAGGTCCCCGTGTTCTCCCACACTCCTCAGTGCCCTACATTTCACTGTGCATGTCTTAACTTGGTTTGTTCTCCCAAAGTACAATACATGTCTGAATTAAAATACATCTGCCATTCGTCAGCTGAATTTTTCAGTTGGTCCAAATCCCGCTGCCAGTTTTAATAGCCTTCCTCATTGTCTGTATGTCCTAGTCTTGGCGTCATCCTCAAATTTTCAGATCCAGTTTACTAGATTATCATCCAAGTCATTAATATCATATTAATAACAAACAATGAACCCAACATTGATCCCTGTGGCACATCACCAGTCGCAAGTCTGCAGTTGGAAAGGCAACCATCTACTACCACTCTCTAGCTTCTCTCATTTAGCTTCGTTCTGATAGCTACTGAATCTTCTGGACCAGCTTCCTATGTGGGACTTTGTTAAAGGCCTTGCAAAGGTTACAGAGGCAATATCCACTGCTTCTCCTTCATCAGCTTTCCTGGTAACCTCCTCAAACAATTCTGTATGATTCATTAAAAATGAACTACCGTGTTCAAAGCCACGTTCACTATCCCTAAGCAGGCCCTGTCTATCAAAATACTTATATATCCTATCCCCGAGAATACCTTTATGCCCTAGTTTAGTTCTCCTGATTTCTCTCTTGCACTTGTTATACTCCTCAAACCCCTCATTAGTTCCTTGCTGTCTACACTTGTTATGCACCTCCTTTTTCTTCTTAACATAGGCCCCAATACCAGTCAAAAAACAAGATTCCTACAATGTGTTAGTCTTGCCTTTAACTCCAAAAGGAGCATGCAAATGTTGCACTCTCAAAATTTCACTTTTGAATGTCCCCCACTTACCAAGTACTCCTTTACCAGAAAACAACACATCCAAATCTGTACCTAGAGACCTTTTCAGATGCCAACAAAATTGACCTGTCTCCAATATAGAATATCAACCCAAGAACTAATCTCATCCTTCTCCATAATTATTTTAAAACTAATGTTCCCCATACACACAATTTTGTCACCAGCCCTGTCTCATTCTCTAATGGCAGATCCAGCATCAGATTTTCTCTAGTTGGGATCTCTATGTATTGAATAAAGAAACTTCCCTGAACACATTTGACAAACTCTATCCCATCTAGTCCTTTTACAGTTCAGAGGTCAACATATGAAAAGTTAAAATCATATACTATCACATCCCTCTTTTTCTTGCAACCATCTGCTGTCTCTCTACAAAATTCCTCCTCTAAATCCCGCTGACTAATGAGTGATCTAAAATACAATTCTGTTAACATGGTCTTCCCTGTTTTTTATCTCAGCACCACCCATATAGCTTCAGCAGACAAGTCCTCCAGTCTGTCCTATCTGAATACTGCCATAACATTTTTCCTGAATAGTAATTCCACTCCTTCCCCATTTAATTCCTCCCGTTCTATCAGGTTAAAAAAACTTAATCCCAAAACGTTGAGCTGCCAGTCCTGCCCCTCCTGCAACCAAGTTTCACTAATGGCTACATTATCATAATTCCACGTGCTGATCTATGTTCTGAGCTCATCTGTCTTACCTATAATACTCCTTGCATTGAAATAGGCACAACTCAGGACATTAGTCCCACCATATTTGACCTTTCAGTTACTGTGTTGTATGTAGGCTTAACATCTACTTTCCCTAACCACACTACAACATGGTTTGCTGATCCCCATTCTCCTGCAACTCTAGTTTAAACCTCCCAAGCAGCACTAGCCAACCTTCCCACAAGGATCTTGGTCTCCCTCCAGTTCAGGTGCAAAGCACCCTGTTTCTCTAGGTCCCACACTCCCTGGAAGAGAGTCCAATGATCCAAATATCCGAAACTTTCTATCTTGCACCACCTTCTTAGTCATGTATTAACCTGTATTACCTTCCTACTTCTAGCCTCACATTTATTGACATTGACAATTCTTGTCATCTTGAAGATATTCTGACAGTGCAAAATGATTCACAAAATCATTCACAATTCATCAGCTCTAACCAAGAGGTTTGGCAAATCATTGTCTAGAATCCAGTCAGAGATTTTCTATTTGAGTATTCCATAGTGAAGTTATGTTTACTGGTACTCATAGGTAGAAAGATAAACAAATTATTGTATCATCTATTCAATTATTACTTTTTGAGGTCAGTATATGTGAAAATTTGAAAAGACTTTTATTCTACCCATGCCAGCATGCTCATGGCTGTTACAATGACTTGTTTGCATTAATTTGATGTTTTTCTCTCATGAACAGTCCATGCATCTAATTTAGAATTTATTTGGGAAATATATGAAAATAATTCAATAATTGTTCTTGAAAATAAAGGTGGTATCCAATGTCAATATTTTAGATTCTTAGCCTGCCCTTTGAACCGAAGAAGTTCCTTTTCACTGAGCATGGTCATTCCACACTAAATCTAATTAAATCAATTTTTCCTACTTTATCTATAATTTAGCATGTGACGTGTAATTTTTTAACTTAGCAGCAGCTGGTCAATGCAATACATAACATAGGAGAGGAAAAAATAATAAACAAAATAAAAAATAATAATAAATAAACAGGTACATCTTGAATAGATTTTATAAAGTGAAAAAAACAGAAATAATTTTAGCCAAGGGTTCAATGTCCATTTAGAAATCGGATGGCAGAGGGGAAGAAGCTGTTCCAAAATCGCTGAATGTGTGCTTTCTATACCTCCTATCTGACAGTAACAGTGAGAAAATGACATGCCCTGGGTGCTGGAGGTCCTTAATAATGGACACTGCCTTTCTGAGACACTGCTCCCTATCCTGGGTACTTTGTAGGCTAGTGCCCAAGATGGAGCTGACTATGAAGTATAGTTGCTGTCTTGCCTTCTTTATAACTACATTGATATGTTGGGACCAGGTTAGATCCTCAGAGATCTTGACATCCAGGAACTTAAAGCTGCTCACTCTCTCCACTTCTGATCCCTCTATGAGGATTGGTATGTGTTCCTTCATCTTACCGTTCCTGAAGTCCACAATCAGCTCTTTCGTTTTACTGACGTTGCCGCACCACTCCACTAGTTGGCATATCTCACCCCTGTGTGCCCTCTCATCACCACCTGAGATTCTGCCAACAATGGTTGTATCATCAGCAAATTTATAGATGGTGTTTAAATTGATTTGCTTCCATAGGAAAAGATGGTAAACAAAATGTGAAATTTCAGAGGGATTGCATGCTGTATCAAGGCTGTTTGCCTTATATTTCTAAAGATTTGAACTTACACCAGTATAAAATTAATCCCTGGATTTTGTTTTCTTAATAATAATCAAGGAATGTAAATTTAAGTATATTGTAGATCAAGTAGCCCGTTAGGAGAGAATCTGATCTCACAATTATTGTTTGATATTAATGTGAGATCTGTTACTACTTGTAGACAACTGGATTTAAATCTGTCATTCAAACGTTACAAGTTACTACCTACAGATGGGAAGAACTTGATTCTTTGATTTCTCAAATGACAGTTATACAATAATGGCAACTCTAACATTCAAGGTTGTTCTTTCAAATGAAGTAATAAATTCTATCTTCAACTTCCTATATTAATATCCATGCTTTCAACAGCTGGACATTCCTTTCAAGGTGATGTTACTGGAAACAAATTAAAATTGCAACACCTGTCGGGATGTCTCAAGTTCACCATCAGAGTTTTACCATTTTATTCATAGCAAGGGGTTATTTTTAAACATGTTTTGAATTAAAGGAATTATCGATCGTGATTACCTCATGTCATATCTAAAGTCAGACAAAAACTGATTTATAAGTTAATCATTGCTTTTCCCTCGAAAACTAAGCAAAAATAGAATGCAGGTGCATATTCTGGAAAGAAGCATGTTGAATCTATTGGTTTAGAATGGTTTTGATTGTCTCACATCTGTATGCAGTACATCAGGAAGGTAGTCCATTTTTCCAGAAAACAGTTTTGCACAGGCAATGGGGTAGTTAATTTACAGCAGGATTTAGGAAAGTTGAAAAGAATGGATAGGAAACAGCAAGGAATAAGCCCTTGCCTGTACGTTAAGTGGACTGAAGAATAACTATATTTAAAGTTAAACAAAATACCTTCCAGCAGGTTATAATTGCTTTATTTTGTATCAATATAAGTACAAAAGACTACAAGATAAAGAAGCAGAATTAAGCCATTTGGCTCAGCGAGTCTTCTCTGCCATTCCCATGTGGCTGATTTATTCTTCCTTTCAATCCCATTCTCCTGTCTTCTCCTTGTAACCTATGATGTCCTTATTATCCTAGAATCTATCAACCACTGTTTTAAATATACAGTACCCAATAGCTTGGCCTCCACACCCACTGTAACAATCAATCCCACAGGCTCACCATCTTCTAGCTAAAGAAATTCCTCCTTCTCCTCTCTGTTCTGAAGGGATACCCTTGTGTTCAGAGGCTGTGACCTCTAATCCTGGACTCCCCCACTATTAGAAACACTCTATCCACATCCACTCTATCTAGGCCTTTCAATCTTTCAATATTTGATAGGTTTCAATGAGATCCCCCCCCCCCCCCACCCCATTCTTCTAAATTCTGGGAGTACAGGGCTGGAACCATCAAACACTCCTCACATGTTAATACTTTAATTCCCGGGATCATTCTCGTGAACCTCTTCTGCACCCTGTAGGACAGCAACACATCCTTTCTTAGAAACTACTCACAATACTTCAAGTGTGCTCTAACCAATGCTTTGACATTACATCCTTCAGTTTATATTGTAGTCCTCTGGAAATGAATGCTAACATTGCATTTGTTTTCCTTACTGCCAACTCAACCTGCAAGTTAACTTTTAGGGTATCCTGCACAAGGACTTCCAAGTCCTTTTGCACCTCCAAAATCTGAATTTGCTCCCCATTTAGAAAATAATCCACATCTTTATTCCTTCTACCAAAGTGCACGACCATTCACTTCCCTACACTGTATTTCATCTGCTACTTCTTTGCCCATTTTCTTAATCCGTCTGAGTCCTTCTGTAGGTTCCATGCTTCCCTCAACACTGCACGCTCCTCCACCTATCATCTGCAAAGTTGGCCACAAAGCTATCAATCCATCAATAAGTAGTTCAATTTGAGCTCAGCCAGAATACAATAATGAAGCTTGGATCCAGAGGTGCATTATTCATTATGCCTACAGCTAATTATGCACATTTCTCCTCATTCTAAAATAATGCTACATACAATTTTAGCCTAATTTTATTCATTGGAATGTGATAAGTGGAGAGAACAAAGGGCTGAAGATGGAACCAGTTGGAAAGGGGATAGGAGTTCAAATATCATTGCACAGCCTCTTCCACTACATCCATCCTCCCCTCTCCATCTTTGGCTCCAGCTTCCCCCTTTCGATTCTGCCTTTATCTGTCTCTATCTGTCACTGAAAAGTCTGTCTCTCAACTCTACCCTCTCCTCTTCCATCTTGCTCTACCTGTCCATCATCCCCCCTCACCCGGTTCCATCTATCACCTTCCAGCCCCTGCCTCAGCCCACTTCTCACCTGTTTATACAGCTTAATACCCTCTACACACAGCCCCAATACAACATCTTGACATAAACTGTTGAGCATCTCTTTGCCTCTGTGGGTGCTGCCTGACCCATAAAGTTTCTCTAGCATTTACATGTTTCCCTCAATCTATATCCTCTAGTTTATGACTCTCTGATGCAGAGAAAAGTTTCTTATAGACTACCCAACTTATGCCCATTTTAATTTAATATACCACAATCATATTCTCTCTCAGTCTTCTCCACTCCAGAGAAAACAGACCTAGACTCTCCTGCCTCGTCTCAAAATTGAAGTGCTCTGTCAAAGGCAATGCCCCAAAGTACATCACCTAACATTTATCTAAATTAAAATCTATTTGCCATTTTTAACCCATTTCACCAAAACATTGACATCATTCCCGTATTTTATAAACAACATGTATTAGCATTGATCCCTCTGGAACAGCACTGATCGCTAAAATCAACACTCCACCTTCACTTTATCTCTCCTATTGCAAAGCCAATTTGGATCCAATTTACCAACTTGCCCTGGATGGCAAGGGCTATAACCTTTTCGATATTTTTGCACATGGAACTTGGTCATCAGTTGCATTCCACCCTCTTTACCTGGAGTTGTTGAGTGGGTTGGTTCAAATTCATCTATGAGACAATGGCAAAAATGGCACCTGATCTGACCTGCAACACAGAGGGAACACCACAGGCACATTGCTCTAAAATAATACCAGCATCAAAGAAGGTAACATGCCTGTTGTTACCAGCTGGGATCCAATCCACTCATGCACACGAGCTCTGGAGCTTAATGGACTGGTGTTATTCCAAATACTAGAACATTTGACACTGTTGGTGCTTGGGAAAGAGAACTTAGTGCTGCTAAATTCGGAAAGAAGAATTTTGCTCACATAATTTTTCCACCCACTTGTTTGTAGATAAACTTTGTATTAATATCACTCTTAAGTCTTCTTTGATTATTCTTTTCCTCTTAAGCAATCTTTTGCGATCAAGGATGTTTAATTCTGTAGTAACCAATGAGGCCATTGAGGGAATTAAAGACTGTCCCACTGCGGAGGCATGAGGAGGCTGCAGGGCAGGGTAGATAATAGTTGTGATATTGTCTACTACTTCCACCCCTTATAAAACATTTCTGTGTATTTCTGAGTCTTGGCCTCAAGACTACTAAATGTTCTAAATGACTACTAAAGACAATACTAAATGTTCCCCATCCCCCACTTTGAGTGATGACGGGCCAGAGATTCTGAGTCAGTGAAGGTATTACACATCTCCAAACAGGCACTGAACACATGCTTAAATATTTCTCTCTGTCAGCCTTTTAATCTCCTCCCACGGCAGAGCTCAGGTGTTCTGCATGCGAATGCATCACTGACTGAGCGCCACAGGGACCTGACACTGGAGGACATAGATTTTGGTTCACTTTTTCTTCCAATGAATTCAGAGGATTTTGTGGAGACTGTTTGTAGTTTATTTTTCCCAGAGCCTTGAGGCATCTGCTGAAGCTAATCCATTTCTTAGAAGCATATAGAAGGTCAGAAATTACTGCTACCCACTAGAGATGAATTGTAAATCAGGTTTGAGGCCTCCATCTTCAAATACCCTTTTTGTCAAACAAGCAAAGCATGGTGGTGAGTTTCCTCAACTGAAGGAAGAAGTGATATCCAAAATATGGACAATGATCCACATTTTGAGGGCTCAAGTGACGCAGTAGGTTAGGTCAGTAGATGAATTAGGGCTTGTTATGTATCTCAAGCATAACAATTGCAGAGGGTTTTTTGTCATTGGACTAATACAGCAAGATCTATGTTTTAGAAACATGAATTCAAATGGAAACTGCATAATTTAAGATCAATTGATAAACTATCTTGCTGACCATTGGTGTAATAGCATCAGCACTAGACTTCAAGGCGAGTGATCTCGGGTTCGAATCCAGCTGGCTCTTTGCATGCTTTCTATCCATGCTGGGTGGAGCATCGATCTAGTAACTTGGCCTCGTAAAAAAACAGACAAAAAGCAAGGTTGCCGCCCAACATGCCTCAAGGTGCGGAAGGAACAACAACAACAATGAATTATCTTGGAATTAGATACTGTTGTCAGAAAGTTCAAGACAGAAGGAAATCAACTTCCTAGTCTGGCTTATTTGTGATTCCAGACCCACAGCAATGTCCTTGAATTTCGTCTGCTCTCTAAAATAGCAGAGAGATAGCCACTGATTTCAATGGCAAATTGGTGAAAAAGCCCACATCCAGTGATTGAGTAATAAAGGAGTAAGCTAACATCGCCACCTACTGGTGGTAGGTCCTCAGGATGTTGGAAACATTCATCTGATTCATTCATATTGACATGTTTTATATTTAGATGTTTGACTACAATGTTCTAATAAGGGAGAAGTCATTATAATGTTCTATAATAGACCCAAAGACTCTGAAAGTAGTCTCCACTAGACAGCATAAGACTAGTCTGGATAAGTAAGAATCAAATATTTTTAAAGTTGCAAGTGAAGAAAGAAATAAAAAGGAGGGGATAAATGAAATGGCAGGATGAAGTTAAATAAAACTACTTCTTAACAGCATTCTAGTTCTCAACCTTCCCCTCCTTTTTTGATTCTCAGTCCTCCATATCTTCAGTTAATACCAAATCAGTCCTCACGTTCAAGAGAACATTTTTCATCCTATCCTATCAATGTCTACTTCTACCACATCCAGCACAGAGCTTCCATCAAACTTATCTCAATCCACTCACCGCCACAACCTTCCTCTTTCCCTCAGAATCAGAATCAGATTTATTATCCTCTCCTTAATTGATGTGAAATGTGTTGTTTCACAACACTAGTACAGTGTTTACTTCGCAAAGTGGATTTCATCATCCACTGTCCTTAAACTCTAAAACCTCCTGTACTTTTCTTGGTGTTTCCCTAAGTTTGCACAGGAAATACAATGTCTATTGTTTCATATCCTGCCTTGCCACTTGTCAGGGATTCAAATTCTCCTTGCAGTTGAAACCATGATTCATGTAAAGTTCCTTCACTTTAATTTATTCCACTTGCTTGTCATTAAATGGATTCTTTGGCATTGGAAGTGTCCTTATGGACCCACCTCTGGACTTCAGTCACCTGACCTTTTGTAATTCTCTGCTAAATTTCTGCTCCAGAAATCCAGGTCCATGTTGAAAAGAAGCTCAGTGAAGTACAAAGGAAACTCAAGAAACTTCACTCCATTTCCATCCAGTCTGCAAGCATTGCAGACTGATCTCAGCATTGTGCAACAATATTAGATCACTACTATTTCAATTTTTGACTTTAATCAGCATTCTGTTACTCCACGTACACTTTCCCTAGACCCAATTCTCTTCTTTAATTACCGATAAGTCCATAGATATAGGAGCAGAATTAGGCCATTTGATCCATTGAGTCTGCTCTGCCATTTCATCATGGCTGATCCATTTTCCCTTTCGGTCCCAATCCCCTGCCTTGCCCCTGTATCCCTTCATGCCCTGACCAATCAAGAAGCTATCAACCTCTGCCATGGCTGGCTGGTGGCGCAATGGCACCAGCAAAGGCTCCCAAGTTCAAATCCATGTCAGATCACCCCCGAGCATGCTTTCCATCTGTGCTGGGTTGAGCGTCGAGCCAGCCACTCGGCCTCATAAAAAATACAAGGGTTGAGTCAGGAATGTTCAATCCGTGACCCGGTTAATCCAAAAGGAGACCAATCCAGACACCACATGCCAGTCAAGAATGGCTGACAGTCTGGTGCAACACACTACAAAAAAGAAACCCCTGCCTTAAGTATATATACTTATATATACCTGGCTTCCACAGCTGCCTGTGGCAACGAATTCACAGATTCACCACTCTCTGGCTAAAGAAATTCCTCCTCGTCCCCATTCTAAAAGGACGCCCCTCTATTTTGACGCTGTGTCCTCTGGTCTTAGACACTCCCACCATAGGAAACAACTTTCCACATTCACTCTATCAAGGCCTTACACCATTCAATAGGTTTCAATTCAGTCACCCCGCATTCTTCTAAATTCCAGTGAATACAAGCCCAGAGTTATCAAGCACTCTTCAATTAACAAGCTGTTTAATCCTGGAATTACTTTTGTGAACCTTCTTTGAACCCTCTCCAATTTCAGCACATCCTTTCTATGACAAGGGGTCTGAAACTACATGCAATACTCCAAGTGAGGCCTCACCAGTGCTTTGTAAATTCTCAACATTTCATCCTTGCTTTTATATTCTAATGCTCCTGAAATTAATGCTAAGATTGCATTTTCCTTCCTTGCCATAGACTCAACCTGCAAATTAACTTCTAGGGAATCCTCCACAAGCATTCCAAAACACTTTGTACCTCAGTTTTTTTGTACTTTCTCTCCATTTAGAAAATAGTCAACCCTTTCATTTCTTCTTCCAAAGTGCATGACCATACACTTCCCAACACTCCATTCCATCTGCCACTTCTTTTCCCTTCTCCTAATCTGACTAATTCCTTCTGCAGCCTCTCTACTTCCTCAGAATGATCTGCCCCTTTCTTCATATCATCTGCAAACTTCTCAACAAAGCCAATAACTCCATCATCCAAATCATTGACATATAGCGTAAAAAGAGTCGGTCCCAGCACAGACCCCTGTGGAACACAACTAGTCGCCGGCAGTCAATCAGAAAAGGCTCTCTTTATTCCCATTCTTTGCCTCCAGCTAATCAGCCACTGCTTTATCCATGCTAAAATCTTTCCTGTGATACAAAGTCTCGTAGCTTGTTAAGAAGCCTCACATGGGGCACCTTGTTGAAGGCCTTCTGAAAATCCAGGTACACAACATCAACCGATTCTCCTTTGTCTATCCTGCTTATTTGTTCTTCAAAGAATTCTTATAGATTTGGCAGGCAAGATTTTCCCTTGAGGAAACCATGCTGACTGTGGCCTATTTTATCATGTGCCTCCAAGTACCCTGAGACCTCATCCTTAATAATCGACTCCAACATCTGTCCAGCCACTGAGTTCAGACCAGCTGGCCTTTCATTTCCTTTCTTCTGCCTCTCTCCCTTCTTGAAGAGTGGGGTTTGCAATTTTCCAGTCCTCCAGGACCATTCAGAATCTATTGATTCTTGAAAGGTCATTACTAATGCCTCCACAATCTCTTGAGCCTCCTCTTTCTGAAGCTGGGGTGTACACCTTCTAGTCCAAGTGACTTATCCACCTTTGGACCTTCCAGTTTTCCAAGAACCTTCTCTCTGGTTAAGGCAACTTCACACACTTCATGACCCCTAATGCCTGGAACTTCCACCATACGTTAGTGTCTTCCACAGTGAAGACTGATGCAAAAACTGATGAGGCTGATTCACAGTCTCATTCCCCTCTGTCTGTCATCAAATTTCATCTGTGTTGTTCCTTGTTTCCTTGCCTTGCCCCTGCTAGCCACAAACTTGTGTGTCACTTATTCCAAATATGATTAAAGATCATTATTGCTTACCGTTAACCTTCTTAGTCCAGTGTAACAGACATTTTTAGCACCTACTGTGTTTACTTCGAATTTCTAGCAGCTATGGTACTTTGCTTTTGCTGAAATCCCTTTCCTATTTTGCTGATCATTTTTTAAACATTTATAAACACTTACTGACAAATGGCAATAATTATATTAAATTTGCAACAAGGGTAGACTAATGCAAAATGGCTTGTGCAAATTCCTGACAGCATGAAAACGAAAGAAATTGAAATAGCGAACGGAGTTGTTGATAAGCAGAGAAAAGGTAGCAAAGGGTGAAACGAATGAATGATAGAGGACAATGTTGCTGATGAGAACACCCGAGAAAGAAACAAACATAATCACTTTACTGTAGATCACATAAAATCAGATTATTTATCTCATACTTTTTTTTCAGAGCTACATAATTTATTCGCCTATCTAAAATTCACAAGTACTGCAGAAATTATATTGCGTCACAAAACAAAAGCAAATGCAATCTGTTGGAAACAACGTATGATCGCCCATGCATAAGCAGTGCCCAGTTAATCACATATGAAAAAGCAAGCAGGTGCACTGAAATGGAAGAAATGTCATATGCTGTCTAAATGAACAGTGAATTTCATTAAGATGCAGGCAGAAATTAAAGAATTAAAGCCCATATTTAAAACATTTAATTTAAGGTATTGATTGCATGTTCAAAAGGGCACAAAAACACAATAGATTTTCTTCCGAAATTAATAGCACTTCAATAGCCTTAAGCGTTAGTTTCATTAATGCTAAATTCTCACTGTGTAAATTCCAGCCACTGTGTGAGTTAGTGAAGTGTTTTATTAGATTCTTTAATTTCGGAGTACATCCTCTCCCTTAATGATATTCATTATTCATTTAGACAGCGTACAATCATTTCATTCCTGTTTGCATTTCCACTCGTGAATAGCTTGGCACAATTAAATGTACAACATGTACAATACAATGTTCACTCGTAATTACAGAAGATTTTATTTTGTGATGCACAACAATTTCTGTATTTTTTCTATAGCACTGCAGGGAGAGCATATACGTATGTCTGGTAAAACGTTCACATTTCTGCTTATTCCTTTTCTGAACTATTGCCAGCATTGCCATTATTCCCTAAGGAGATTGACTGAAGCTGAAATTAATTACAGTAGCAGGGAGGCATGTTGTCTTCCTGTTTTTTGGTTTATATTATACTTAAGATGAGGCAGAAAGCACCATTCAAGCATGTTAACATCTTACAGAAGAAATTTAGGCTGTGGAGCTAAGATGAAAAACACAAGAGTACAGTGATTGCTATATTTATAAAGTGAGTGAAATTATTATCATCCTTAGATGGTGAATACACACCAGCAGTAAATTGATGATTAATTGGTGACTCATATTTTGACAATAAAATATATTAATCTCATGATGGTCTGTCTTGTTAAGACAGCTCAAAAAAAAAGCCTGCTTGAAAATATTCTTGATCGAGATAAATTTAATTAAATACTTTTAAAACTGTAAAAATTTAGATGTTTAGATCAATTGAAACTTTAACAGTGTTGAACAGCAACTCAGCTATTTTGATATTGGGTGATAGATTTTAGATAACAGTGATGAAAATAACAATGTACATTTTGGTACCTGAAATATATTGACAATAAGTAACTAGTTTGTATAACTTCCTCCACTAAAGGCAGTCTCTGGAGGATACTTAAATACAAGTCACATTTGCTCTAAACATATTCAGTTCTTTTGTTAACCCAGCTTTTCCCTAATTTTTAGTCCAGGTGAAAGTTTGCCCATGAGGAGTCCATACTGAGAATTCAGACACATAGATCAACAACAATCAGTATTCATATAGATTTCCCCAGAAATCCTCCAGTCCGACAAGCAAACACGAAGAAATCTGCAGATGCTGGAAATTCAAACAACAGACACAAAATGCTGTGTTCCACCAGCATTTTGTGTGTGACTTTGAAAGAGATCAGTATACCTCCCAGAGAAGTGAAACTCTACCAATTATATCTTTTCAGTACAAAGGGAGGGAACAGGGATAATCAAAAGCAACAAACAAAATGCTGAAGGTACCAAGCAGGTCAAGCTCCATCTATGGTAAAGAATAAACATTCGGCATTTCAGCTCGTAACGCTGACTGTTCATTTTCCTACATGCTGCCTGACCTGCTGAATTCCTCCAACATTTTGTGCGTGTTGCTTTGGATTTCCAGCATCTGCAAAATTTCTTGTGTTTTGAGATACATAATAAAAAGTCTGGATGAAAAGACTTTTGAAGGTGAAGTGATAAATGACAAGAAAATGGGTAAAATGAAGAATATAAAAACAAGTTGTGGAATTATAGGAGCAAGAGTGATGTACCAAAGGCTAAAAAGTGTGAGATGTTGGGGATATTGCAGTAGTACCATAGAGCAAGGCCATCTTCCAAAACAAGATTGAGGAGTTTATATTCAATCAAGAGAGAGGAGACCAAGTAGACCAAGAGGAAGAGGAATGGTTGGCAATCAGGCAATTGAGCTTTTGATAACTTGCGGCTTACTGGATATGACAGGTCATCAAGCAAGGAAATGAAAAGAAAAACAAGTCTGAAGTTGAAAAGAGCATGGGTAAAAGCTCCCTCCAGGGATTTTGGAAGGTCTGGTTTATTGCTGCCTTTTAGGAAGAAGATCTACCATGAAGAGAAATTTAAGAAAACATGTAAGCTCCACTGATTCTGAACTGAGGTGTGCCCTGTTCCAAGGACAGACTTAAGACCTATCCCATTGTGCTGAGTGTTATTAAGGATCATTAGTGCATTAGAGGATAATTACAAATCACAATTAAATGTTTTAGGAAATAAGGGTCCTTCTAGAAAAGCACTATAATATCTCTTAGGTACTCTGTCAGGGTTAAGGCTAACTTATTTCTTGAATTTACAACAGGATTACTTGTGCGCCATCTTTTAGTATTTTAGCAGTGTGATTTTAAACTTCTCCAGAGGCCTTATGGTTTTCTATCTATTTGATAGCCTCTTGCCAAGCTGTATTAGCATTGAGGTCACAGCAGATAGGATGCTGTGGGATGAAGCATAGGGATGTAGGAGTTAAGGATGTCTTTGAGATTCTCTCCTTCAAACAATGATATCATTCAGCAGATGCCAGAGCAGGCATTGAGGGTGTTGCAAGGAAGCCTTGCACTTGTTTCTCTGATGAAATAGAGTGTTGCTTTGACCAGAATGGATCTGAGGAATTTGTCAGGAGGAGGATTCCTCTGCAGTTAGCTTTCACCACTCCTTCCTTAGAAATCACACCTCTAACTTCATCTACAAGTTCACAGATGACACCACCATAGCAGGCTGAATCTCAAGCCACGATGAGATGGGGTACAAGATAGAGACAGAGAGCCTAGTAGCATGGTGTCAAGATAACCTTTGCCTGGATATCATCAAAACAAAAGAGCTGGTCATCGACTTCAGAAAGCAGGGCAAAGTACATTCCTCTGTCTGTGTCTAAGGTGTTGAGTTGGTGTAATTCAAGGTCCTAGTTGTAAATAACCAACAGGTTGTCCTAGTCCATAGACAATGTGGACAAGAAAGAACATTGTCACCTCTATTTCCACAGAAGACTAAGGAAATTCAGAATGTCCCAAGAATCCTCACTAGTCTTTACAGAGCACCGTAGAAAGCTTCCTGCATGGATACAGCAGAGCCTGGCATGAGAGCTGCTCTGCCCCACAACATTGTAGAGAGTTGTGAACACAGTCCATGCTATCACAAACACCAGCTCCTCTTCATTAACTCTGCTTATACTTCCTGCTGCCTTGACCCCTCTCACCCCGTCAATCCTTCTTCTACCCCCTTCCATCAGGCAGAAGGTACAAAAGTTTGTAAGTTTGTACCATGAGATTCAAGGACAGCTTTGACTCCACTGTAATAAAACTCTTGAACAGAACCCTTGATCCCACAATCTGCCCTGTTGTGGCCTTCAATATTATTTGCCCTCCTGCTCTGCACTTTTTAACAGTAACACTGTATCCTGCATTGTGCTATTGTTTTTTTTCTTTGGAATTACCTCAATCTATTTAAGTTTAGAATGATTGTCTGGATGGCATGCAAAACAAAACTGTTCACTGTATCTCAGAGCATGTGACAATATTAAACTAATTACTAAATATCAATGGTTTAAGACCTTTTCTAATCCTGCATTGAAGGATTATGAGTTTGTCTTCCATTGTGATAGGAAAGGGATTTCTCACATCACTGTAGGTTTCCTCCTTAGCATTACTATTGGACTGCAAGGTTGATGTCCATTCTGGAAGGTCATGAGACCTTCACTTATCTCAGGCCTGGGGAGAAGGGGTATATTATATTCTTTATATTTGGATCAAAATCTCTTTGGACCTGCTCAGCTTCTGTTTTTGTTCATCATTTAGAAAGTACTTTGCTCTATCATTTTAATTATAAACTGAATGACCTTACGTTTGCCAAACTGAAAACCATTTGTCATTGTTTAAGCTGTTTGCTCAATTCATTAATAACTAACTAAATTATTATTTCCATCTTACCCTGTTTACATTGCTCCTTATCATTGTGTCATCTGCAAAGTTAGGTGTGCACATTTTATCCTATCATGTATGTAATTTATAAGTGCATTCTTTTTTTGTAATTTATTTTTTATTGCAGTTTATCATCAAACAAACATTTCCATAAGATGTATTTCAGATACTGTACATATATATCATATAGTCATATATGCCACAAATCTCCACGTAGTATTTATCTGAGGTATACACTTATAGAAAAGAGAGGAAAGAAAAAACAAGCAAAAGGAAAGAACAATGTACAAGTAGGGAGTGATCATTTTTTTACAACATATTCATTGATTTGTGAGAATAAAATCAGGCCTATGAGGTGTTATGTAGTTAAACCATTTTTCCCAGTATGAATCAAATTGTTCCAACATATGATTAACAGATGCTGCTATCTTCTCCATTTTGTAAAAGTCCATTGTAATTTCCATCCATGCATTTAAAATTGGGCTCTCCTATGATAGCCATTTCCTGGTAAGAGTCTTTTTACCAGCCACCAACAGTATATTCATTAAATATTTATCTCTTTTCAACCATTCTTGAGGTATATACCCAAAATATACAGTCTTAATTTCTAAGGGTATTTCACATTTAAAGATGTCTTGTCGGGCATTGTGTATCCCATTCCAATAATCTTTGATAATGGGGCATTCCCAGAAAATATGATAACAGTTTACATTTTGACTTCCACAATTTCTCCAACAAACAGGGAGGTTACTACCATAATGGGATTTCTGAGAAGGTGTAATAAAATATCTTAACAAGTTTTTCCATCCAAACTCCCTCCATTTCTGTGAACTGGTACACTTCCACTGATACCTCCATATTATTGTCCATTCTTCCTCAGATTTAATTATCCCTTCTCCCATTTTGTTTTAATGTATGAAGTCGAATCCGTTTTAAAATTTCACAAACCCAGCATATCACAGCTCTCAAATGTGCTGCAAAATAATAATCTCTAAGAGAAGGTAAGCCCCATCACCCCTTTTCCTTGGCTAATTGCAAAGTTTTGAGATGAACTCTAGGCCTTTTACCTTCCCATATATATCTTGATAACATCTTGTTCCATTCATTGGATTGATTTTGTTTAATCTCTATTGGTAGGATCTGAAAGAGATATAATAGTCTGGGCAATATATTCATTTTAATGGATTCAATCCTTAAACTGAGACTAAGAAAGGGAATTAGGTTCCATCTTATTATATCTTCCTTACTTATTTTAAATATAGCCAGATAATTGCATTCTGATAATTTTGCCAAATCTTTTGGCATAATGATGCTCAAATAATTGAAAGACTCTCTTTGCCATGTCCAGGGATATCTACTTTCAATTTCTCTTGGTGGGCTATAGTTATATGAAGGTAATTGGGTTTTATCTATGTTGATCTTGTATCCTGAAAATTGATCATATTGTTCAAAGGATTGCATCAATTTAGGTAAAGGGTATGTTGGTTGCCCTAGATAGATCAAAATATCTTCCTCGTAACAGGAGGACATTTATGCTCTGTCCCTTTAATAGCAATTCCCCTGATATCTTCATTTTGTCTAATGTATTAAGCTAGTGGTTCTAGATATAATGTGAAGAGTAGCAGTGACCGTGCACAGCCCTGTCTCGTGCCCCTTTCTAGAGTAAAACTATTTGATAAATATCCATTGATTTTAATCCTAGCAGTAGGATTGTCATATAGTGCCTGTATAGTTTTAATAATTGTGTCATATAAACCAAATCTATGTAAAACTCTGTAAAGAAAATTCCAATTAACCGAATCAAATGCCTTTTCAGCATCCATGCTTATCACTATTGCTTCAATTTTATTTTTTGTATATGGTCCATAATGTGAAGTGTCCTTCGTATATTGTCTTGTGTCTGGCATTGTTGTATAAAACCTGTCTGATCATTGAGTGGGTAGAAGCTCTTATAATTGTTTGGCCATGATGGAGCTAAATAGTCTATAATCTATATTCAGATATTGGTCTAAATGACCCACATTCCATTTTATCCTCCCCTTTTTTCGGTATAGCTGAGATTATCGCTTCCTTCCAGCTGGGTGGCATTTGCGCCTTTTTTAGAGCCCAGATCAGTGTGGGGAGTAAAACAGGAATTAATTCCTTTTTAAATTCTTTGTACCACTCTGCCACCTATCCATCTGATCCTGGTGACTTGCTTAATTTAAGCCTACCAATTGCAGTTTTTAGTTCAGCTTCAGTTACGTCAGTAGTCATCGTTCTATTTTGTTCTTTGCTTAAAGTGATTAACTTTAGAGAATTCAGGAAGGTGTTAATTTGGGTTATGCTTCGCCCTGGAACTTTGGAATATAGAGTTTTGTAAAACACTTCAAAATCTTCTTGAATTTCATTTAGCTTATTTTTTTTTATCACTTTTGCTCTTGGATCCCTAATGCTATGAATTGTAGTTTCTGCTATCTTTTTTCAGTTTTCACACCAGTACTTTCATTGATTTAGATTCACTTTCATTCAGAAACATTAAATTTTTCCTAATTTCTTGTGTAACCAAACTATTAATTTCATACCTAATTTTCTCAATTTCCTTGAATGTATCCTATGCCAAACTCAATTTGTTTTTTCTCTAGTTCCTTCAGCCTATTTTGTAATTCCTCTAATGTTTTATTCCTTATTTTTTTTCTAATATGAAGATATCACTATAGTTTTCCCTCTTAAGACAGCCTTCAGAGTATCCCATAAAATGGGAGGTGTAATTTCTCCATTATTATTGAATTCTAAGTAAAGACCAATTTCTTGTTCCTTAAAATAGGGATCATTGAGTAGACTTGAATTTAATTTGCAAATAGTATTCTTTGGTTGTAGGTCTAAATCATATATGTCAAACTCAAGGCCTGCGGGCCAAATCCGGCCCGTGGTGGAATTATCTTTGGCCCACAAGATAATGTCTAATTACTATTAAAGCTGGCCCCAGTAATCGAAGAGTCTATGGCGTATGATATGGCTAATGCTGAGTTTATTCAGGTACCAGGTTTTCAGGGTTTTTAGTGTTTATTCGGTTTCCCTGGTTTATTTCCTGAATATCATTAATGAATAAAATTTTTTTCTATTAGAGCTGGCCCGCCGGTATATTGCATGCACCACTGATACTACAAATCCCACAATGCACTGCCAGTGCATTGCTCACGCTTGCCTTACTCTCTCATCAGCATCCTTATGGTGCTAGTCACGTGTGGTCAACTTTCAGCTATCCCTCACCCCAAAAATGGCTGAACGAAAGGTGGACTTTGAAAACAGGGGTTTTCAAGGCAGGTGGGAGGCAGAGTATATGTTCGCAGATATAAAGGGCAAACCTGTTTGTCTTGTGTGCAGAGACGGTGTGGCTGTAATTAAAGAATATAACGTAAGACGACACTATGAAACGAAACACCACGACAAATACAAGCATCTGGACAAGAAACAGAAGCCCGCGATGTGCGGTCAAAAGAGTGGATTGGTGGGCAGGATCCGGGAGAAGATGCGGGAGGAAAACGGCACAGGTGAGCTGACAGCTTATCACTGCATCATACACCAGGAATCGTTGTGTGGCAAAGCCTTGAAAATGGAACATATAATGAGTACCATAACACGAGCAGTTAACTTCATAAGAGCCAAAGGTTTAAATCACCGCGAGTTCAAGTTGTTTCTGGAGGAGTTGGGTTCAGAATATAATGATTTGCCCTATCACACAGAGGTGCGATGGTTAAGCCAAGGAAAGTGCTGAAAAGATGTTTCGAGTTGCGTGAGGAGATCTGTCAGTTCATGGAAAGCAAAGGGAAAGACACAACTGAGCTCCGGGATAAAAAGTTGCTTTGTGAAATGGCGTTTCTGTGTGACATCACAAGCCATCTCAATGCGCTCAACCTGCAGCTTCACAGGCAGGGTCGTGTGATCACAGACATGTACGCTGCATGTACATGCAGCTGGCTTTTAAAACCAAGCTGCTGGCTGCTGGCTTTTAAAACCAAGCTGCGCCTGTAGGAGACGCAGATGCAGCAAGAAAACTTGAGCCATTTTCCGTGTTGCCAAACTATGAAAGAGCAGGTTTCTACCGCAGTGTTCCCACGTGCAAAGTTTGCTGAAAAACTTAGCATACTTGGTGCCGACTTCACACGGCGATTTGCCAACTTTGAAGCCCAAAAAAGCAGGTTTGAACTGCTCAGTAATCCATTTGCAGCTGACGTGGAAAGCGCACCAACCAACATACAAATGGAGCTGATTGAACTCCAATGTAGTGACACACTCAAGGCAAAGTATGACTCGGTGAGCGCTGCACAGTTTCTACGTTTCATTCCCGACACAATGCCCCAGCTGCTCAAATGCTCTCTATGTGTGGCAGCACATATCTGTGTGAACAACTGTTCTCTTTGATGAAGATAAACAAAACATCACACAGGAGTCGTCTTTCTGATGAACACCTTCACTCAATTCTGAGGATTTCCTCAGCTCAGAGCCTGACTCCAAACATTGATGAACTTGCATCCAAGATGAGATGCCAAGTATCTGGCTTAGACTAGTGAGAATCACAGAGGGTTGGCCTGTGGAAAAATGTTTTCATTAGAAATTACTCTGGAAAAGCTGCAGATAAAGCCATAAGAAATAAATGCAACTGATTTTTTATTTATTTAATGTTCAATGTTGTTTTTGTGGGCAATAACCTAAGCTTTGTTAGTTTCAGGTTAATATGTGTAATAAATTCATTTCAATAAGTTTTGCAATAAACGCTGAACCAGTCCGGCCCTCGACTTGTACCGATTTTTTAATTTTGGCCCACTGTGTATTTGAGTTTGACACCCCTGGTCTAAATCAACAGATAAATATATAGGTGCATGGTCAATTACATCTATTGTTCCAATTCCACAGGTGTTTATTTTGTCCTTGTCTTTTCCAAATGTCTATTCTTGTATATACAGAATGGGGGGCAGAATAATGAGTGTAATCCCTTCTGTCGGGTAAAAGGTCCCTCCATATATCAATTACACCAACATTCTCAAAAAGTGTATTAACTTTCTTATGTAAGGACTTTGTTTCTGTGGTGAACTACGTGTGCCTGTCTGGACTCGCCCCCTGCTGACTGCTCCTGTGGCTCCTCCCACAGGCCCCTGTATAAAGGCGATCTGAGGCCTGATTCTCGGCCTCAGTCTCCAGGACGTAGTATGATGGTCACTCACTTCTGGTTCCTTCTTCCAGTCAATAAAAGCCGATATCTCACCTTACGTCTCAGAGTGAGTTATTGATGGTGCATCAGTTTCATGGGTTTTTCTATTGGAAGAGTCTAACATTGGTTGTAATTGTAAATTTAAGTCTCCCCCACATATGAAGAGACCTTCTGTTTCCGTTACCATAATACTAGTAATTTTCTGGAAGAAACTAATATCTCTTCCCGGGAGTGTGTATATATTTCATAGAGTAACTGAATTTCCATCTATATTCCCCCTTACCAGAATATATCTGCCCTCTTTATCTCCCATTTTGAATACTTTTTCAAAACTTAGCTTGCTTGAGATGAGAATAGCAACCCCTCTCCTATATCCTGATTTAAATGAGGAGAAAAACAAATTAGTGAAGCCCATTCTCTTTAGTTTTCCGTGCTCATTATCACTTAAGTGAGTTTCCTGTAAAAATATTACATGGGCTTGTTCTTTCTTAATTTTTGAAAGAAGTTTACTGTGTTTGATTGGATTTAATAGCCCATTGACATTAAAAGAAAGGAATTTTACTTTGTCTTTAGCCATGAGTATTTATCTGCCAATATCTCATTGAAATTAGTAGAATAAAACTTAACCAATCTACTCCCTGAACAAACAAGAACCAAGAAACGCAAATAAGAAGAAAGGTAACGAAGGTGTGATTCCAAGGCTGAGGTCTCTAGTAGATGACCCTGGGTTGAGCTAGAGGAAACGTATAGCCGTGGGGGATAGCCTCTCCTACCTGTGAGTTGAGGACCCCACTGCAGTACCCATAAAAGTAAGTGAAAAAATCTATGTCCATTACACAGAAAGGATTTCCCTGTGCATTCCTCCCATGTATATATTCTCATTTAAGTGTGGAAAAAGGAGTGAATGAATGAATAAAAAATGAAATAATTGAGTAATAGAAAATCCACATTGTAATATGTATTCGTTGAGACAAGTATAGCACTGTCTATTTTTGCTTCTGTTTAGCTTATCAACACTTTTGAAATTAGTCAGACCTTATGGCTCTTCTCGAGGAGGTGAGGGATGTCTTCGGAAAACTCACAGTCTCTTCCTGATATTTTCCTTTCAGCCTCCTCCCATCCCCTGCTTTCTCGATTCTCCCACTATTTCCCAAGTAGAGCAAGATAGCTGCTCAGCCAGGCTTTCCCTCGGTTTGATCACGCTGACGGGCAACCATCTGGCTTTCACGTCTGTAGTTGCCTCTTCCACTGTCTGATACAGTCGCATCCCACCTTCATAAAACACTCGCAGTTTAGCAGGGTACGGAGTCTGGAAGCTAATCTTTCTTTCTTTTAATACTCGCTTCACTTCAGAATATTCCTTACGTTTCTGCAGGGTCACTGGGAGGTAATCTTGATCAAAATATATCAATTTCCCGTTCAAAAATACCTTCTTCTTTCCCCAGGCCTTGCACAGAATCTCTGCTTTGGTTTTGTACCGAAGGAATCTAATTACTATTGACCATCGCTTATCTTCCCTGTCTCCAGAAGGCCTTGGGACGAGCGTGCAGTGTGCTCTCGCAATGTCAAGTGCCATGGTTGGGGAAGCTCCAGTGCATCCCGTAGCAAGTTTTCTATAAACTCCACCATAGACGACCCCTCCGCTCCTTTGGGAACATTATATATCCTGATATTCTTCCTTCTTGGTGGAGTAATTTATTTTATTGTTGATTTAACACTTTTATCATCTTACTTAGCATCCGTTTCATGCTTTGAACGCAATCTTCCACCTTTTCAATTCGTATCTCTGCCACCGCTATTTTTTGATTAATGTTGATGAGCTCTGACTTGATATCATTTAGTTCCTGTTTTATGTCTTTTTGGAATTCCTGTATCTCTTCCAGAATTTTTATTAAATTTGCCACCTCACCTGAACAAGGCCCAGCTTCAGCCTTGCCATCACGCACACGTGTAGGAGAGCGGATCGCTGCACCCCTCTCATCCACAGTGATGCTTTTTTTGTCTCCATTCCTTTTCCCCATTCTTGCCCCCCCTTACCAGTTCAGAAATTTTCGAGAAATCTTGTATTTGGCGGACTTATGGGGCAAAATAAAACATTTTTCTGGAGGAGCTATTACTTAGGCCATCATTCCAGACAATGAGATGATGATCCCAACACAGACACTTGTCACAGCCAGAGTACCAGCCCACTTTCTCAACTCTTTGGCATCTGCTGCTTAACTTTCTAGTCAAAGAGTGATGTAGTCATGCACATAGTTAGGGTGAGGTGTGGTAGTAGGAAAATGATTTCCCATTTTCAGATATCCCTTCCAGAAGATGCATCCACTATCTTATTTCTTAAACTGGTAGCAATTAATGTCAAATTCCCGCACTGTAATGGTGGACCAACATTTAGTTCTAATCTATTTAAGATGTCCATGACAGTCCAAATATTCCAGGTTCTGTGTTCCATAATGAGGAGGAAAAGATGACTGCATGATTTCTTTTAATGGGGTATGGCTGATTCAGTGAAGCAATATCTTGACCTAATGGCGGGGCCAGTTAAAACAATTGGAGATGAGGCGCCACGACAAACATTTATTGAAATATTTGGGCATACGCACGGATGCCTACTCTTACACTGAATGCACACACACACTCATATGTACTTCCCATAGTCTTCCTTGTATGCCTCCCTCATCATCGTTCTTTTCTCACAGACCCTATGTCCATCTCAGCACCCAAAGCCCATGCCTTTTCTCCTCTAGCCTACCTCCTGCTCTCCAGACTCCCAGACATGAGGCACAACAGAAACCACCACTAGCTTCCTATTTGCCACATTTTCCACAGTTCAGCCTCCCCTTAGCCCCTCCCAAATGACATTTGCCCCTCATCCCCAACCCAATCCCACCAGCCAAGGTTTGTGGCCAGGCACAGAAAACCCCACCACCAATCATTCTCGCCTGTATCACCAAAGTTCACCCACTTTTTTTATTTAAAAAAACACAATTTAAATGAACATAACAAAGTTTCTTTTAGTGCAAAGTGCTGTTGCCAATCTGTGAAGACTAGAGTTTTGCCTTTTGGACCAAGAAATGAATGGTTGAAGCGAAGTCGCTGTTCCTGAACCTGGTTGTGTGGGATTTTAGGTTTCTGTGCCTACTTTGCAAGCTCTTCTACTTCATGTTCATTGACATGAAAATTAATCAATGCTTGGCTGAGTTCCACATATATTAGACTCGAAACTTCTGGAATGATGAATTGAATGTTGTGATTTTTGTTTAGTTATATTGCACTGCCAGCAACGTTAACATTTATTGCCCATATTGGTGAGTTGCCTTCTGGAAATATTATTGTTATATTCTCTATCCGGTTGGGTATGGAGTTTTAAGAAATTATTAGAAATAGAAATATACATCAAAGAAGGATACGTTTCTGGGCTGACAGCTGTATATTAAAATTGTCACCTCAGCCATGTTGCTATTTTTATGCTGAAGATCACAGGTGGTTCAAATGGATAACTGTTCGGCAATCTCCAGCAGTGCGTCAGACTATAAACATCAGATCATTAGTCTTTCTTCTCAACCTGAAATTTAAAGATAAAGCAGCAGAACAACTGACAGAGACAGAACCAAAATGAATTAGAGAAAGGTCCACAAATAAAATGAAGAAAGGAAAGGAAGGAGATTAAATTGAGCCAAAAAATGTTAAAACAGACCATGTTACCAACACTTTGTTTTTATTTAAATATCTTTTGTTTTAATATTGAAGATAGAAGCTGGACTAATCTCTCTCTAGGTTCTAACTTAAAATCATGAGCCATTACTTTACCTCCTTCCTTGCTTTAGCTTCTTCCTTTGGAACCTCTGAAAGAGTGAGTAATGCGTTTTGAACCCAGTAACCTTGCTGCTCTCTCTCAGCAGATGAGCTGTGATTATATACTGTGTGGGCCCAGTGGACCAGCAATCCCATGAGACAAGGTACACTAGCATTTGATGAGAACTGTACACGGGAGTAACACCTTGATTCCCACACAATGCAGCTTCCTAACATCAGTTTCAAAAGGCAATCTATTTTAAACAGAAATCTGTAGCAGGCCCAGAAATGTTCAGGTACCTTCCCGCAACTCATCATTCCGCATATGTATATGGTGTTTTGGAGATCCACCATCATGGTTGACAGTAATAATTTTCCAAGTGAATTGTCATCAAACACAGCATGAAGTTTAGATTCTGGTCATTTATCATACCTCACCACCTGATTGCTGGCTGCCACTTAGTAAACTGTGGTTCAGCCTCACGCAATACTGGAACCCAGGCTCAGTCCCAATTTCTGGTGTAATCTGTGTGAAGTTTCCATGTTCTCCCTGTCACCATGTGTTTTCTCCAGGTGTTCTCATCCTTTCACACATCCTGCAGGTTGGTAGCTTCTTGGCCATTGTAAATTCACACTAATGTGTCATGGGATAGCGAGAATCTGGGGACATTGATGAGAAAGTGAGGGAATAAAATAGGATTAGTGTAAATGGTTGCTTGACAGATAGCAAGGAGTCGTCGGGAAAGGTCCATTAGAGGAATCTGTAAATGAAAGCAGATTAAAATCAGGGAAGTTATCCTGGTCCTGTGCAACACTGGTTAGAATGCAGCTAGTTTATTCTATTCGGTTCTGCTCACCACATCTCTGGAAAGAGGTGAAGTTTCTAAGGAGAGTGCAAAAAAGATTTACTGGAATCATTTTAGGATGATTTAAACTATAAGTTTAGCAGAGGGAATCTGAGTTTGTCCTCCGTGGAGTAAGGGATGCAAAGAGATGTATAAATCTATGACTGACTTGGATGAGATAAATGGAAGCTGGTCCATGATTCAGAGACCACGGGCTAAAGATTTAAATTTTTGGGCAATAGATACAAAGGTGATGAGAGAAAAAGCTTTTATTCAGTACTTGAAGTGTTGACTGCTCCTTTCTTCATGTCTGACCTGCTGAATGTTTCAAGCATTTTGTGTTTTTATTAAGTAATCTGAATCTTTTCTGTTATGAACCATTCAGGCCGGACTGCAGGAATCAATTACATTAAGATCATTATATTGTGACACGGGACAATTATGAAATGTCTGAAACACCAAACAGTTTTCAGTAATAATAGCAGGCACCATCCACACATTTACACAATGCAGGACATTCTCAGTATCTGGCAGATGACACTGATGTTCATAAATGAATTGAAATTGGAATTGGAATTACTTTATTATTGTCACATTCTTCTAAGGTACAGTGAAAAGTTTGTTTTCAATACTGTTCATACAGATGAATTCCTTGAACAGTCCATCCAGTTAGCACAAAGTAAAATAACAACAGAATGCAAAATAAAGTGCAACAGCTACACAGAAAGTGCCGTTCAGGTACACAATGATATGCAAGGTCATAATAAGTTAGACAGTGAAGTCAAGAGTCCAGCTTATTGTATTAGGAAACTATTGTCCTATAACAGCAAAGTAGAAGTTGACCTTGAGTGTGGTGATTTGTCCTTTTATGCTTTTATGTCTTCTGCCCAATGGGAGGGACAAGAAGAGGATCTATCCAGGTGGGTAGCATCTTTGATTATGCTAGTTACCTTCCTGAGGCAGTGAGAAGTGTAGACTGACTCCCTGAAGGGAAAGCTAGTTTCATGATATGCTGAGCTGGGTCCACAATTTTCTGAGATTTCTTGCAGTCATCAGTAGAGTACTTAACACAGCAAGCGAGATTTATCCAGAGAACGATCAACGTGGACGTACAAAATTTCTTTTAGTCTCCTGAGGAAGTAGAGTCATTGGGTGATCTTTCTACACTGTGTTAGCATGTTCCATACTTTTTTCCAAATTACTTGTTCACTTCATGATATTTACTGACCACTGATCACAGGTTTGGTGTCCTCTTGTGGTAGAATGTTACAGGAGTAAATATTGAATATCATCATCTGCCTTTAATGATGCTTCTACAGTATATGTCATTTGGGAGAGTTTTGGTGCAGAAAAAATGTTCATCTGGCATTTTTTAAAAATACGAATGAAAGAAAATCAACAAATCTGGAATATTGAATATCTGAAACTGAAATAGAAAATGTTGTAAGAACTCAGCAAGTCAGACAGCACACGTGGAAAGAAAAACAGAGATAATGTTTGCAAGAAATGGTCTTCAACCTGCAAACATAAACTTTGTTTCTTATTCCACAGATGGCGTCTAACTTGTGCCAGTCTTTTCTGTTTAAATTTCAGATTTTCAGCATGTACCAGTTACCTAAATGTCAATTTAGATAGTGTTCAAAAAATTTTAAATGCGGTTAAGTTTTTTTTTTAATGACTACGCTCTCAGCCCAAATGCAAAGGAAGGGTCACTGAATTTGGTGCTGGGGAAGGAGAGCAAGTGGACCTGGATAAAAGTGATCATCATTTTTATTTATTTATTGAAACATAGAGTAGAATAGGCCCTTCCAGCCCTTCTAGCAGTGCCACCCAGCAACTCCAGCTTTAACACTAGCCTAATTACAGACAATTTACAATGACCAATTGACCTACTAACCTGTAGGTCCTTGAACGTGGGAAGAATCTGGAGCACCTGGAGAAAACCATTCAACAAGGAGGACATACAGACTTCTTACAAATGATGTCGGAATTGAACTCAGAACTCTGACACCCTGAGCTGGTAATAGTGCCATGCTAATCGCTACACTACTGTGGTTCCCAACCATTGCAGGGTCCAGATTAGTATGATTAGAAAAAACAATGAAAACTCTGAAGTAGAATTTCTAAATTGGAAAATGGCAGAATTTGAATCCATGAGATGGACCAGAATAAACTAAAACCAAACATTAACAGAATGAGCTATAACGGAACAATAGGAAGCCTTTAACAACAAACACAAGAGATTCTACAGATGCTGGAACTGCAGAACAGCATACAAAACTGATAGAGGAACTCAGCAGGTCAGGCAGCATCCATGGGAATGAACAAACCATCGATGTTTCAGACTTCTTCAGGCCTGGAAAGGAAGGGGTACATAGCCAGAATAAAGACGTCGGGAGAGGGGAAGGAGGACTAGCTAGAATCTGATAGGTGAAGCCTGGTGGGTGGGAAACATAAAGGGCTGGAGAAGAAGGAATCTGATAAGCGGGGAGAGTTGACCACTGGATAAAGGGGAGAAGGAGGGGAATAGAAGAGGGAAGGGAGAGAGAAAAACAATTACCAGAAAGAGAAATTGATGTTCAGGCCATCAGGTTAGAGGCTACCTAGATGGAATATAAGGTGTTCCTCCTCCACCCTGAAAGTGGTCTCATCATGTCAAAAGAGGAGGCCACGGACATGTCGGAATGAGAATGGGGATAAGAATTAAGATGGTTGAGCACTGGAAAATTCTACTTTTGGTAGGTGGAGCAGAGATGTTTGACAAAGCAGTTCCCCAATTTACATCAGGTCTCACCAATGTAGAGGAGGCCGCATTGGGAGCACCACATACAATAGATGAATCCCTGTGGAAAGCAGAGGGCAGGGGAGGAGGAAAAGATGTGTTTGGTGGTAGGATGAACAATAAGATGGGTTTGTTTTAAGTACAGGCAAAATACGTTATCACTAGAGGATAACTTGAATCAGAATCAAAATCAGGTTTAATATCACCAGCATATGTCATGAAATTTGTTAACTTTGCGGCAGCAGTACAATGCAATACATGATAAATATAGAGAAAAAACTAAATTACAGTAAGTATTTATGTGTATATTAAAAAGTTAAGTTACAATAAGTAGTGCAAGAATAGAAATTTTAAAAAAGTAATGAGGTAATTTTTATGGGTTCAATCAGATGCCAGTGGGGAAGGAGCTGATCCGGAATTGCTGAGCGTTTCTGACCTCCTTCCTAGTGGTAACAATGAGAAGAGGGCATGTCCAGGGCAGTGGGGGTCCTTAATGATGGATGCTGCCTTCCCAAGCAGTGCTCCTTGAAGACGTTTTGGATACTACAGAGGTTTGTACCCATGATGGAGCTCACTAATTTTACAAGTTTCTGCAACTTACTTCGATCTTATGTCCAGTCAGAATGCTCTCCACAGTACACCTGTAGAAGTTTTCAATTGTTTTAGGTGACAAACCAAATCTCCTCAAACTTCTAATGAATTGTGGAAATCTATTTCAGAGCTCTTTGGAAGCAAAGGAGATAGAGAAATAAAAACAGAAGAGTTATGGTGAATATCAGGTAAATACTTCAAGAAACAACCAGAGACTAAAGACAAAAAATTGTGAGGGAATGTAAAAAGAAAATAAGAAAGATAGAAGAAATATGGGAATACGATGGCAATTTGAGTAAAAGGCCTTTACCAGCATATAAATAGTAAGTGGAAAAGTAAGGGACAGGGTGGGACTATTTGAGAAAAAAAAGATAAAAAAGGTGAAGGGATACTGTAGCTATTTTTTTAGTTCTTAATTAATATGGAAAGAAATATTAACAAAATATTAGCAGTAGAGGAGTTGTTGTATGTAATAGATGGGTAAAAGGCAAAATGTACTAAAGAGCGGGTATAATCCACTGGGATTAACCAGTCAAATTGGATTTTACAGAGTCCCTTTCCATTTCTCATACTAATTCCTAGATCCTTGTACCTTCACTATTTCCCCAGTATTTGATCTTCAAATTGATGCCCTCCAACAAGATCTCAGTATGTGAACTCTGACATTCTTTTTCCTCATTGACGGTTGAATGACAAGGCTTCTCCCAATTTAATTGCTTCTCTTCCATGTTCCTTTCCAAACTGGATTGCAAAGGAAAAGTGAAACAGTGTTTTATCCCATTGCTGAAGCCAAAGATATATATCAATTCTCCTATTGCGCTTAGTAGTGGAACAGAGCTCCATACACCTTACTTCCAGCCACTTTGAATGGATGTCAATTGACATGAATCTTTATGCTTTTACTTTCACTTATGACAATCCTATACTGCTTGTTGCCTGACACTTTAATTCGCTATCCAATTCCCATTCTGACCTCTGTCCTTCTCTTCTGCATCCAATTGAAGGTTTGTAAAGTGATTGTCACCATGACACTTCTGCTTCTCTGAAAGGCCTTCTCCATTACCACAGAGAAGCCAAGTGCAAATTGGAAGGATGACATCTTATATTTCATTTGGGTAGTCTGCAACCCAATGGTATGAATATTTAACTTTACAATTTTAAGTAATGTACACCACTGGTACTCTCTTCCCACATGTACTTGCCCATCCACCATGTTTTCTCACTTTGTTCATCCCTCCTATTCTCTCCTCCTTCCTGGGTCCATCTACCCATTATCCCTTCCCCATGAGGTCCCACCTATTACCTACCAGTGGTTGTCTCACACACACCCTTCCATATGCATATCCATCTGCTTGTCATCCTCTCCATCTAGTCGCACATATCATTCACCAGCCTCTGTATCACTTATCTAAAGTATTCCAATTTACTGGAAATCTTTCCCTAACCCTAATCCTATTCGGCCCTGATGGAAGGTCTTGACATAAACTATTGACTTACACCTTTTGCCATCACAGCTGCTGGTTGGCCCACTGTGTTCTTAAGGCATTCAGTTTTGTTTTCACATTGTTTGCTTGCCTCATGTTGTATAAACTTCCCTTCTGAGAGCTTTTATTGAAATTGTTTCCCTTCTGTTGGGACACTCCCCTTGACTTCAACTGATTAGCCTCTTGTTAGCTTTGCAAACAAGAGAAAATCTGCAGATGCTGGAAATTCAAGCAACGCACACAGAATGCTAGAGGAACTCAGCACTTCCAGCAATTTGGCCGTGTTGCTGTCTAGCTTAGAGTCCAGTAGTTGTGTGCTCTTATTTCTCTGAAGCATCTGGCAACTCTGAATTAACACAAGTTTTGAGTGGCTCCCATAGCAATTGAAACAGGACACATTCCATTGCACCATTCTTTGGACCATTCACTGTTCTGTGACCAGAACTACAAAAGTTTTCACTAATGCCCCTGGCATTGAATCATATAGGGACTGTATTTATACTAATGTTTTGTGCTCAAGGACACTTTACATTTTTAAAAGTCATTTTCCTCAAACGTTGTTGTGTCTGATTGAATGATAAAGCTGTAGAGGTGTGCCTCTTTGACAGGATGTACTTATCCATTAGTCTACACGTGGACTTATCTCTCAGCACATCCAGAAAGGCAAGAAGGTTGCAGTGCTAGAACAGATCTTTTAAAGAAACAATATAGATGTCAATTGTCTCACTTGACCTTGATTATGCACTCCAAACCTAGAACTTCCCATAAGCTCTGAAGATGCTAGTTTGAAATTATTTTTTTGGCTTTTTTATCTACATTTTTTTTCAAAGTGACGTTAATTGATCACAACGTAGCCCATCTCTGGAAACTTTTACAAAACATTATTACAACCCAGATGGCTTGGTACTTCCCTTAACGATAGTCAGAGGTGAGTTCGCTGGTCATTCCAACCTATCACGCATTGCTGAATTAGACAATAGACAATAGGTGCAGAAGTAGACCATTCGGCCCCTCGAGTCTGCACCGCCATTCTGAGATCATGGCTGATCATTCACTATCAATACCCAGTCCCTGCCTTGTCCCCATATCCCTTGATTCCCCTATCCATCAGATATCTATCCAGCTCCTTCTTGAAAGCATCCAGAGAATTGGCCTCCACCGTCTTCCGAGGCAGTGCATTCCACACCTCCACAACTCTCTGGGAGAAGAAGCTCTTCCTCAACTCTGTTTTAAATAACTGACCTCTTATTCTCAATCCATGCCCTCTGGTACTGGACTCTCCCAACATCTGGAACATATTTCCTGCCTCAATCCTATCAAATCCTTTAATTATCTTAAACGTTTCAATCAGATCCCCTCTCAATCTCCTCAATTCCAGCGTGTACAAGCCCAATCTCTCCAATCTCTCTGCGTAAGACAGCCCTGCCATCCCAGGAATCAACCTAGTGAATCTACGCTGCACTTCCTCAATTGCCAGAATGTCCTTCCTTAAACCTGGAGACCAAAACTGTACACAATATTCCAGGTGTGGTCTCACCAGGGCCCTGTACAGATGCAAAAGAACATCCTTGCTCTTGTATTCAATTCCCCTTGTAACAAAGGCCAACATTCCATTTGCCCTCTTCACTGCCTGTTGCACTTGCTCATTCACCTTCATTGACTGGTGAACTAGGACTCCTAGGTCTCTTTGCATTTCTCCCTTACCTAACTCAACACCGTTCAGACAATACTCTGCCCTCTTGTTCCAGCTTCCAAAGTGGATAACTTCACATTTATTCACATTGAATGACATCTGCCAAGTATCTGCCCACTCACTCAGCCTATCCAAGTCTCCCTGTATTCTCCTAACGTCCTCTTCGCATGTCACACTGCCACCCAGTTTAGTATCGTCAGCAAACTTGCTGATATAGTTTTCAATGTCCTCTTCTAAATCATTGACATAAATCATAAAGAGCTGTGGTCCCAATACAGAGCCCTGTGGTACCCCACTAGTCACCTCCAGCCAGTCTGAGAAACACCCATTCATTGCTACCCTTTGCTTTCTATCTGCCAACCAGTTTTCTATCCATGTTGAAACCCTGCCCCCAATGCCATGAGCTCTGATTTTACTCACCAATCTCCTATGTGGCACCTTATCGAATGCCTTCTGAAAATCTAGGTATTCAACATCTACTGGCTTACCCTCGTCTAACATCCTTGTTACACCCTCAAAAAACTCCAACAGATTAGTCAAGCATGATTTGCCCTTGGTAAATCCATGCTGGCTCGGCCTAATCCTATTTCTGCCATCTAGATGTGCCACTATTTCGTCCTTAAGCATCTTCCCCACGACTGACGTTAGGCTAACAGGGCGATAGTTCTCCGTTTTCTCCTTCCCTCCCTTCTTGAAAAGTGGGTCAACATCAGCCACTCTCCAATCTTCAGGAACTGATCCTGAATCTAAGGAACATTGGAAAATGATTACCAATGCATCAGCAATTTCCTGAGCCACCTCTTTTAGAACCCTCAGATGCAGACCATCTGGACCCGGGGATTTATTAGCCTTCAGTCCTATCAGTCTACTCATCACAGTTTCTTTCCTAATGTCAATCTGTTTCAATTCCTCTGATATCTTATGACCCTGGCCCATCCATACATCTGGGAGATTGCTTGTGTCCTCCCTGGTGAAGACAGATCTAAAGTATGCATTAAATTCTGTTGCCATTTCCCTGTTTCCCATAACAATTTCTCCCAATTCATTCTTCAAGGGGCCAACATTGTTCTTAACTATCTTCTTTCTCTTCACATAGCTAAAAAAGCTTTTGCTATCCCCTTTTATATTCCTGGCTAGACTGAGCTCATACCTGATTTTTTCTCTCCGTATTGCTTTTTTAGTTAAGATCTGCTGTTCCTTAAAACTTTCCCAATCATCTGTATTCCCACTCATCTTAGCCCTGTCATACTTCTTTTTCTTTAATGCTATACAATCTCTGACTTCCTTTGTCAACCACTGTGGCCCCTTCCCCCTCTTTGAATCCTTCCTTCTCATTGGAATGAACTGCTTTTGCATCCTTTGTATTATCCCCAAGAATCCCTGCCACTGCTGATCCACTGTCTTTCCTGCCAGGGCATCCGCCCGTTTAACTTTGGCCAGCTCTTCCCTCATGGCTCCGTAGTCTCCTTTATTTAATTGCAACACTGACACCTCTGATCTGCCCTTATCCCTCTCAAATTGTAGATAAAAACTTATCATGTTATGATCACTACTTCCTAATGGCTCCTTTACTTCAAGATCACTTATCAATTCCTGTGCATTACACATCACCAAGTCCAAAATAGCCTCGTTCCTGGTTGGCTCAAGCACAAGCTGTTCCAAAAATACATCCCTTAGACACTCCACAAACTCCCTATCCTGGGGTCCAGCACCTACCTGATTCTCCCAGTCCACCTGCATGTTGAAATCTCCCATAACGACTGCATTACCTTTAGCACATGCCAATGTTAACTCCCTAATCAACTTGTACCCAATATCCACACTACTGTTTGGGGGCCTGTACACAACACCCATTAGGGTCTTTTTACCCTTACTGTTCCTCAGCTCAATCCACACAGACTCTACTTCCCCTGTTCCCAAGTCACCTCTTGCTAAGGACTGAATCTCATTCCTCACCAACAGGGCCACCCCACCCCCTCTTCCCATATTTCTGTCTCTACGATAGCACGTATACCCTGGTACACTCAATTCCCAGGCCTGATCCCCTTGTAGCCATGTCTCCGTTATCCCAACAATATCGTAGTTCCCCATTTTCACCTGAGCTTCAAGCTCATCTGTCTTATTTCTGACACTACGCGCATTCAAGTATAGAATTCTTAGCCCATTCCTCCTCTCTTTGCTTAAAACACTGTCTACTGTACCTAACCTAATTGTCTCATTCCAACACCCTCTATCCACCCAGAATTGTGTAAACTCTTAGGATTTCAAAAAACTAAATTAATCCAGGGCTACAGTGGTGAAAAACCAATCTAGAAAATGATTTGCAGACTCCTTTAAAGTGCTGAAGTGCTGAAATCTAGTTAGTAAGATCAGATCGGCCATTTGTCTGTGCAGGGAACCTATCATGTAAACAAGGTAAACTCCAACTCAGCTGGACCCAGTGTTAGCTCTCACTTGGAGGGTTGCATAATCAGTCAGTATTCATTCCCAAGATTGTAAACTGCTCAACAGGTTTTCTACCCTCTGGGTAAAAGAAAGAAAACACCTGTTACAAAACTTTGAACTTGCCTTGTGTAACTTGAAATTGTGGCTTCTTACTCTGCCCAACCCAACACATTGATGAAATGACTCTGTAGAAATATGACCTTTTCAAAAATTAATTATATTATGCTATCCATGTTTTATATACAACCTTACTATTATTTCTGCTAGAGTAACGCATGCATATCTATAAATCACTGTGCCAGGAGGATGAGTCTTAAAACCTACTCTTATAGCTACAGAACAAGTCAGTCATGACTACATTTCAGAACTAACTAGAACTGTGTGAAGCAAAAAGATTTGATGATAATCATTTAACTTCTCTGATAATCTGTCCTGCTAGAAATATATGTAATTTTGTTGAAGTTCTCTTCTTGGTGTTACCATGAATAACTTAACATCTATTGATATAAATACAGTGGAAGTAAGTACTGTGAATGATTCCAAAGGATTGAACAGTAACTGAGAGAAGCCATGGCTCAAAGCACTGAATATTTAAGTACAATAAATGAAAGACTTACTGAGGAAAACATCGGAAATTTTTAGCTTTATCAGTGATTGTAGCTTTCATGCAAAGTTCAGTCAAAAAGAGGATAGAGTAAAACTGATCATTCTATCATATAAGTAACTTTAGTTTGTCTTATGTAGATTTACTTACATTTTGTTAATATTTGGCAGTAAACCTTAAATGCTCATTTGGTATGAACCAAAGGACTTTGCCTTGCTTCAGCAAAATTAGAGAAGATTTCAGCAAAAAAAAAATCCTAATTCAGGGTCTTGACCCGAAACACAGTCATTCCTCTTCCTCCATAGATATTGCCTGACCCACTGAGTTCTTCCAATGGTTTGCTTTTCATTCCAGATGAGAGCATCTACGATCTCTTGCGTCAATAAATATGGAATGGTGGTATCTGCTTTTGTATCACTTTAAAAATGTGCATTATTTTCTATAATTTGATTCAATATTCACTATATTAGTGATTAATGCTTTTCAGTAAACACTAAATACATTTTATATGTCATATGAGAACATATGAGTCATATGAGAACCACTAAGAAATTTATGTGATAGTTCTGCCCCGGTACTCTCTTCAAAGGAATTACTTATTCTGGCCCCACCACCTCCTGCTTGGACCTGGGAGTCCTACAGGCCGCAGACCACACTGCCTCTAGATCCAGCTCAAACCTTGGCCAGGACCGCCTCCAGACTGTAGATCCAGCCATCTCCAATCCAGATCCAACCATGACTTCCACCTCCAGACTGAGATCTTTCTCACTGCTTCCCACTGACCTCCCTCCAAGTACTTATCCTTGCAAGCAGAACAAGTGTCACACCTACCCTACACCTCCTCCCTCACTACCATTCAGGGGCCCAAACAATCCTTCCAAGTGAGGCGACTTCACCTGTGAGTCTACTATATAAAGTGATCCCGGCGTGGCCTCCTGTACATCGGTGAGACCCGACATAGATTGGGAGACCGCTTCACCGAGCACCTACGCTCCATCAGAAAAAGCAGAATCCCGATGATTCTACTCCCCAATCTCATTCCAACATGTCAGTCCATTGGGTCCTCAACTGCCTCGAGGAGGCTGCACTCAGGTAGCCTCCATCCAACCTGATGGCATAAACATCGACTTCTAGAACTTACAATAATTGCCCCCTCTCCCTTCACCATTCTCCCATTCCCATTTCCTTCTCTCACCTCATCTCCATACCTGCCTATCACCTCCTTCTGGTTCACCTCCCACCTCTCTTTCTCCCATGGTCTTCGAGACTCCCCCTTCTCAAGCCCTTTATCTCTTTCACCAATCAACTTCCCAGCTCTTTACTTAATCACTCCCCCTCTACTGGTTTCACCTATCGCCTACCACCTTGTACTTCTTCCTCCACTCCCCCACCTTCTTGCTCTGACTTCTCACCTTATTTTCCAGTCCTGATGAAGGGTCTCCACTTGAAACCTCAACTGTTTACTCTTTTCCACAGAAGCTGCCTGGCCTGCCGAGTTCCTCCAGCATTTTGTGAATGTTGCTTTGCATTTCCAGCATCTTCAGATTTTCTTGTGGTTTTACTACAATTATATCCGTAATTTTAAGGGATTAATTGGCTGGAATGTCTGCTACCTCCTTTGCTTCACCCCCAACATAGACAGGAAACCTTCTGTTGTCCAATCTCAAGAAGAATGTCCAGCCTACAATTTGAAATACCTATTTTCATAGAAGTCAAAACCAAGAACATATCAGAGCACAGAAGTACATAATTTGGGCATACTACTTCGACTCAGTCCAAGGCAAAAATGATAACAATAATCTTAGACATGAATATTGATACATTGTTGGTTTGGAACATAAACAGAAACACTTGTATGACCTGTCACTGGATCATTGGAGCCATTTGCGTTGATATGCAAGAATCCATAACAGTTGCCTAAACTTCCTGTGCCACTGTTAAGCCATCACACCTCATCTTGATCTGTTCCTGAAGGCCCAACTCAACCACAGGCAAAGGAAAAACCATGAAGGAGTGACGAAAGGGGGTATACTGGAACCATGATCCACATTCAACAAGTTTTTGTGCGCATTCATGTCCCATCCACCCAAAACTGAAGCCATTACGAAGACAGTGCTCCCAACACTCTAGTAATGTTGCCAATATTGGATAACCAACTTTATGTCCTTTTACCCAATAAGCCATTGCTAACTGTGACCTGTATGGATGCATATTTCACTCATTTCTACTAATAACACTGAAATTTGGGATGATTTAATAGCACCGCAACATTATCTCAAAGTTTGAGTTTGAACTTTATCCAGGGTCTTTAAGACCGCTGGTAAGGCTGGCCCATAAGCAACATATTATTTATCAATGACAGATCTGATTAAGACAATATACATTTGTTTAAGTGACCTCCTACTCACACCCAACTACTCACTTGAACACATTAAAGGCTTTTTTACACTTCTCTAGAATTTTATTCACATGCACCTTCCATGTTAACCTTGTGTCCATCCACATCCCTAGAAACTTTACCACTGACTCTTGTTTAAGAGATTTACCATATAACTTAAATACAATTTTGGGTGAAATGTTTCTTTTAGAAGAACAAATAACTTGAGTCTTTGCAACAAAAAATGTAAATCCCCACCAATATCCCAATTCCTCTACCTCATTAATAGCTGCCTGCATTTTCCTAACTATATAATTTATATTCCTGCCTCTCATCTACACTGCACCATCATCAGCATATAATGATTTGGAGATGTTAAAGCCAACATTTAAGAAAATATTATTAATCGTAGCATTCAAAGTGAGTGGGCTATAAACACTCCCCTGTGGAGTCCTATTCTCTATCTCATACTCCTTAGAGAATGTTGTTCCCACCCTGACTTGTATCTTCCTAGCACATAAAAAATCTTGAACCCTGTTGAACATTCTACCACCTAATCTCATCTTTTCCAGTTTAAGCAGCAATCCTTGTGTCCATGATGTATCATAAGCTTTCTCTACATCAAATAAAACTGTTAGCACCAATCCTTTATGAACTTGTGTCTTATGAATATCTGATTGCAAACTTAACACTGAATCCATGGTCATTCTCCCTTTATGAAATCCAGACTGGAATACAGCTAATATTCAACTGCTTTCCACAAGATAAGAAATCCTTGCTATAACCATTCATTCCAATATCTTTTATACATGTAAAGTTAAAAAAACAGGTCTAAAACTGGAAGGATCTGATTGATCCTTACCAGATTTCAATATAGGGATGACAAATCCCCATAATTTCCAGGCAATTATTTTTTCCTGGAAACTAATTTCTAGGAAGCTGAAAGTCGAATCTGATAACCATGAAAACATATTATAATAAATATCATCTGACCCAAGTAATAATATCTGACCAGCACCATGAATAGCCACCTTAATGTAAATTTAACATCCAAGCAGGAAAATCTGAGGATTGCTTGCCAAAACTGTTCCTCTATAATTGTGGTGAATTACATATACCTGTCTGGACAGGCCCCCCCCCCCCCACTGCTGACTGCTCCTGTGGCTCCTCCCACAGACCCCTGTATAAAGGTGATTGGAGGCACTGCTCCTCCCTCAGTCTCCGAGATGTTGTGTGATGGTCCCTTGCTGATGACAGTGCTTTCTTCCAGCTAATAAAAGCCTATCTTGCCTCACGTCTCCAAGAGTTATTGATGGTGCATCAATAATACCTCTCTTTTTTAACTTAAATTGGCCAAACTATGTACACTGATGTTTTTGTGAATAGCTCTACTTTTTCAGAGTTATCAACGGCAACCTTCTTCCCATCTTACAAAACTAGTAATGCATCAAGTTTTCTATCTCCCCCATGTTCTGTATCATTCCCCAAACTTCCCCTACCTGGATCTCTTTCCCAATACTATCACATCACATCCTCCAATACATTTCCTTTGCCCTTCTCACTATTTTTCTAACTATAGCTTGTGCTCTTTTATATTGTATGAAAGACAAATAGGAGTAACACTGCCTAACTTTACTAAAAGCTTTATTTTGCTCCGTCACAGCACTTTTACATTCATCCACCCGCCAAGGAACAGCTCTTCATTTATTACCTCCAAACAATCTGGGAATTGATTTCTTAGCTTTTGAGCTAAGTTATTATTACTCAACTCAATATCCTCCAGCAAAACCTGGATGACCTTTGCCTTGTACGGGAGAGCGAGGAGATAACTGATCAGAGTTACAGGGAAGCAGTCACCCCGAAGTTGCAGGAGGCGAGTAGCTGGGTGACTGTCAGGAGGAGTGAAATATAAAAAAGCGGTTAAAGCAGAGCACACCTGTGGCCATTCCCTGGAAAAATAAGTATACTGCTTAGGATACTTTGTGGGGGATGACCTCCCGGGGGAATGCCACGGCGACCGGGTTACAGGTACTGAGCGTGGATCTGTGGTGCAGAAGGGAAAGAGAGAGAAGAGGGGAGCGGTAGTGAAAGAGACTCAACAGTGAGGGGAACAAACAGGAGATTCTGTGGGCATGAACAGGACACCCGGATGGTATGTTGCCTCCCAGGTGCCAGGGTCAGGGACGTCCCAGATTGCATCCACAACATTTTGGAGAGGGAGGGAGAGCAGCCAGATGTCTTGGTACATATTGGTATCAATGACATAGGAAGGAAAAGCAAAGAGGTTCTGAGAGCTAGGTAGAAAGCTGAGAAGCTGGGCCTCCCAGGTAGTAATTTCTGGATTACTGCTTATGCCACATGCCAGTGAGGGTAGAAACAGGATGACTTGGCAGGTAAATACGTGGCTGAGAAGCTGGTGCAGGGGCCAGGGGTTCAGATTCTTGGATCATTGGGATCGCTTCTGGGGAGGGTGTGACCTGTTCAAAGGTGATGGGTTGCATCTGAACCTGTGGGGAACCAATATTCTCATGGGCAGGTTTGTTAGAGCTGTTGGGGAGGGTTTAAACTAATCTGGCAGTGGAGGGTGGGAACCGGAATGAAGAGACTTAGGATGGGAGGGATGGTAAAAAAGTAAAGGTAGCATGCAGTTGGACTGTCAGGAAGGGCAGGCAGGTAATGGGGCAAAATTGCAGCCAACAGGATGAGTATCAAAACATTAGGGATGCAAAATCAAAAAGGGTAGCAACTACGGTACTCAAGGTGTTGTATCACAATGCGTGGAGTATAAGAAATAAGGTGGATGATCTTGTTGCACTGTTACAGATTGCCAAGTATGATGTTGTAGCCATCGCTGAATCATGGCTGAAGGACGGTTGTAGTTGAGGGCTGAACGCCCAAGGTTACATGTTATATTGAAGGGATAGGAAGGTAGGCAGTGGGAGTAGCGTGGCTCTACTGGTGAAGAATGGCATCAAATAAGTAGAAGGATGTGACATAAGATTGTTAGATGCTGAATCCTTGTGGGTTGAGTTAAGAAACTGCAAGGATAAAAGGATTCTGATGGTTGTTTTATACAGGCCTCCCAACAATGGCTGGGAGGTGGACCACAGATTAAACCAGGAAACAGAAAGGGCATCTCAAAAGGGCAATGTTATGGTAGTCATGGGAGATTTGAACATGCAGGTCGATTGGGAAAATCAGGTTGGTAATGGATCTCAAGAGAGTGAGTTTGTTGAATAACTATAACATGGCTTTTTACAGCAGTTTGTCATTGAGCCTACTAGGGGATCAGCTATACCGGATTGGGTATTATGTAATGAAGTTCAAAAGCTAGAAGTTTAAAGTTCAGAGTAAATTCATTATCAAAGTAAATTTATGTGAGCATATACTACCCTGAGATTCATTTTCTTGTGGGCATACTCAATAAATCCATAATAGATAATAACTATAATAAATCCATAATAACTATAATAGAATCAATGAAAGACCACACCAATTTGGGTGTTCCTCCGCTGCCTTGCAGCTGTACCCACTCATGGGAAAGGCTTTCGGAGTTAACCCTGAGGACAAATCCGGAGCTGGAGTCCCTAAGGCCGTCCTTCAACCTCACTCTGGCAACTCCTGCGATGTCACTGGTTCCCAGCTGTATCAGCCTTTGCCCTTCTCTTGGACCACATCGGTGGCTTGGAGAGGGGAGACTTGCTGCTTGGGCAAATTGCCGGACTTCCATACAACCTTGCCCAGGCCTGTGCCCCGGAGAGGACACTGCAAGACTTTCCAGGCGCAGATCCATTGAACTGTGAGACTAATGGCTGCCATCCAGAAGCTGTCCATGAGCCTAATAGTATGTGTTTTCCGGCTTTTGCATCTTCTGCTTGGTGAGAGAAGAGGAAGAAGAGAGAACATTCAGGTTGGAAGGGCTCTTTGATTATGTTGGCTGCTTTTCTGAGGCAGCAAAAAGTGTTGCCAGTATCCACTGGGGAGAGGTGTGGCTGGTTTTTGTGATGCGCTGTGTCTTCTGCTCTGTTGTTTCTAGCAACCTTGGGCAGAGCAGTTGCCATATCAAACTATGATGTATCTGGATAACATGCTTTTTATGGTGCATCTATAAAAGGCCATATCAGTGGTGATACTGATAGCCAGTAACACTCAGTGTACAAACAGCAGAAGAATGTGCACACAAGAGATTCTGCAGAAGCTGTAAATTCAGAGCAACAAAATGCTGGAGGAACTTGGAAAAGAGTAATCAGTCGAAGTTTTGCACCGAGACCCTTCATTAGGATTTAGTAATAATGTAAAGAGTTTTGCAATGTCATCATCTTCTGTATATATTTCTATTACAAATAGATTATTTTAAATTTTAAGGATAGTGCTATACACACAAAAAGCTAATGCTACCAGCATATACAACTATTGACTCACTCCATGACTTGACAGAACAACTCTTTGAATGCAAAGAGTCACATGCTTTTTTTGTATATATATGTTTATTATGAAGTTTACTTTGGGGGTGGGGGGGAAGAACAGCCTCCAAAACGTTCTGAAGCTATTCTAGAGTCCTTGACTTTTTAAAAAAGGTTAATAGAGAGATATGAAAATAAAGTAACTGCAGAATTTGAAATGAAAACAAAAATTGCTGGAATTACTCAGAAAAGAAAGACAGAATTAAAAGAGGGAATTATGTCCCTTATCCCCAATGACTTGTGATGCATTCAAGGACCGGAATGTTTCTGATCCCGTCCACAATATCCTGAAGTGAGAAGGTGAACAGCCAGAGGTCATGGTACATATTGGTACCAACAACATAGGTAGGAAAAGGGAGGAGGTGCTGTAAACAGACTACAGGGAGTTAGGAAGGAAGTTGAGAAGCATGACCTCGAAGGTAGTAATCTTGGGATTCCTGCCTGTGCCACACGACAGTGAGTATAGGAATGGTCAGGTGGAGGATAAATGCGTGGCTGAGGGATTGGAGCAGGGGGCAGGGATTCCGATTTCTGGATCATTCGGACCTCTTTTTGGGCAGGCGTGACCTGTACAAAAAGGACGAGTTGCACCTGAATCTCAGGGGGACCAATACCCTGGCTGGGAGGTTTGCTAAAGCTATTGGGGAGAGTTTAAACTAGAATTGCTGGGGTTGGGAACTGAACTGAAGAGATGGAGGAAGGGGCAGTTGGCTCACAAGTCGAGAAACCTTGGAGATAGTGTGAGAGGCAGGTAATAGAAAAGGGATATGCTCAGACTGATGGTTTGAGATGAGTCTATTTTAATGCAAGGAGTATCATGAACTAAGTGGATGATCTTAAAGCGTGGATCAGTACTTGGAGCTTTGATGTTGTGGCCATTACAAAGACTGGAATGGCTACTTCAAGTGTCAGGCTTTAGATGTTTCAGAAAGGTCAGGAAGGGAGGCAGAATAGGTGGGAGTGTGACACTGTTGATCAGAGATGGTGTCACAGCTGCTGAAAAGGAGGAAGTCATGGAGCAATTGTCTATTGAGTCTCTGTGGGTGAAAGTTAGGAACAGGAAGGGGTCAATAACTCTACTGGGTGTTTATTATAGACCACCCAATAGTAACAGGGACATTGAGGAGCAGATAGGGAGACAGATTCTGGAAAAGTGGAATAAAAACTAGGTTGTTGTGGTGAGAGATTTTAATTTCCCCAATATTGATTGGCATCTCTCTAGACTAGATTGAGGGGTTTAGATGGCGTAGAGTTTGTTAGGTGTGTGCAGGAAGGTTTCATGACAGAATATGAAGACAAACCTACAAGAGGAGAGGCTGTATTTAATCTGATATTGGGAAATGAACCTGGTTAGGTGTCAGATCTCTCAATGGGAGAGTATCTTGGAGATAGTGATCACAATTCTTTTCAAATCTTTTTACTATTATTATTCAAAAATAACATAGGTACATCGAAGTAACAACAATTACAATGCCTCAGAAAAAAGAAATTATCTTAAAGATTGAAAATTTTTTTGAATTAAAAAAAAACCCTACTAAGCAAGAAAAGTGAGGAAAAGAAAGAAACCCATTGGGAGTACAACCCTGGAGCCTTGCGTCATACAAAAAGCTTCTAAAAATAAATGTCAAGCCGCCAACAAGAAAGAAAGATACATCAAGAAAAAAGAATTTATACTTAGATGGTGGAGGAAATCTATCAGTTAACTGAAATGATAATAACTAGCAAATGAGCCCCATCTCTTCTCAAAATCAAATAAAGCTTCAAAGGTTCGACTTCTAATTTTCTCCAAGCTAAGACACAGCATAACTTGAGAGAACCATTGCGACAAAGTAGGAGCTGATATATCCTTCCACTTCAACAAGATGGCCCTCCTAGCTATCAATGTAACAAATGCAATAACATGTTGGTCAGACACAGAGATACCATGGATGTTCTGAGGAATTATTCCAAAAAGCACAGTCAATTTATTAGGTTGTAAGTTGATTCTGAATGCTTTAGAAATTATCAAAAAGACTGACTTCCAAAACTGTTTTAATATAGAACATGACCAAAACATATGTGTCAGTGTAGCTCTCTCAGTTTAACATCTATCTGTCAACATTGGGAAATATTTTAGAAAGTGTCTCCTTCGTCAAATGGTAACGATGTACAATTTTAAATTGAATCAGTGAATGACTAGCTCAAATCGAAGAAGAGTTAACCAGCTTCAGAATCCGTGTCCAATCCTCCCATTGAAAAGTCAAATTGAGTTCCTTCTCTCAATCCTGTTTAATCTTAAGTAAAGGACGCTTATCCCATTGTAATAATAAATTATAAATTCTTCCAATAGAACCTTTTATCGAAGGGTTCATATTCATAATAGTATCTCACAAGTCAGCCTCCAATATGTAAGGAAAGTTACTTAAATATTTTTGTAAAAATGTCTAACTTGAAGATATTGGCCGGGATCAATTATAGTATAATCAATCACCGAATATTTTTTAGAGACATGTGAAAAAAAGGAATATTCTCTGTTATCAGGGTGCAAATGCCCCCATAATTCGATCAATCATAGTATTTAAACAACAGTTAAAATCCCCACCCATTATCAACATATATTCATTTAAATCCGGCAATAAAGCAAATACTTTTTTTAAAAAAAGAAGGATCATCTAAATTAGGACCATACAAATTGACCAAAACAAACTTTCTATTGCAAATCACTCCTTTAACAATTAAAAATCTACCATTAGAATCTGATTCAATATTCTCTTGAGTAAATGTATTAGATTTAATAAAGATAGATACACCTTGAGTTTTACTCTGAGAAGTAGCATGGAGCTATAATCCATTCCACCATCCAAAAATCCTGTTTTGATCTCCTGCCCTGATATGTGTCTCCTGCGCAAAAATTATATCAGGTTGGAATCAATTAATAATTTAAAAAGTCTTTTTTCATTTAATAGGATGATTCCAACCACGTACATTCCAACTTATTACATTAATCCATTTAACTGGCATACTATAATTTTATTCTAATTTACTTTATACATATGCAGAATACATACCAATAGGGAATTTTCAAAGATGGCGGTGATGAAGAATACAACCATATAGAAAACACGCATGCTCCAGAACCACCCAAAGGGAAGAAATTCCTAACTCTAAACCCCCCCACCCTCCCAAAAGCCTGGAAAAAAAGGCAAGCAAACTAAGATAGATACAAAGAGCAAACACGAGGAAATCTGCAGATGCTGGAAATTCAAACAACACACACAAAATGCTGGTGGAACACAGCAGGCCAGGCAGCATCTATAGGGAGAAGTGCTGTCGATGTTTTGGGCTGAGACCCTTCATCAGGACTAACTGAAAGGAAAGATAGTAAGAGATTTGAAAGTAGTGGGGGGAGAGGGAAATGCGAAATGATAGGAGAAGACCGGAGAGGGTGGGATGAAGCTAAGAGCTGGAAAGGTGATTGGTGAAAGTGATACAGAGCTGGAGAAGGGAAAGGATCATGGGACGGGAGGCCTCAGGAGAAAGAAAGGGGGGCGGGGGGAAGCACCAGAGGGAGATGGAGGACAGGCAAACAACTAAGTATGTCAGGGATGGGGTAAGGAGAGGAGGGGCATTAATAGAAGTTAGAAAAGTCAATGTTCATGCCATCAGGCCATGGGCTGCTCTGTCGGTCTCCTCTCTCCCTCCCCCCAGTCAGCACACAAAAAAATAAAATGACCTTGCAAGAAAGACAGTAACATCTCAACAAAGGCAAGTGTTTACATTCCATCATGTATTAAACAAAAAAAGAACCAAAATAATATAATCTCTTAGAGAGAAAAACCAGCGCCATCTTAAGTTGAGTTTTAAATCTCTAAGAAAACTTTAAATTTGGTGAGAGGACGCTATAATAAAACAGATAAAAATGTTAATAGTATATTTAACCAAGCTAAATTTACAAAAATATTAATGAGTAATATCATAAGTAACTATACCCTCCCAGATATATATATATATATACACACATTTAAAGAAACTCTATTAGTAGGAAAAAAACTGCGAATTAGTAAATTAAAAAACAACAAAAAAAGTCAAACCAAATATTAGATAAAAGGAACAAATCCTTTTATCCTCTTTTCTCAGTCAAATATCTAATTAGCCATTTAAACATTCAAACTTGAACCGTAGATCTTCTTTCCAAAAAAAATCCAATAGGATGTAATGATGTAATTTTCTTATTTTCTTATCTTCTTTTATGAATCCCTCAATGAAATTTCCAGATAGCCTTCATATATCTTCTTTTCGAAATGTACGGATAATCAAACAGCTTTTCTGATAGTTCATTCGGTAGTAACGTCAGTGATGATGACAGGTATAGCCTGAACAAAATCCAGTGCAGCTTTTGGGTTGAAGAAAGTACGTGGAGATGAATTTGGAGGAAAAACTTTCATTCTTGTCAGGTAACTCAAAGAGGGAAATAGTTTCTTATCATATGCTTGTTTCATTACCAAAGCAAATCTTGATCTTTGTTCCATTACTTCTTTCGGATAATCTCCATAAAAACGGAGCTCAGACTCGTTGAATTTAAAAACTCTCTGTTTTCTTGCCTGTTGCATTATTCGATCTTTAATTTTAAAGTGATGAAAACAAACCAAAATAAATCTTGGTCATGGTTGAGTCTTTAAATTTTGAAGTAGACAGCCTTTGTGGTCTTTCAATAGTAGGCGGCTGTGATAAAATAGTCGGAAATAGAGTTTGAAAGAGCTTACCAAAGTAAACCATTAAGTGTCCATTTTCAGTTCCTTCTTGCAATCCAACGATTCGTATATTGTTTCGGTGAGACCTAGTTTCCAGGTCTATAATCTTATTTTGATATTTTTCCAAAAGGGTTGTAGTTTCAGACAATTTTTGCTTAGTTAACTTCAATTCCTCTTCATGTTTAATAACTTGAGTTTTCACATCTTTAAGTTTTCCCAGAAATAACTTCATTTCATTATTATTCTTTTCCAGTTGATCTTTAATTGCCCGGTTCTGATCTTGAATTGAATTCAGTGTCCGAACGATATCTTCAGCACATGATGGCATTTCATCAGATCTTTCCTTCGGCATCTATCCTTTTCCATTACCTTTGTCGGTAGGTTCATGAGGATTCTTCCCACTTCTCGTAGACATAGACATATTACTCCCCTTCAAGAATCATCAATTAAAAATTTTAAATTCAGAATTTAAACTGGAGGGAGAGAGAGAAAACTAACAGCAGCATAAAATTACTGCTACTCCATCGACAGACAGAGGCAGTGTCCCAGTGATCACAATTCTATCTCCTTTACCGTAGGAGAGGGATAGGAACAGACAAGTTGGGGAAGCATTTAATTGGAGTAAGGGGAAATATGAGGCTATCCAGCAGGAACTTTGAAGCATAAATTAGGAACAGATGTTTTCAGGGAAACATACGGAAGAAATGTGGTGAATGTTCAGGGGATATTTGCATGGTGTTCTGCATAGGTATGTTTTAATGAGACAGGGAAATGACGGTAGAGTACAGGAACCATGATGTACAAAGGCTTTTGAAAATCTAGTCATGAAGAAAAGTAAAGTTTACGAAAGGTTAAAAAAATCTAGGTAATGATAGAGATCTAGAAGATTGTAAGTCTAGTAGGAAAGAGCTTAAGAATGAAATTAGGAGAGCCAGTAGGGGCCATGAGAAGGCCTTGGCGGACAGGATTAAGGAAAACCCCAAGGTATTCTACAAGTATGTGTGAAGAACAAGAGGATAAGACGTGAGAGAATAGGAACAATCAAGTGTAAAAGTGAAAAAGCGTGTATGGAACCAGAGGAGGTAGCGGAGGTACTTAATGAACACTTTGCTTCATTATTCACTATGGAAATAGACCTTGCGAGTATAGAAATGACTTACAGTGGACTGAAAAGCTTGAGCATGTAGATATTAAGAAAGAGGATGTGCTGGAGCTTTTGGATAAATCACCTTGACCGGACAAGATGTACCCCTGGCCACTGTGGAAGGCGTGGGAGGAGATTGCTGAGCCTCTGGTAATGATCTTTGCATCATCAATGGGGACGGGAGAGGTTACGGAGGATTGGAGGGTTGCAGATGTTGTTCCCTTATTCAAGAGGGGAGTAGAGATAGCCCAGGAAATTATAGACCAGTGAGTCTTAATCAGTGGTTGGTAAGTTGATGGAGAAGATCCTGAGAGGCAAGTTTTATGAACATTTGGAGAGGCATAATATGATTAGGAATAGACAGCATGGCTTTGTCAAAGTCAGCTCGTGCCTTAAGAGCCTGATTGAATTTTTTGAGGATGTGACTAAACACACTGATGAAGGAAGAGCAGTAGATGTAGTGTATATGGATTTCAGCAAGGCATTTAATAAGGTACCCCATGCAAGGCCTATTGAGAAAGTAAGGAGGCATGGGATCCAGTGTGACCTTGCTTTGAGGATCCAGAATTGGCTTGCTCACAGAAGGCAAAGTGTAGTTGTAGACTGGTCATATTCTGAATGGAGGTTGGTGAACAGTGGAGTGCCTCAGGGATCTGTTCTGGGACCCCTACTCTTCGTGATTTTTATAAATGACCTGGATGAGGAAGTGGAGGGATTGGTTAGTAAGTTTTCTGATGACACAAAGGTTGGGGGTGTTGTGGATAGTGTGGAGGACTGGTAGAGGTTACAGCGGGACATTGATAGGATGAAAAACTGGGCTGAGAAGTGGCAGATGGAGTTCAACCCAGATAAGTGTGAAGTGGTTAATTTTGGTAGGTCAAATATGATGGCAGGATATATTATTAATGGTAAGACCATTGGCAATGTGGAGGATCAGAGGGATCTTGGGGTCTGAGTCCATAGGATACTTAAAGCTGCTGTGTAGGCTGACTGTGTGGTTAAGAAGACATTTGGTGCATTGGCCTTCACCAACCATGGGATTGAGGTCAAGAGCCGAGAGGTAATGTTACAGCAATTTTGAACCCTGGTCAGACCCCACCTGGAGTACTGTGTTCAGTTCTGGTCACCTCACTACAGGAAGGATGTGGAAATCATTGAAAGGGTGCAGATGAGATTTACAAGGGGAGCATGCCTTATGAGAATAGGCTGAGTGAACTCGGCCTTTTCTCCTTGGAGCGATGGAGGATGAGAGGTGACCTGATAGAGGTGTATAAGATGATGAGAGGGATTGATAGTGTGGATAGTCAAGAGGATTTTCCCCAGGGCTGAAATGAGTAAGAGGGCATAGTTTTAAGGTGCTTGGAAGCTGGTACAGAGGAGATGTCAGGGGTACGTTTTTTACACAGAGAGTGGTGAGTGCGTGGAATGGGCTGCCAGTGACAGTGGTGGATGCAGATACGATAGGGTTTTTTTTTAAAGAGACTCCTGGACAGGTACATGGAGCTTAGAAAAATAGAGGGCTATGGGTGACCCTAGGTAATTTCTAAAGTAAGTACATGTTCAGCACAGCATTGTGGGCTGAAGGGCCTGTACTGTGCTGCAGGCTCTCTATGTTTCAATGTTTAACCTTCTGAAACAGCTGACCACATTGTAAGTACATTCAATAACAGGAATGAAACCCTAAAGATCTTTTCCATTTAGTGTTAAGCAAACAATTAACTTGTCTTTTGTACAGTTCTCCAAATTTAGACATTAATCCCTAGAAGTCTGTAAGGTGCATTTTGAAAGATGGCTTGGCTGGGAGCAAATTTATTGTCTTCCAGTTCAATGCCTTCATCAATGCTCTTTAGTCTGTCTGTGTTTCTGATACATACACTGTATCTTTCGGAAAGGGTTTCATTTAAAACTCAACCATGCGTTAGCTAGATTATGCAAAGATTTCTATTCTGCAGTTAATTAGTGAAACAATTAGATTTTTAACTATGCAGTAGTTTGTTATTACAAATTACAGTGACAAAGATTGTTGTCACATTATTTTATTTTTAAAAATCCAAATTATTATTAATACCACACCTTCTGTGGTAGGATTTTATTTTGTGTCTCAAGGTTATTAGTCCAGACCATTGGGTGTCTACTCCAGAAAAAAGAGCTGCTGGTAGAGAGAATGCAGGTGCTCAGCATATAGAGCTGTTTCCCGCTCTACATCTTGCCAACGTAGGGGAAGCCATATTGAGAGCACTAAAAAGGTTACACAGGGGAGGAAGTGCATGGGAATCTCTACCTGTCCTAAAAGGACTGCTCTCCTGGCCTGTGGTAAGTGATATCTATATTGTAGTTGATCGTGTCTTCACCTGCATATCCTCCAATTCCCACACTTATGTTCTTACCCTGTTTCCCACCCCCCAGGGAACAGAGGTAGAGTTCCCTTGGTCCTCAACTTCCATCCTCTCAGCACGTTATTTTTTGTCATTTGCCTTTGCTACAACATGACTTGCATATCTTGCCCTCCCCACCCACTTCAGATTTCCACTAGAAATCCTTGACTCACCGGTTCAGTTGTCACTGTTCCCAGCTCCCTTGGCACTTTCCCAGGAACTGCAGGAGGTGCAACACTTGTCCTTTTACCCCCTCACTCTCACCATCACCCAGGGATCGACACAACTTTTCACGTGAGGCAGCAATTGAAATGCACATTCAGAGCTCTCTACGTGGCCTTGGTCAACATCGATGTGACCAGGTGAAAACGGGCCAAGCATCTGAGCTCTATCTGCAACGGTCTTCTCCACCACCCCATCGTAAGCTATTCAACATTACTTGCCACTTCCACACTGACTCTTCTGTCGTTGGCCTCCTCCACAACAGGGTGAAGCCAAACACGAACTAGAGGAACCACATCTCGTATTCCACCTGGGTAGTCCACAACCCAACAGCATGAGCATTAAGTTCTCCGATTTTAGGAAAGCTACACCCCTTCGGTTCTTTTTGCTCCCCTTCTGAAATGATTAGATTCTCTCGCACTCCTTCTTCCCAACCCACCCCACTTTGCCCCTGCTTTGCCAGTTTCTTTCCTTTTTCTCATCTGGGTATCACCCACATACTCTACCCACTCGACTCCCTATACTTTCCCGCTAAATTCCAATCTGCCCATATTCCTCCTTCAGTTCATTTCATTCATCACCTTCTTTCCTTACTAAATTCAATCTGGAGTCCTTTGTTTGCACTACTACTGTACTTCACAGTCTCTGTCGCTGTCTCCACCTATCTTCACCTGCCAATCCATACCTCCTGACCTGGATCCACCTTTCGCCCACTAGCCCTTGCCTTACCACCTCACCTCTTTTGAACTGGGGATCTCTCGTTTGCAATCTCAGTCCTGAAGCAGGGCTTCAACCCAAAACACCAATTATCCCTTTGATGCTGCCTAACACACTGAGTTCCTCCAGTAACTCACAGACACGAGAAAGTCTGCAAATGCTGGAAATCCAAAGCAACGCACACAAAATGCTGGAGAAACTCAATAGGACAAAAATATTAAATTATCAGGCCAATAATGTAATTCGAAAACTGAATTCCTCATGCGTATCAAAAGTTTCGTACTGGGAAAACCACCCTATACGTGCATCGGAAAGGATTGCATATAACTGTTATTGACTCTGGTAAGCATTTGAAAACATCACCCCACTTTTCCCATCCCAGAGCGGGATGTTATGAAACTTGCCGCAGCTCTTTTGTAACTGCCAGAACGCCCCGCCCCCGAAGGCACTCTCGGCCAATAGCAGCGGCTCTCGGTGTCAGGTGCTGGCCGCTTGGTCCATGCTTGGGAGTGTGCGTCCGCCAGACGGTCGGGACATGTCGGATACGCGCAGTGCGGGCGGTGTCTCGTCGCTGGCGAGTCAGGGAAGTTCGGACGACTGCGATGGTGGTGGGACGGTTGCCACTCCTGCGGCAGATCGGGTGGCAGCCGAGCGGCTGTGGGAGGTCCTGAAGCGGTGTTCAGTGGCGGGGGGCCGAGGCGCCTTGCAGCTGAGCGGCTTGGTGGACTATCTGCTGCTCGGCTTCAAAGCCGGAGGCCTGACTCCCACCGCCGGCTGCCCGGCCCAAGCTAAGGGCCTCCTGGATTGTGGCCGCTGCCGGCAAACTCTCGTTGGCCCGGTCACTCTGCGCTGCGGCCACACCTGGTGCTGGCGGTGCCTCCTCTGGGATCCCCGGTGCCAGCTGTGTGGGGAAGAAACGGCGGCGCCGGGGCTCCAGTCTCAGTCCCTCCGGTCCAACGTGATCCTGAGTCATCTTATGGCCAAGTGGTTCCCGGCCCAGATGAGCCGTGTTCGGGACAATTTAAGACTGGAGGAGTTATTGGCTGAGGGTCGACACCCCGAGGCGTTGGCCTTAGTGGAACAACTGGACTTAAGTGAGTATCAGGACGGGTGCGTGGCCTGCTGCTGGTGTGACGGTGCATTAGTGAATGGAGCAGCAGCTTTTCAGGGGATCCTTACTGCTAGTGCATTCGCCTGTTTGCCGGCCGAGAACTGGTCTCATTACGTAACGGTATGCCGACCACACAGGCTTATATAACCAAAGTGAAGTCACTAGCTTTGTGTTTCAGAACAAGTTTGGGGGGTGGTGGGGGGAGAACGCTCGGCAGAAATTCAACCTTTTAGGAGTTTGGTGACCTCTTTTTAAATGTGTAACTTTTTCCTTCGGACTTAAAATCAGCCACGCATCCACTCTCCAGAACAGCATCAGTCTGGTTACGTAATCCCTCGCAATTAAGTTATGAAACAGGGAATTTCTCCGTCACTCGTTGTCGGAATTGTTTACAGTAAAGGGATGTGGAGGCTCCGTCTTGAAATGCGCTGAAAACGAAGAGATTTTCTAACATGAATGAACCGGGTATAAGACAGGAAAATGCCGATCTTATGGGATTGACGTGCTTATTATGTTCTTGTACGAAGTTTTTGTATTTTCAAACAGTGTTGCTTTCCGTTTGCTGTGGCATTTGTCCCCATAGTGCCCACGTAATCGTTTATGTTATTGCATAATACTTGCTATCATAAGCGAAACAGAAACTTTCTCTCTCTGTATGTCAAACATCATTGATTTCGGAAAGATCCAGGTTGGAACCCTGCATCAGTCTATCACAAGGGCAGGAATGGCTGCTGAATGCTCCAGGGTTTAGATGCTTCAAAGGGGACAGCGAAGCGGGTAGCATTGCTAATCAGGGACAGTATCACAGCTGCAGAAAGCAAGGTAGTCTGGAAGGGTTGTCTCTGTGGGTAGAAACAGGGAGGGAACAAAACTACTATTGGGGTTATTCTATAGACCCCCTTCCCAATAACAACAGACACCGAGGAACAGGTCAGTCGGCAGATTTTGCAAAATGAGCAGGGTTTTTGTTATTTGTGACTTCAGCTGAGTGACACCTCCTTGGTGCAGAAGGTTTAGATTTGAATGGAATTTGTTAGGTGTGTCCAGGATGGGTTTCTGACACAGTATGCAGACAGGCTGAGTAGAGCAGAGGCCACCATGGATCTGGTGCAGGACAGAGGTTTGGGGACAGTGATAGCAACTCCCTGATCTTTACCATAGCCTTGGAGAAGGACGGGAGCAGGTGGGTGGCATGGAAAAGTATTTAATTGGGAGAAGGGGAATAAATGTTGCAATTAGAGAGGAATTTGGGATTGGGATATTCAAACAAATATACCCAGGTTACTACAGGAAATGTGGGAAGAGATTGCTGTTCCTTTGGTGAATGTCTTTGTTTCCTCGCTGGCCACAAATGTGGTATCAGATGATAGGAGGGTGGCATATGTTGTTGCATTGTCTAAAAAAGGGACCAGGAATAACTCTGGGAATGAGACTGCTGAGTCTTATTTCAGTGGTGGGCCAGTTATTGGAAAAGGTTCGTAGAGCCTTGATTTTGGAGCATTTGGAGAAGTCTGATTAGCGATATTCAGCATGGCTTTGTGAGGGACAGTTCATGCCTCCTGAGCCTGATTGAAGTCTTTGAGGATGTGACAAGGCACGTTGAATGAAAAGGGGTGGATATGTCTATATGGATTTTACTAAGGCATTTGATAATGTTCCCTGTGTTTGGCTCATTCAGAAGGCATGGGATCATGGGAAATGTAGTTGTACAGATTCAGAATTGGCTTGCTCTTGGATGACAGAGGTAGATGGACTGTATTCCACCTAGAGGTTGGTGACCAATGGTGTTCCACAGGGATCTCTTCTGGGACCTCTGCTCTTTGTGAACTTTGACTTGGATGAGGAGTAGATGGGTGGGTTAGTAATTTTGAAGGTGACATAATGGTTGGTCGTGTTGTGGATGGTGTAAAACGTTGTTATAGGTTACAGTGGGACATTGACCCAGGTGCTGAGTTGAAAAGTGGCAGATGGAGTTTAATCTGGCAAAGTGTGAAGTCATTCACTTTGGAAGGTCAAATTTGAAGGCAGAGTACAGAATTAATGGCAGGATTCTTAGCAGTGTGGAGGATCTTGTGTCCACGTCATAGATCTGTCAAAGTTGTCCCACACATTGACAGGGATGATAAAAAGGTGTACTGTGTGTTGTCCTTCATTAGTCAGGGAATTCAGGTTATAGCTGCGAGATAATGTTGCAGCTCTATAAATCCTGGTTACGCCTCAGTTGAAATATTGGTCACTTCATTATAGGAAGGATGTGGAAGCTTTGCATCAGATGGCACAGAGGAGACTAACTGGGATGCTGCCTGGATTAGAAAGCGTGCTCATGAGGGTGGGTTGAAGCGAGCTAGGACTTTTTTCTTTGGAGTGAAGGGGGAATGACAAATGATATAGTAGGGGGTGTACAAAATAAGAGACCTAGATGAAGTGGACAGACAGCAGAGCTGCTTTTCTCAGGGCAGAAATAGCTAGCAGAGGGGGGCATAATTTTAAGGTGGTTGGAAGAAGCATAGGGAGATATTTTTCCAAGCAGAGTGGTGGATGTGTGGAACGTGCTTCCAGGACTGGTGGTGGAGGCAGATTCATTAGGGACATTCAAGATTCTCTTAAATGTACACAAAGATGATGGAAAAACGGGGGGGGGGGGGGGCTATGTGGGGGCTAGGATTAGATTGGAGTGGGTTAAAAGATCAGCACCATATTCTGGGCTGTAGGGACTATAATGTTTTATGTTCCATACAGGACTGAGTGTAAAAGGTTGATGTCCAGTTTACAGTAAGTAGATGACGAGGGATGGTATACAAGTGGAACCGGGTGTGGTAGGAGGTAGCAGATGGAGCCAAGTAGGGAGGGTAATTAATCTAGATAATGGGATGGTGGGGTAGTAAAAATAAAAAAAAATACTAGTTGTACTGGTAGAAGTGGAAAAAGAATGTGTGTGAGGGGAGGAGGGTGTTGGATTACCTAAATATTAAGCATTATAGTTGTAGAAGTATAGTGCAGATGTCTGTCTGGATCTATTCTGTCCAGTAACACAGAATACAGGAATGTTGATATCATTAGCCAATGTGTGTTTTTTGTAGATGGATAGTTACATATCTGAAAAGTGCCAGGCTTAACAGATGTGCGTGGTAATAATGAGAAACATATTTTAAGTAATATATGTAGTTTCTCAATTGTTATAAACTCAATAGGAATGAAATAGGAGATTGACTTGCTACTCTGTAGTGAGATCTCCAACTGGTCAGATCTTTCACTTAAACATAATTTGTAATGAATTGCTTTCCAGAATGCAGAAATCTGTCTCAGCCTTGTTAGTGATGGTCTGAGCTAACATACTCAATTTTAAACTGAATTTTGAAAGTGAAGTGCTATTCTGGATATTTAACACTACTTCATTTTTTTTAGAACCCAATGATGTTGTCTTACTGGGCTACAGGGCTGAATCATATGCTGGTCTTCAATTATTCACAGAAGCAATGGAAGATATAGAAGCTTTGTCTTCAAGAATGCCTGCTTGGCCGGAGGTATATTGTATTTTGCATTTTCTTTTTGGCAACGAAATGTAATTTAGCTCTATCTAAATTAAACAGTTTAATTCATCCCATCATATCTTCTGTAGTTCTGCCTAGTAGGACCTAAAAATTAAAGTAACTAAATCCAAATTCTAAAACACTACTATTTTGAACATAGCCTATTTAGACAGATACATGAATAAGAAAGGTTCAGAGCGATATGGCCAAATACAGGTAAATGGGACCATCTTGGGTAACTTGGCAACTTGGTTAGTATGGATTAGTTGGGCCAAAGGGCCTGTATTTGACTGTGTGAAATGCTGCATTATCTTCACACCTTTTGAACAAGAGAAAATTTCATCTGGTATTTAAAATCCATGTTTCTCCATGAAAGAGCTAAAAGATCTACTGTTGTTTTATGCAGTATAATATTTGCCTTTTTTAGATAAAAGACAATAGCTGCCCATTCTTTCTCTGAAGAATGATAATTAGTCTACCTCCGTAACTCTTAAATCTCCCCTGTTTGTCCAGTACACTCACTTGCCCCATCATTGAAATGTTCCCACAACCAATAAACTCACTTTAAGGACTCTTTATCTCATTATCTCACGTTCTCGCTACTTAATGCTATTTATTTTTATTTGCATTTGCACAGTTTGTTGTCATCTACACTCTAGTTGAGCTTTCATTGATCCTGTTAGTTACTATTCTATAGATTTGCAGAGTATGCCCACAGGAAAATGAACCTCAGGGTTGTATACGGTGATGCAGGTGTACTTTGATAACATTTCTGTCCTTGTTGCAATCAAGGAAACTTTAATCTGTAGACATTTGGAAACTGAAATGTTAAGATGCATTGATTCTAAATTGCTAAAGTACAAATAATTAAAGCATCATGTCAATCTGCTGTAATGTGTGCCAATACAAAAACCCTTTGTTCAGCTAGTGATCCAGGTGAAACCACCTTGGTTTCCTTGGCTGTGTAAGTCTAGGGAAGACAATCTCCAGCCCCACCAAACTTCTTGATCCCACCCTCGGTTTGTGTGGATGCTGTGTCATTGCTATCCTGTCAAAAGTTAATGCCACGAAATAACAGACAGTACACTGCATGTAATTAAAGGAATTATATTTATGAATCTTAACTGAAGGGTTAATAAAGAATAACAACAAGAAAAGGGGCTCATTCTAGTTAAACAGTCAAATGTGCACAAGTTGGAACTCATCTTGAACTTCACTGTCGCTGACGCTGTGGGACCTCAGTCAGCATGAAAGTGCACACCACCTTTCGAACGTTGCTAGAAATCCATCTCGAGCAAACAGCTTCCCTGCAGGATCATATGCTATGACTGGTTCTCCCCAGTGTCTTCTCTTTTCCTCTCCTCTCGACCAGAAGCCCCAAGCCCAACCTCATTGTCCTTCACAAAGATAACCTGCGGCTGATTGGATGGCACACGTGCCACATCGTGCCTTATCTTGAACAATAACCAGATGAACGTAGAACAGCGGCTCTTACAGAGCTGCTAAATGTACAGCATAATAGTAAAGATGTGCTTCATTGTGCAGCACAATATGATGAGAGCATTAAATAAATCCTGAAACTGTTCTTTTGTATTGTAATTTAAAATATAGTTATTGGGAGCATATAAAAGTATGTTTTGAATTGCATACACTTTAACTAATCTAGCTAAAGCTTTCTCACTATTTAGATCAAAGTATAAGTAATATTAAGCATTTTTAATGAGTGTTCTAAATAAGTTTTAGTATTGTCATTCCGAATTTTGATCCAAAAATATCTTAGAGCTCACTGCAGCCTTCACAGCACGCTATTAAAGATTGTTTGTAATACATTAAGTCTTAGCACTATTTTCAGAAGGAAGTCTCAAATACGTAGTGAAAAAAACCAAATCAGTTAATTTTATTTCCTATATGTAAAATACCTTACTCTACTGCTAGAGAATTCTTTAATAGATATGGTCTGCAAATAGTGAAAACAATTAAAAAGAGGCCATGATTCAGATTCATTATGCACATGGTTCAAAACTTGGGTGCAGTAATTATATGTACAGTACTGCAGAACTCTTGGGCACATATACTGTATAGCTAGGGAGCCTTAGACTTTTGCATGGTGCTATATTAATTTTATGTATTGCACTACACTGCTGCTGTAAAAAGACGATTTTCATGACGTTTGTGAGTGATGATGAATCTGATTCTGATTATGGGTCTCTGTTAAGGACTGCGTAGGAAGGGAGCAGGGAGAGAGCAATTGTGATTTGGAAAAGTGGGAGGAATTGTTTAGAATCAAATGACCTTGCTTGACTTAGTTTACAGTTACGAAAGTGTTTGTGAACCCTTTGTAATTCCTAGTTTTTTTTGCATTAATTACTCATAAAATGTGGTCTGGTCTTCATCTAAGTCACAATAATAGACAAACACAATCTGCCTAAACTAATAAAACACAAATAAGTGTACTATTTCTCATCAATACTGAGTACACTATTTTAATCAATCACAGTCGAGGTTCAAAAAAACTATCTGAACCTCTGGGATAATATCTTTTCCAAAAGCTATTCGGAGTCAGGTGTTCCAACCAGTGAGACGAGATTGAGGTGTGGGTTTTAGAAATGCCCTGTCTGATTTTATACTTTGTTTTTTGGCATGGCCATGTCAGAGTCCGGACCTTAACCTAATTGAGATGCTGAGGCATGACCTGCGGAGGGCGATTCATGCAAGGTATTCCAGAAATATTGATGAATTGCAACAGTCTTGTATGGAGGAATGGTCGAAAATTTCTCCTTGCTGTTGTGTAAGTCTGATCAGCAGCTGCAGAGAACATTTGGTGGAGGTTATTGCTGCTAAAGAAGGTTCTACCAGTTATTAAATACAAGGGTTCACATACTTTTTCCAGCCTGGACTATGAATGATTAAACAATGTGTTCAATAAAGACATGAAAAGTACAATTGTTTGTGTGTTTTTAGTTTAGGCAGATTGTGTTTGTCTATTGTGTTGGCGCGTGGCCTAGTGGATAAGGCATCGGTCTAGTGATCTGAAGGCCACTGGTTCGAGCCTCAGCTGAGGCAGTGTGTTGTGTCCTTGAGCAAGACACTTAACAACGCGTTGCTCTGTGACATCACCGGTGCCAAGCTGCTTGGGTCCTAGTGCCCTTCCCTTGGACAACATCGTTGGCGTGGAGAGGGGAAGGCTTGCAGCATGGGAAACTGACGGTCTCCCATACAACCCTGCCCAGGCCTGTGCCCTGGAAACCTTCCAAGTCACAAATTTTGAGTTAGAAGTTTATTATTTTGAGTTAGAAGATCAGACCACATTTTATAAGTAATGCAGTAAACCAAGTAATTGCAAAGGGTTCACAAACTTTCTCTTGCAACGGTTTATGCACCTAAGACTTGCGCAGTACTGTAAATATTTCACTTTTGAAATAGCTATCTAAAAAGGAAGTTGTATTGGAATTCAAGTCTGAAGTTTGTTACTGAATACTTTATGGCCCAAATTGCAGTAGCCATTGCATGTTAACATCTAAAATTTGTTTAGAAGCTGCTTTCACTCTTTTAGGGTTACTTCAGAAAAGCTAGAGTACTGCGTTCAATGGGTCGGGTTGAAGAAGCCATACAATCACTACTTCAGTGTTTGGCCTTGGATGAAAACTTTACTCCGGCTGAAGTAGAAATGGAAAAGGTAATGTTCTTCTGCGGTTTTAAAGACTTCGTGGTAGGTATTGATTGTTTTGGTAGTTGATGCAGTAGTTTTTGGTTTTTGGTAGTTTTTGAGGCACTGAATTCCTGAATATTTATGGATGATTTAAATGAAGGCAACATAGAAATTTATAATTTTGGTATGGATGAAGTTTTCTTTTAAAGAATATGTGCAACAACTTCCGGGTTTGTATGCTTGAGTTTGTACATTCTCTCCATGACAATGGATTTCCTGAGTGGGTTTCTTGCATGCCAATATCTAATTTGTGTCAATTTGTAGCTATAAATTGCCCATTAGTGCAGATTAATGGCAAAGTTGAATCGGAAGTTGATGGGTATGTACAAGGAAAGAATAGATTGCAGGAATACAGTGGAAATAAGGAGTGGAAGAACATAACTAATGGGATTGACTTGTTATGGTAGGTTGTGTCTTTTATAATTATCCTGAATACTCTGATATTTGTAACATTGTTTATTCACAAATAGATTTTATCTCATTTGCTGACACTTGGTCCTGAGAATGTCAAAGAGGGATTACTGCACAGCAGGAATAAAGCTTTAACAGTAGAATTGTCTACTGCTGTCGGCTGCTGTCAAATTCTGCCATATTCAACCAAGTTGAAAAATGAAGTGAGTTTTTTGATTATTTTTTCCAAATTGTTATGCTTTAATTCATTGGCTGCATTCAGTTTTATTTTGATTTTTTTTACCATCTGCATTTTAATCATTATAGTATTTCACCAATATTGGTTAGTTATTAATTGGTGCACATCAGCTGATTGTACTAATAGAATTCCAATGTAAATCAGCAGATACCAAGCAGCGGGAAGGGAGAGCAAGTATGCCTGGACCAACCAGAATTGTTTCAGTCTCCACTTTCCATGCGGAAGACTGTTGGATTACAAAGGGTTCCTTCAGCTCCATTGTTTTCAAGTGAAAAGAAAGCGGTTAACATGAAAAGAAAACTGTCTTCCAGTGATCAAGAAATAAAGGATACCATCATTTGGAAGAATAAACACCAAAAACAGAGTTTGTTATTACTTTTATTTTACCATGTAAATTTACAGATCTTATGCTTTAATGCAGCTTTAAACTAGACAACTCCTTTATGTGTAAGAGTGCAATTAATGATCTCTTCATATCTGACTGGTAACTGCTTAATTAATAAGTGATCTTAAAATTTCTTAATATCTTATGTAACTATAGCATCAAAACAGTAGCAAGGTGTAATTTTTTTTGATGTCTTTAAACTTTTAGATTACGATATGATTGTGGAAATGAAATGTCAGCTTGCACTCATGTCCTCTTGCTCTAATACTCATAATCTGGGGAAAGCTATTGTTATGCAAATCACTTAAGATTTGAGTAAACTGGATTGAAGCATTTAATTATTGACAACTATTTTTTCTGAGAAAGTGTGGAATAGGCTCTTGCCGTCCTATGAGCAGCACCACCCAGCAACCTCCAACAGCCTCGATTTAACCCTAATGTAATCATGGGACAATTTACATTGACCTACACGGTCTTTGGACTGTGGGAGGAAACCAGAGGATCCAGAGAAAACCCACGCATTCCACAGGGACGCCTTACAGAGGATGCTGGGATTGAACTCCAAACTCCATCCTGAACTGTAGTAGCATTGCAAAACCACTACGCTACTATGGTGGCGGTGGCATCCGTCGGTCTTGAGAGACCATGGACCTCCACCTGGAGTTTCCAGGGCGCAGGCCTGGGCAGGGTTGTATGGGAGACCAGCAGTTGCCCAAGCTGCAGGCCTTCCCCTCTCCACACCACCGCTGTTGTCCAAGGGAAGGGCACTAAGACCTATACAGCTTGGCACCGGTGACGTCGCAGAGCAATGTGTTGTTAAGTGTCTTGCTCAAGGACACAAACACACTGCCTCAGCTGAGGCTCGAACCAGTGACCTTCAGGTTACTAGTCTGATGCCTTGCCCACTAGGCCACGCACCAACATTATGGTACCCCATAATTAATATGTAATACAAGATAGTCCTGTGGAGCTGTAAAAGAGAATTTCGCTTAGTCAAAAGCTTAAACTCTGTTTTTATTTTTTTTTACTTGTCTTTATTTAGATACTGAACAACTGTGCGATTCGTTTTCTGAGAGTATACTAAGAAAAGATCAAATAGATGTGTCAGACTTTGAATGTTCTCTTTGTATGAGGTAAGAAATAGTTACTAGAAATAATTAAGACATGTCAATATCTATATTATAAGTTTTAAGCACATGCATCATAACTGAAATGAGTATTCTCAACCCTCTAAACAGGTGCTCACATACTGTATAATTCATACATTTTATGATTGAGTTTTTGCTTGAAATTATGATGTATTTTTGATCTGAAGTTACTAATTATAAGATGATTTGTAGTTGCTCTAAATTGTTTTGGAAATTTTAGCTCCCCCTGGCTTTGCTTTTGCTTTTTTTTAAAATCAAAACCCTTACCTATCCGTGATGTTTATTTGTCTCTAAACACTTAACTCTAATTTTGTTCTTGAGCATTTCCTTTTGGTAGGCACTCAGACAAAGTTATCATTCTTTGACATTTATTAGTCCAACATGCTTGTGTTTGGAGAATAGTTATAATTGGTATTGGACTTGCTAATGCTTACCCCAATTAATTTCCAATTCTATAGCAACTCACTTTCTTGGACAGCATAGTAATGCAGCTCGTACACCTGTTGCCACAGCTCAAGCAAACTTTCATCTTGACCTCCAGTTTGCTTATGTTGTTCCTGTGTGCTCCCTGTGACTATATGATTGCATCTCTACAAATGTGCAGTTCAGTAGTTTATTTGGCTACTCTAACTTTCCCTAATTATGAATGGTCAAATCTGGAAGGAATTGACAGGAATGTGGTGACGAATTGGTAAGAGGAAGTTAGTGGGGGAATGGCATTGAGAACTTAAAGCTGCTTTAAGAAAGCATGGAATGGAATATATTAAAGGGAGTGGTGAATATACCCCCTTTGACAAAAGCATTTTTGTTCTACCTGGAAATTTCCTATTTCTCCATTGTATTCTGTACTCAATGCAGTTTCTTTTTGATTTTGGCTTTAATGCTTGTGGAAAATTGTGCTATTATCATTCATTTCTCAACTCCGTCTGGATGGATTCAGTCTTGACACACCCCATAAAATTTCTTTGTCTAAATGTAATCCCTGTACTTTGGCCTTCCTTCTCTCCCTATCTCTTGTGATCGGATTATTGAATAGATTTTGCTAAACCAAACCCCAATCTTGCCATGCAGCAGTTACATGTGGAGCGGAGTATTCATGTGTAGAGTTTTGCCTCACTTGGATTTTTTAAAATTTGCATTTAGTTTGTGGTTTCAATAAGGAGCAACTAACTGGAGTTCAATAATTGTTACCAGAGTTCAAATCCTACCACAGCAGCTGTGGAATTCTGAATTCAGTTAGTAACTTGGAATTGCAAAAACCAACTGCACATAGAAATGTTCAAGATGTGAACCATCTGCCTCTTCATCTGATGGTCTTGTATGACACTTGATCCACAGAAATGTGGTTAAATCTTAGTGTCCTCTGAAATGCCTTGGCAAGACACTGTTGTCTCAGGGGGCAATTGTGAATAGACAGTAATTGTTATTGACATTGAAATCCAGATCCCAGAAAATGTAGAATGAAAAACTAATACATACAATATGAGGTTCTAAGTTTACCTTTTTCCTGAATTTCGATTTTGGCAGATTGTTTTTGGAGCCTGTCACTACACCGTGTGGCCACAGCTTCTGTAAAGGCTGCTTAGAACGAAGTTTGGACCATAGCCCAATGTGTCCACTATGTAAAGATAGTCTAAAGGAAGTAAGTCTAACACCATGGTATTTGTGTCTTAAGGCTTTTATATAATATTAGGTGTTATTTGTTTAAGAGAAGGATGTCCATATTCTTTATTGACAATGTGTACCTTCAAATTCCCAATGAATATTAAGAGCCTCTCCAATTAATTTCCAGCAGTTTGATGCATTCATTTAGCAATTTGGTGATGGCTTCCAACTTTTAGTTACAGTGGAAGAATACCAATCTTTTTTCAATTAGTTTGGAAGTAGTCCCTGAATTCCAAAGTTAGCAGTTGTGTTGTTCTCAAACATACAGGTGCTTGTGTTGAAGGATAGAACATGCCTGTTGTAGTACAGAGGACTCCAGTCTTGGGTACTGTAAACTCTACTGTACCAGAGCAGTTTTCCTTATTGAATTGAAGAGTTCATTTTGCACCATTATATTGTGTCTTAGTAAGATGAGCATCATTCTTTTGCACTTGCAACATTTCCATCTTGAATATTAGGAGGTGATTGGAATCTGTTTAAGCTTATTTCATCTGGATTTTGCTGCTTATAAGAGTTCTATTCCAAGTTGTTTGGGCAGAATTTGAACCCAGACATTAAAATATTTGTTTATCATTACTGTTATCCAGTATACTAGACATTTTGTTCAATCACTCTAAAGGATAATTCAGTGATTAAAATATAATTGAGAAATGGTAATGCATTTTAAATGCATTACATGAACTTGTGTTGCTATATTCTTTTGACTGCAAGTTCCTTTCATGAAATGTACTAATCCATGGTGTAAGAACATAATCTCTTGGTAGAAAGTCTGATGTTAAAAATTGGATGTAGAAAAAAAAGTCCTAATTCAAAATGTTAAGAATCCTTGTTTTATATGTCAGACATTGAGCTCAAGACTACAAGGGAATTGAGGTGCTTTCACTTGTACCTTATTGGAGAAATTGGGCTTGAAAGCGTTTTTGGCTGTGTTCCATTTGTAAGGCTATTACTGTCTCTGGCTATTATAAATCAGAATTATCTTTGATTTATTGGGATTTCTGTTAAGTACTGGGGGCATTACATGATACAGCAATCTTTCAGGTCAAAACTACTGTTCTTTATAGAGTAATTTCATTTGGAGTAGACACAATGTTCCAATACTATATCGGACGGGTTGGACTGCTATTCTTTAGAGTGATTGAATGTTGTAGTGATTTTGTTTGGAGTAGACAATGTCCCAATGCTATACTGGATGGGTTGGAAGTGTGCAGGAAATAAAAGCCTGATGCGGGACTTCCTTATGGCGATTGGAGGTGACCTCCCAACATGGAACATGTTGTTTATCTGGAATACATTCTATCTGCTATTTCTCTGGAGGAACTCAGGCAGCATCTATGGAGAGAAATGGACAGTAGACATTTTGGGTAATGTCCCTTCATTAGGACTGGATGCAGTCCCTCCAGAACTGCCCATTCCATCTTTTGTGGCTGCCTGATGCACTGAGTTGCACCAGCAGTTTTTGTTCCAGATTTCCAGCATCTGCAGTTGTTATCTATAGTTTCTCTGCCTATATTTCCAACTGGTTAACTTATTTTAAAAACCTTCCTTACTATCCACACCTGCAGCACATTTTGTTCTCTACAGACCTGCTAATTAGTTCTTCTACATTTTGTCCAAACCATTTGTGTATTTCATAAACAGGAGGTCCCAGCACTGATCCCTGCCGAATATATTCCACTTAGAATAATTCCCTTCCTCCAGTGCCCTGAGTCTTCCATAGTCAAGCTAATTTTGAATCCAATCTCTTTGGATCCTGTGTGACTTAATATTTTGGATTAGCCTGCCATTAAGGACCCTGTCAAATGCTTGACTGATGCCCACATGGACAGCACTACCCTACCATCATCAATCAGATTTATCATATCCCAAGTAAAGAATTCAATCACGTTTGTAAGACTTGACTTTCCCCACCACAAAAGCCCTGCTTACTCTCCCTTATAAATTTGCTTCTCCAGTGTATGAGTAAATGCTGTCTCTAAGAATTTGATAGAAGGCTCACCAGCTGTAACTTCCAGATTTAGAGTAACAACTAGTAGATGTTGAGTTAAAAAGATACCAAATATATGGTGACAAGCTAGTTTGTGACTTCCTAACCAAACAAATGATGATGGATGTCGAAAAGAAATTGCCTGACTTCTACTTAAAACAAAAATCTGTATTTTGTATGTAATCAAATCCAAATACAGTATATTATAGAAAGTGTGATCATCTTCCACAGAAATAGAAAATATAATGCACAGCTTTCAATGGAAGTGCACAATGTTTACTGTGTAACAAACCACTGCCTATCGTTTATGCATGAGGTACCAATGCTGCACAGAAAGCATCTCTTGAAAACTCGGATTAGATTAGTAAACTTAGCATTAAGTTGCATTTCAAATATTATGTGACGGAAAGAGTAAATGAAATTAAATTGTTGATATTAAAGCACAAGTGCAAGGAAAGATGGCTTATTTTTCATAAATATTATTTCTCTTTAGTATCTTGAAAATAGGAAATTCAGTGTTACCTGTATATTGAAAGAATTAATTGCAAGATACCTTCCTGAAGAATTGTATGAAAGGCAAAAGATTCATGATGAAGAAACTGCTGAACTAACTCAGTAAGTTGATGCTAACTGAATATTTCCTATCTTAAAGGGATTTTCAAAGACAGAAAAAGGTGGTGTGCATTCATAATGATGTTATTCTTTCTTTCTTTTTCAATCTTTTATTGAATTTCATATATAAAAAATAAAACATATAATATTGAATAGGTTATAAGTGCACTAGACTTGAAGTTGAATTAGTAATAAGATAACAATATCTTATTAAAATATCAGCAAAAAAATAGTACATTAATCAATCAAACCTATATTAATTATACAAGAAAAAGAGTAAGAATAATCATCAAAAGAAAAAAAATTTTTTTAAAAATACAAGAAAGAAAAAATATGTATTGAAAAAAAATTAAACCTAAACTAAACTAACAAGGGCAGTAATAACAGTTTATTTGTATATGATAGTGTCAAAAACTCCGGAACTCCATACCAGAACAAGAATAAAAAGAGAAAAGGTCTGGAAGAGGCCAAATTAATTTATATGAAAGTGTCGAATGAACGGTCCCCAAGTTTCTTCAAATTTAATTGATGAGTCAAAAATAGTGCTTCTAATTTTTTCTAAGCTCAAATAAGAAATAGTTTGAGAGAACCACTGAAATGTGGTAGGAGGATTTACTTCTTTCCAATTTTGTAATATAGACCTTCTGGCCATTAATGTCACAAAGGCGATCATTCATCTGATTGAAGGGGAAAACCGGTTACCATCCTCATTTGGTATACCAAAAATTGCAGTAATAAAATGAGGTTGTAAATCAATATTCCAAATTGAGGAAATGGTAGCAAATATGTCCTTCCAATAGTTATGTAAAGTGGGACATGACCAAAACATGTGGGTCAATGAGGCCACATCTAAATGACATCTGTCACATTGAGGGTTAATATGAGAATAGAATCGAGCAAGCTTATCTTTAGACATATGGGCTCTATGTACAACCTTAAATTGTATTAAAGCATGTTTAGCACATATAGAAGAAGAATTAACCATTTGTAAAATTTTTTCCCATTTTTCTGTTGATATATTATATTGAAGTTCTTTTTCCCATTCTTGTTTAATTCTACCTGATATTTCTGGTTGTATCTTCATAATCATATTATAAATAAGAGCCACTGATCCTTTCTGACAAGGATTCAAGGTAAAAATCATATCTGAAAAATCTATCAAAGTTGAATTGGGGAAGGATGGTAGAACTTTATGTAAAAAAAAAATTCTGATTTGTAAATATCTAAAAAAATTAGATTTAGGTAACTTAAATTTGTTGGAAAGTTGGTCGAAAGACATCAAACTACCTTCAAAAAAAAGACCACGAAAACATATTATACCTTTCCTTTTCCATATGCTAAAAGCTTGATCTGTCAAAGAAGGTTTAAAAAAGGAAGTTAAGTAAGATAGGGCTATCAAGAACAAAGTTTTTCAGAGTAAAAAACTTACGAAATTGAAACCAAATTCGTAATGTGTGTTTGACAATAGGGTTGGATATCTGTTTATTGAATTTAACTAAATCAGCAGGAAGAGAAGAACCAAGAACGGAGAATAAAGAATATCCCTGTGCATCATTGCATTCTAAATTTACCCACTGTGGGCACAATGGTGAATCCAAATCTGATTTCCAAAATATTAAGTTTCGAATATTATTCGCCCAATAGTAAAATCTAAAGTTAGGTAAAGCTAAACCACCATCTTTTTTAGATTTTTGTAACTGCCTTTTACTTAACCTGGGGTTTTTATTTTGCCACACAAATGAGGAAATTTTTGAATCAATGTTATCAAAAAAAGATTTAGGAATAAAAATTGGTATGGCTTGAAATAAATATAAAAATTTCTGTAAAATCATCATTTTAATAGCATTAATCCGACCAACAAATGATAAGGATAAAGGAGACCATCTTGTAGTAAGTTGTTGAATTTGATGAAGCATAGGTAAAAAATTCAATCTGAATAAATCTTTATATTTTTTGGTAATTTTTATACCTAAATAAATAAAGTTATCAGTAACAACTTTAAGTGGTATCCTGTCATTCAGTAAAGTTTGCGCATTTAAAGGGAATAATTCACTCTTATCCAAGTTTAGTTTATAACCAGAAAAACTACCAAATTGAACCAACAAGGATAAAATAGCGGGAATAGACCTGTCAGGATCAGAAATATATAACAACAAGTCATCAGCATAGAGTGATAACTTGTATAACTTCTCATTACGGGTAATACCAAAAATATTAGGGGATTCACGAATAGCAATGGCTAGAGGTTCTAATGCAATATTAAATAATAAAGGACTTAAGGGACAACCTTGTCTCGTACCACGAGATAATTGAAAAAAAGAGGATCTGTAGTTATTTGTAAGAACAGAAGCAACAGGTTTATAATATATTAATTTAATCCATGATATAAAATTAGGACTAAAGTTAAAATTTCTCAAGGCATTAAATAAGTATGTCCATTCAACTCTATCAAAAGCTTTTTCAGCATCTAATGAAGTAACACATTCTGGGGTTGTGGGTGAAGAAGTATAAATTATATTAATCAATTTTCTAACATTAAAAAAGGAATACCGGTTCCTAATAAAACCAGTTTGGTCTTCTGAAATAATTTGTGATAGTAACTTTTCTAATCTAATAGCTAAAATTTTTGTAAGAATCTTAGAGTCTACATTTAATAGCGATATAGGGCGATAAGATACACATAGAGTAGGATCCTTATCTTTTTTAAGAATTAGAGAGATAGTAGCTTCATAAAAAGACTGGGGTAGTCTCTTCTTAGTAAATGCATCATTAAAGATTTCACATAACCAAGGGGAAACCAAAGAAGAAAAAGTTTTAAAGAATTCTATAATATAGCCATCAGGACCAGGAGCTTTCCCTGAATTCATTGATGAGATAGCCTCTCCTATTTCAGCCATAGAAATAGGAGCATCGAACAAGCTCCGATCTTCATCTGTCAGTTTAGGAATATTCAAATTGTTAAAAAAATTATCCATCATGGACAGATCGCCATCAAATTCTGATTGATATAAAGATTTATAAAAATCTTGGAAAGTATTATTAATTTCTTTATGATCAGTAGTCAGATTACCGTCTTATTTACGAATTTTAATAATTTGTCGCTTAGTCGAAATAGCTTTTAATTGGTTAGCTAACAATTTACCAGTTCGATCACTATGAATATAAAATTGAGCCCTGGTCTTAATTAATTGATTCTCAATTGAAGAAGATAATAATAAGCTATGTTCCATTTGTAGCTCAACTCTCTTCTTATAGAGTTCTTTGGTAGGAGTCACGGAATAAATCTTATCAATTTCTTTAATTTTATCCACTAATAAAGCAATATCTAAATATCTTTGTTTTCTTTTACCGACGGAATATGAGATAATTTGTCCTCGGATAAAAGCCTTAAAAGAGTCCCAAAGTATTCCTCTGTCAATCTCTTCGGTATAGTTTGTTGAAAAGAACAAGTCAATTTGCTGTTTTATGAAGGTGATAAAGGATCTTGAAGCAAAGTAGCGTTAAGTCTCCAAGATCTGGTATTATTGAAAGTGTCCGAAATCTTGATAGATAACTTCAAAGGTGCATGATCCGAAATGGCAATAGAATCATATTTACAATCAGTAACATCTGTTAATAAACGATGATCAATAAGGAAATAATCAATTCTAGAATAACTGTGATATACATGTGAAAAAAATGAAAATTATTTATCTTTAGGGTTCAAAAACCACCATATTTCAGTAATTCCCGAATCAACCATAAAGGAATTAATAAGTAAGGCTGATCTATTCAGAAGAATTCGAATAGGTTTAGATCTATCCATCAAAGGATTCAGACAACAGTTGAAATCTCCACCCATTATCAACATATATTCATTTAGATTAGGGAGGGAAGTACATAAACATTTAAAAAATTCAGGGCAGTCAAAGTTTGGAGCATAACTATTAACTAGAGCCACTTTTCGACTAAAAAGTGAGCCAGTTATCAACAAAAATCTGCCCTGTGGATCAGAAATAATTTCATGATGTGTAAACGAAATTGAGGGGTCTATAAAAATAGACACCCCTAATTTTGGCGGTACAATTCGAGTGAAATTGTTGATCCTTCCAGAACCTAAAAAAGCGTTGATTATCCTCCCTCCTAATATGGGTCTCCTGTGCAAAAATAATATTAGCATTTAGTCTATGGAATACTTTAAATATTTTTTTACGTTTAATCGGATGATTTAAACCATTAGTATTCCAAGAGATAAAATTAATAGACTTATCCATCATGCCAATATTAATTGTATATATCATAAAAGGTTAAAAAGACACATAACCCATAATTCAGGAAGAAGTAAAAATGATTCAGGAGCAACCGGAGAACATGACACTTCAACAATATTAATAATCAAAAGTCGGCCCATAAACTTAAAGCAAAAAAATAAAAAGCAAAAGCGTGAAAAAAGATCCCTACCCCCTCCCCCAACCCCACTACAAAAAGCCAAGCGGCAAGTGCACAAACTAATACTAATATTACCCCCATTTCAAGATGGCAACTCCATGAAAAGAAAGAAAAGAGAAACTATATAACACCCAGATATAAATACAGGGTTGTAAAAAGAAAGAATATATATCAATCAAAATGAAAAAATAATATAATAAAGCAAAAGATCATTAATAAAAAAGGATAAACATTAAAGTTTAAAATAGTGTAATATGCCTTTAAAAAAAGATTCCATATTCAAATACAAGAAAAGGACGTTTCAAAAACAGAGACTTATGGGAAGAAGAAACGACATTTTGAAAAAACCATAGTACAGAATATAAATGTAAATTCACCAATCTATTAAAAAAAAAGGTCATCAAAATAGGATTAAAAAAGGATTCAATAATCACTACAATATATAAAAAAAAAGGTCCAAAAATCCAAAACATTCGTCCCATTTTCAAGTACAAGCAAATAAGTGCTTACGGAAAGCAAAGTCTTATGGGAAGAAGAAACGACATCTTAAAAAATAAATCATTATTACAGAGTATTAACGTGTATATCCAATTCAGAGGAAAAAAAATAAGAAAAAAGACATTATAGTAAAATTAGAAGAGCATCTATAAACCATGATAATAACAAAAACAACCAGGTCTACAGACCAAAGTAAAAGCTAAACCACAGCTTCATAAGTTAAAGCCCAAAACGAAATTGCATCTTCTCTCCAAAAATTCTTCAACATAACACATAGTTCAACTTGTACTAGAAGACCGATATTCTTCGACAAATTTCTTCGCTTCTTCCAGAGTATTAAAGAAGCGCTGACTGTCGTCACTCAACGTAATTCTGAGATTCGCTGGGTATCTTAAAGCTTGTTTAAGTCCAATCGAATGAATCTCTGCCATCACTGGTTTAAAAGCGATTCTCGCCTTCATCACATCAAATGAATAATCTTCAACAATACGAAACTTGTTGTTTCTGTGAGAAATCATACCTTTCTGACGAGCTAATCGGATTAATTTCTCCTGAGGATAATGGAGGCGAACAATCACAGCTCGTGGCTTGTCTCTCGAGATCGAAAATCTCGAAACTCTGTGAGCACGATCAATAGTAGGTTTAGCCTGCAAAGCGTCCTCGCCAAAAATTTCCCACAATAAGTTAGAGAAATATTCAGTTAAGTCACCAGACTCAACATTTTCGGGAAATCCGATAATTCGCAAGTCTTGTCTGCGAGATCGGTTTTCAAGATCGGTGATTTTAAACTTATTCTGCTCCACTATTTTAGCGGTCGACCGTACCTTCTTCTCCAAAGTTTCAATAGTACGTATTTTTTCACAAATTAACTTGTCAAGAGCCGCTAACTTTTCTTCATGCCATTCAATATCTGCTGCCTGCGATTGAAGCTTGGTATCAAATGATCTAACGACTTCTTCAAGCTCAGACATTTTCGCAGTAAGCTTATTTTCCAGACTTGCAAGTTTAGTATCCAGTTTAGTATCCAGAAGACTGGAAATTGCCTCAAGAGATGGAGGGTCTTTAGACAATTTCTTAGATACAGACATTTTAAGTTTGAAAAGATTAAATCAAGTATTATTTTAGAAAAGAAGTAAATCGTAAATATCAACCCATGTAATTAAGTACGAAAAGATTTGATTAAAGGGTGATTATAGTTTAAAAAATGAAGAGCGCCTAAAAGGCAGATGTCTACGTCGCCATCTTGAAACTCCACCTACCATAATGATGTTATTGGGAAAGAGATACTAAAGGAATTTGGAAAGGGTACTTTACAAATCTTATACATCAGTTTTGGTAGAATAACCTGTTAATGTACACAGTCGGAAAATATTAATCATTTTCTTTTAGTTGGAAAGATAGATATAACAAAGTCATTGCAATAGCTTGAAAAAAATATTGGCTGTGTAGAGTGGTCTAAAACATCTATGGAAACATTAGTTTAAAAAAATTTGTGCAAACAAGAGTACCGACTGGATTCTGTAATGTAACATGCTGATTTCTAAAATAAGCTTAGAGTCATTATTATATAGCTAATATTGAAAGTGGTGCATTGGTTTTGTATGGAAAAAATAAGCATTAAGTTTTTCTATGAGTGAACTTGAAATGGTGTGAGTTCCTATTATTTCTTTCATGGGATTGTCCCAATGTGTTGTTAAACAAGTGCATTTAACGCAAGGAAAGTAGTTGTCTCTCAACTATCTCCTCAGTTCTGAAGCAATTGGGAATGAGATTTTATTTGTTGTTGGGTTGAGACACAGTATAATTAATATATGTAAATCAAGCTGTGTGCTTGTTAATAGAAATACAAGCTAGGGAATTTATTCCACACCATTGCCCTCGTGGCTCCTGATTATTTCTGAGGTACATTAGAATAGACTTTCGGAAGGTAACATATGCCTTTGTCACAGGCAGTTGTCTGTAATTGATATCTCCCAGATATTGTAAGCATTCAATTCAGATATGAACTGATTTTGGTTTTTTGTGAACGTACAGATACTGATGCTCTTTTAGTCAATTTTACATGAGGATAATATGAAGTTTATTAATTGATTTTGTTTTCCCCCCTTGACATTGTTTGGAGCGTTGAATTCCATGAAATTAAATTGTAGAATCCATAAATTGTCTTTTTTCATTTTCAGTTTAACCAAGAATGTTCCTATTTTTGTATGCACAATGGCATATCCTACCGTGCCTTGTCCACTTCATGTTTTTGAGCCACGGTATAGGCTTATGATTCGAAGATGCATTGATACGGGTACAAAACAGTTTGGAATGTGCATCAATGATCCACAGCATGGGTATGTTTAAAACTAATTATGACTACTATTCTCAGATATTGGTCATCTGTTTACCATAGCATGCTTCAAAAATAGTTCAATGAAGATTTGAGACGTTGAACATAGAAATCTACAGCACATTACAGGCCATTCAGCCCAGTGTTTTGCCAACCATGTGTCTACTCTAGAAACTGCCTAGAATTTCCCTGGCGTATAGCCCTGTATTTTTCTAAGCTTCATGTTCCTATCAAAGAGACTCTTGAAAGACCCTATTGTATTCATTTCCACCACTGCTGCTGGCAGTGCATTTCACACAGCCACCACTCTCTGTGAAAAACGTACCCCTGACATCCCCACAGTACCTGTCTCCAAGCACCTTAAAACTATACCCCCTTATGTTAGCCATTTCAGCCCTGGGGGAAAAAGCCTCTGGGACAAATATTCTTGTAGGTATGTTTGCTAGAGAGGCTCCAGTGGATTTAAACTAGATATGAGGGGGGAAAGGGAACCAGAGTATAGGAACAGATGTATGGGAGAAGGAAGAAAAAGACAGTAAAGTTCTTTCTACTGTTAGAGATAAACAGAGAGGAACAGGTGGAGAATTTCTTAAATGCATTTATTTTAATGCTAGGAGCATTGTAAGAAAGGTGGATGAGCTTAGAGCATGGATTGATACCTGGAAATATGATGTTGTAGCTATTAGGGAAACATGTTTGCAGGAGGGCTGTGATTGACAACTAAATATTCCTGGATTTCATTGCTACAGGTGTGTTAGAATCAGAGGGACAAGAGGGGGAGGTGTTGCGTTACTTGTCAGAGAAAATATTACAGCTCTGGCGGCGGGATAGATTAGAGGGCTTGACTAGGGAGACTATTTGGGTGGAATTGAGGAATGGGAAAGGTGTTGTAACACTTATAGGGGTGTATTATAGATCATCTAATGGGGAGTAAGAATTGGAGGAGCAAATTTGCAAGGAGATAGCAGATATTTGTAGTAAGCACAGGGTGGTGATTGTGGGAGATATTAATTTTCCACACATTGACTGGGAAGCCCATACTGTTTGGCATTTGCCGAATGTGTGCAGGATAGTTTTTTGCAGCAATACATAGAGGTACCGACTAGAGAAGGGGCAGTTTTGAGGAGATGCGAAAGGATTTAGAAGGAGTGGATTGTGACAGTTTGTTTTATGGGAAGGATGTAATAGAGAAATGGCAGTCATAATCTTTATGTTCGTGTTTGGTTGAAAGGAAAGGTTAAAAGTTTGAAAGAGCCATGGTTTTCAAGGGATATTGGAAACTTGGTTAGGAAAAAGAGAGATATCTACAATAAATACAGGCAGCATGGAGTAAATGAGATGCTTGAGGAATATAAAGAATGTAAGAAGAATCTTAAAGAAATTAGAGAAGCTAAAAGAAGATATGAGGTTGCTTTGGCAAGTAAGGTGAAAACAAATCAGAATGGTTTCTACAGTTATATTAATAGCAAAAGGATAGTGAGGGATAAAATTGGACCCTTAGAGAATCAGAGTGGACAGCTATGTGTGGAGCCAAAAGAGATGGGGGAGATTTTAAACAATTTCTTCGGTATTCACAAAAGAGAAGGATATTGAATTGTGTAAGGTAAGGGAAACAAGTAGGGAAGTTATGAAAACTATGACGATTAAAGAGGAGGAAGTACTGGCGCTTTTAAGGAATATAAAAGTGGATAAATCTCTAGGTCCTGACCGGATATTCCCTAGGACCTTGAGGGAAGCTAGTGTAGAAATAGCAGGGGCTCTGACAGAAATATTTCATTAGAAACGGGGATGGTGCTGGAGGATTGGCGTATTGCTCATGTGGTTCCATTGTTTAAAAAGGGTTCTAAGAATAAACCTAGCAATTATAGGCCTGTCAGTTTGATGTCAGTGGTAGGTAAATTAATGGAAAGTATTCTTTGGGATGGTATATATAATTATATGGATAGACAGGGTCTGATTAGGAACAATCAGCATGGTTTTATGCATGGAACGTAATGTTTGACAAATCTTATTGAATTTTTTGAAGAGGTTACAAGGAAAGTTGAGGGTAAAGCTGTGGATGTTGTCTATATGGACTTCAGTAAGGCCTTTGACAAGATTCCGCAAGGAAGGTTCAATCATTAGGTATTAATATTAGCTTCCACATCTTTGAGGCTACCAGAACAGCTGTATTACCTTGCAGCTCTTGAACTCAATCGTCCAACTAATGAAGACTAACACGCCTTTTTAACAACCTTATCCACATGTGTGGCAACTTTGAAGGATCTTTGGCCTTCAGACCAAGATCCCTCTGTACTCCCACTCTTCTAGGAGTCCTGCCCAGCTCTGTCAGTCCTGTCAGTATCCCGTTGTAACCTATGACAGCCTTCTACATTATTCTCAGCACCATGAACTTCATGTCAAAGTTACTACTTCACTCTCCACTTCCTCATCCAGATTATTTATAAAAATCACAAAGAACAAGGATCCCAGAACAGATCCCCATGGAACATCCAGGCAGAATACGCTCTATGTACTACTACCCTCTGCTTTCTGTGGACAAATCAGGTTTCCCTGGATCCCATGCCCCCAACTCTGAATGAGCCTACCATAGGAAATGTTGGCAGACACCTTACTAAAATCCATATACATCACATCCACTGCTCTGTTGTCATCAATCTGTTTTGTCATTTCCTCATGTCAGTCCCAAAGCCATGGTGACCATCTCTAATCGGTCTATGCTTCTTTAAATGCTCCTAAATCCTGCCTCTAAGAATCCTCTCCAGTATCACAGTACCACTGAGGTAAGACCTGCTGCTTTGTAATTCTCAGGATTATCCCTATTGCCTTTCTTGAACAACGGAATAACATTTTCCAAACCCCAATCTTCTGGTAATACTGTAGTCAATGAAGACACAAAGATCATTGTCAATGGTGCAGCCATCTCTTCCCTTGCTACCCGTAGTAATCTGGGGTATATCATGTCTGGTCTTATCCAAATGTTTTTCAGAAGTTCAAAACACTGCCTCTTTCTTAACCTTGACATGCTCCAGCTTTTTAGCTTTAATGACCTCTCCTATCTCCTCACGTGCTTCCTCTTATCCTTGATCGATTCTACACTCACTGTAGTCATTCTCCTGATCTTCATGTACTTGTAGCATGCCTTGGGATTTTCTTTAATCCAACTCACCAAGGCTTGTTCATGTCCCCTTCTATTCATGTCCCTTCTTAAGCTCCTTCCTGGCTACCTTATAACACTTAAGCCCCGTTTGATTTTTGCTTCCTGAATCTTAAGTGTGCTTCTTCCTTCCTCATGACTGAGTGTTCCATGTCTCTTGTCAATCATGGTTCCTTTACCATACAATCCTTTCTCTGCTTCAGTGGGACTACCTAAGCAGAACCTCATGCAAGCGCTTGCTAATCAACCTCCACATTTCCATTGTACATTTTCCTTTTGAGCTTTCGTTCCCAAATCATGCTCCTAAATTCCTGCCTAATAGCATTATAATTGGCGCTCCCCAATTAATACTTTCCCATACTATCTGCTCCTATCTGTATCCAAGGCTGTGATGTGGTATAGTGATGAAAACAGCACAAAAGAGTACAAGTGTAGTCGATCAGCATTCTGTACAATCAACATGTCCAAACTTCTATACCCAGTTTCATTGATGAAAGCTAGCATGCAATATGCTATTCTTGGCCTCTCCACCTGTGCCTTCACTTTTCAAAGGCAGTGTTTTTTTTGCTATTAACAATACGTCAAACATTACATGCAAGTTAGCAGGAGTAGGCGTGAGTCTTTTGAACTTGTTCAGCCCTAAGGTTGTGGCTGATCTGATTCATGTCTCATCCTGTTTTTTGGTCTTCCTACTGTACTCTTGTTTTTCTAGAATGGGTCCTCTTTTGCCTTTAATATTCAAAGACTTATATTCTTTTGAGGGTGATGCATCTTGGAACCCTTGTCAAAAACATTCTCCCCTTTTTTAAAAATTGGATGCCCTCTCTTTAAACAACAATCACTTGTTTTTTTTTACAAGAGGATACATCCTCGGCACACTGCAAGATCCTCAATTTTAAGTCTCTTCTCACTCATCATGCATCCTGTGGAACATTCAGCCTGTTCAATCCCTAACACCCTCATTCTAGGTGTGCTTATAAGTTTCTGCACTGCTTCCATCCATTGCAATCAAACAAGGAGATTAGTATTGATCACATTATTGCAGCTAGGTCTCATTAATGCTCTGTATTACTGAAGATGAACTTTCCTACTTTTGTGTTAATTTCTGCTAGTCATTAAATAATAGCATTGTTAGTTTTCCCAGTTACTGGCTATACTTGTGTATCGGCTTTTCTGAAATCGTGCACTAGAACATAAGTCTTCACATAAGTGAACAAAAATATCTCATCATTTAAATAATGTTACTTGTTTTTAATGCCAAAACAATATTTCCCCACTTCCTGCATTTGCTAGATGTTTGCCCAGGTTACTTTGTAACCTTTGTGTTCTCTAAACATTTACTTTCCAACCTATGCCTGCCCAAATCAACAAATTTAGTTCCATGTAGAAACATGGAAAGTAGTGACAGAAACAGTGATCCTACAGACTTGCCCTGCTGTTCAGTGTGGTCCTGGCTGATCCCCTATATTCCATATTCCTGCTAGTTTTTGTTTGTTGTTATAAATCTAACCTGCACTGCTCCACAATTAATTTGAACCTCTTTTGGTAAGGTGTCAAAACTGCACATTTACTCTATATTGTTCTCATGAAGCCCTATAATGATAGCATGGCATCCTAGCAGTTATACTCAATCTATTTGTATTGAAGGCCAACATACCATTTTATTTGCTTTCAGTATTTGGTGCACGAGGTTATCCAGGGGCCTTTGCTATCCTGATCTGTTGTTATTTAAATAATACTCTGTCTTTGCCCTACCAAGTGGATATCTTCACATAGTACTGCATTTCCCACTCTTTCAACTTGTCTAAATCATAACTCACTTTCATTTAGTTTCACATTGGCAGGTTTGTTTTTAAATCCTCAATACAAATGACAAAGTACACCATCTGAACTCAAGTGACTCATAAGTGTCATTTTATTCCTACTATTTTGAGAACCAACTAATTTTCAGTACATTCCAGTACCTTACCTCCAATCCCACTGTAATTCTTGGCCAGAGGACTTTTGAAAATCGAATTAGGTTTTCTCCATTAGTTCTCATATTCTACGAGTTCATTCTTAATCTCCTGCAGTTTGTCAAAAATTTCCTCTTAATAAATCCATGTAGTTTTTGTCTGATCTCATTAGTAATTTTTGTTTCACATGCTTCATAATGGCTTCTAGCATTCTTTCTATTGATGTTAGGCTAACCAATTTGGCAATTGTTATTCTCTTTTAAATTACAGGGTTACATTTGTGGTTTGCAGGAATAGTTCAGTGTAATACAATGAATTTAGTAATTTCTTTTATGTTTTAAAATATTGAATATTGTTTTTTGTCATGGCAGTAAATAACCAGTATTCATCCCTTGAAGTTAGATCAGTATTGAGACTTTTAACAGCAGTACTGTACCTACAAGATTATGAAATTGCATTGTTGTTAGAGTGAATGTCTGGATGTTCTTCCAAGCATAGTTTTTTTAAAAATAAGATTTAAAATTTGGTGTTCAACCACCGTGCAAAATGAGCAAATTTCAGATAACTATTAACATAGTTTATAAAACATCACATAGAATCATTGATTCATTATACCTGTGTGAGACATTTGAGATCTGTGGATATTTTGATTGGAGAATAATACAATCTATAACATGCTCTATGTTTATATGGGAAGAAGGAAGGTCAAAATATGCCAGATCTTTTTACCATCCTAGGTCCTTACATGTAAGTTATTCCCATTGTTTATAGATTTACTGACTATGGTTGTATGCTGCACATAAGAAGCATTCACTTCCTTCCTGATGGGCGATCGGTTGTGGATACTGTTGGTGGAAGTTGTTTTAAGGTTTTGGAAAGAGGACAAAAAGATGGATACTACACTGCCAATATCGAATACTTGAAAGATGTAAAGGTAAAGATTATTTGGAGCATTTACTAACGTCGTAGATTCAAGTATGGAATTTTGTGGGTCCAGTAATTTTACAAAAAGTTCTCTATAACAATTTTGCTAGAACTGGTTTCTAAACTTTCTATATTTACTCTCTTGAAAAGAGATTTTATGTACCAATTAAAACAAATACAAGTTCCTCATCCACTAGTGTAGACGTCCACCCATTCACCAACCAACGTATGTCTGAGGAGTGTACCGTCTATGGGGGCAGCAAAATTTCATTAGTATGTTCCAAACTACTCTTTCGTTAAAAGAGTGAACCGCAAAATGGAAGCATTTCCATCTGATCAATTCTGTAAGAGCACATTCACTACTCATCTCATGGTTCATGAAAGGGTATTTGATTTTAGCATTATTCCACGTGTGTCTCATCAAATTGTGATACTTAGCTGCCTTTCATGAGCCTTGTATTCTTTGGATATTGATATACTTACTACTTTAACTAGTTGATATATTTTGTTTTCAGTATCATTGATGCTAAGTTTATATTTAAATGTGTTTACAGGTCACAGGAGAGGAGTTGGGTGAACTTACTGATCTACATGATAAGGTATATGTACAAGCTTGCAACTGGTTTCAAAACCTGAAGAGCAGATTTCGTAGTCAAATTCTCCAGCATTTTGGATCAATGCCAGAGAAGGAAGAAGATATACAGGTATCTCATAGGAATTAGAGTTCTTGATACAGATGCAAGGATGATTAAATTGTGCTTCTATGTTCTCTGTAGTATTAAATTCAAAAAGTTGCAATGAATATGGGCTCTCCAAATTCTAGTATTTTGATACAACCCACAGTAAAAAAAAAATATTGCAAACTACAAAATTCATTTACTAATGTAGACATTACTTCAAGGTATAGTTCCAACTCATTTATATCGTACAATGTATTATAAAGCAACTACAAATCACTTCATAAATTAGATTCTATACACTTAAACATTTGAAAATTCAAACTGCCACTATTAGGGAGAAGTTTTGAATGATAGAAATCATGGAAAATGTAGGGCAGGAAGAAGGATTTTAAAATTGAAGCTTAAAAGACAAGACTGAAAATGTGGTAGAAGGTAGAATGGTGGGAGATCACAAACAAGAGAAAATCTGCAGATGCTGGAAATCCAAGCAACACCCAGAGAATGTTAGAGCACAGTTGATATTTTGAGCTGAGACGCTTCATCAAGTGCTGTTGAAGGATCTCAGCCTGAAACATCGGCTGTACTCTTTTCCATAGATGCTCCTGGCTTGCTGAGTTCCTCCAGCATTCTGTGAGTGTTTAATGGTGGCAGATGGCTTGTATGCTGCAGACAATATCGGGTTTTAGATATTTTATTGTAATGTGAATTAATCATTGTTACATCAAATTTGGTGTCTGCATAACCTTTTCATCTTGAGGTAAGATCAGATTAATACAAAACACTGGTGCAAATGATAAATGAACAAATATTTGGCTATATCTAATTGTTCATGGAGCTTTTGAGTTTTATAATTTTGCTGTGTTGCCTTGCATCTTATTAGTGATCACAATTTTAAGTACTTGTCAGCTGTAAAAGCTTTTGCAATATTCCAAGGTGTGAAAAATATATAAATGCAAATATTTTTAAATACTGTTGTACTTAGGGACCTCTGAATGGACCTGCTTGGTGTTGGTGGCTTCTAGCTGTTCTTCCCGTGGACCCTCGATACCAGTTATCTGTATTGTCCATGACGTCCTTGAAAAATCGTTTAATTAAAATCCAAAACATTTTGATATATTTCTCCAGTGCAAGATATCGACCCAAGTGAAAAACCAAATGGACTTTATTAAAAGATCTGCTAATTTATATGAACTGCTACTTTTGTATAGTTCAAAAACGGAAGGAAGAAACTCATTTATTTTTAGCCAAGAAAGGTTGTAAATAAACCATTTTGGAAGAGATTTCAGATTTTTTTTTGTATTTGCATTGTTTTAGAAGTTATGCTGATCATTTGGATACTGCTAAAGTGAATTAAGTACTGTGGGTTTGTTCTAAACTCAGCAATATAGTTATAAATTTAAAAATTGATTATGATTTGAATGGATATTTAAGACTTGTTGGTATCTCAATCTTAAGTGGTGGCTCAATGCAAAGGCAAGCCTCTGTTATTTGTCAGACTACTTCCTTTCATCTGCAGTTAACTTGACCACAAGAACCATCCATCGATGCCATCGCCATTGTTCAGTAGTCAAAAAGGATGAACCTGGGCTGGATTTGTTCCTTGTTTCTTTCACAAGTTGGTAAAGGAAGCAAGAAAACAGAAAATAAGATGTCAGTGGTTTATTATCCCAACGTGCAAACAATGTGTATGTGTCACTAGGATTCCTTTAATTGTATTTTACAAATACAAAAAACTAGAATGTATCCCTGTGCTATGCAATTATAATTGTTCTATTATTTAAGGTTTTCATTATAAGTAACCAACCTCAATGGTTGGATGCTTTTAAGATTGGGATTTATGTAAATTTAGTTTAAAATTTAATTATTTGTTTGCTTTAAAAGTGAACTACAAAGCTGTTTTTGTTTTAAAAAAACAATTCAATTGACTGGTTACAGTATATTTGGTCATGTGATGGTTTGTATTTTTGCTCTGTAATTTTCCAGATTTTAATTGCTGGTATAGTATGCCAGGCACTGACTGTAGAAATCTTTTACAAAGGTTACAGAGGTTACAAAGTTCCAGTTAGCTTGTATATTTTTGAATAAAATCTTAAATTATAAAACTATAGTCATGTATATAAAATTTAATTGATTTGCATCTTTCTGCAACCTGTCGATGGAGCGTAGCAGTTAGCACATTGCTTTACAGACAGCAGTAGGAATCTAACCACAATCAGTAATCATTTAGCACTGTAAAGAGATTGTATGCTCTCCCCATGACCGTGTGGGTGTGCTCTGGTTTTCTCCCACCTTACAAAGATGTATTGTTGGTGTTAGTTGACAACACCTGTGGGCTGCCCCTAGCACATTCCTCTGATTTGATATAAATGACACATTTCACTATATCTTGATGTACAAGTGACAAAGTTAATCTTAATTTTGACAGGATAGTTGCATCAATTATGTATTACATAGATCTAACTAGACTAACCTGTCATTTCTACTATTTTCACTTGAATGGTTATTTAACATTTTAGCTTTCAAAGATAGTAAATCAATACTCTAAAAGCTTGAGGGCAAAGTAATAGGAGCCTCTGTCTAGTCTTATAGACTCCTTTTTTCCTGTATTGTAGTTTTTCTATTTCTTGCAGGTCAATGTCTTCTAAAGTTTGATTCAACCATAATTGGAAGGTAAATTCTGTAGCCAATCCTTGGAATAGGTTACAAACTACCTAAGGAGGCAGAGTTTCGCCTGATAAAGGAGGGGGCAGAGAGGAAAAAAAAATCCAAAGAGATCCATCAGTCAATATAGCTAACTGGTATGATCATGGCAAGCAATACAATATTTCTACTACCAGGACTCAGAACAATGGGAAGTTACAGAATTGACAGCAGTACAGGGAAGTCATTGAAAGTGGGAATAGAACTAGCCATTTAATAATGAGCTTTCAGAATAGAGACAAGCATTTGAAAGATGTAAAGGAGACATAGTGGGAAGAATTTTTGCATATACTTTGAGATGCCAGGAGGTAGTGTTTTTTAGAGCTAGAATTGACTGGAAATTTAGTGAGATCACAGCCCCACAAATTTACTGAAAGACTCTTGCAGAAATCAAAGCACTATTAGGATACAGGGGCCTAAGCACTGTGTCCAAACTGCTTTTATTGTGGCCTTTGTCAGTCTCTTTAAATATCTAGTTGGGATAACACACTCAGAGGCCCACTTTATGAGGCATCTCCTGTACCATTTCCCATAGATAGGTGACCAGAACTGCCCCCAATCTTCCAAAATGCAGCTGCATTAACATCTTATGCAACTTCAACATAACATCCCAACTCCTGTACTCAATGGCCTGATTTTATGAAGGCCAATATACCAAAATCTAATTTTACCACCATATCTACATGTGAAGCCTCTTTGAAGAAATTATGGATCTGTATTCCAATGGCTTTGTTCTACTGCACACCTCAGTGCCAATCATTAACGTAGATGATAAATAACAGATCACACTGGTCTCTGCAGCACACTGCTAGTCATCAGTCTCCAGCTTCTAGATGGAACCTTTACTTATTGCCACATGGGAATGTTTCCTCCAGCTAGAGGGAGGAAGGCTGATCCCACAAAACAATACTAACTTCACAAGAATGAGTTAACTTGACTTGGAGTTCTTGAAGATCAAGGAGATCAGTTAGCTGAAAATTACCTGCACTTTCCTCAGCAGGTTTGTCCCACTGTAAAACAATTAGCACTTTTGTAATTATCAACTGAGGGATTAGCCTTTAACAGATCTCATTCAAACAAGCTATTAAAGGGAGAATTCCAAATGACCAAGATAGACTACAACCAAACACCCCCATATTGATACTGAATGGAAACCAACTGATATTTTACAACCTAAAAGCAACAGGTAAAGAGAGCAGACTCTATTTTCTGCAATTTCCAATTTCAAGAAAGTCACAGAAGCCTCATTCTCTTCATCTAGTAGATACAATGGTCTTCAAACATTTGCTTTTATTATGCATGATCACTGAACAAACAACCTCACTCATAAATCAGTGTCTTCCTTGGGCTTGTAACTGCAAAAAGACATTATTTTCCAACTCTTGATGCAAGAGTTTTATTTTTTAAGTTGAATATACTAGTATTTTACCTTAAAGATTACTTTTAGAAATTAATTTTCCAGTGAAAGTTACATCCATCCAACTAGCAGCAATAGCTGAATCCTGTAACATAATGTGCATTCAGGAATGCAATTCCTGAATGTAACTAGACAAACAGAACATCTTAAAACTTCAAGATTAACTTCATTTCACTAAATAAGTGAAAGCTTTTGAGAAGGTGAAACTTTTTTGGTGAGGGAAGGGCTCCTCGTGGAAGCATTTTATTGCTGAATTACAGATGTAAAAGAGAGCTCGAAGTCAGTGAAACCCCAAAACCCATCTCCAACAGAAAAAGGGAGCAGAGAGCTGGGAGAGGGCTCCACCACACCCCCCTCACTCAATCAGCAAAGGTCCAAGGTAGACTTTGGGTAAGAAAGAAGATGATTTTGGGGGGGGGGGATAGAGGAGGAGCAAAAGAGAACCAAGTCCCAACTGGTCATTCAGATCTTCCCAGGGAAGCTTGCCGACTCCCTCTGATCATCCCATTTGTTAACCCAAGATCTGGGGCACAGGGATTTATATATCCTGTTAAACCACTCACACACAGACACATCCTTGCCCTGAGCATTCAGAGCCTTCTGGCAGCCATGATAGTCCAGGTAGTTCTAGTAGCAGTTGAGAGTCTGGTTGGTGTTGGGGAACCTGGCATCAAAAGACGTCGTCTGGTACTGGCTGATGCATTCCTGGATGCTTGCCATTGTCCATCTTGCTGTTCGCCTACACAGAAACCTGCCTCCTACGCCCTCCCGCCGTATGACGCTTGGCGCCTTGGCTCCGCCAGGTCCAAGAAGGTGAAACTTATTGATCACGTATGTCTTAACAGCTTGTCAGCTTGCTTCAAGGAGATCCAGTTTGTCAAAATGTTTGCCCGTAGCTTGGCCCACACTAAATGGTCAAATTGACCAAAGATCTGAGCAGCAAAAAGGGCAGCTGCCTCAGGAAACAGAACAGTGGAGCAGCCAAGACCTAGGAAAACAAATGGCACATTTAGAAAATGTCCACCTCACACAGGAAACAAAATACATTTCAATCACAAAGAAAATGACAATCCTCCACCCTCTACCCAATTCTGCACTTTTACTATGATTGAATTAAAAACACCGGGAGCTTTGCACATATGGACACTGCACTTTCTTCCCCCATTCTTCACAAAACTGCTCAAGCTCTGTCAGATTGCAAAGGATCGGGAGTGAACAGCCCTTTTCAAATCCAGACAAATTCTCAATTAGATTGAATCTGGACTCTGTCTTTGCCACTCCAGAACATTAATTTTGTTGTTTTTACACTATTCCCATGTAGCTTTGGCTTTATGCTTGAGGACGTTGTCTTACTAGAAAAAACATCTTCTCCAAAGTCACAGTTCTCTTGCAGACTGCATCAGGTTTTCCTCCAGGATTTCCCTGTATTTTGCTGCATTTTACCCTCTGCCTTCACAAGCCTTCCAGGTCCTGCTGCAGTGAAGCATCCCCAAAGCATGATGCAGCCACCACCAAGCTGCACTGTAGGGATGGGGATGATGTGCTGTGTTCGGCTTAAGCCAAACATAGCCTTTAGTCTGAAAGCAAAAAGCTCAGGAAGCTCGATTTTGGTTTCATCAGGTGCTGGAAAGATCAGGGTGTCAGGGCCAAAGGCAAGGTTTGGGCAGATTAAGAACGTGGCTTTATGATGTTTACTCAGCTCTGCGCTGAACTACAGGACTCTCTTGGGGACTTCAGTTCAGAAACACTATTTGTTTGCATGATTCTCCCCCCCTCCCCATTGCACACTGAGTGTTCAACAGTCCTTTTTAATGGGTTATTCTCTTATATTTTTATCCCATACGGTGTTTGTTTCATGGCTGCCTGTTAAGAGAAGATCAAAATTGTATAATGTATACTTTGATAATAAATAGTACTTTGAATTTTGAGGACAAAACATTTCTTAATAAGGCATTCCAAACTCCACATCAATACATTGAGCCCAATAATACCCTAATTTTCTTTACCGTGTGCCATCTTGTTGAATACTTTTTGAAAATCCAAATACATGGCCACTAACTCTAACTTTAGAACTCTAAACTTTATGACCTCATTCAGATGTCCTCAACATTTTTTCTTTAATACATGTTAACTCTCTCCAATCACATGATTTAAGTGAAGTGTTATCAGGAACCATATTAAGACATCATCACTGATTTTTTTTTGAATAGTGAATTACACACTTCACTTTCCAGGTCAAGGAGATTAAGATCAAAATCAAATCAAAAGCACTTTCCCTCAAAACAGCAGGATGCAGAACAAGTTCGGGGAACTTCTAAGAACTTAAAGCAGGTGGCAAACAAATCTCTACATGGTCACTGCCTAGACCAAGGGTTCCCAACCTTTTTTAAAAAAAATGCCATGGACCCCTGCCATTAACTGAGGGGTCTGTGGAACCCCTGGCCTAGACACAACTCATGGTCTCAAATATACTAATAGCAGCCCGCTTTGAAGTAAACTATAATAAGCACCTATGAATAATACAACAAGTTGAAAAAATATAATACATAAACAGAAAATGTCACAAACTTTTGTTTTAATTTTGTTCTGATTGTTTTCTTTCTTGTATAAAATGTTGGACATGCAACTGTAAATGACAGACAGTAGTAATGGGGGTAATTATCAAATTATAGAATCAGTTTGGATGTAGCAAGAACCAGGACACTGAAAATATTGGTAGATCAAAAAAAAACCACCAAAAAAATGCATCTGCAATTTTTCCCCTTTCAGTCTGACGTCCACTCTAATGAAGCCATCATAACCAAAAATACTTGACACACAGGTTAGTAAAGACAGGGGCCAACAAGATTCCTCAAAACAACTAATACTAAATTAAGCTGGATACATTATCTAAAGAGGTGCTCAGAGGATTCAACAACTTACCACTAGGCATTCGCAGTGACGACCAAATATCTTCAGCACCCCAATCAGCAGATATGGGAGGGCAGTTTATAACAGGACAAGTAGTGTTTCCAGACAGCACTGGTCCCAAACCATTACTTCTGCCAGCAACTGCCACAAATACTGTATGAACACCATCACCTGAACATTAACAAATAAAATGCTATTAGAGATCCAGTTCTTTCAGATCGTCAGCTCCACTTGCATTTTAAATTCCAAATGTCAAGTAACCAATAAAACACAAGCTGGCTTAAAGATTGACAGCACCACATTCCTGTGAAACAAATTAATCTTGTACTATAATACAAGTTATTATAACATATATTGCAATAGTAATTATGAAGGAAGTTAAATAAGGGAATAGTGCAAGAAGGTATGTTTTTTTTTTGAGAAATATCAACTCAACATCAATAAACGGACATCAAAATACTAGATGCCAGAAATCTGAAAGTAAGAGCTTCTACTTGAAACATTAATCACTTTTCTTTCCATAAATGCTGTTCAACCTGACGACTTTTCCCAGCAAGTTGATTTTATGTAAGCATCATTTCATTCCCACCTTCAGCAAGGCTACTTGGGTAGACAGGAGATGCTGAGGAAATGAAATGTACAAGTATGCGAAGTCAAGTTTATTGTCATTTTACTATATACATGTATAGAACGTTATAGCCATATAGTGTTTACAGAATCGAAGCAAAGTTTTCCAATTAAAACAATTTTATATTGTCTTATGATCCATAATTGGGGCCACAAGGCTAGGAATTTCTTGTGAAATCCATTTTGCTTTCATATCAAGTCCAAAATGTAGGAATGCAAAAGAAATTAACCTAATGATTACATGCCTGTAGAAAGTTTTACATCAGACAGACACTCTGTTCACCAAAGCAAAAATCATATGAGTGGAAGCAAGGCATCAATAGAAGATAATTTCATGTACTGCATGTGATACCATTACAGCTAGACAAGCTGTTCTTTGTTTAATATTCCAATCTTCATACATCTCCCCTTTCTGAAGGACAATAGGAAAATATCCGGTGTTCCTAAAAATGAGTGGCTTGGAGGATTCAGTAACTCATACTATACATCTTAATTGGTAATTGAAAAAACACCTTGAATCTAGCATTCTCTGCCACAAAAGTGAATGGGTTGATCTGCAAAAGACACCCAAGGCAAGGTAACTATCTTGTGTTTATATTTTGTAAAACAAAACAGAAATCCACAATTAGGCTTTTTAAATTCCCAATTGTATATAATCTTTCTGAAGTCAGGGTTCAGTAAAGTAGCACGAAATCTGAGTTAGAATTTTAACCCCCATTCCCCAGATACAACATGTATAATCATAAAGTTTGCTTACCTTCATATTCTGCTTTAATTTTCAATGTCTCATCTGTACCCTTATGAGCTGATGAAATCCTCAGTTCACAAGGTATGCTATAGCTTGCACATGCTTGTTTTATTTTTTGGCCATGGCCAAGATCACTGCTGGATCCCATAATTACCACCACTCTTTTGAAAAAGTTTGTCACTAGCAGATTCTGCATGGATATTTGAATAAATGAAGTTCATGTTGTTTTCCTTTCAGTTTAGTGCAAAAGATTAACATCAAATTCAGAAAGTTTTCCTGTTAACACATTCACAATTTTATGCATTTGCAGTACAGCAACAGATCCAGAATCTAAGTAAACACAAAGTACACTGCAGATGCTGTGGTCAAATCAAGGCGTACGAAGAAGCTGGATAAACTCAGCAGGTCGGGCAGCATACGTTGAAACGAGCAGTCAATGTTTTGGGTCGAGAGCCTTCGTCAGGACTAAAGGTCTTGACCCGAAAAGTTGACTGCTTGTTTCAACGGATGCTGCCTGACCTGCAGAGTTCATCCAGCTTTTTTGTAGGTCCAGAATTTAAGTTTGTTAGATCAGGTACTATCACAGACCAGCACAGAAATTACAGACAGTGTCAAGTGAGTTAATAAAATAAATAATAAATGGCTATCCAAGAAAGCAATGGAATGGTCAAGACTGGAAATTTGAAAAAGGCATGGCTGTAGGCAACTTTTAGAAGATAATGCTTTCAGAAAAAAAAATGTTAAATATTTATTTCCATTACTTGGTTCTTCCCACAACTTAAGTATGATGCATCAGGTTGACAGACAAATTGATATAGATGGATATAGTACCTTCTTTAATCAGATAGCATACATTAAAAATATACTTAGTGATTTACAAACTAAAGAAACTTTGAAAATACCTGTACTCTTTCTGCTACCCATTCAAAGTTTCTCTTGACTACTTGCATAGCTTCAGGCGTTACTTCTTTGAGATCACGATAAACCTAAAAGGCAAAAATACAAACTGAACACAGCCTATCCATAAAAAACAACCTTAAATTCTGTTTTCTTTTTTAAAAAGTTACTGGTAACATTAAGATACAAACTCAAAGGCAACACTCTTGCAAACCATGTCTGCAATTAGCAAGCAACTAAAATGAAAGCACTATTTTTAAATGAAGAAAACAATAGTCAGCTAAATCCCATTTCACTAAAACAATACAGGAGTTCAAAAGTAATCATGAGCAAAGCAAAAATCTGAAGAACACTAAGTTGATGACAACAATGACAGCAAGTTACCAGACACTTCTCTAGTAGGAAGCATTTTTCAATACTGTATAAAAATTTATCAACTTCAGTTATGATTAAAAATGAATATTTACAATGAAGTCGGAAATCTCCAAATCCATCTAATATTGCTTACAAAAAGGGCATAGTAGGAATCTACACTGCATTCCAACCCTTCAAAATTGTAATCTAGCAGAAATACTATTCTATTAGAAGACATTGTTGAACTGTATGATGAATGAAAAATAAACTGGTGAGATTGATTTAATTTTATAAAACACAAAACCGACAAATAAGGAAATCACTAAGACTAAAAATAATCAGCATAGTGGACAAAAACAATTACGGCAATATTTGTTTTAGTTCTCCTGCAGTCTATACCAATCCAAGATCTCTTCACATCTGTCTTTGCAACAGGTGCCTTAGCCCCTGACAAAATCTAGCAGCTTTGAGCAAGATCATGTTGTGAAATAGAGATCTGGGATTTAAGCTACACTCAACTCCTCAGAGGGAGTAAAAAAAAATTCAAATCTATAGACTAAATACCGACCTGTTTATCCTTTTGCAGGCTTCGATCCCCTAAAGGCCACAATCTCCAAGAGTCATTGTCAATCACATCAGCAAGTAAAATCTCCTTGGTAGAAGCACAAACTCCAAATTCCACCTACCAAAAAGAAACTATTAATAAGTTCATACAAAAAATACAGCTTGCTTTGTTACATTGGAAGATAATTACTTACTTTCATATCCACAAGTGTACAGTCTTGAGTTGCCCAGGCCTTCTCCAATATCTCAAACACAGCCAAGGTGGTACGATTCATGATATCTACTTCACACCGTTCAATTTGCAGTCCTCCACAGTTAAAATGAGCTTCAATCACTTGTTCTTCAGACCACTGTGGATCATTGTTGGCATCATCCTAAAAGAAACTTGCAAATTAGTTATTTGACATGAAAATCTCCTAGCATCAATCTTCATTAAGCTATTTGTTGCTTGAGCACCAAGTCTTGGTTGACAATAGAACAATCGGATCTCTGTATGGTTAGAGGTTCTGACCTTCAGATATTTGCTCTCAGGTAAATATATTTTTTAACAAAAGGCTCAAAAGACCACTGGCAGTATTGTGATGATCCTCTGCCCTATTTGATATTTATCCCTCAACCTCACTAGTCACTTTATTTCTTAAGATGCTCACCTGTCAAATATTAGCACTTGGATTTTCCTCCACTATAAAAATGACAGCACCAATAATTTCATTTTAAAGTCAAATAGTACAGCACAAATCATTAGTTTATGCTGATGATTGTTTATGCTGATTATGTTATCTATACTAATCCCATTTCCCTGCACTTGGTTAGAAGGTTTCTTTGTCTTGGTAATTGAAATGCTGATCTAGATACTCATTTGACTTGAGTATCTGCCTTCAGGGACCATTGCAAATTCCAATCATCTTTAGGATGGGGAAAAACTTGTTCCACAGATCTCCTCTAAACCTCCTATCCTTACCCTAATCAGATGCTCTTTAGCCTTGGGTATGTCTGTTACCTAACCCAGGGCCCTCAGTTCTGTATACTTCTATAGGTTTCGCCACCATTCCAAGGAGAACAAGCAACCAAAAGGCTCCATCCCAGGCAACATTCTAGCATAACCTTCTGTACCCTCTTCAGTTTAATTACATCTTTCCGGGAGACTGGTCATTTTAACTATTCACAAAACTCTGGCTGTGGCCGAAGCACTGCTTTAGAATGTTTTTAACTACACTTTTCCATTAAATCTTGGAAACTGCCCCATGTTCCAAACCTCATCTGACGATGGAAATCACCTATATTCTGCTTTTACGACTTACCTACCACCATTGACTCCTTCAGAGATTCCTGGACAAGGCCCGTTCTGCCACACTCCCTAGTGCACAACCATTTATTGCGTTATTTGTATTCTCATTGATTGCACCCCTTTGCACTTAGCAGGATTATATTCCATCTATTATTGATCACGCATTTTTAAAATATCATAAGCAGCTTCAAGCCAACCTGATGAGTGATCTGATAAGATCACTGAGGGAAAAAAGAGTCCCTGGAGTCCACCTGTATACTCTATGAAATTTTACAGCTTAGAAGACTTCATTGGTTTATTATTATCTTTTCGGAAAAGAGACCCACTCAATTGGAATCATGTGACAATTCGTGGCAACAAATGCTGTTTCTCCACACTGCTTCTCAAAAGCAGTTTTTATCCCTTTGAACAATGGGAATAATCAGCATGTTAGCATAGAAATTTGTGCAAATGTTCTACAGCATCTGTGATCATCCAGAGTTCAATTCCCACTGCTGTCTACAAGAAGTTTGTAGATTTTCCCAGTGAGTTTCCTCCTAAATTCAAAAGTAATTTGATTTAGGGTTTAGAAGTTGTTGGTGTTAGAGGCATAGTGACCTGTGCAGGCTGCCTTCAGCATAATCCTCAGATGTGTTGGTTACCGATGCAAAAAGCAACACATTTCACTATGTTGCAAATGCCGTATGTGACAAGTAAGCTAATCTTCAAAAATAAGCAGCAAGGCACTCCTCAACTCAGGTGTACAGTTAGAAACAAGTTCCCTGGGCCATTACTTCCATATCAACCATGATGCCTGTTGATAACAATCCTACTTTACTGTATTCATTCCATGTTGCTTTAAGCCCTGCTCATTCAAGAAGTAGCCCAAAAGCGACTTAAACATTACTGTTCATGCCCCCAATACCTCCAGATGCCTACAAAAATCCACCCCTGCTGACTCCTTATAAACTCCTCCCATTCATCTTGAACCTACATCTTCTAGTTTTAGATGCCCTTGCCATTGAAAAAAGTTACAGGCGATCTTACTTAGCCACGCCTTTTAATTTTATACACTTAATCCCCATCACCTTTCAGCTTTCTTCACTCCAAGGAAAACAGACCTAGCCTATCCAATTGCTCCTGATAACTCAAGACTTGCAATTCAGGCAAACATCTTGTGAATCTCTTCTGCATCCTCTCATTAACTTCCTACAGTGTGCTGTCCAGAACTCTAAATGAAGCCAAACCAAAGTTTTGCACAACTGTAACATGGCAACCCAATTCTTGTACTCCCATGTCTTGGCTGATGAGGCAAACTTATCATACGGATTGTTCATCACCCCGTGTATTTTCATTTTCAGGGAGCTATCTAGTTTTAACAAAGGTCTCTTTTGTTCTTACCAGCCTCCTGCAGTAGTCTGAAGACAGACACGGTAGTTTTAGTAGAGATAGCAGCCTTGTCAACCATTTGGTCCTTCCTGGCTGCATTTCCAGCTGTAATCTGGTCCTTGGATTTGATCAACACTTGTCCTGGACAATCCAGTAGTTCATACACTTCCTTGGTCTTTCCTTCATTTAGCTTTTTCCCTATTTTATGTTCTGAAATTTTTTTTAAACTTTAAATGTTTAAAAAGATCATTGGATGAAATTGAAGAAACAGCCTTACAGTCAAGAAAACCAATCCATTTAACAAGGTGCTGCATTTGTTATACTTACAGCGTTTAAGTATGAGCAGTGAAATCAGTGGGTAGGGAAAAGTACTACTCTTGCCCCTATACCTCTTCCCTCACTACCATTCAGGGATCAAAACAATCCGTGAATCTGTCAGGGTCATCTATTGTATTCAGTGCTACCTATGTGGTGAGGAGTTTGGTTGTGTGCTGGCCGGCTCGTTATCACTTTGGGACTGGTTGGGTGGCAGCACAAGTAAGCGCTGGCCGAGCCCCCTGTTGCAGATGCACCCTGACAAGACGGGGGAGCAGGTTGCAAAATGAGCCTTATTTTAATAATGAGTTTATTTACAAGGGGAGAAAAAACTTGGGAACAACAAAACAACACAAGTGTTCTTACAAATGCATTTAGAATAGAGGAGTGTGGGAAAAGTCAGTTCTGCAGTACAAATGATAGGAAAACGGTGTGGGGATGGAGTACAGGTACACATACAAGCAGGGGAAAAGGAACTACAATACTTGCCCCCCCCCCCCCCCCTTTGGCTATGGGCAAGTGTGGCTCTTTGCTAAAGGGACAACAATAAACGCTCCCACAACCCTATTCAATGCACACCTTACCTAGAGTGAAGCAGACTGATCCCTCGAGGAAGCCAAGCACAATGTAGGACCCTTTATAGGTCAGGGGGCCAATGGTTTGGTGCTAGACAGGTTAATCCAATTAAGGTGGCCAATGGTTAAGTGTGCATTGATTAGTTGGGAGGGGCGAAATGTTGACTGGCAGGTGGAGTGACCTCCGAACAGGTGAGGGCAGTGCTGTCACGGGACAGGCACAGCTCTCTGGTTACAGGCGGGTAGTATTTTTTTTGAGTTATATCTTTTAACTGCAAAAACAGTCACATGTGTGCTGAAATTCGATCAAAAGCAAATCCAACAACGCCTGTGGAGAGATGAAATAAAGGTAATGTTACTGCTGGACTAATTTGACATTATTGAATATGGCATTAAAGCTGGTTGCACTTTGCCAGTTTTTAATTCTGGGGGGAAAAATTCACTGCAACCATTTGCAAACTGAATGCTTTGCTCAGTGAAAATCAGCTTTTTATAACCTTTCTGCATATTTGTCAGTGCAGTACTGATATTCAATATTTGCGGTAAAATGCATTAAAACGTCATTTTGGCCCCTTGGTTGAATCTATTGCAACTAGTTCATAGGGTTAAATGCGACAAAGTTAATAGCTTAAAGCACCGTTTTCCTGTCCTATCCCTACATCCTTTAATTAACTGAACTACAGATGGGAGAGTATTATTAAGTTAATGTGTCGTAGTTTCATACACTTGCAGAGTCAGTCCTGTGCATATAAAGAAAGTTGCATTCCTGTGTTTGGATGAATTTTTTCCCTTACAATTAAACTAATTTTTATGATTTTCCAGAGCAATGTTCTGACCACATGTATTAGGCTATGTCCACACTACGCTGGATAAATCCGTAACCGAAGCTTTTTCTCTTCGTTTTTACCCTTTGTCCACACTAAAACGGTGTTTTCGTCCTCCGAAACCAGAGCTTTTCAGAAACACTTTCCAGGGTGGGTATTTTTGAAAACGCTGCTCGGGCAGATCAGTGTGGATGGGTAACCGGATAAACCGAAAATGCTATCAGACAGCAGCGCGCTATTTCATTGTTTTCTTGAACGCAACCTAACAATCTCAGAACAGACGGCAACAAAACTGACACCAGAAGAGTTAGAAAGGTACTGAATAAATAAGTATACTCATTTTGCCGTTTTCTGTCCTTACTCGCATGAAGGTGGTTTACCTATTTATGTAAGTACTTCTCTGACAATAGATGCGTAGCAGCCTAATGTAACATTGTATGGAAATACAAGATAACACTGATGCAGACATGTTTTATACATTTAACAAGGTGCTTTATTAATTCAACAGAGTTAGTCAGTTTTTCAATGTTCGTCGTCAGCCGGGTCATACTGTCTGTGAACTCCCTGTCGGTTGTCTCCATACGCTCCAGTATTTGTTTTCTTTTCACTTTTAAGTTCTTCTGCGGGAGGGCCACCAGTTTTAAGTTTTTCTAGTCTGTAACTGAACAAATGCATACTTTCATGGCGAGATTTGACACAAAGCATGTCGCTTGTTTTCGGTAGATGTCCTGCGCATGCGCAGTAGGAGGAGCTTCGCCGAAATCTCCGTTTGAACGTAGACAGAGATACGTTTAAAAACGCATAGTGTGGACGCCTAGTTTTTACGCGAAACTGGCGTTTTCAAAATTAACCAGTCTAGTGTGGATGTAGCCTTAGATTCCCCCTATGTAATCTAGTTATTGATCATGTGGAACATACACACCATTCCAACCAAATATTTCTCTGCACACAAGCTTTCTCTCACACAAATATCTTACATTTATCCTTGTATTTTCTCTTGTTCTTTATTTCCTTCACTAACCGGATGTATGTCTTGCACAAAGGACAGTTGTTATGGTTTCTGGACGTTTCGTGCAGCAAGATGTAGACAACTTCCAAGTAAGGGCCAAGTAGTAAGTAACATGCATCCCTCAGAAGTGGTAGACAGTGACCATCTCCAAAAAAGCATGATCACCTACCTTCAAAGTTCAGAGTGAGTTTATTGTCAAAGAACAGATATGTCACCATATACAACCCTGTGATACATTTTCTTGTGGGCATACTCAATAAGCCTAATAACTATAATATAATCAACAAAGCACCACACCAACAGGGTAGACAGCCAGGATGTAAAAGAAGACAAATTATTCAAATCCTGCATTCCTTGTACCAATTGATCTAGTTGGTCAATTACTGCTGCTGCCTATAAAAAGTTTGTATGTTTTCTCCGTAACTGTGTGGGTTTCCTCCGGGTGCTCTGGTGTCCTCCCACAGTCCAAAGGTGTGCCCGTTTGTAAGTAAGTTGGTTTTTGTTAATTGTCCCATAATTAGGCTAGGAATAAATCGGCAGTTGCTGGGCTGTGTGGCTTGGAAAGCTAGAAGGTTCTACTCTGCACTGTATCGCAATAAGTAAAATTATGCCCATGTATTGTACTTAGAGGTTGCCCATAGTGCCTGTGAATTATGGGTGGATGGAGGGGCATTGCTCAGTTGCACGGTAGCCGTGGGGGGTGGGGGGGGAGTGAAAGCTGCTTTTCAGTCTGAATGTTCATGCAGAGATATCCCTGTACCTCCTGCCAGATGTTAGGAGATTGAACAGGTTATTGCTGGGGTCAGATGAGATTACGATTTTTCCGAGCCTGCTGTAGACATTGTGAGTTGTAGATGGTTTCCATATAAGACCATAAGACATAGAAGCAGAATTAAACCCATCAAGTCTGCTCTGCCATTCAATCTTGGCTGATCCTTTTTGTTAATCTCCTCCTCAACCCCAGTTCCCAGTCTTCTCCCCGTAACCTTTGATGCCATATCCAATCAAGAACCTGTCAATCTCTGCCTTAGATACACCCAGTGACCTGGCCTCCACAGCTGCATCTGGCAACAAATTCCACAAATTCACCACCTTTTGGCTAAAGAAATTTCTCCACATCTGTTTTGAAAGGGCGCCACTTTATCCTGAGGCTGTACCCTCTTGTCCTGAACTCCCCCACCATGGGAAGCATCCTTTCCACATCTACTCTCTCTAGGCCATTGAACATTCGAAAGGTTTCAATGAGATCCCACCCCCACCCCCCCCATCTCTCTGAATTCCAGCGAGTACAGGCCCAGAGCATCAAACGTTCCTTGTATGACAACCCTTTCATTCCTGGAATCATCCCTGTGAACCTCCTCTGGACCCCCTCCAATGCCAAAACATCTTTTCTAAGATGAGGGGCCCAAAACTGTTCACAATACTCAAGGTGAAGCCTCAACATCACATCCTTGTTCTTTTATTCTAGACTTCTTCAGATGAATGCTAAAATGGTCAGGTTAACTGGTACATAATTTCCTTTCTGCTACCTTCCTCCTTTCTTGAAGAGTTGAGTGACATTTGCAGTTTTCCAGTCCTCTGGCACCATGCTAGAGTCCATTGAGTTTTTGAAAGATCATTTCTAATGCCACCAGAATCTTTAATGCTACCACTTTCAGAACCCTAGGGTGCAGTTCACCTGGTCCAGATGACTTACTAAACTTTAGGTCTTTCAGATTTTTGAGCACCTTCTCCCTTGTGATAGTAACTGCACCTACTGCTCTTCCTTCACGTTACAACATCAGGCACACTGCTGGTGTTGTCTATATCTGGTAATTGTATCCCATTAATGTTCTGTGTAGTCCTGATAACTTATTATGCTTTTTGGTTGATCTTACTGCAGCTAGTGTACCATACTGCCATGCAGTAGGTCAGCATGCTCTCAATTACACATCGGTAAAAGTTTATCAGTGGCTTTTGGGGATGATTTGCTTTCTTTAAACTCCTAAGATAATATAGGTGCTGCTGAGCCTTCCCTGCTATCAAGGAAGCTCTGCTGTGATGTCCACTCCCAAGAAGTTGATGCTGGAGACCCTTTCCACTGCTTCATCGTGGTAAAGCTTGTAAAGAATGATCAGGTACAAGAGGTACCCAAGTGTATTTCAGTTATTTACCTAATAAAACCATCCCAAATTAGTGTTCTGTAATGCCACAAAAGGCAAAGGCATAGGTACATAAAAACACCACAGCTTTCCGATTCTCTACAAGTTGTACGTTATGTTGACTTAGAAGTGAATCGTAATTCCTTCGTGATTGCTGGATCTAAGTCTTGGAATTATCCAACAAACAGCTTTATGGAGTACTTTAACCAGAAAACTACAACAGTTATAGAAAGTGGTTGCCACCAGCTTTTCAATAGGAATTGGCAATAAATATTGACCTTGCTACTAATGTGTGGATGACTTGTCCAGTATCAAAACAATTTTCCTCTTGAATTCCACGTTTCTAATTTGGTGTGTGCATTTCACACAGTTCTGTGTAGCGAGTTTGATGTTATGTTCACTATGAGTACATATTTCAAATAAAATATTTACTGGGAGGATGTACTGGTGAGGACTACTTTGGATCAAACTCTTGGTGCTGTGGAAGAGCTTAAGGACTAGAATCTTTCATGCCAAGGAAAAACTCCCAGCACAGATTCCTTGCAGTGCTTCTACTAAAAGTCAGGTGTAACATGCTAAATTATAAGAAAAAATAAATCAAAAACTGAATGCAATTCATTTTATTTTTGTTTCAGTTAACCTTGCAATAGTACCGATGGACTGGAAATGCTCCTAATGCCAGTGTAATTAATAAGTTAAACATTGTTTAGCAATGTTTGATTGCATCACGGGTAGTTTCATTCTTGTATCCTCCACATTCCTATTTGAAAATCTATTCAAAGGTTACACAAATACTGTTCCTGACCGACTTGTTCTTTCTAGGCAATTAATTCTGCAAAACAAATTTTTCCGTTACAGTTTGCTTCCTAAGTGCTTTCATACCACTAACTGTTCACTCCTTTTCTTCCCTTCAGACATTCCAAAACCTCTTTCTATTGAAAAACATTTGGAAATTTGCCTTAGAAATGTACTACAAAGATGCATCAGTTTTTGTTTGATAATAAGAAATAAGTTGTGATATTTGTTGCACTATGACAAACATTGTTATCTGAACAGAACTGAAGCCAAGGAGACCAGTTAATATGGACAGGTTTGTGTCTGTTCAGTGACTGTTTGATATTGTAGATCTTCAGCATTCAATTTAAGTTTTGCTCTTAGCAACATTCAGTATCTTTGCAAACTCGAAAGATAATTTTGGGTCCTTCTTGGAACTTCTATTTTCACTTTTATAAGAATGGTAGAATTTAGGCAGAATAAGTCTTAATACAGAAAAGCTGCTGTCAATTCCAGAGCAATTGTACAAAAGAACAAATGAAGAGGAAGCCAAAGATCAGAGTCTGGATTGGAAAGTTTGCAAATTCTTGCAGTGGAATGTGAGATAGAAGTGGGAAATGGCTTCTGATTTCAGCAGGGAGCAGTCAAATTTTCATGTATTAACTATTATCAAATTGACCACATTTTCTACTAACTAATCAGATCCAAATTAGAAGAAACTTCAGACAGTGTTTTTGATTAATGTAACCAATGCTTGTCCTTGCTGGTCTGTGTATTGCAGATACACATACCTTAAACAGTATTCATTTTGCAAGTAATAATTTCAGTTTTTGCAGTGTATTGCTGCTGCAACGCAACAAATTTAACATCCTATAAGACGATGATAATTCTGAAATTTCATTTGCAGATAACGGGCATTGGTGTTGGAAAGAATGAATGTGATGGATAGTGATGCAGAGAGTGTAAATGATTAAAGTGGTGGTGCTGTCTGAATGAGAATTGTAAAAGCCAGTGATGTGTGAGCAGGAGTTATGGAATGACGTCTGAAATATTAGAGGACTTACTGGAAATGGGATGAGAATCAATGTTTGCAGATATTAATTTTTATAATATAGGGACAGGCTAAGAAAACCTTCAAATGGTGAATGGAATGCTGGACTTTTGTCTCAAAATAACAAATTGAAGCCCAGATTAGACTGCATTAACCATGCTTAACATTCATAACAGGTATCTATGTTTCAGCTAAGGTTGCTTATATATGGGAAACTATTTTGGTGCACACTCTGATTTGAGGAACATACCTCATATCTACCTCATTAATTTTGCAGAATACCTGTAAAGGCAAGTTCACTGTGGTGTTTGTTCATCATGTTGAAATTGAAGCATTAGTGTAAAGCTTTGTGTAAAAATGATTGAGAACAAATGTTAAGCATATTAATATGAAATTTAAGTTTATATTTACTTGGAATAGTTCTCTATCTCTGTTGAACTAGGATGTTCAAAGTTAGTTAAATATATTTGGGTTATACAGAGAAAGGGGTTACTGTCACTAAGACCTGATAGCCTGATGGTTATCCAGTGAAAAAACAACTAACAATGTTGTTTGCTCTTTGCTAGATTAAACCCATTTATCAACAACTGCATGATTTACTTGCACTACAAAATTTATTGTGTTACTTTTGCAGAGTGCTTTGTGTGTTACTAGTTTAATCTATTCTATTGATATAAAGTTCTGAAATAATTTCCTTCTGAAATGTTTTCCCTGTTACCCCTCAATTGTGTAAGTTTTCTCCAGACATAATTGTTGTCTTTTTGGAGTAAACTGCATTATCATCTCAGATTTCCAGTGTCAGAGAAAAAACATCTGCAGTAATGTTGCTTTTAATTTGTTAGCTGAATTTAATCTGTTGTATAAACCAAATGAGCAATGCAAGATACACCGAAGTGTCCTTTGAAACTTTTTGATCACATGTTTCTTAACAGCTTGTCAGCTTGCTTCAAGGAGATCCAGTTTTTCAAAATGTTTGCCCGTAGCTTGACCCACACTAAATGGTCAAATTGACCAAAGATCTGAGCAGCAAAAAGGGCAGCTGCCTCAGGAAACAGAACAGTGGAGCAGCCAAGACCTAGGAAAACAAATGGCACATTTAGAAAATGTCCACCTTGCACAAGGAACAAAATACATTTTAATCACAAAGAAAATGACAAACCTCCACCCTCTACCCAATTCTCCACTTTTACTATGATTGAATTAAAAACACCGGGAGCTTTGCACATATGGACACTGCACTTTCTTCCCCCATTCTTCACAAAACTGCTCAAGCTCTGTCAGATTGCGAAGGATCGGGAGTGTACAGCCCTTTTCAAATCTAGACACAAATTCTCAATTAGATTGAATCTGGACTTGGTCTTTGCCACTCCAGAACATTGATTTTGTTGTTTTTATGCTATTCCCTTGTTGCTTTGGTTTTATGCTTGAGGACATTGTCTCACTAGAAATAACATCTTTTGCTGCATTTATTTTACCCTCTACCTCCACAAGCCTTCCAGGTCCTATGGACCTGGGGTATCTTCTTTTTCATTGTTACTGTGTATGTTACTCAGAATGGCTTCTTTGTTTTGTTAAAAGTAGGAATGTTTTTGTTGCGAGAGAGTGCTGGAAGCTTGTTTGGGTTAAAATTTACTGATAAGGAGAATTGTATTCCTTTGTTAACCAATTGGGATTAATGTTGTTTTTTCTTCTGAGTCTGTAAATTATTGTTGGCGGGCTTTTGGGAGATCGGCGCGAGGGGGTGAGAGAGAGAGGATGTGATACTGTAAACTGGGCGAGGAACAGACCTCAAGCGGGGGTCCGAGGCTAGGAGGTACCCCGAGGAGAGGAGACGAAGATAGATGTGTTTGGTTGACCACTTCGGATGGTCCTGAACTGCGAGTCGAGGAGTTCGGAGGGGGTCGAATGGTGGCCAGAAGACTTCAATAATTGAGTTCCAACGGTTGTGCACGAAGTGGTTTGGACTTTGATAAGTTTGGCGCCTTTTGCTTTTTCTTTCATATTGTATTGTCTAGTACTTTTTTAGTTTTAGTAAACTCTTTAAAGTGTATTCCATAACCGTATCTGGTGTGAGTTTGATATTGTGTGTGTACGCGCTGCATAACCATGATTCCCACAGCCCCTGCGTGTACAGGAGGTGGGGTTGGCGAGTGGCTGGATCTCCTTTTCCCCCTAGACATATACCAGCCTGTTGGGTAAGTGTTACATATGCATTGACTCTCCCATCTCAACCACTGAAGCTTGCAACTCCTTCAGAGTTGTTGTAAGCCTCTTGGTGGCCCCCTTCACTAATCCCCTTCTTGCATGGTCTTGAGGACAGCCTGCTCTTGGCAGATTTACAGCTGTGCCAAACTCTTACTATTTCTAGATGACTGACTTAACTGTACGCCAAGGGACTTTCAGTGACTTGGAAATGTTCTTCTATCCGTCTCCTGACTGATGCTTTTCAATAACATTTTAATGGAGTTGTTTGGAGACTTTTGTCATCATGGTGTAGTTTTTGCCAGGATACTGGCTTACCAGTAGCTGTACCTTCTAGATACAGGTGTATCATTACTACAATTGTACACAAGTCTCCAAAAACAGATCTCTATTTAACTAAGTATGTGACTTCTAAAACCAAATGGCTCCACCCATGATGATTTGGTGTGTCACACTAAAGGGGGTGAATAGCTTGTGATCAATTATTTTGTGTTTTATATTGGGCCAGGATATAGGGACTGGGGGCGAGGTACGGGCTGGTTCAGATTACTGCCTGAAGCAGCAGAACCCAATGTTGGGATGGAGCCAGGCCAAATTGAAAAGGTAAAAGGTGCTGGAAAGATCAGGGTGTCAGAGCCAAAGGCAAGGTTTGGGCAGATTAAGAACGTGGCTTTATGATGTTTACTCAGCTCTGCGCTGAACTACAGGACTCTCTTGGGGACTTCAGTTCAGAAACACTATTTGTTTGCATGATTCTCCCCCCTCCCCATTGCACACTGAGTGTTCGACAGTCCTTTTTAATGGGTTATTCTCTTATATTTTTAACCCATATGGTGTTTGTTTCATGGCTGCCTGTTAGGAGAAGATCTAGGTTGTATAATGTATACTTTGATAATAAATAGTACTTTGAATTTTGAGAACAACCCGTTTCTTAATGAGGCATTCCAAACTCCACATCAATACACTGAGCACAATAATACCCTAATTTTCTTTATCCTGTGCCATCTTGTTGAATGCTTTTTGAAAATCCAAATACATGGCCACTAACTCTAACTTTAGAACTCTAAACTTTATGACCTCATTCAGATGCCCTCAACATTTTTTCTTTAATACATGTTAACTCTCTCCAATCACATGATTTAAGTGAAGTGTTATCAGGAACCATATTAAGACATCATCACTGATTTTTTTTTGAATAGTGAATTACACACTTCACTTTCCAGGTCAAGGAGATTAAGATCAAAATCAAATCAAAAGCACTTTCCCTCAAAACAGCAGGATGCAGAACATGTTCGGGGAACTTCCAAGAACTTAAAGCAGGTGGCAAACAAATCTCTACATGGTCACTGCCTAGACCAAGGGTTCCCAACCTTTTTTAAAAAAAATGCCATGGACCCCTGCCATTAACTGAGGGGTCTGTGGAACCCCTGGCCTAGACACAACTCATGGTCTCAAATATACTAATAGCAGCCCGCTTTGAAGTAAACTATAATAAGCACCTATGAATAATACAACAAGTTGAAAAAATATAATACATAAACAGAAAATGTCACAAACTTTTGTTTTAATTTTGTTCTGATTGTTTTCTTTCTTGTATAAAATGTTGGACATGCAACTGTAAATGACAGACAGTAGTAATGGGGGTAATTATCAAATTATAGAATCAGTTTGGATGTAGCAAGAACCAGGACACTGAAAATATTGGTAGATCAAAAAAAACCCACCAAAAAAATGCATCTGCAATTTTTCCCCTTTCAGTCTGACGTCCACTCTAATGAAGCCATCATAACCAAAAATACTTGACACACAGGTTAATAAAGACAGGGGCCAACAAGATTCCTCAAAACAACTAATACTAAATTAAGCTGGATACATTATCTAAAGAGGTGCTCAGAGGATTCAACAACTTACCACTAGGCATTCGCAGTGACGACCAAATATCTTCAGCACCCCAATCAGCAGATATGGGAGGGCAGTTTATAACAGGACAAGTAGTGTTTCCAGACAGCACTGGTCCCAAACCATTACTTCTGCCAGCAACTGCCACAAATACTGTATGAACACCATCACCTGAATGTTAACAAATAAAATGCTATTAGAGATCCAGTTCTTTCAGATCGTCAGCTCCACTTGCATTTTAAATTCCAAATGTCAAGTAACCAATAAAACACAAGCTGGCTTAAAGATTGACAGCACCACATTCCTGTGAAACAAATTAATCTTGTACTATAATACAAGTTATTATAACAGATATTGCAATAGTAATTATGAAGGAAGTTAAATAAGGGAATAGTGCAAGAAGTTATGTTTTTTTGAGAAATATCAACTCAACATCAATAAACGGACATCAAAATACTAGATGCCAGAAATCTGAAAGTAAGAGCTTCTACTTGAAACATTAATCACTTTTCTTTCCATAAATGCTGTTCAACCTGACGACTTTTCCCAGCAAGTTGATTTTATGTAAGCATCATTTCATTCCCACCTTCAGCAAGGCTACTTGGGTAGACAGGAGATGCTGAGGAAATGAAATGTACAAGTATGCGAAGTCAAGTTTATTGTCATTTTACTATATACATGTATAGAACGTTATAGCCATATAGTGTTTACAGAATCGAAGCAAAGTTTTCCAATTAAAACAATTTTATATTGTCTTATGATCCATAATTGGGGCCACAAGGCTAGGAATTTCTTGTGAAATCCATTTTGCTTTCATATCAAGTCCAAAATGTAGGAATGCAAAAGAAATTAACCTAATGATTACATGCCTGTAGAAAGTTTTACATCAGACAGATGCTCTGTACACCAAAGCAAAAATCATATGAGTGGAAGCAAGGCATCAATAGAAGATAATTTCATGTACTGCATGTGATACCATTACAGCTAGACAAGCTGTTCTTTGTTTAATATTCCAATTTTCATACATCTCCCCTTTCTGAAGGACAACAGGAAAATATCCGGTGTTCCTAAAAATAAGTGGCTTGGAGGATTCAGTAACTCATACTATACATCTTAATTGGTAATTGAAAAAACACCTTGAATCTAGCATTCTCTGCCACAAAAGTGGATGGGTTGATCTGCAAAAGACACCCAAAGCAAGATAACTCAGGAAATTGTTAAAATGCAGAAATCAAAAAACTTAAACACTTATTTCTGTTAAGCTATTGCTTCTTTTGTATTGTTGCAACTTAATTGATAAACCTGTTGCGTTTATAACCAACATGTACAGTTACTCGTTGTGGTCACATAGCAAGATAGGTTAAATTAAACCTTGAAAGTAAAACAAAAAAGACAAATCTCAATGCTGTTGAAATAGTGATTGCTAAAAAAAAATCTAATATTAAGGACCATCACATCAGCCCAACACTTACAATCAATTTTAATTAGCAAATTCAACAATACACAAATTGTTTATAATGGTTTACATTAGGTTTCATCAGGATATTTAGTGTTATTAAGTTATAAATACTATATATTGTGATCAACAAAGTTCAACATTGAGACCTCAAAAGGATTGAAATTCACAAACTCCCAAGTATTTTGATTGGAGGTATGACATTACTGTGGTCAAACCTAGCTTCCAACACAATGATCTTTTAAAGATCAATAGCAAATAAATGTAGATGTACTTGATTATCAAAAAACACCAGGTACTTGAAGTCAGCAATAAATTCTGCTCCAAATGCAAGTCAGTTAACATCTGTGCAAAATTGAAAAATTGTCATTGTGCTTACACAAGTGATTGCACCAGAAATTCCTTAACCTTTTGTCTTCCTTTCAGGTTAAGGAATTTCTATGTAGTCTTTCCTCAAAGGAAACCTACACAGAAAGAACCACATTTTGTTACGGCTTTCAAAATAAACAAGTGTTAAAACAATTTAAATGCAACTCAGCAGATGCTTCAGAATAGCAAATACAGAAAATGGATTGCTAGTATCAAAGACTATTTGGCAATTTTAGGAAAAAAAATTCAAGACTTGGATAAACAGAACACAACCTTCGAGGAGAAAAATCAATGATTCCAATAGTCTATTCCCCATTCATACTTCCCCCACCCTCTTCCAAAGGTCAAAACTTCTGAGGGAGAGAGAAGTTAATGGTGAAATCTTGGGGAGGCAGCTAGAACAAGACATTGATGAACCAAGGTGGAATTCGTGGAAGACAAAATTGTACGAGAAAAAAAAATTCTGATTGAATTGTAAGAGAAAATTAGAAAGAATGGAAGAACAAAGCCACCTACTAACCTCTGCCAGTTTGCTTTTCTCTCTGGCTAACAAGAGAATTTAGTTCCCATTTTAAAACTAAAAAAGGGAAACATTCAAGTATATCAAATATATCACTAAAGACTGCAAAAAAACCCACAAGCAAAAGTTAGAAAATATTGTAGTTCATGAACAAGTATATTTAAACAGCTCTTTAAGCTGACAGGCTTTGTGATAGTTCAAATATGTGAATGAAAAAGAACTGCATACAAATGGAATGCAACTGATATTTTCTTTTAGATTATGAGATTCCAAGGTCAAGCCTGTAGATGTTTTGGAATCCACTTGATATATATCCCCATAAATACCAGTGCAGAGATCAATTTAAAATTCAAATAAAATTAGACAGAGCAAGTGGGAACTGTTTAGCATCAGCCAATTCAGATTCATTGCTCGTAATTGGCTGAAGACAACTAATTAATGCAAAAATTCCCATATCTTGTAGTGAGATGAATTTGAAATGTCCTTCCCAGCTATGTGCAATACACTATATTGTGTTTATATTTTGTAAAACAAAACAAATCCACAATTAGGCTTTTTAAATTCCCATTAAAGTAGCACAAAATCTGAATTAGAATTTTAACCCCCATTCCCCAGACACAACATGTATAATCATAAAGTTTGCTTACCTTCATATTCTGCTTTAATTTTCAATGTCTCATCTGTACCCTTATGAGCTGATGAAATCCTCAGTTCACAAGGTATGCCATAATTTGCACATGCTTGTTTTATTTTTTGGCCATGGCCAAGATCACTGCTGGATCCCATAATTACCACCACTCTTTTGGAAAAGTTTGTCACTAGCAGATTCTGCATGGATATTTGAATTAATGTTAATGTAGTTTTCCTTTCAGTTTAGTGCAAAAGATTAACATCAAATTCAGAAAGTTTTCCTGTTAACACATTCACAATTTTATGCATTTGCAATGCAGCAATAGATCCAGAATTTAAGTTTGTTAGATCAGGTACTATCACAGACCAGCACAGAAATTACAGACAGTATCAAGTGAGCTTAAAATAAATAATAAATGGCTATCCAAGAAAGCAATGGAATGATCAAGACTGGAAATTTGAACAATGCATGGTCATAGGCAACTTCCTTTAATCAGATAACATCCATTAAAAATATACTTAGTGATTTACAAACTAAAGAAACTTTGAAAATACCTGTACTCTTTCTGCTACCCATTCAAAGTTTCTCTTGACTACTTGCATAGCTTCAGGCGTTACTTCTTTGAGATCACGATAAACCTAAAAGGCAAAAATACAAACTGAACACAGCCTATCCATAAAAAACAAACTATTAAATTCTCTTTTCTTTTTTTAAAAAGTTACTGGTAACATTAAGATACAAACTCAAAGGCAACACTCTTGCAAACCATGTCTGCAATTAGCAAGCAACTAAAATGAAAGCACTATTTTTAAATGAAGAAAACAATAGTCAGCTAAATCCCATTTCACTAAAACAATACAGGAGTTCAAAAGTAATCATGAGCAAAGCAAAAATCTGAAGAACACTAAGTTGATGACAACAATGACAGCAAGTTACCAGACACTTCTCTAGTAGGAAGCATTTTTCAATACTGTATAAAAATTTATCAACTTCAGTTATGATTAAAAATGAATATTTACAATGTTTCAAAGTTACAATGAAGTCGGAAATCTCCAAATCCATCTAATATTGCTTACAAAAAGGGCATAGTAGGAATCTACACTGCATTCCAACCCTTCAAAATTGTAATCTAGCAGAAATACTATTCTATTAGAAGACATTGTTGAACTGTATGATGAATGAAAAATAAACTGGTGAGATTGATTTAATTTTATAAAACACAAAACCGACAAATAAGGAAATCACTAAGACTAAAAATAATCAGCATAGTGGACAAAAACAATTACGGCAATATTTGTTTTAGTTCTCCTGCAGTCTATACCAATCCAAGATCTCTTCACAGCTGTCTTTGCAACAGGTGCCTTAGCCCCTGACAAAATCTAGCAGCTTTGAGCGAGATCATGTTGTGAAATAGAGATCTGGGATTTAAGCTACACTCAACTCCTCAGAGGGAGTAAAAAAAAATTCAAATCTATAGACTAAATACCGACCTGTTTATCCTTTTGCAGACTTCGATCCCCTAAAGGCCACAATCTCCAAGAGTCATTGTCAATCACATCAGCAAGTAAAATCTCCTTGGTAGAAGCACAAACTCCAAATTCCACCTACCAAAAAGAAACTATTAATAAGTTCATACAAAAAATACAGCTTGCTTTGTTACATTGGAAGATAATTACTTACTTTCATATCCACAAGTGTACAGTCTTGAGTTGCCCAGGCCTTCTCCAATATCTCAAACACAGCCAAGGTGGTACGATTCATGATATCTACTTCACACCGTTCAATTTGCAGCCCTCCACAGTTAAAATGAGCTTCAATCACTTGTTCTTCAGACCACTGTGGATCATTGTTGGCATCATCCTAAAAGAAACTTGCAAATTAGTTATTTGACATGAAAATCTCCTAGCATCAATCTTCATTAAACTATTTGTTGCTTGAGCACCAAGTCTTGGTTGACAATAGAACAATCGGATCTCTGTATGGCTAGAGGTTCTGACCTTCAGATATTTGCTCTCAGGTAAATATACTTTTTAACAAAAGGCTCAAAAGACCACTGGCAGTATTGTGATGATCCTCTGCCCTATTTGATATTTATCCCTCAACCTCACTAGTCACTTTATTTCTTAAGATGCTCACCTGTCAAATATTAGCACTTGGATTTTCCTCCACTATAAAAATGACAGCACCAATAATTTCATTCTAAAGTCAAATAGTACAGCACAAATCATTAGTTTATGCTGATGGTCATTTATGCTGATTATGTTATCTATACTAATCCCATTTCCCTGCACTTGGTTAGAAGATTTCTTTGTCTTGGTAATTGAAATGCTGATCTAGATACTCATTTGACTCGAGTATCTGCCTTCAGGGACCATTGCAAATTCCAATCATCTTTAGGATGGGGAAAAACTTGATATCCTCTAAACTCCTATCCTTACCCTAATCAGATGCTCTTTAGCCTTGGGTATATCTGTTACCTAACCCAGGGCCCTCAGTTCTTTATACTTCTCTAGGTTTCGCCACCGTTCCAAGGAGAACAAGCAACCAAAAGGCTCCATCCCAGGCAACATTCTAGCATAACCTTCTGTACCCTCTTCAGTTTAATTACATCTTTCCGGGAGAGTGGTCATTTGAACTATACAGGCAGTCCCTGGGTTACGAACAAGTTCCGTTCCCGAGTCCATCTTTAAGTCAGATTTGTACACAAGTCAGAACAAGTATATCTGGTATCATTTAGCATCAGTTAATCAAACATTTGTCTTAGTATATAGTATGTATTTTACCTTTCTATGCATATAAAACACTTAAAAAATGCCTGTATTCCAATAATTAAACTGCTGCATTGCTTAGTAATATTTGTAGCTTTCACCAGGGCAGGGCCTTTCACATGCTCCATTATTCTCACTTTATCCTTTAAAATTGTTCTGATCACTGACCAACTGCAGGCTAATGCTTTCCAATGACGTTTCACCTCTATCCAAACGCTTTATTATTTCAACTTTATTTTCCAATCATGATCTCTTCCCATCAATGGAACAGAAACACTGCAGATGGCGGGTCCCGGCCTCCGCCAGCTCACGAGGTCTGCTGGGTCCTAAGGGCCATCGTACTGAATTCCCTGGGTCCTAAACTCCACTGCAGGTTAGATGGGACAAGTGGGGGCTGTGCTAGGGTTGGGTATTTGATCCTCCTCAATATTCCATGTGGGAATTTAAACTGGAGATGGCAGTGTTGTTTAAAAAAAACGAGTTCAAGTTGCGAGCTCGACATCAACCCGGCGTGTTCGGGAGCAGTCTGTCACTGGTTCGAACTTGGGAACCTCCTTCTCGAGGCCGGCACTGAACTCACTGCGCCACCAGCCGACTGGAAAAGGGGGGTAGTCAGGGTGAATCTTGCTATGAGAAATTTAAGCCAAATACAAAGTTACACACTCACAGTGTCAACAGCAATGACTTAAAATGGCAGATGGCATTCCCCTTCCTCAGATTGTAAATACGAGTTGTTTGTAAGTCGGACATTCGTAACTTGGGGACTATCTGCACATAAAACTCTAGCTGTGGCCGAAGCACAGCTTCATAATGTTTTTAACTACACTTTTCCCTTAAATCTTAGAAACTGCCCTATGTTCCAAACCCCATCTGACATTGGAAATCACCTATATTCTGCTTTTACGTCTTATCTACCACCATTGACTCCTTCAGGGATTCCTGGACAAGGCCCGTTCTGCCACACTCCCTAGTGCACAACCATTTATTGCATTATTTGTATTCTCATTGATTGCACCCCTTTGCACTTAGCAGGATTATATTCCATCTATTATTGATCACGCATTTTTAAAATATCATAAGCAGCTTCAAGCCAACCTGATGAGTGATCTGATAAGATCACTGAGGGAAAAAAGAGTCCCTGGAGTCCACCTGTATACTCTATGAAATTTTACAGCTTAGAAGACTTCATTGGTTTATTATGCCCAAATCAGTTTTTTATTTTAACTGTTGGCTCATAAATACACTGCAAGGTTTGTAGAAAATGGTTCCATGCATCATCTCTACCGGTTTTTTACGATTGTTTCTAAAATAACATTTCAAGGATGCAAAAGATTAAAAGAGACTCAAAAGGTAACTAAAAATACTCTGTGCCTTAGAATTTAAATCTACTGTTCAAACCATATTTAATGTTGTAGTGCAGAGATGATTACAATGTTTTTTTTTCATGCAAAAAGAGACTAAAAAGGACTGCCCATATAAAGATTAACTGCAAAAAAAAAATAAGAACAAGGGAGAAAGTATTACAAATACCTTTAAGAACATTTCCATCTTTGGAGGAAAAAACTTAAATCCTTCTTTTACACCAGGATTTCTTTTCAGGAAAGAACCAGTGGCAACTCTTCTGCAGACCCACTCAATTGGAATCATGTGACAATTCGCAGCAACAAATGCTGTTTCTCCACACTGCTTCTCAAAAGCAGTTTTTATCCCTTTGAACAATGGGAATAATCAGCATGTTAGCATAGCAATTTGTGCAAATGTTCTACAGCATCTGTGATCATCCAGAGTTCAATTCCCACTGCTGTCTACAAGAAGTTTGTACATTTTCCCAGTGAGTTTCCTCCTAAATTCAAAAGTAATTTGATTTAGGGTTTAGAAGTTGTTGGTGTTAGAGGCATAGTGACCTGTGCAGGCTGCCTTCAGCATAATCCTCAGATGTGTTGGTTACTGATGCAAAAAGCAACACATTTCACTATGTTGCAAATGCCGTATGTGACAAGTAAGCTAATCTTCAAAAATAAGCAGCAAGACACTCCTCTACTCAGTTGTAGTTAGAAACAGGTTCCCTGGGCCATTACTTCTACACCAACCATGATGCCTGTTGATAACAATCCTACTTTACTGTATTCATTCCATGTTGCTTTAAGCCCTGCTCATTCAAGTAGTAGCCCAAGCGACTTAAACATTACTGTTCTTGCCCCCAATACCTCCAGATGCCTACAAAAATCTACCCCTGCAGACTCCTTATAAACTCCTCCCATTCATCTTGAACCTACATCTTCTAGTTTTAGATGCCCTTGCCATTGAAAAAAGTTACTGGCGATCTTACTTAGCCACGCCTTTTAATTTTATACACTTAATCCCCATCACCTTTCAGCTTTCTTCACTCCAAGGAAAACAGACCTAGCCTATCCAATTGCTCCTGATAACTCAAGACTTGCAATTCAGGCAAACATCTTGTGAATCTCTTCTGCATCCTCTCATTAACTTCCTACAGTGTGCTGACCAGAACTCTAAATGAAGTCAAACCAATGTCTTGGCTGATGAGGCAAACTTATCATACAGATTGTTCATCACCCCGTGTATTTTCATTTTCAGGGAGCTATCTAGTTTTAACAAAGGTCTCTTTTGTTCTTACCAGCCTCCTGCAGTAGTCTGAAGACAGACACGGTAGTTTTGGTAGAGATAGCAGCCTTGCCAACCATTTGGTCCTTCCTGGCTGCATTTCCAGCTGTAATCTGGTCCTTGGATTTGATCAACACTTGTCCTGGACAATCCAGTAGTTCATACACTTCCTTGGTCTTTCCTTCATTCAGCTTTTTCCCTATTTTATGTTCTGAAATTTTTTTTAAACTTTAAATGTTTAAAAAGATCATTGGATGAAATTGAAGAAACAGTCTTACAGTCAAGAAAAACAGTCCATTTAACAAGGTGTTGCACTTTCATACTTACAGTGTTTAAGTAAGAGGAAGGAAATCAGTGGGTAGGGAAAATTGCTACTCTTGCCCCTATACCTCTTCCCTCACTACCATTCAGGGACCAAAACAATCCGTCCAAAAGGAAACTTCACTTAGCAAAAGGCAGGATCTTCCAATGGCTAGCCATTTCAATTTGACTTCACATTCCCATTCTGGCATATCTATCCACGGCCTCCTCTACTGCCATCATGAGGCAAAACTCAAGTTGGAGGAGTAACAACTCATTATGTCAGCCTCCAACCCAATGGCACGAACATCAATTTATCCATCTTCTGGTAATCTCTCCCCCCAACTTCCTTCTTTTCCTATTCCCCATTCTGGGTACTCTCCCACCCACCCTTTCACCTCATCTCCATGTGGTTCCCCTCCTCCTTTCATTTCTGGACCACTGACCTCCAATATTATTTCTTCAGCCCTTTGACAATAAACTGGACTGGTCAAAGAACACTGAGGCTGTCTACAAGAAGGGTCGGAGCTGTCTCCATTTCCTGAGGAGACTGAGGTCCTTTAACATCTGCCGGACAATGCTGAGGATGTTCTGAGTCTGTGGTGGTCAGTGCTATCATGTTTGCTGTTGCGTGCTGGGGCAGCAGGCTGAGGGTAGCAGACACCAACAGAATCAACAAACTCATTCGTAAGGTCAGTGATGTTGGGGGCGGGAGGGGGTGGAACTGGACTCTGACGGTGGTGTCTGAAAAGAGGATGCTGTCCAAGTTGCATGCCATCTTGGACAATGACTCCCATCCACTCCATTATGTACTGGTTAGGCACAGGAGTACATTCAGCCAGAGACTCATTCCACCGAGATGCAACACTGAGCGTCATAGGAAGTCATTCCTGCCTGTGGCCATCAAACTTTACAACTCCTCCCTCGGAGTGTCAGACACCCTGAGCCAATAGGCTGGTCCTGGACGTATTTCTACTTGGCACGATTAACTTATTATTAATTATTTATGGTTTTATATTGCTGTATTTCTTCACTATCCTTGGTTGGTGCGTCTGTAATGAAACCCAATTTCCCTCGGGATCAATAAAGTATGTCTGTCTGTCTTACCACTTCCATCTATTCCCACTCCACCTTATTTCACCTATCATCTGTCTGTTTGAACCCCCCCCCCCACCTTCTTATTCTGGTTTCCTAACCTTCCTTTCCAATCCTGATAAAGGGTCTCAGTACAAACTGGTGTTATTCCCCTCCATCGACACTACCTGACTCGCTGAGTTTCTCCATCATTTTACTGCCAGCATCTGTAGAAGCTTGTGTTTAAAATAGCCAAATCATTTTTTAAATAATTTCAGGCCGTTTAAGCCCTGCACTCTAGAGTCGCTCTAGCTGGATTGGTAATAGCTGTTGGTCGAGACAGTTTCCCAGGACAGCCTCAACTTTCAAGGTATGCGCCAGAGAGCAGTCCAAGACAACATTAAAGTTTGCAAAACTTTTCTCCTCTTCCTTTGCGTTTCAACAGAATCTCCTCCCACAAAATTGAGAGAGCAGACCACTCAACTCAAGACAGTTTCTATCCCGCTGTTATCACTTTTGTACGGACCTATCATATGAACTCAATCGCTCAATTTACTTCGTTGTAGTCCTTCTACTGTTTTTGTCTACTTGTACTTTCCCTTTAACCACAACATAATCAGTATTTCGTTTGATTTTTTAACTACCTTTGTTAACTTGCGCACGGCAAACAATGCACAACCTTCTAGTTGTACATATGACAATACAGTAACCAATTATCAAAAGGTGGCACATTGCGAAGGAGAAATTATCAAACAGGAAAACTTTTTCATTTACCTTCAATGTTCTCCATCTTGCGTAAAATTTACAACTCTGAAACATTAAATCAAATCAAAAAATTATTAACTGCGCGCGCATTTCGCAACCCACGGAACATTCAGACTGCTAATGTTCACACACTTTTCAATCAAATCTCACGATTGCGACAAAGCAAAATCCGCAAACGCCCGGCCAGCAGCCTACGAATAAAGGAGCAGGTCGGGGTTTATCTAAAATACAAATAAATGGAGCAGCAGATGCAGCAGGCCCTCCCACCCCGACATCAGCACGTGGAAGAGGACGCGGGGCGGCAGGCCCTCCCGGCCCGAGTGGCATTACCTACCGACAAGCACCACTAGACTCCCGGTTGTGGCAGCACAGGGCGGCACGGTTTAAATGTGCGGGAGCCGGGGAGGGGGAGGGGAGAGCCCGCCGACCCGACAGGGAGGGGCTCTGCCAAAACACGGCTGTGTGGGGGGGAGAAGAGGCGAGAGTTTCGGGAACAAAAGCAACTCGTGCGGGAAACGGTTGAAATTGAGGGTAGAAGAGGTTATTGATTTTTTCTAAAGAGTTCTGATTCTGAATCGGAAGTACAGTAGCAAAAGTCAGAGTTTCTTTGGCATTCATTCGCGCCGAGTGCTCCCGCAAAGAGTTGGTGCAGTCCAGCTTCCTGGGCCGCGCATGCGTCGTGGGGGCGGGAACAGCGGGCAAACTCTCTTCATAACAGAACGCGCGAGTGTCGGTCCGGTTGGGCAACTATCTGTGTGTGTTTTATTTTCCCCCTCTCCCGGTAGTTGCCGTCAGAGTCGCAGAGGTACTACTCTGGGAGGGAGGGAGGGAGGGAGTTGGGCGAAGTTATGGAGTTTGAAGAGTCGGGCATCGGTGAGGAGTGCGGCGTGTTCGGTTGTGTGGCGGCCGGCACGTGGCCGACCCATCTGAACGTCCCGCACGTTATCGCCCTGGGACTGGTAGCGTTGCAGCACAGGTAAGCGCTGGCCCAGCCCGGTCCCTCTCTGCTGCAGATTGCAAAATGAGCCTCTGCAGACGGATGCGCTCATTCTGTAGTTTTACAGTGGGGAAATGCCCTTCTGATATCTGTTTTCTTTTTGTTCCAGTCTTTGCACGAACTCGTTAGGTTTTGCAGTTGTTGGAGATCCCGAAACCAAACCAGACTGTAAGGTTACGTAATTAATCGGGTGGCGTGTGTAGGCAGAGAAACTTTTCAAGCCTTAAAACCTTCTGGTTGATCTTCTTGATGCTATTTAATTATATGGGGCGGGTAGTTTTTTTCCGAGTTATATATTTTCACTGCAAAAGCAGTCACGCATGTGCTGAAATTCGATCAAAAGCAGATCCAACAACCTTTGTGGAAAGAGGAAGTAGAGGTAATGTTATCTCTGGACTAATTTGACATTATTGAATGTGGCATTAAAACTGGCTGTACTTTGCCGGTATTTAACGCCAGGGGAAAAATTAACTGCTACTATTTGCGAACTGAGTGGTTTGTTCAGTGAAAATCAGCTTCCTATAAACTTATTCCACATTTGTCAGTGCAGTAGCAATATTAAATATTTGCAGTAAAATGCATTTAAACATTTTGGCCCCTTGGTTGAATCTATTGCAACTCGTTCATACTGTTAAATGCAACAAAGTTAACAGCTTCAAGCACCGTTTTCCTGCCCTATCCCTACATCCTTTAACTGAATGGGGGAGTTTTATTAAGTTAGTGCAGTTTCATACACTTGCAGTGCCAGTCCTGTGTATATAAAGAAAGTTGCATTCCGGTGTTTGGATGAAAAATTTCCCTTACAATTAAACTAATTTTTATGGTCTGTTTTCCGGAGCAATGTTCTGACCACGTGTATTAGATCCCTCCTATGTAATCTAGTTATTGATCATGTGGAACATACTATTTCAACCAAATAGTTCTCTACACACAAGCTTTCTCTCACACAAATATCTTAGATTTATCCTTGTATTTTCTCTTGTTCTTTATTTCCTTCACTAACGGGATGTATGTCTTGCACAAAGGACAGTTGTTATGGTTTCTGGACGTTTGGTGCAGCAAGATTTAGACAACTTCCAAGTAAGGGCCAAGTAGTAAGTAACATGCATCCCTCAGAAGTGGTAGACAGTGACCATCTCCAAAAAAGCATGATCACCTACCTTCAAAGTTCAGAGTGAGTTTATTGTCAAAGAACAGATATGTCACCATATACAACCCTGTGATACATTTTCTTGTGGGCATACTCAATAAGCCTAATAACTGTAATATAATCAACGAAACACCACACCAACAGGGTAGACAGCAAGGATGTAAAAGAAGACAAATTATGCAAATTCAAAGCAAAAGAATAATAAATAAATAAATAGCAATAATTATTGAGAACATGAGATGAAGAGCCCTTGAAAGTTAGTCTGTAGGTTGTGGGAACAGTTAAGCAATGCGGCAAGTGAAGTGATTTACTCTGCTTTAACAGCATTTACTACTAAATCGTTCACTGTGAATTGTCTTGATTGTATCTTTCTCTCAAAGCTCAACTAGATCAGCTGCATAAATACTCAGGCTAAAATAATCACAAATTACTTGCCTTCTGGTTACTCAGAACCTATCCAGCATTTAAAAGCCGGAAATCAAGAACATAGTAGGATTTCCTTCACTTGACTGGTTGAGTACCGTTTCTGCAACATGAGGAAGCTCACTCCCATCCAGAATAACAAAGCCTGGTTGATGGTCATTCCAGCACCATCTTAAATGTTCAATTTCCATCAGTGATACATTAACTTCTACGGTAGCCACTTTATTAGGGACACTTGTACACATCATTAATACAAATATCTAATCAGCCAAACAAGTGGCAGCAATTCAATGCATAAACACATGCAGACATGGTCAAGAGCTTCACTCGTCATTCAGACCAAATATTTGAATAGGGAAGAAGTGTGACCCAAGTGACTTTGACCATGGAGTGATAGTGTCAGAGATGAGGTGATTTGAGTATCTCAGAAACTGCTGATCTGGGATTTTCATCACAACAGTCTCTAGAATTTACAGAGAGTTATGCAAAAAAACATCCAGTGAGCAGCAGTTCTGTGGGTGAGAAAGACAGTTAATGAGAGAGGTCAGAGGTCAAGGCCAGACTAGTTCAAACTGACAGGAAGGTGACAGTAACTCAAGTAACCATGCATTGCAACAGTGATGTGTAGAAGAGCATCTCTGTACACACATGTCGAACCTAGAAGAGGATTTGGCTACAGCAATAGAAGACCACAAACGTACACTCAGTGACCATGTAACAGAGCTTTATTGACATTGCTGAGGACAAAGATATTGCAATGCTACTTCATTCAATGCAAAGCAGCATAAAAGCACATTAACTAAATTTAAAATAATGTTAGTTATTTAGAGTGATATCTGAGTTACAACTGAATTAGAAACAAACAGCTCTAAAATTAAAAGAAACAGTGGCTACACCATTCAAGTGTTGCACATGCCCATGTTATAAAATATAATGATTAAAAGTTAAATAGAATCAAGGGGACACATGAGAGCTTAGTGTGGTTAGTAAATTGCTTTACAGTACCTGCAATCCTTGTACCAGTTGATCTAGTTGTTCAATTACTGCTGCTGCCTGTAAAGAGTTTGTATGTTTTCTCCGTAACTGTTTGGGTTTCCTCTGGGTGCTCTGGTGTCCTCCCACAGTCCAAAGATGTGCCCGTTTGTAAGTAAGTTGGTCTTTGTTAATTGTCCCATAATTAGGCTAGGAATAAATTGGCAGTTGCTGGGCTGTGTGGCTTGGAAAGCTAGAAGGTTCTACTCTGCACTGTATCGCAATAAGTAAAATTATGCCCACGTATTGTACGTAGAGGTTGCCCATAGTGCCTGTGAACTATGGGTGGATGGAGGGGCATTGCTCAGTTGCACGGTAGCCGTGGGGGGGGGGGGGAGTGAAAGCTGCTTTTCAGTCTGAATGTTCATGCAGAGATATCCCTGTACCTCCTGCCAGATGTTAGGAGATTGAACAGGTTATTGCTGGGGTCAGATGAGATTACGATTTTTCCGAGCCTGCTGTAGACATTGTGAGTTGTAGATGGTTTCCATATAAGACCATAAGACATTGAAGCAGAATTAAACCCATCAAGTCTGCTCTGCCATTCAATCTTGGCTGATCCTTTTTGTTAATCTCCTCCTCAACCCCAGTTCCCAGCCTTCTCCCGGTAACCTTTGATGCCATATCCAATCAAGAACCTGTCAATCTCTGCCTTAGATACACCCAGTGACCTGGCCTCCACAGCTGCATCTGGCAACATATTCCACAAATTCACCACCTTTTGGCTAAAGAAATTTCTCCACATCTGTTTTGAAAGGGCGCCACTTTATCCTGAGGCTGTACCCTCTTGTCCTGAACTCCCCCACCATGGGAAGCATCCTTTCCACATCTACTCTCTCTAGGCCATTGAACATTCGAAAGGTTTCAGTGAGATTCTCCCCCCCCCCCCCCCAATCTTTCTGAATTCCAGCAAATACAGGCCCAGAGCCATCAAACATTCCTCGTATGATAACCCTTTCATTCTTGGAATCATCCTTGTGAACCTCCTCTGGACCCTCTCCAATGCCAGCAACATCTGAGGGGCCCAAAACTGTTCACAATACTCAAGGTGAAGCCTCAACATCGCATTCTTGTTCTTGTATTCTGGACTTCTTCAGATAAGTGCTAAATGGCATTTGCTTTCCTCACCACTGACTCAACCTGCAAGTTAACCTTCAGGTTGTTCTGCACGAGGACTCCCCAAGTCCCACTGCATCTCAGATTCCTGGATTTTCTTCCTGTTTAGAAAATAGACGGCACATTTATTTCTACTGCCAAAGCACATGACCGTGCAATTTCTAATGTATTTCATTTGCCACTTCCTTGCCCAATGTCCTCCTGCATCCTACCTGTCTCCTCAACGCTACCTGCCCCTCCACCAATCTTCGTATCAGTTGCAAACTTGACAACAATGCCATCTATTCCATTATCTAAATCATTTATATACGGCATAAAAAGTGGTCCCAACACTGACCATTGTGGAACACTGCTAGTCGCTGGCAGCCAACAAGAAGAGGATCCTTTTATTCCCACTTGCTGCCTTCTATCAATCAGCCAGTGCTCTAACCATGCCAGTAACTTTTTTTTGTAATACCATGGGCTCATAACTTGGTAAGCAGCTTCTTGTGTGGTACCTTGTCAAAGGTCTTCTTAAAATCCAAATATACAACATCTACTGTATCCCCTTTATCTATCCTACTTGTAACCTCCTCAAAGAATTCCAACAGGTTCATCAGGCAAGATTTTCCCTGAAGAAAACCATGCTGACGGCCCATTTTGTCCTTTGTCACCAAGTACTCCATCACTTCATCCTTAACAATTGATTCCAACATCTTCCCAACTACTGAGGTCAGGCTAACTGGTCTATAATTTCCTTTCTGCTGCCTTCCTCCTTTCTTAAAGAATGGAGTGACACTTGCAGTTTTCCAGTCCTCTGGCACCATGCCAGAGTCCAATGAGTTTTTGAAAGATCATTTCTAATGCCACCACAATCTTTAACGCTATCTCTTTCAGAACCCTAGGGTGCAGTTCATCTGGTCCAGATGACTTACTAACCTTTAGGTCTTTCAGATTTTTGAGCACCTCCCTTGTAATAGTAACTCTACCCACTTCTCTTCCTTCACATGCTGCAACATCAGGCATGCTGCTGGTGTCTATATCTGGTAATTGTATCCCATTAATGTTCTGTGTAGTCCTGATAACTTGTTATGCTTTTTGGTTGATCTTACTGCAGCTAGTGTACCATACTGCCATGCAGTAGGTCAGCATGCTCTCAATTACACATCGGTAAAAGTTTATCAGTGGCTTTTGGGGATGATTTGCTTTCTTTAAACTCCTAAGATAATATAGGTGCTGCTGAGCCTTCCCTGCTATCAAGGAAGCTCTGCTGTGATGTCCACTCCCAAGAAGTTGATGCTGGAGACCCTTTCCACTGCTTCATCGTGGTAAAGCTTGTAAAGAATGATCAGGTACAAGAGGTACCCAAGTGTATTTCAGTTATTTACTTAATAGAACCATCCCAAATCTGTGTTCTGTAATGCCACAAAGGGCAAAGGCATAGGTACGTAAAAACACCACAGCTTTCCGATTCTCTACAAGTTGTACGTTATGTTGACTTAGAAGTGAATCGTAATTCCTTCGTGATTGCTGGATCTAAGTCTTGGAATTATCCAACAAACAGCTTTATGGAGTACTTTAACCAGAAAACTACAACAGTTATAGAAAGTGGTTGCCACCAGCTTTTCAATAGGAATTGGCAATAAATATTGACCTTGCTACTAATGTGTGGATGACTTGTCCAGTATCAAAACAATTTTCCTCTTGAATTCCATGTTTCTAATTTGGTGTGTGCATTTCACACAGTTCCGTGTAGCGAGTTTGATGTTATGTTCACTATGAGTACATATTTCAAATAAAATATTTACTGGGAGGATGTACTGGTGAGGACTACTTTGGATCAAACTCTTGGTGCTGTGGAAGAGCTTAAGGACTAGAATCTTTCATGCCAAGGAAAAACTCCCAGCACAGATTCCTTGCAGTGCTTCTACTAAAAGTCAGGTGTAACATGCTAAATTATAAGAAAAAATAAATCAAACACTGAATGCAATTCATTTTATTTTTGTTTCAGTTAACCTTGCAATAGTACCGATGGACTGGAAATGCTCCTAATGCCAGTGTAATTAATAAGTTAAACATTGTTTAGCAATGTTTGATTGCATCACAGGTAGTTTCGTTCTTGTATCCTCCACATTCCTATTTGAAAATCTATTCAAAGGTTACACAAATACTGTTCCTGACTGACTTGTTCTTTCTAGGCAATTAATTCTGCAAAACAAATTTTTCCGTTACAGTTTGCTTCCTAAGTGCTTTCATACCCCTAACTGTTCACTCCTTTTCTTCCCTTCAGACATTCCAAATCCTCTTTCTATTGAAAAACATTTGGAAATTTGCCTTAGAAATGCACTACAAAGATGCATCAGTTTTTGTTTGATAATAAGAAATAAGTTGTGATATTTGTTGCTCTATGACAAACATTGTTATCTGAACAGAACTGAAGCCAAGGAGACCAGTTAATATGGACAGGTTTGTGTCTGTTCAGTGACTGGTATTGTAGATCTTCAGCATTCAATTTAAGTTTTGCTCTTAGCAACATTCAGTATCTTTGCAAACTCTAAAGGCAATTTTGGGTCCTTCTTGGAACTTCTATTTTCACTTTTATAAGAATGGTAGAATTTAGGCAGAATAAGTCTTAATACAGAAAAGCTGCTGTCAATTCCAGAGCAATTGTACAAAAGAACAAATGAAGAGGAAGCCAAAGATCAGAGTCTGGATTGGAAAGTTTGCAAATTCTTGCAGTGGAATGTGAGATAGAAGTGGGAAATGGCTTCTGATTTCAGCAGGGAGCAGTCAAATTTTCATGTATTAACTATTATCAAATTGACCACATTTTCTACTAACTAATCAGATCCAAATTAGAAGAAACTTCAGACAGTGTTTTTGATTAATGTAACCAATGCTTGTCCTTGCTGGTATGTGTATTGCAGATACACATACCTTAAACAGTGTTCATTTTGCAAGTAATAATTTCAGTTTTTGCAGTGTACTGCTGCTCCATAATTCTGATTCTGAAATTTCATTTTCAGAGATAACGGGCATTGGTGTTGGAAAGAATGAATGATGGATAGTGATGCAGAGAGAGTAAATGATTAAAGTGGTGGTGCTGTCTGAATGAGAATTGTAAAAGCCAGTGATGTGTGAGCAGGAGTTATGGAATGAAGTCTGAAATATTAGAGGACTTACTGGAAATGTGATGAGAATCAATGTTCGCAGATATTAATTTTTATAATATGGGGACAGGCCAAGAAAACTTTCAAATGGTGAATGGAATGCCGGACTTTGTCTCAAAATAACAAATCGAAGCCCTGATTAGACTGCATTAACCATGCTTAATATTCATAATACGTATCTGTATGTTTCAGCTAAGGTTGCTTATATATGGGAAACTATTTTGGTGCACATTCTGATTTGAACATACCTCATATCTACCTCATTAATTTTGCAGAATACCTGTAAAGGCAAGTTCACTGTGGTGTTTGTTCATCATGTTGAAATTGAAGCATTAGTGTAAAGCTTTGTGTAAAAAATGATTGAGAACAAATGTTAAGCATATTAATATGAAATTTAAGTGTATATTTACTTGGAATAGTTCTCTATCTCCTTGTTGAACTAGGATGTTCGAAGTTAGTTAAATATATTAGGGTTATACAGAGAAAGGGGTTACTGACACTAAGACCTGATAGCCTGATGGTTATCCAGTGAAAAACCAACTGTGTAACAATGTTGTTTGCTCTTTGCTAGATTAAACCCATTTATCAAGAACTGTGTGATTTATTTGCACTACAAAGTTCATTGTGTTACTTACAAAGAGCACATTTTTGTGTGTTAATAGTTTAATCTATTCCTATTAAAATAAAGTTGTAAAATAATTGATTTCCTTCTGAAATGTCTTCTCTGTTATCCCTCTTACCTGAGTAAATTTTCTCCAGATGTAATAATTAATTTTGTTGTCTTTTTATTGAGTAAACTGCATTGATTATTATTTCAGATTTCCAATGTCAGAAAAAACAGCTGCAGTACTGTTGCTTTTAATTTATTAGCCTGAATTTAATCTCAGTTGTATAAACCAAATGCAATGCAAGATACACCGGTGTCTTATTTTCAAGGCAGTAGCGAGGAATACTATTGTCTAGCAAGAGAAATCAAACTTCCTATAGCAGATAAAAAATAATAAGTAATCTATCTATGAGCTTTTGGGTATTACACTGTATTGCCAATCTCAGGTTTGTAATACTGCAAACTAAGAGATTGTTGAGAAATGATAAAATTGGCTATTGTGTGGTATTTTGCCAGATATAACAAACAGGTACAGAAGCAGTACTGCATGCATGAGATATTCGGAATATTTGTTTACATTGGAGAGTTTTTTGATAGAAGATCCTCTTGGAAAAGAAGTAACTCCTGTGTGTTAATTGTACATTATATTTTTTATTAGTGGCTTGAATTTCTACTTAAAACTCTAAAGTTATGGAGTGATAGAGGGTAATTGCTTTCAGTGTAAAAACACTTGATCTCATTTCTAAACCATGTACTTATTATAATTATTGTTGAAACTTTCAAAAATATTTTACAGAGGTCAGGAAAGTGCTGGAATTGTGACAAGTAATGGGAGCTCCTCACCATCATATATGACACACAAGGTATGTCTTAGATGTTACATCATATTGATCTTTACAATATAAAGTAGTTAATTTAGTAAATTTTATTTGTTTACTCAATATAAAAACTAATTTCATTTTTCTTTGGGGCATTGAGGAATGAAAATTGTAGAAGTTAACGTGTAGAAATTGTCTGAGTTTCGGGCGTACATAGCTTATATATAGTGGTCTTAAAAGTTGAGCAATTGTATTCACTGTTGCCTAACTGCTCACCCAGTAGAAGGTCGGTCACCTGGCCAGGCTCATTGCCCAACACCAGGTCAGATGCAGCTTCTCTTGTTGGACTATGTAGGTATTTATTAAAGAAAGCCTCCTGATGCACCTAACAAGTTCTGCCCAATTTAAAGGTTTTTCACTAAGACGGGGATCTTTTACATCTGTGCTGCGGCTCCCTGTTGCTTTGGGAAATAATTGGTCTTTTGCAGCATCCGCGCCCATGGGGGCCAGGTTGAGGGAGGCTTAAAAGCAAGGCTGTTTAGTTCGAATAAAGTTATTCGACTGCAGTTTACTGACTGCGTGAGCACACCGCTACAACGAGTTTTTATCGCTATTAATATACGTCACCACTGCCAATACCTGACACCCGTCAGTGCGCGATTTCTTTAATTTTTCGATCCAAGGTAGGCCAACTATGGAGAATTCTAAAAAAAGAAAAGTGACTGAAGAAAGCAGAACGTTTAATGATACGTGGACAGATTCATTTGCTTTCACTGTTGACGAGACTGGTTTACCGGTATGCTTAATATGCAATGAGAAACTAGCAAACAACAAAAAGTCAAATGTTGCAAGGCATTTCTAGAATAAACATGCAGCCTTTGCTCAAAAATATCCGGATGGAGATGAGAGAAAAAAAGCCGTTTCGGAACTGATGCGGAAGGTTGATCTGAGCAAAAATCATTTCAAGCAATGGATGAATCAGTTCTTCCTGTGACCCAGCAGAGTTTACATACCGGCAGAACAACGCTATTTGTTCAATATCACGTCTTTAGACTCGTCACAGGCAATCGAGTAGGCCACAGCTGAATTGGTGTCTTTAATTTGCTGTCTTGTGATGTCTTCTGCCATTTTTATGGTTCTGTCTTTGACAGTCTTTGCAGAGAGGGGCATATCCCTGATTTTCTGCACAATTTCACTCTTGTTTTTAAAGTCTGTGAATAGATGTTCTGAAATCTTAATGAAAGATTCTTTTATATATTCACCATCTGTAAACTGCTTCCCGTGCCTGACCAGTTCCTGAGCAGCAATATAACTAGCGTATGTCGTTGGTTTTCCGGACAGCAGACCTTGAAGATGTTGCCCGTCAGAAGGCCGTTCTTGCTCAGAATCACAAATGGAGTGATATTGAAAACCTCCTAAGACCGGACAATCTTGTGTTCGAAACATGGAATGCTATCCCCGACATTTATGTAAACATTAAAAAGTATGCGCTTGGAGTCCTGTCGATCTTTGGATCCACATATGTATGTGAGCAGGTGTTCTCCAACATGAACTTTATTAAAAACAAACATCGTGCACGCCTCACAGATGACAGCTTGCGATCCTGTGTAAAGATGAAGGTGACGTCATACAGCCCTGATGTGCAGATGCTGTGCGCTGAGGTCCAGGAGCAGAAATCCCATTAACCAAGTATGATACATATTTTAATTGCCTATTATTTTAGGCATATTCATCTTTTTTCATTGTTCAGTGAAATAGTCCTTTTATTTTTCAGGTTGAGTGCTGGCTGACGTTATTTTTGGTTTGCTGCTGGTGGAAAATTTAAGTTCAGCGTTTTTCATAAATGCAAGAAGAACTCAAATAGACATTGAGTATTTTACTTAAAAGTAACCTTCAACCCAACGTCTTTTTTTCGGAGTTCAAAATGTTTTTGTTGCATGCAGAAATGTAATTTCGTTTTCTCTGCAGGAGTTCATCAATTTCATAAATGCAACACATTATAGTTTGTTTATACATAGCATAAAGGCAAAAAAAACGTTGTATGCAGTGTTATTTCATTTTAAATGTCAAACGGGTTTTGTGGGTCCCAGTGTTTTCTTTTCTGTGGGAAATGGGTCCAAGTGGCTCTTTCAGTGGTAAAGGTTGCTGACCCCTGCACTAAGAAGTCCCAGTTTATATTAAGGAAGTTGTAGTCCCCCATGACAACTACCCTATTTTCACATGTAAGAGAAAATTTGCAGAAGGTGGAAATCCAAGCAAATGCACAGAATGCTGGATGAACTCAGTAAGCCAGGCAGCATCTACGGAATGGAGTACAGCTGACATTTTGGGCCAAGACCCTTCAGTAGGACTGGAGACTTAATCTTTTCAATGATTTCAAGTTCTCTGGCCCCGATCACCTTATTTTTGGGCTCCTCATCTTTTATTTTCTAGTCCTGATGTCTAGTCTTGGCCCAAAATGTCGACAGTTTACTCTTTTCCATAGATGTTACCTGGCCTACTGAATCCCTCCAGAATTCCCATATTTTTACGCTGCTGTCCAATGTTCCGGTGGCTCATTTTTTTTCTGGGGGAGGGGTTCTGTAGCACAATCCCATCAGAGTTCTTGCACCCTTCTTATTTTTGTGTTCTATCTATATAGACTTATGTCCCCTCTGAGGCAAGCTGTGATATTGTCGCTGATTAACAGTGCAACTTCCCCTCACCCCCTTTTTACCTCGCTATATATATTCTAAAACATCAAAACCCTGAGACATTAAGCACCCATTTCTGTCCCTGTCTGAACCAAATCTCTGTAATGGGCAAAACATTATGGTTCCATGTCCTGACACATGCTTTGAGTTCATCATTTTGAGGCTGTATTAGTTTCCTATTTCATAATAATTGAGGATTATGGACTACGTATTGATCGTGGAGTAGATTTATATAGGTCATTGGCCAAGTTGCTGTACTGTTCTATGTCCTCTCGAGAGTGGTGGAGGCTGTGGAGATTTGATTGAAGTTTATAAAAATGGGCCTGTACTCACTGGAGTTTAGAAGAATGAGGGGGAGCTTATTGAAACCTATCAAATATTGAAAGGCCTTGATAGATTGGATGTGGAGAGGATGTTTCCTGTGGTGGTGGAGTCTGATACCAGAGGGCACAGCCTCAATAGAAGTATGTCCCCTTAGAACCGAGATTGGAGGAGTTTCTTTAGGCAAATCTGTGGAATTCATTGCCACTGACATCTGTGGAGGCCAAGTCTTTGAGTTTATTTAAAGTGGCCATTAATAGGTTCCTGATTAGACAAGGCCTCGAAGGCTATGGGGAGAAGGCAGGAGAATGGGGTTGAGGGATAGTCAATCAACCATGATTGAATGGCGGAGCAGACCCTGGGCAGAATGACTTAATTCTGCTCCGATGTCTTATAGTCTAATTTTCAGTCAGCAATGAAACAAAAGATTTTGTTGTTGGCCTAAGGAAAAATGTTCTTCGAAAGACTTGAGTTATCTCTATGGCAAGCATTTTCTATTTTTCAACTCTTAATCAGTAGCAAGTTCAAGAGTTATAATAGCAATGCCTAGAAGCAAAAGGAAACATTTTAAGTTAATAGGGTTTCAAATGAAACTTGCCTCATTTAAAGATTGCAACTGATATGACATTAGTGCAACTTTTATTTCAATGAGATTATCTCTTTTTTTTAAACCCATGATATACATAGTCTGCTTAGTCTCAAAACTGCCATCCTAGGAAACAATTTGGAGAATTCACCCTGTAGTCCCTCCTTTGCAAATGTACTGTTACTCAAATGGGAAGATCACACCTAAATAGAATATTCTAATTCTAGTTTACATGCATTGCGGTTTTGTTTCACCAGGGCTCAAAGTTATTAGAGCAAGCCCTCACTTCTCTTGTACTGAAATCCCCTCACTAGCCAGACCATCATGCTGTTAGCTTTTCTCATTAGTTTCTGAACCTGTGCGTTAACCTTCAGTGATTTGTGTAGCATGCCTTGGTCCCTCTGATACCAATGTCTTTAAGTCTCTCATAATTTATTTTGTCTTTTTCTTCCTACCAAGGTGGATTACTTCATATTTTTCCACATTATGTTCCTTGCCCATTCACTTTGGATATCTAAATTATAGTACACATATCAAAATTAACTAAATTGTAATTTTGTAGGAATTTACTATGCCATCTAAAGCAAATCTGCAGAGTTCAAACCATTACATCTGTAAGTTGTGCAACTGTGATTAACATTGAGTCTAAATAAATACTTTCATCATGGAGGCCATAACTAAAAGATAAAGATCTCCAGGATGAATTTGGGTCTTTGTTCACTGGTTTAAAAAAATTCTTGCTATGTCCATGATCTATTATTTGCTTTCATCATGGGTTTTCTCAACTTACTCCTTGTTGCTTACCCAAAAATTCCCTCTCAGGTAAATGCAATTGCATGTGTTAGAGTAAATTGTAACAATAAATTTTATTACTGTTCTTTTAATTATTTGAAGTATTATTCAAATCCGTAGCTATTGACAGTATTTTGGAGTGGTGCTTCGCAGATTAGAAACACAACTTTGTGATAAATATGAATTGAATGCAGTTGCTTATGTTTAATTTGCAAAATACATTCAGAGAAACATTGTATCATTAATTAAGAGGATTTTTTTGTTCCCCTTTGAAACTGTGATAGTTTTTAACTCAACATTATGAAAATCAAGAGCAGTTCTAAAAAGTGTTTTTTTTTTGAATAGGGAATGGGTCTCGTAAGCAATAACTTTAATGAAGAACAGATAAAAAAGCTTCGCAGTGGAAATCTGGGTATAGGACATACGCGATATTCTACATCGGGTATTTCCGAGTTACAGAACTGTCAGCCATTCGTGGTGGAAACACTTCATGGAAAGATTGCTTTAGCTCACAACGGAGAATTGATCAATGCAAAACAATTAAAAATGAAGGTATGGCATTGGTCTAATTACATCTGTTGAAAAAACAATAAATGAAATTTATAAATAAATTTATTTAATATTAATTGTATTTTGAACTATTGTCTTTTAGTAAATGTTTACAACACAAATGATTATGGATGAATAATTGAGATAAGATCCAGGTCCAAACTTCATTTCCTGGTAAATACATTACTTAAGTATCACGTTTGTTTGCAAGTAGCACTTGCCTCATGTAAAGACAAGATTTTGTAACTGATGGAAATCCAGATCTGCATATACAAAATGCCGGAGAAACTCAGCAGGCCAGGCAGCATGACGGTTCAGGCTGAGACTGTTTTTCAGGACTGAGCTTGCCTTGTGTGATAGTATTTTCAGTGCAGCTTCCATTTCACAAACTTGAGCTCAAACAGTACTGATGTTCCATTTCTGTAGTGAGGTGTGCATAAGGTGGGAAATACAGTATTCTGACACAATTGAAGTTTCTGCTGGGGGGGGGGGTTGATGAGGCCAATGACTAATTGCTCAGCTGCTGTTTCTTGTCTAGCACACTTAACATGGCCTTGAGGTGTAGTACTGAAAATAATGTTTGGTATGATTTTGCACCTCATTATTATATTCATGTGTTTATGGTTGCTGAAAAATTAGAGCATAAAGGATCGCTTGGATTCAGGGAGACACCGCAACTAATGGTCTCTTCCTTGTTGAGAAGAGGCCTCTGTTGCAGTGTTCATGTGAGTCTCGTGTGATTGCCAGTAATTGCCTCGTGGTCACATGACCTTGTGCCGTTAAATAGATGAATAGTAAATATAACTCTTGTTGCTTCTGAAATATGGACATACAGTACACAGAAAACATTTGACATCCAAGGCAGCCAGTTATTGCACAGGTATGTATAGATGAAACAGAACCTCAAATTTAATGCAGCCAATACAATTCGTTTGCTTGGCTTCAATGTGGCAAATCATCAAGCAGTAGCCCCAACAAGGTTTGGATTTCTGCAATTCACTGGTATAGGTGCAGTCTGAATTGAAAAATCCACTGAGAAGACATCAACTCCGTTGCAAATTTTTCCACAAAACTTGTGGAGTGTTCAAGTTGGAGCATTGCCTATGCAAATATAATTCATGTTGTCACAGAGTTCTAGCTGCTCTGAAGGCATCCATCTAGATTATCAAGTCTGTCCTGGCTCTTGTAGAATAGTGCCATTTGCTTGTTTTATTCTCAGCCCTGTTAATTTTTTCCCTCATGCCTATCCAACTTTCTTTTGAAATCATTGATCATTTTGGCTTTCACCAACATTATAGATGAGTTTGACTAGATTATTCTACTCACTGCACTTCAGTAAAAAATTACTTTCTCAAAAGTCTTGAGTCTTTGTCTCTTAGCCCTTGCACTAGAAGCTTAAACGGAACAGATCTCATTTGCTGTCTTATCACAAACAGGTTATATAATCTTATCTCATAATCTCCATTACAGCTTTGATAAGTTATCTTGCTCTTGGATTGTCTGATATAGAGCTTAGAAGCTCAAGGTGATACTCAGATGTCATTCTTAAGGAAAATGTTAAAACATTGTTTTGCAAAACGCGGCAATTTCATTCCTTCTGCATAGCCTGCACTCTGATGGCATGAACATCAATTTCTTCAACTTCTTGTAGAGCCTCCCCTGATTTCCTCCTATTTTTTAATTCCCCATTCTGGTTATCTCACCTGCACGTCACCTCCCTCTGGTTACCCTCCTTCCCTTTCTTCCATAGTCCGCTGTCCTATAAGATTTCTTGCTCTTCAACCATTTATCTCTTCCATCTCTCCCCTCCCATCTTCTTATTATATTGCCTCTCCCCTTAACACCCATCTTCGCCTACATATGGTCTCGCCTTTCAACTGTCAGCTTGTTCTCCTCCTTCCTTCTTTATTTTCACCTCTACTCCCTTCTTTTCCAGTCCTAATTTAGGGTCTCATATGTCGACTGTTTATTTCCCTCTGTAGATGCTGCCTGATTTGCTGAGTTCTTCCAGCACTTTGTGTGTTGCTCAGGGTTTCCAGCATCAGCAGAATCTCTTGTGTTCATCAATTTAAGGAGATTTATTTAAATTTATTCATTGTAGGAATTGGATATATGGCTGAATCAAATGTTAAAATTTGCCATTGGATCAGTTACTTCCATGGAAGTTTCACGTTCTCCTTTATTTGGAATAAGCTGTTCTTTGAACTTGTTCCCCCAGAATTGATTAACATTACAAATAATTGTGTAAAGTAAAGAATCCCAAATAGTTTCTATATAATACGAGAACAAGCTCTTCAAGCTTTACCTGCAAGTTAATCGTGACTGATGTGTCCCAGGTCTCAACTCTTCTGGCAGTTCTATAAATTCCATATCATTCAAAAATTTATCTATGCACCCATTAAATACCTCCAGTGATGTAGCCTCCATAACTCTTTGCGTTAGAGAGATCTAGATAGTCAGGAGAACTTCCAGAGTATTCACTTTTGAATGAATACTCTGTCCCTTACCTTGTAACTATTCAATTTCATTCAAATTCTCCCACTAATGGAAACATTTTAACAGCCTCCTTAAGATATTATATGTTTCAATAAGAATACTCATAGAAATATAGAAAACCTACAGCACGATACAGGCCCTTCGGCGCACAATGCTGTGCCGAACATGTACTTACTTTTTACTTTACACATAGCCCTCTATTTTTCTAAGCTCCATGTACTTATCCACGAGTGTCCATTCCACGCACTCACTACTCTCTGTAAATAAAACTTACCCCTGACTTCTCCTCTGTACCAACTTCCAAGCACCTTAAAAGCACCCTCTCGTGTTAGCCATTTCAGCCTTGGGAAATTGCCTCTGACTATCCACACGACCAATGCCTCTCATCATCTTATACACCTCTATCAGGTCACCTCTCAACCTCTGTCGCTCCAAGGAGAAAAGGCCAAGTTCACTCAACCTATTCTCATAAGGCATGCTCCCCAATCCAGGCAACATCCTTGTAAATATCTGACCCCTTTCTATAGTTTCCACATCTTTCCTGTAGTGAGGTGACCAGAACTGAGCACAGTACTCCAAGTGGGGTCTGACCAGGGTCCTATATAGCTGTAACATTACCTTTCGGCTCTTAAACTCGCTCTCATGGTTGATGAAGGCCAATGCAACATATACCTTCTTAAATTACAGAGTAAACCTGCGCAGCAGCTTTGAGTGTCCTATGGACTTGGACCCCAAGATCCCTCCGATCCTCCACACTGCCAAGAGCCTTACCGTTAATACTATATTCTGCCATCATAGTTGACCTACCAAAATGAACTACCTCACATTTAATCTGGATTGAACTCCATCTGCCACTTCTCAGCCCAGTTTTGAACCTTATCAGTGTCCCACTGGAACCTCCACACTACCACAATGCCCCCAACCTTTGTATCATAAGCAAATTTACTAACCCATCCCTCCACTTCTTCATCCAGGTCTTTTATAAAAATCAGGAGAAGGGGTCCCAGAACACACCCCTGAGGTACACCACTGGTCACCGACCTCCACGCAGAATAGGATCCGTCTACAACCACCCTTTGCCTTCTGTGAGCAAGCCAATTCTGGATCCACCAAGCAAGGTCCCCTTGGATCCAATGCCTCCTTACTTTCTCAATAAGCCATGCATGGGGGTACCTTATCAAATGCCTTGCTGAAATCCATATACACTATATCTACTGCTCTACCTTCATCAATGTTTTTATCCTCAAAAAATTCAATCAATCTCGTAAGGCACGATCTGCCTTTGACAAAGCCATGCTGACTATTCCTAATCATTATTCCTCTCCAAATGTTCATAAATCCTGCCCCTCAGGATCTTTTCCATCAACTTACCAACCACTGAAGTAAGACTCACTGGTGTATAATTTCCTGGGCTATCTCTACTCCCTATCTTGAATAAGGGAACAACATCTGCAACCTTCCAATCCTCTGGCACCTCTCCCGTCGCATTTATGCAAAGATCATTGTCAGAAGGTCAGCAATCTCCTTTGCCTCCCTCAGTAGCCTGGGGTACATCTTGTCCGGTCCCGGTGACTTTATGCAACTTAATGCTTTCCAAGAGCTCCAGCAGATCCTCTTTCTTAATATCTATATGCTCAAACTTTTCAGTCTGCTGTAAGTCATCCCTATAATCGCCAAGGTCCTTTTCGGTAGTGAATAAAGTATTCATTAGGTATCTCCATTGTCTCCTCCAGTTCCATACACACTTTTCCACTGTCACACTTGATTGGTCCTATTCTTTCAAATCTTATCCTCTTGCTCTTCGTATACTGGTAGAATGCCTTGGGGTTTTCCTTAATCCTACTCACCAAGGCCTTCTGATGGCCCCTTTTGGCTCTCCCTAATTCTTAAGCTCCTTCCTGCTAGCCTTATAATCTAGATCTCTAACATTACCTAGTTATTTGAACCTTTCGTAAGCTTTTCTTCTTGACTAGATTTTCAACAGCCTTTGTACACCACAGTTCCTGTATCCTACTATCCTTTCCCTGTCTCATTGGAACGTACCTATACAGAACCCCACACAAATATCCCCTGATCCACGTATCAGAACCAGAATTAGGTTTATTATCACCAGTATGTTATGTGATAATGTTCAGAGGGTAGATACATTATCCAAATATTGTAGTTCAATGCAATATATAATCTAGCAGAGAGAAAAAAATAAAGTAAATCAATTACCGTATATATATATTGAGTTGATTTTAAAAACATGCAAAAACAGAAATACTGTATATTTTTTAAAAAGTGAGGCAGTGTCCAAAGATTCAATATCTGTTTAAGAATTGGATAGCAGAGGGGAAGAAGCTGTTCCCAAATCACTGAGTGTGTGCCTTCAGGCTTCTGTTACCTAATGGTAACAGCGAGAAAGGGGCATGCCCTGGGTGATGGAGGTCTTTAATAATGGGAGCTGCCTTTCTGAGATAACTGCTCCCTGAAGATGTCCTGGGTAATTTGTAAGCTAGTACCCAGGATGGAGCTGACTAGATTTACAACCTATTGCAGCAGCTTTTGGTCCCGTGCAATACCCTTCCATACCAGACAGTAATGCAACCTGTCAGGATGCTCTCCACAGTACAACTATAGAAGATTTTGAGTGTATTTGTTGATATACCAAATCTCTTCAAACTCCTAATAAAGTATAGTGGTTGTCTTGCCTACATCGATATGCTGGGACCAGGTTAGATCCTCAGAGATCTTGACACACAGGAACTTGAAACTGCTCACTCTCTCCACTTCTCATCCCTCTGAGGATTGGTATGTGTTCCTTCATCTTACCCTTCCTGAAGTTCACAATCAGCTCTTTCATCTTACTGATGTTGTGCCAAGTTGTTGCTGCGACACCACTCCTCTAGTTGGCATATTTCACTCCTGTACTCCCTCTTGTCACCACCTGAGATTCTACCAACAATGGTTGTATCGTCAGCAAATTTACAGATGGTATTTGAGCTATGCCTAGCCACATAGTCATGTGTATATAGAGAGTAGAGTAGTGGGCTAAGCACACACCCCTGAGATGTGTGTGTTGATCATCAGCGAGGAGTATATGTTATCACCAATCTGCACAGATTGTTGTCTTCCAGTTAGGAAGTCGAGGATCCCATTGCAGAGGGAGGTACAGAGGCCCAAGTTTAGCAACTTCTCTGTCAGGATTGTGGGATTGATGGTATTAAATGCTGAGCTAAAGTCAATGAACAGCATCCTGACGTAGGTGTTTGTGTAGTCCAGGTGGTCTAAAGTCGTGTGAAGAGCCATTGAGATTGCGTCTGCCATACATTTCCCTGAGAACATCTGTTTCCAATTTATGCTTCCAAGTTCCTGCTTAATAGCTTCATATTTCCCCTTGTTCCAATTAAACACTTCCCTAATTTGTCTGGTCCTATCCCTCTCCAATGCTATGGTAAAGAAGATAGAATTATGATCACTATTCCCAAAATGCTGTCCTACTGAGAGACCTGACACCTGATCAGGTTCATTTCCCAATACCAGATCCAGTACAGCATCTCCTTTTGTAGGCTTCTTTACATACTGTGTTAGGAAACCTTCCTGAACACACTTAACAGACTCCACCCCTTCCAAACCCCTTGCTCTAGGGAGATGCCAATCAATATTTGGGAAATTAAAATCTCCCATCACAACAACCCTGTTATTATTACACCTTTCCAGAATCTGTCTCCCTAGCTGCTCCTTGATGTCCCTGTTATTATTGGAGTTATTGACCTCTTCTTGTTTCTAACTACCCATAGAGACTCAGTAGACAATCCCTCCATGCCTTCCTCCTCCTCTGCAGCCGTGACACTATCTCTGATCAGCAGTGCCATGGCTCCAGCTCTTTTGCCTCCCTCCCTGTCCTTTTTGAAACATCTAAACCCTGGCACTTGAAGTAACCATTCCTGCCCCTGAGCCATCCAAGTCTCTGTAATGGCCACAACATCATAACTCCATGTACTGATCCACGCTCTAAGCTCATCCGCTTTGTTCATGATGCTTCTCGCATTAAAATAGACGCATCTCAAACCATCGGTCTGAGCGCATCCCTTCTCTATCACCTCCCTATCCTCCCCCTCGCACTGCCTCCAAGCTTTCTCTATTTGTGAGCCAACAACCTCTTCCCCAGTCTCTCAGTTCGGTTCCCACCCCCCCAACAATTCTAGTTCAAACTTTCCCCAATAGCCTCAGCAAACCTCCCTGCCAGGATATTGGTCCCCTTGGGATTCAAGTGCAACCTGTCCTTTTTGTACAGGTCATGCCTGCCCAAAAGAAGTTCCAATGACCTAGAAATCTGAATTCCTGCCCCCTGCTCCAATCCCTCAGCCACACATTTACCCTCCACCTCACTCTATTCCTATATTATCGCGTGGCACAGACAGAAATCCCAAGATTACTACCTTTATCGTCATGTTTCTCAGCTTCCTTCCTAACTCTGTAGTCTGTTTTCAGGACCTCCTCCCCTTTTCCACCTATGTCATTGGTACCAATATGTACCGCGAGCTCTGGATGTTCACCTTCCCGATTCAGGATATTGTGGACGGGATCAGAAACATCCTGGACCCTGGCACCTGGGAGGCAAACTACCATCCGTGTTTCTTTCCTGTCCACAGAATCACCTGTCTGACCCCCTAACTGTAGAGTGCCCTATTAATGCTGCCTTCTTCCTTTCCCTACCCTTCTGAGCCACATGGCCAGACTCTGTGCCAGAGGAGCAGCCACTGTTGTTTTCTCCCAGGTAGCCCCCCCTCCCCCCAAACAGTACTCAAACAGGAGTACTTACTGTTAAGAAGGGTAGCCACAGTGGTGCTCTCTAGTATCTGACTCTTGCCCTTCCCTCTCCTGACTGTTATATCTGTCTCTCAAAGCAGCTGTGTGACTACTTGCCTATTGCAACTCTCTATTACCCCTTCACTTTCCCTGACCAGATGAAGGTTCCCTAACCCAGTCCCTAAGGAGCTGCAGCTTGATGCACCTGTCACAGATGTGGCTTTCTGGGAGGCTGGGAGTCTCCTGGACTTCACACATCCGACACCCAGTACAGAACACTGGCCTGACAGGCACGCTTCCTGTTTCTATTCTTCACAGATAACCTACCTTACCTTGACCCATTTTGCCACAGCACTCCTACTCTGTCTACCTCTACTTCAACACCCGCTGTTTCCAACACCCGCTCTATAAAGCTGTCTGCTTTTAAACTCTTTGTGCTGGTTTAACTCGCTGACGTGCATGTGCTTGCGCAGTCGTCCCTCGATCAAACTGCTGAAGAAAAATCTGCCTCTTTTTAAACTCTTCTCACTGGTCTAACTCGCTGACGTCCACGCACTTGCGCAGTCGTCCCTGGATTCTTGTTTTTTTTACTTCAAAGAATACATAACTAACCTCTTAGCTAGTCTTGATGGTTAACTTTTTCATGTCTGGAGTTCTACAAAACAATGTTCATTCCTTTAGTAGTGCCAATAAGCACAGATGCCGTGAAGGCCAATTGAATTACAGCCTTGGTGAAAATTAGCCCAGGTGTAGTTGCAGTGCACTCCTTTCTGGAAGTTGTATTTATGTCCATGTGCTGCTGGAACAAAGAAAGTACTGTTTCTAGACAAAATTATTCACACTCAGGCATTGGGGATGATGAGAGTTGGGGATTAGGTGGAAAGGTGAATGGTGGCACTTTTTTTTGTGTGTTTTTCCAATGTAAGTAATTACAAATTCAAAGCTTCACATTGAACAATGAAATTATAATTCATATCTGTTGTGTGTTTCAACTGGAATAAAATAAATTGCTTCTCAATTGATATTACAGGTACTACGTCATGGGGTTGGCTTATCAACTAGTTCTGACAGTGAACTTATTACACAACTTCTGGCTCTGACACCTCCAAAAGAAGAAGCTGATACACCAGACTGGGTGGCCAGGTACAGGAAATCACTTTGCTCAGACTTTTAGCTTCATGTTGCAGAAGTCCAGTTAATGTATAATTGGATTTGCAGCCTGGTCAATACTGCAGTAAAAATTAACCTCTGAGAAAATACACATTCACTTAATGAAAGAAACAAAGATACTTCAGAATTATACTTTGTATAGCTGCTAGAGGGATATAAAACGTGCATATAAAGCTACTTAAAATACAACCAGATAATTGATTGTTAAACTGCAAAGAAAATGCAATTAAAATTAAACAGTTAGACCCAACAGTATATTTAACAAATAAGTTTTCCATCATCTTTTTAAACATAATTAGTAAATATTTTAGCAACTGGAAAATTGAGGGATTTGGGTACATGTGTAACAGATTAACCTAATATTGAAGTTTACTAAGAGAAGTAAAAAAGTAGTTAATTGAGTGGTTAGCAATTCAGAGCTTGAGTTGATGTCTTAATATATTTGACATTTTTCAAACTAAGCATCAATTTTTTTTCCAGACTTTCCCAATGCCAACTTGAAAAAGTCATGTAGTATGACTTTTAAAGATTATGATGGATATTTTTTTATAATTGTGTATTAACATTTCTGTTTTGCAAATTTCCCTAAAACAATCAATTAAATAAAATATAAATGTCTTTTATGTGTGCAATATAGAAATTACTGAGTGCAATTGGAAAAAGAATTTTGTACGAACTTTGGAGTAAATGTTAAAGTTGCATTTAAAATTGTTTATTTGCTATGTTTGTTGAAAAAGGTGTTGTCATTGAGCATTTAGCAAGAAGAAAAATCCTGAGCTGACCTAAGTGCCTTCAGGGAGTTAAGTTGCAGATTTACAAGGAGTACTGCATATTCACTAGCGAATGTAATGCTGTACAGCTAGCATGCCACATGGTGTAATCTCATGGCATCAGTTCAGATACTAGAGCTTGATGGCTGAGATGTGACACCATGCGGCTGTTTACAGAGATTATGCAAATTACATGAATTCCTGAAATACAAAGAAGGTTTGTTATGAGCTATATACCAAAATTTCTTTTACTTTATGGCTGTTATAGAAAGCAGCTTATGAGTACAGGTCTCACTATGTAAACTAGATTTGCCCTGTCTGAAATTAATATTCAGAATACCCTCATTAAAAGATACTTATGGTCTCTTATTTTCATCCTTGTGGTTTGTAGAAGTATCTAGATTTCTTCATTTCCTTCTTTGGAGCATCAACAAATAGTTCAATGGCAAATCCAGTGAATTAGTACCTTCAGCAATGCTAGAGTACTGATTGGCAGGTACATGAGTCAGATAGAATCAGATTTAAATTCTGAATTCATAAATATATTTTAGCTTACTTGCCGAAGAACAACTATAGTGCCAAAGTGGAAAAACATTATTCCAGAAAGTTTCTTCTTCATGATTTAGGCTAAGATTTGTTGAGAAAGGAAATACAAAAATCAATTAAAGTATTCTAGTTTTTTAAACAAAATGCTCAATAGATCAAGAAACATCAGTAGAGAGAGGAAGAATTAATGTTTCAGGAATGATAAACTTCCCTTGATTTAACTGGATATTATGCCATTGTAAATTGCCTCCCAAATTTGAAACAATAGAATAATTGTTCATGATTGACCATAAATTAATAAAATCAGCGCAGGCAACTAGTGCAGACAATGGACTGCCTTCAATCAATGCTTTCAATGATTGCATGCTCTAAAACATAACATTCAAGGTGATTCAAATTCTTCGTAATTCCTAACTTCTTGTTGTAGTAAAATTTCATTTTCACTCCCAGCTCTTTCTGGCATCTTCAAGCCTGAATGCCTGAAATGGCAGTGAACAAAACAGTTCTGAATTATCTTACTGCTTATTTCTCTCTAACTGTCAGCAACAAAAATCACAGCTTTTTGAATACAAACATGCAACTGATGCTATTTAAAAACTGTTCGCTCTAAGCACATTGTTGTGTCTAACAGCCACACAAGTGCATGTGACTGTCTCTAGTTAGTAACAGACTCCTGTCCCAATTTAGCAGCATAGTGTCCCAAATAAATGTAGTGAATCCAGACTATTTTCTTGATTAGTTTCTATTCTTTGAGTTGTCCCAAATAAGTGTCGTCCTGATAAACCGATGGCTTAGTTAACCAGAATGCACTGCATTAGTTTATAGTCCATGAAAACTAGCTGTGTAATCTAATGAATAGAATTTTGTGGTTTCCCTCTAAATTAATAGCTTATAATTAGGAGGCCCATATGGCCAGTTTTGATGAAAATAAAGAAAAAAACATGCTGAAAATATGCAATAAAACAGAAAATCCAGAAAACTCAGCAGGTTAGGTAGCATCTGTGTAAACAGTTCATTTCATCAGAACTGGAGAAGAGAGAAAAGCAGTTTTAAGACCAATGTTGAACTTCATTTCTAGGATTAGAAATTTGATGACGGCAACATCTACCTCTTACTCAATACTGCTTATGTATAAGGATGTAATCTATGCTGTCCGTGACCCTTATGGAAATCGCCCCTTGTGCATTGGCTGTCTTGTACCAGTTTCTGAACTGCGAAGTTCAGGTAAGAAAAAAATCTACAAATTAAACTGTATCTAACCAATTTGCTGTGATTGTCTAATATCCATTTTTAATTTTCATTAATTGAAAAAGAGCCAAAATTCTATTTTTTTAAATTCAGACTCTTATTTCTTGTCCCACATTGCAGGAAAGTGCTAGACTAATGAAAATGAAGAGTTTTGCTCTGAGTACTGATATTACCTATAGTGGGTATCGGGATCAATAGGTGCCTGGCAATGGAGAGATGGGAAGTCCAAATGTTTTTAATTTGAATTGCCTTTGGAATTTTGGGATCAGATTGACACTATTCACAATGCTGAATGTAAACAAAAGTGAGAATGTACTTTATTTATTGTCTTTCCTGTTCTTTATGGGCTGTGATATTTCATTGATTGTTGAAGGGAATTTGGAATTTTATTGCTTCATAAAATGTCAGTGACCTTAACTAATTTGTGAGGAAATTCAAAATGCTGAAACAGTACATATTATGTCCTGACTATTCTACAGAAGGTATTCAATTCATGGCTAGTCAGTATGTGATTATTTGTTCAATGAATGCTACCAATTCGGATGAGTAGCTCATTACATGACATTGATGATGTATTGCATTTAGTCATATTCCCCAGAAAGAGAATGTTGTACCTGTAGTGGAAATCTTGGCACAGGAAGACAAAATCAATGGAGAAGACAGCCCAAATCACCCTGGTGTAAAAGGAAGTAAAGTATTCATTCTCCATGTAACAATGATTAGAACAGAACAATGATCAGAATAGAACAATGCCCCAACTATTTTTTTAAAGAAGGTGTATTTTATTAGGCTGCTTAATGTCCAGAAGAACCTCTGAAAAATTGTATTTGATTTTCAAAGTCAGACAAGCTTTTACTTTCTAAAAGTTGTACTCTGGTTATTGTCAACACATGCTCTGTTCTTTTCCCCTATTTAAAACTTGGGCTCTAATTTTAGTGATCTGATGAGGTTGGTATGGTTAGCAAATAGTTCCAAGCCAAGGTAGTCGTTGAGGTTGCCGGGTAGTCAAGTAATCACAAGTGCAATGATTTGCAAGAGACTACACTGGCAGATAAAATTCTGTATGTAGAAGTACTATATTGTTATATATACTATATATAGAAGTTCTGTATGTGCTATATTGCAATTCTGAACTGGTAAGGCATCTGGGAACATGCTGCCACTCTAATGGAAATGATCAGATACAAATAATAGTGAGTTATGTTGCATAGTACAACAAATTCTAGTAAATTGAAAATACCTGAAGTACTTGGCAGCTAGTGTCGTGGTTTCTCGTGCCCCACAAATGACCAGGAGATGCAGAATATTCCTCAAGAAGGGTTAAACTTTAACTTGCAAATCAAAACTGAGACAGTCATTGAGCTAGTCGCTGACTGCCCACAGATCCTTGTACATAGCATTTTTTTTATAGCAATCTCCTGGTTTAGTTGTATTAGCATATCCAATCGGTCTATAGGTGTGTATCACAAGTACATCCGCCACTATTGTTTCTACCCATTGACTTAATCATGTTCTAATCTACAGCTACCTCTCATTAACATACCATTGTCTTCTACATTCTTAAGATTTCATTCTCCTACTAAATTGGGTACATGCATAGCAAATAGCAAGTTCAAACTATATAATCTACATCTCTTAGCTTCCTCTTATTAACACACCATTGTCTTCTACATTCCTAAGATTTCATTCTCTAGCAAATAGCAAGTTGCAACTTTTATACTCCAATATATCCCCCCTTTGGGACCCAGAGGGTCTCACACAGAGAAAGAAGACTAAGAGTCTGCGCACAAAAGCCCCAATAAACTCAAGCACTTATTCCCAAATCTCTGGTTAAACTATAATTTTCTGCGCCAAGACCTCAAAGTATTCTCTCCCTGTTACCCTGGGCCGCTGAGCCAAAAACCTGTCCCTCTGTACCTGAGACAGGGAAAAAGACTCAGAAGCCCTTACAATCTACTCCCACATTGTCCTTTTGCTCTTGTTCATCCTGCAGGTGTTGTAGGCTGTTACGATACATTTTTGGTGTTTCTTTCTCCACTAAGCTTGCTTCAGTAATTGCCACGAGCATCGGAAATTGTTTGGTTGCAGCATGCACTACAAGAGATTTGAGTCAAGGAAGAAAACAGCACAGCACAAGCGCACAGCTCAACAATACAATACGGACAGTTATTGTCATTTTAGTCAGCCATGCTCCCCATCCTCCAAGTCTACTTTCTAACCAGTCAAATAACTGATGTCCAAACCCTGCATTCTGTGCACATACCTCGCACTGTGACAAGACAAAGTCCACTGAAGCCTGTAAATAAGGTGACCAAAAACCATCCTTCTTTATTTGCTTTATCACTCCCCCCCCCCCCTTGCACAATGGTCAATCCCATGCGCTTCTGAAATCAGAATCGTCAGTAGAGGGGTGGGCGCTACCAACAAACCGTCTTCCATGCTCCACAAGCCTTCTGGGTTCTGCTTGGTCCCCCTTTGTCTCCACATTGTCTGTTCTGCCAAAGTTGCCTTACCTTGTATTTCAATTAGGTCCTCTACCACAGGTTCTGGAGCTAGGCTTACCTGGGGAGCAATGACAGCTGATGTACATCCAGACCCTTTTCTGGCTGCCTCGTCCGCAGCTTGATTTCCCTTTATTATTACATCATTTCCCTTTTTATGTGCCTGGCATTTTACTATAGCCAATGCTTTAGGTTTCATTGTGGCTTTTATTAAGTCTAGAATTTGCGGACAATGTTGTATGGGATCTCCATTACTTTTATAAAAAAAAACCTCTCTGCTTCCACACTGCCCTGAATAAAATGGCATACTCCATGAGCATATGCCGAATCAGTATAGATGTACATCATCAAAGTACAGATGATTTCACACGCAGCTGTTAGGGCTTTGATTTCCGCTAGTTGGGCGGAACATGGTTGGGGACAGGACTCCATCCTAATAATCTTATAGCTCAACTGATCCTGCTGCACTACTGAGAACCCTGCATGATTTCCAACATAATCCCTATAACAAGAGCCATCTACGAACAGAACCTTTTTATCTGCATCCTCTAGTGGTTCTGACCGTAAATCTGCTCTCAATTTGGCAAATGCCATAGTCTTCCCTACACAATCATGGGGTTCTCCTTCATAGCCCAAAGCAGGAGTGTCAAACTCATTTTAGGTCACGGGCCGGATTGGGCAAAATGCAGCTTCATGCAGGCTGGATCAGTCGGGCGTGTGCGAATGCAGCTTTCATTGCCTCCGTTTTTACAGCCTGTTCTCATGTGTCTCAGTCTCTGCTATAACTACAAAGTGTTTCACTTCAGAAATTCCGTTTCTTATGAAGAAGACTGCTGAGCCAGCATTATTTTTATGATTGGTATTAACTTACAATCATAGACTTCATATCGCTGGGCCATTAATAATTAAAATAATAGATTGATCTAAAATGATCTCACGGGCCAGATATAATTGTACGCCGGGCCGGATATGGCCCGCGGGCCTTGAGTTTGACACCTATGGCCCAAAGGGACAAAATCGGCTATATTACTAGTAGTGCATCTCTGTATAGTTATGTCAGGAAATGTCAATAGCATCTGATACACTGCTATTCTGGCTGGCGTCAGCACAAATTTCCCTCTTTCCAGCAATTCTGCTACTTTGTGGTGTGTGTACAGAGTCACAGGATAGCCCAGGGTTACAGATGATTCCTTTTCATATGCATAGTACAGCGCCGCCAATCCCTGATAACAGGGTGGATACCCCTGAGCCACCTCATCTAGTCTCGTACTGTAGTATGCTATTGGCTGCTTTGCTTTTCCTGTGCCTGTCTCTTGTGTTAGAACCGCTGTGATATAACCTTCCTGTCGGTTGGATACATACAAATGAAAAACCTTCTCGTAGTCAGGCAAAGCTAATGCTGGTGCTGACTGCAATTCCTGCGTAATAGTATTGAAAGATATCTCCGCCTCTCCATTCCACTGTAAGCCGTTCTTCAAATTTGTATGTCCTGCTTCTTTCATTATCTTTCTCAAAGGTGCCACAATCTCAGCATATTCTCCTATCCAATCTGAGCTGTACCCTGCCATTCCCAAAAACGTCATCATTTGCCCTACAGTCTGGGGTTTTGGGGCCTTAGTTATTGCCTCAATCTGATCTGGTGCTATCACCTTCGCTCCCTTGGATATTACCCTGCCTAAGTATTCCACTTGCTGCGAAAATTGCAGTTTCTTTTTGGATACTTTATGTCCTCTGTGCGCCAGCTTCTCTAACAGAGCTATAGTGTCCTGCTCACACTGTTCCTCGCTGTGGTAGCAAATCAACAGGTCATCCACATACTGTAACAATGTACTTTCCAATGGTTTGCCCTCTAGGTCTGCCTTCAACACCTGATTAAAAACATGTGAATGTTTAAACCCTTGCGGCATCCTGGTATAGGTATACTGAGCACCTCTGTAAGTAAATGCAAACAGATACTGACACTGGTCGGCCAGAGAAATGCTGAAGAAAGCCGAACACAAATCAATCACTGAAAAGTAACTTGCTTCTGGTGGAACATTAGTCAAAAGCATGTGTGGGTTGGGGACTACCGCTGGCCAGTCCTCTACCACATCATTTACCGCTCGCAAATCATGCACCAATCTCCACTTAGATTTATCTGCTTTTAAGATCGGCAGCAACGGGGTATTGCATGGACTGTTCTTTTAAGCACTCCTATTTCAAGCAACCCCTGCACTGTCGATGCTATTCCTTCTTCTGTTTCTGGTCTTGGAGGGTATTGTGGTCTCCTGGGTGGAATTGCTCCCCTTTTCAGCCTTATTTCCACCTGACTAGCTGTTCTTATTTTCCCTACGTCTGTGTCATGCTGTGACCACAGGATAGACGGCAACTCATCTAACCTTCTATCTTTCTGCTGGCCTCTTTCCTTTGCCAGCAATGGCATGTGTGGTTGGGGAGTTATTTCAACCTCTCTCACTGTCCCTACCAAATCTACACTTACCATTATTTTAATGCAATTGTTGTCTTCTGATATCCACACCTCTGGCGTGATTTTCTGCCACACTGTTACGGTTTCAGCACACTTAACTAAGGGTCCTAAGTCTTTAGACTGATATCCCTTGCTTACCAACAACGTTACGTGGGGCGCAGCCTCTGGTATCCTGTACCATTTTTCTAAAAAGGTGTTCCACTTAACTTGTAAAGCTGCCCCTTGCTTTCCAATTATCACAGCCTCCCCTTCCAGGTGCTGTTGGGTACATGCCTCCAGGTGCCATCTCTTCTCTAACTCCCTGTTCTGAGTCTCGTCAAAAATCACTGTACAATGTAGCTCAGATTTGGGCATTACAGCCCTGGGTAATATAGCCTGCACGCCTTTTTCCCATTTTTCCCAGATTTCCTGAATCTGATCTGCGATGTCTCCTATCCAAAAGACATTAGCCTTCTTGTCTTCTCGCACTATCAATTGAGCCCCTGCTCTTTCCACACTCAGCCCATTTCTGGTGCATTCTAATTTTAATCCCAGTTTCAATAAGGCATCTCTGCCTAACAAATTAATTGGAGTTCCTTTAAATACTAGCACCGGCAAAACAATTCCTTTATTTCCCATTCTCAACTGCACTGGAGCTGTGTACTGTGTCAACTGTGTTTTCCCCGAGAACCCTACCATCTTAATAAACTTTGCTGACATGGGAAGGTGAAGGGCATACTGTGGCTGTACACAAGTGTACGTGGCTCCAGTATCTATCATCATTGGTGTCAGTTGCCCTCCTAACATAACCTGAACAATGGGTTCCTCGTCTGCCTCCCTTGTTATCATTGGGTAATATCCCTTCCCACTCGAGTTCTCGGGGCACCCCTAATACCTCACATAAGGGTTCACAGGTCCGCTTGGGCCTGTGGGGGCTGGTACTTGGCTAAACTTTAGTTCCCTTCTGGTTCCTGCTGGTGTGTGACAGGCCATGGTGTAAATGGACAATCTCTTCTCATGTGACCTGGCTGATTACATCCCCAGCACAATCTCTCTACCTTTCTTTCCCCCGTTTCCTCACTAGTCCCCTCTGCCCATAGCTCCTCTGTCCCCCTCCTTGGGACTTCCAGTCCTGTCTGGGCTGTTTGAATTTAGTCTGTTCCTGATAGGGCATTTGTGGGAATGCTTCTCCAAAGACATTGATTATTGGCATGGGGTTTTCCGGCCCTTGTCTCACAGTATGATCAATTTCTCCATATAGCAGTGCTCTGTCCAGTTCGATGGCTGTACTCGGACCGGTGGTTGCTGGTAGCATCTTTTTGTTTTTTTTTCCTTCTTTTTGAGTTCTTCGAGCTGCATTTGTATTAACTTTCTTAGCACCTCTTCCTGCTGCTCAGCCAACCTTTGTTTGTCTTTCTGGTATTTCTCAACCGCATGGACTACGTGGTCTCTAAATTCTTGTGGGGTCATTGACGTCAGCCCAACCACTTCCTCCAGTTTGGATTTTACTTGTGGAGGCATTTAATCCAAAATGCCATGTCGGAACAGTGAGGTCATAAATAAGCTATTCTCCACCTCTTGCTCAGTATCCAGTCTCCACCTTTTCAACTGGTTTCCTACGTAGGCTGCTGGGTTTTCAGTGTCTCCCAGTGGATCCCCTTTTAAGGCTTTGGGGTCCACTTTGGGTGGATAAAGCTTTCTGAGGGCCTGCCATGCCCTCTGCCTCACTCTGTCAAACCCATCTCCATCAGTTCTCGGGTCGTTCGAGTTTACTATGCCAGCCATTTCCATTAGTTCGTTAAATTTGGAGGTTCCCATCAACCTTAACAATAGTGCCTTCAAATCTCCCATAGCCAACAATCATCCCGCTGTTTCTTCTTCAAAGGCTCTAATCCATTTCCCTGCTCCTTCATGTAGATTGGGCAGAGTGTTTTTCAGCCCTTCTAGGTCCTGGGATCCCCAAGGGATGTACTGCACTTGTCCTGATCCTTTAACTAACAATGGCATCATTCTTCCTCCTTCTTCCCACCTGCCCTGGCCCCATCTGTCTCAGCGTATGTCTATTCTGCCTCCCACACAAATTTCTCTGGGGTCCTCTTCTTCCCTCGGTCTCCCTGTGGAGTCCTGCCTTTCTGTCTTGATTCACTACTTGGTTGGCCCCTGGAGTATTTTTCGCATCTCCTCTGGCAATCCCCTCTCAGTAACTTATCTAGCTCTCTCTCTACTTCCACAAGTCGCTCCCCTACCGCCTCCTTCTGCTCTTCTAGGCTTCTGCCTCCTACCTCTTCCCCACAAATTCTCGCATCCTCTCTCTCTCTCCACTTAACTCTTGCTCCTCCAATGAGTCACCTTCTCTTTCTTCTTGTCCGTGTCTGTACACCTGTGGCAGGGACTCCTCATGATCCTTAATCGTGTTTGATTCCCTTCTCTCTTGTGTTTCTCCAAGACTCTCATCTCCTATCTTTTTTCCACTTCTTCTTGAATGCCTCATCTCTTCCTGCCCTGATGAGCCACTTTCTTTTCTAGTCTGTTTATTTCTATGGTATAACTGATACTCCTCATACTCCTTTTCCTCTCTCAAGTATTTCATCAGTTCAATCTCTTCTTTCATTTCTCTCTTTGCCTGTTCCACCTTTATCCTTTCTGCCTGTATCTCCTTCCATATCGCCGCTTTTTCCTTCTCGTATTGTCTCCTCTCCACCTCATTATCCCAAACTTGTACTTCTCCCTGCATGTTTACTGTTCCCATCAGCAGGGGGCACTGTTTAGGGGTTCCTTCCTCATTATAGGGAGGGGGCTTTACTGTTTCGTTCGCATCCAGGTACGGAGCTGAAGCCAGCTTCTCACTGTACCTTCCTCTCTCTAACAGGCGGAGCGCGTTATTTGATCTGGAGCACATTTTTTATTTTGAGAACGTACGTGCACCTGTGCACTACTCATGTCCATCACTTAACAGTAATGACATGTAACATGTAAGGCTTATTGAAAAAAAATTTTCAAATGCATTTTTTACATAACACAAAAAAGAAACTTATTTTTAATTTCAGTGGGAACAGTGTTGTTGGTCTCCCTTTTTAGCCAGCGCATCAAAGTCTAGATTTAGTTTTCTTCTGGCGATTCTCAGGATGGATCTGAGGTGTTGGTCAGTTAACTTGGATCTGTGGCTGGCTTTGTTGATGTTCATGACGATGAAGGCCTGTTCATACAAATAGGTCGAGCCGAACAAAGAGTAAAGCGCAAATGTGGAGTAATACGCTGCACCTCAACAAAGGTCAATGTGTAGCGGTGTGCTACATGCAGCGCTAAAATTACGACACGGAGTCGGTAACTGCAGTCGAAGAAAAAAACTTTATTCGAAATCCCCAGCCTCACTTTTAAGCCTCCCTCAACCTGCCCCCCGTGGCGCAGAGGCTCCAAAGCTCTGTGCTCGCAAATCCCCGCAGGCTATCTCCCTTAGCCGGAACGCTGGCTAATTGTGAGCCGGTTCGGATGTGCCAGGAAATGGGTCGCCACAAATGTATATAGAGTGCGTCATCTATTGGGAAAACGCTAGAATTGCAGGGGGAAAGCGTTAACAAGGTTTATTAATATAATTTAATCAAGTTCTGCGGGCCGGATTAAAAAGCTTAACGGTCCGCATATGGCCCGCGGCCGTAGTTTGCCCATGCCTGTTCTAATCTACATCTCTTAGCTACCTCTTATTAACACACCATTGTCTTCTACATTCTTAAGATTTCATTCTCCTACTAAATTGGGTACATGCATAGCAAATAGCAAGTTCAAACTATATAATCTACATCTCTTAGCTTCCTCTTATTAACACACCATTGTCTTCTACATTCCTAAGATTTCATTCTCTAGCAAATAGCAAGTTGCAACTTTTATACTCCAATACTGGTAGCTGTAGAGTGAGAAAAATTTAGCATTTCAGGTTGCTGACTTTTTGTCCTGATGAATTTTGAGTTCCACGTGTGAATTTAAAGCTTGGTTCAAGTTAAAACAGGATGAGGAAGAAAAGATCTAGTTAACTCTATAAGTTGGTGGCCCATGAGGAAATGCAGGGAACTGAGGGTAGAATTTTTCTTGGGTGATAAGTAGGAAAATGTTTTGACTCACTGGGGGCTTTGGATTTAGGAATTAAACCATCCAATTGATTTGATAGTAGGGAAGTAATTTAAGGGTTACCAGTTGCCAATTGGACAGGAAACAATTTATTTCTTCATTGGACAAGCAAATTACATTCTTTGAAAAGTTTTAATGTTATTTTGAATGCTTTTTCTTTTGACTGTAGGAAACCCAGACATTGAAATGCATCCTGAAGGATGGGTGGTTTCTTCTGAATCATGTAGTTTCCAATCTATTGGAGCTAGGTAAGGATTTATTTTATGTATTTTAATTTGGGCCTGATATACCTGTAGGTTTGTAGCTTTCCTAGCATTAATAGCATGAATGCTATACATGCTGCTTGAGTAAAGGCATAACACGTGCTGAGTGATGTTGATTGCCGAGACAGGTGTTTCCAAGGGATGAATCTGCCTCTGAAGCTGGCACCAACAGGCTTATTCACATAGTCAGTCTCAAAGATACTGGCTACCTACTCTATCTAGGCTTCTCAAAGTCCTATAAATCTGATCACCTTGACATTATCTGCTATTGCTTAAGACTACGCATTTTGGTACTAGGCGTAAAAAGCATAAGGACCTAGCGAATGAGTGCAGTTGTACTCTTCATTTTCTGATCATGCTGTTCTTAGGAATAAAGTAGAACTATTAATTTACTCTCAAGTTGGTGCAGATTATTGAATTATGCAAAACTGTAAGATCTATGCATTATTCTGTACAATGTCTTTAATTTTCTAACACACAACAAAGCATTTCACAGAAGCATCAAACAAAATTTAATATAACCTATATCAGGGCAAGAAGAGTTCATCATAGGAACTCAGCAGCGAAGTAACAGGGAAAGGTTGAACAAGTTAGGTCTTTATTCTTTGGAGCGTAGAAAGTTGAGGGGGGACTTGATAGAGATATTTAAAGTTATGAGGGGGTTAGATAGAGTTGACGTGGATAGGCTTTTTCCATTGAGAGTAGGTGAGATTCGAACAAGAAGACATGAGTTGAGAGTTAGGGGGCAAAAGTTTATGGGTAACAGGAGGAGGAAATTCTTTACTCAGAGAGTAGTAGCTGTATGGAACAAGTTTCCAGTAGAAGTGGTAGAGGCAGGTTCGGTATTGGCATTTAAAGTAAAATTGGAAAGGTATATGGACAGGAAAGGAATGGAGGGTTATTGGCTGAGTGTGGGCCAGTGGGACTAGGTGAGAGTAAGCGTTTGGCGCAGACTAGAAGGGCCGAGATGGCCTGTTTCCGTGCTGTAATTGTTATATGGTTATATGAATTTACAATGGGAAATGAAGCTATTCATCGCTGTACCTCCCTGCCAGTCCTGGACAGCTTCTAGACGTCTCATTTCCTCGAGTTTCTACTTTGTCATAGCTTGGTAGGTAATTATTTACAGATCTGCCAAAATGAAGATATTTTTTCTTAACTCCACAATTATTTATTTTTAATTTGTGCTTCCTATTTACTGACTTAACAGCTAAAGAAAATGCCTTTTTCTATCTGGACTATCGACGGCCTTAAAATTTTATATACCTTGAATTATTTGATGAGGACAGCAATAATGGAGTATTAGTTTTCTGTTACCTTTATTTAAATCTTTTGCATGCAAGCTAGCCTTTGTTGAAGACAGTCATTGTATATCAACTTAATTACCATTTATCATATAGTTATTTACTATTTACCACCTCATATCTGAAACTGGTCTAGGCATGCAGTTGTGCACTACGTTTGCTGATTTGTCCTCACAACCATCTAGCTGGCACCATACTGGCGTGAGATGTTTCCTGCGAAAACATTTCCGAACTCTTGGGTTCTAAATATCATTTGCTGCTTCATTTGACAGTAGAAATAATCATTTTGTGTTTTTTTTTATGGGTTGGGTTTAAAGAATCAAGTGGTGATACTGAATGCGACACGCCATCACTTTGCCACCCCGGTGTAGCGAGTTGGAGTTATAATACTAAAGGGGGAGTTGTACTAAAGTAAACAATAGTCTAACATAGGTGTCTCTACTGTCCAGATACCCCATAGATGAGTATAGGGCCATGAAAATTACCTGCTTCTGAGGTAGGTGAATTGCAGTGGATCAAGATCATTTGGGAGGCTGAAGCTAATCTGTGCTATGACACAAAGCACTCAAAGCACTTCATTATGGTTCATATCAAAGCCATTGGCAGTAGTCATTAAGGCACTTTGACTTGTTTTCTTAAGTACCTGTATAATAGTGGTCTTAAAACTGGTGGAAACCTCAGATCAAAACAGGGAGAGAGGATCAAAATATTTACATTAGGAAACAGCTCTGCTTCTAAGGAAAATAAGTTAATTGGTGAAGCAGCTGAAGATACATTCGGCCCTACTTATCCGCGAATTCCGCATGAGCAAATTCAACCAACCGCAAATCATAAAAGCCCGGAAGTGCTCTTCCAGCACTTGCTGTTCAAGCATGTACAAACTTTTTTTTCTTGTCATGATTCCCTAAACAATGCAGTATAACAACTATTTTACATAGCATTTACATTGTATTAGGTATTATAAGTAATCTAGAGATGATTTAAAGTATACGGGAGGATGTGCGTGGGTTATCGTGGATCGGGATTGAAAAAATCGTAAGTTCTCTTACTAATTAAGTTGGAACATGTACATCTGGTATTATTTAGCGTCAGTTTGGTCAAACATTTGTCTCAGTGTGTAGTATATAATTTGCCTTTCTGTGCATATAAAACACTTAAGAACGTATGTTTCAGCACTGGGCTCCGAAATGGAAGTTCCTGAGTTGGATCCAGTGAGAGACTGCTATTGATCGTGCTCTCCACCATGCCGGGTTGATGTGGAGGATCAAAAACCCAAAACCCAATAATTAAACCAATGTGTTGCTTAGTAATAATTGTAGCTTTCATCGGGGAAGAGCCTTTCTCACTTTATCCTTTAAAATTGTTCCATTCGTTGACCGACGTAGCCTAATACTTTTCCAATGACCAAGGCGTTTCACCTCTTTCCGATCGCTTTATTATTTCCACTTTATTTTCAATCGTGATTGCGATTATTTTTGTGAACAGAAACACTGAGCAGATTCAGGGCTCTGACACCGGGTCCTAATGCTCACCGCACTGAGACAGGTTAAATAAGGTCTGGGGTTCTGCTGGGTCCAAAGGTTCACCACATTGAGACAGGTTGAATAAGGGACTTGAGCATCCGTGAATTTTGGTATCCACGTGGGGTCCCGGAACCAATCCCTCGCAGGTAAGGAGGGCCGACTGTAATTGGATCTATGATACTACCCTGAGAAGCTACAGTAAATTTGTGGGGTTTGATTGCTTGATCTCCATACCCATGTTCCTTCATGTGTGCTATGACTTCAACAATTGGATTGTTTTTCCTCTGATGTCCAACAACATCAGTTTTATCTGGGTCCTTGATGTGAGGGGAAGTTGCTCTTTTCTTTCCTCTGAAATTCTTTTAATTGATGCTAGAAGAAAGGCTAATATGACGTCTTTGGCAGCGTGGGCTTGACAAAACCCAAAATGTACATTGAAGACCAGGTGAGTCAATGGCCCTTGATGTCATCATCGATGACAACTTGCTTTGAAGATTAAGTGCACATTGGTTGAGTGTTAATTACCCAGATTGAATTTATCCATCAGTAATTCCAGAACAGCTCTTAGGATCTCTATTCAACTCATTTCTCTTCTCTATCAATGACTTGGATAAATGTATGAATTGCAGATTAATTTGCAAATGACAACTATATCAGTGTATCTGAAATGGTAAAAATGAAAGGGAAGCTGTATCAGGAGCTAGTCATTTAGTGAAAAAAAAACCATTATAAGATTGACTTTCTGGAATGAATAAGGGCAATGCGAGATTACATGCTTGAAGGTGTTTAGAAAGAGACTGGAGCAATAAATGAGACTGGTTTTCAGGAAAATGAATATTTATATTTTGACATTACTACCTGGTGCCATTATGATTTTTTTTTTCAAACTTCATGGAAAATGTATAAATATTACTCATCTTACTATTTTTTCTAGGTATTTTCGTGAAATATTGCCAGGAGAAATAGTACAGATTTCTAAGAATGGAATCCAGACACTTGATGTTGTACCCAGAGCTCGGGGAGATCCACCTGCATTCTGTATCTTTGAGTATGTCTATTTTGCCAGACCTGACTCCATATTTGAAGGTAATGATGAATTTTATCTGAATTCTTCGGACAGCCGTTTTTTAAATTTTTCCAATTAATACTGTTGTAATATGTAACCTGGTTCACTAAATCTTCATTTAGCATTGCTGTAGTTGGAGAAAGTATTTTTAAAATCTTGTAATAAAGGTGGTTTGTTACCCTTCAAATAAATAAAAACAATATTTGTCTACTTAGTAATTACATTTTGGCTGGTGCTACTTTGACAGTTCTGTTTATAGTCACAGTACAAGTGGTCCTACAAAACAACCCTACATTTTGCTTTTGTTGAATTGCATTGACTTTTACTTATATCCTTCATATATGAGTCTTTACATTACTTCTCAGTCTAAATGTGCAGTTTATAGTAATTTATAATAAATAGTATGCCTTGCTTATGCACTCAATGTTAACTAAAATTTGCACTTCATGTGTAGAATGTTGTACAGATAAATTGATTTGTTTAAAGGCAAAAGAATTATTATCCAAATTTCTTTGTTATTACATGTTTTTATACTTTTCAGTCTCTGTCCAGTATTCATTTGTATTTCATTTTCTTTTGATTAATAAGGACAGATGGTATATACAGTCAGGCGGCGATGTGGGCGGCAGCTTGCTATTGAGGCACCTGTAGATGCAGATTTAGTGAGCACTGTTCCAGAATCCGCAACTCCAGCAGCACTTGGTTATGCGCAGGAGGTATGTAGACTCCAGACTCTTAAACCAATGGTCATAGGTTAAACCTGTTAGAATTATAAAATTTAGGAGCAGGCCACCTGAAGGATTATTTAGTGGAGCCATCCAATTAAACCCTTGCTTTTTCAGAAAGTTACATTCGCCAAACAAGGTAGCTTTGATGAGATCACTTCATGTAAATACACTGTTTAAAAACAAGTTTCCTGATTCTTTTGTTAGCTGGCTTAAATATGTCTCCTGTAGTTATAACCTACCTATTAATAAGAAACAATTTCCTCATTTAACCTTACCAAAATTTGTATCTGATTTTAGGCTCCTAAGTTTTTAAAAAATTACCTGCTCAGCTTTTGATGAAAATGCCCATAGCTACTTCAGTCTTGTCTTATTATTTTACTGTGTTTTCAAAGGCTAGTACACGAAAATGAATGCAGAAATAAACAGGATTTTTGAAGACTTGGGTATTTACCTTTGTGCTTTGTCATTATTAATGAAGCCATGGATTCGGTTTGTTTTTTTTAAATGATCTCAAATGATTCTACCATGTACAGAGAATTATGTTGCATACATTTCGTGTTCTCTCCGTTCCTGCATCCTTTTAAAACTATTTATTTGGTTTGCCTGGTCACTTTATTCTTAACCAAAATGCATATTTCTCTGAAGTTAATCCGTTTTACCATATTATCAGTCTTCTGAACTCGATTACTGTCTCCATAGTTTAGAATGTTTCGTTGTTCTGTGTAACTGATAAAATTGAAGCCTTCCCTTTTGATTGGCATTCAGACCATTAATCCATAAGGAGCAATGCAGCTAATTTTAAATCCCAGGAATTACATTTAAATAGGATTAGCAGAATTTTAAAAATTAAGGGATAAATATTTAATTATCATTTTGTTCCTTTAATATCAGTCTGATAATTGGGATTTCCACAAAATTCGGAGTGTTATCTGAACAGTGTCAATAAAATGCCATTAAAGGTTTTGTGTGTGAAAGTATAAAAAGTAAACATATAGCAATTAACCATACAACTGTAATTCATCTTTATTTGACAACAATGCTGCATATGGGAAGTAGGGATGAAGAATCATTTTTTTTACATTTATTAATTTTTAAATTTTTTTTGCTGATTTGTGAGCTAAAACATTATTTATCCATGTTTACTGATTTATTTTTAAATCTGAGCTTGTCAAGTGCACATTTAATGCTTTCTGACATTCTTAGTAGCCCTGTTACTATATCAAGTTAGCTACTACAGTTGCTTTGCTTTGACTATAATATCGTCTTGTCTTAGATGCTATACAAGTAGGTTTCAGTGACTCGAACCTCTGAAGATTGCCGCAAAGTAGTAAGAGGATGACATTCTTGAGGAAAAGTATAATTCTGCTAGCCACTTATTCAAATACTTTAAAGATAAATCTTACAAATATAAAGGTGAGATAGTATTAATTTGGTTGGGGGGGGAATATTGATATCGTTCCTTTTGATCTACAGGCCGGACTACCATATGTTGAAGTACTATGCAAAAATCGTTATGTGGGCAGAACATTCATTCAACCAAATACAAGACTGAGGCAACTAGGAGTAGCACAAAAATTTGGAGCCCTGAGTGATAATTTTGCTGGAAAGCGGATTGTGTTAATAGATGATTCAATTGTGCGTGGAAATACAATTTCTCCAATCATTAAACTCCTGAAGGAAGCTGGTGCCAAAGAGGTATTAGTAAAAGAAGCTTTGGAATATTTTAAAAAATGTAATATGATTGTACTACTTGCGTAGCATGAACTATGTATTTAAATTAAAATAACTTAACTTTAAAAAAACATACCAGTTATATCAATGTTGACGTAGAGCTTTATTGAGCTTTGCTTACCTTTCAAAATGATGGAATATTTTAAATGGTAGTATTTGCTAATGGTATTACCTTGCTTTTCTAAATTTTATTAATTCGCTTTTAAAGGTACACATTCGTGTGGCTTCACCTCCAATAAGATTCCCTTGTTATATGGGTATTAACATTCCAACAAAAGAAGAACTGATTGCCAACAAACCAGAATTTGAAGACCTTGCAGGATATATAGGTTTGTTGAACTATCTGTTTTGACGTGAAAAGTGTAATTGCGTGTCATTAAGTTAATAATATAGCAATTGCCATTTTACAGGGGTTTATTGGAACAGAAGTGGTGAAACTCCACTTGATTTTGTTCTAGATTTGGTCCACTGTCAATGTAACAACATTTATCTGCAAATTTAATCCTAATTCAGGGTCAGGTCTGCAACAGTTTAATACCTTTTGCCACCACAGATGCTGCTTGATCTAGCAGGTTCTCCAACAATCTATTTTTTGTTTCGGATTTTATATCCACAGTTTCTGTTGTCCTTCCCAGAACATTAACAGTTTTGATAATTTCACTGCTTACCCCTGATAAATGTGCAAAAGCTACAAACTCAGTTACCTCGAAGATTTAAAAAAAATATTTGCTGTAAGGACTGTTACTGCTAATATTAGAAACCATGAAAGGTATTTTGGATCCGGTCCTGCCAATGTACTTCAGGGAGAATGTAAAGACCCTGGCGAGGATACAGTGGAGATTTATCTGAATGCTTCTTGGAATTTAATCTATAATGTTAGTTTGGAGGCGTTTGAACTACTACCATATGTACAAAGAAAGTTGGGAAGAGATTTAACAAAGTGTACAAGATCACAAACAGCTTAGCAAGAGTAAACAAATAAAATTTTTTCACATAAGTGAGTGGAAGAGGAGCCAGGTAAAGCAAATTCAATATAATGGGCAAAAGTTATGACGATATGCGGGAAAGATTCTTTACAAAAAGGGAGGGTGCGATCTGGAACTTGGCTGCTTGTGAGTGTTGTGGAAATACTGAAGTGTTCTAAAATTTAATTAAAGGTAGATTGCCAAGATGTTGGGAAAGAGTAAAGAGTTGGGACAGCTGGATTGACTATGGATTTTGTACTCCGAATGGCCTTACTTACGTTCTGTTTATTTTATTGCATCAACTTGCCTTTCTGGATCAGTCAGTGTTAATTTATTGCCAGTAGGCACTCCACTCCAAATGACAAAGCACTACACACTGGCAGAGCCCTGCTCAAGATAATGGCCTGAACAACCAATCCTGGACATCAAAACTTCTGAGATGGAAAGAAGCTTGGCAGATGCCAAATGTCCTTGACTTTCAAAATTTATAAAAAAAAATCAATGAAAGCATTTAATCATTGAAATTGAATCAATCAAAACATGTTTCTGAAGGTTTTAAAAAAAAGCAAGCCTGATTTATTACTTTTATCCCTCCTCGGCTATTCCTCTACCTTTCATGGTCGATTACACTAGCATAACTCCAGTGCAACCTTCTCTTTCTTGGCTGAAACCTGATCATTCTTCCATAGCCATTCTACCATAAAGAGCTTTCTTTTCGCTTTTGCGAGTCCTAATTTTTCCTCAGAGTAATTGCTCTAACCTTCTGTTTAAGGTTCTTCTTTCTTTCTTTATAAATCTTTTTTTTTGCTGAAGGTCTGAATGCTTTTTGTCTAATTAGTTTGGAGTGAATTTCCATTTTGAAGTTCATTTTTGTGATCCCAGTTTAGTCGCTATTATCCTCAAATGTTGCTTCAGTTACTTTTTATCTTGTGAAGCAGACAATGTAGACCCACTTTTCATGCAGCAGTAAAACATATTTATTGAGTTTGGAATGTATTTCTTATGATTAAAATATTTTTTCTATGACCTGGCCTCCACAGCTGGCTGTGGCAATGAGATCCATGGAGTCACTGCCCTCCAGTTAAAGAAATTCCTCCTCGTCTTTGTTCTAAAGTAACGTCTTTCTATTTTGAGGCTGTGCCCTCTGATGCTAGATACCCCATAATAGGAAACATCCTCTCCATGTCCACTCTTTCTAGGATATTCAATAGTTTCCAATGTGATTTCTCCCCACCCCCCACCGAACAGGCCCAAAGCCATCATATATTAACCCTGGGGTCATTGTGAACCTTCGCTGGACTCATTAATGCTAGCACATTCTTTTCGAGGAAACAAAAACTGCTCACAATACCCTAAGTGCGATCTGACCAATACCTTATAAAGCCTTCCTACTTGCAACTCTGAATCCAAATGAGCTTTCAGGGTTTTTTGATTGAGCTCAAGAATTGTGATGGTAATAATTAAGTCAACTGGAAACTGAAAACAATAACTAAGTTAACAAAATAGCAATAATTCTGTCCAGAATTTTAATGTGTAGACATGAATAGCTAGGCCCAATATGTTTGGACCTCTGTCAGATGCCCAATCTAGATGACGGTAGCCTCTTTAGTTCAAGTACTGACCATTGCATCAAAAGAAAATACAGAAGATCAGAAGTGGCAGAGTTGAATGTTTGGAGTGGGGTTTGGGTACATTCACGTTGCTATGGAACATAGGACTAGTGCCATGCAGCAATGCTAATAACTAGTCCAATATGCCTTTGAGAACTGAGCACTAGCAAAATTGTTCTGGTGTTGTACAGTAAGTACAACATTAAATTGGACTGTATCTTCAAACATACTCTGTTTTCAGTCAAGTGTGTAATTTTATTTTGGACAGCTGTATTTTGGATTTCTAGCCTGGACATCAAGCACACACACTAGCCCAGGGGTCGGCAACCTTTACCACTGAAAGAGCCATATGGACCCATTTCCCACAGAAAAGAAAACACTGGGAGCCACAAAACCCGTTTGACATTTAAAATGAAATAACACTGTATACAACGGTTTTTTTTTGCCTTTATGCTATGTATAAACAAACTATAATGTGTTGCATTTATGAAATTGATGAACTCCTGCAGAGAAAACAAAATTACATTTCTGCATGCAACAAAAACATTTTGAACTCCGAAAAAAAGACGTTGGGTTGACGGTTACTCCATAGTTAGCCTACCTTGGATCGAAAAATTAAAAGAAATCGCGCACTGGCGGGTGTCAGGCATTGGCAGTGGTGACGTATATTAATAGCGATAAAAAACACGTTGTAGCGGTGTGATGATGACACTGCAGTCAAAGATAACTTTATTCGAACTAAACAGCCTTGCTTTAAAGCCTCCCTCAACCCGCGCCCCCGTGGGCGCGGATGCTCCAAAAGACACGTACTCACAAACCCCCATAGGCTATCTCCCTTAGCCGGAACGGTGGCTAATTGTGAGCCGGTTCGGATGTGCCAGGAAATGGGGTCGCCACAACGTTTTATTTAGATTGTACAAGATCACCATAATCTTCAAATTTCGAATTACATTTCAAATGCGGCTCTGGAGCCGCAGGTTGCCGACCCCTGCACTAGCCACTTTATTTGGTATACCTATACATCTGCTCATTAATGGAAATATCTAATCAGCCAATCATGTAGCAGCAACTAAATGCATAAAAACATGCAGCAATGTCAAGAGGCTCAGTTGTTCAGAACAAACATCGGAATGGGAAGAATTGTAATCTAAGTTACTTTGATCATAGAGTGATTGTGTCAGATGGGATAGCTTGAGTATCTCTGAAACTGCTGATATGGGGTTTTCATCCACAGTGGTCTAGAGCAGGGGTGGGCAAACTTTTTGACTTGTGGGCCACAAAGGGTTCTAAAATTTGACAGGGGGGCTGGACCAGGAGCAGATGGACGGAGTGTTTTGGTAATACACCTCATAAGAGAAAATAAAATATCATGGGATATGTAGAAAACATGTGCTTTAATTTCAATTGAAAATGAACAAATGCATTACAACAAAATATCTGTCTTTGAAGTCCCATGGTATTTAGCTATTTATTGAAATGACTTTTAAAACACTGAAAATTAAATGAATAAAATACAGCTTTTTTAATAGTAACAGTTATTATTTTAAAGCACTGAAAATTCTGTTATCCTTCAAGATATTATCATCATCACTCTCCTCCTGCCTGTCTTTATTTCAAAAACGGTAGGAGATGCAGGTCTACTTGTCCTGCTCCTTCTTATTCAATTGTCCCCTGTGCCAAAACTCAACAACGACCAGCACAAGGACAGAACAGTGACAGCGCGCCAGAATGTGGAGCACATTATTTGATCTGGAGCGCATTTTTTATTTGAGAACGTACGTGCACCTGCGCACTACTCATGTCCATCACTTAACAGAAATGACATGTAACATGTAAGGCTTATTGAAAAAAATATTTTCAAATGCATTTTTTACATAACACAATGAAGAAACTTATTTTTAATTTCAGTGGGAACAGTGTTGTTGGTCTCCCTTTTTAGCCAGCGCATCAAAGTCTGGATTTAGATTTGTTGTGGCGATTCTCAGGATGGACCTGAGGTGTTGGTCAGTTAACTTGGATCCGTGGCTGGCTTTGTTGATGTTCATGACACTGAACGCCTGTTCACACAAATAGGTCGAGCCGAACAAAGAGTAAAACGCAAATGTGGAGTAATACGCTGCACCTCAACAAAGGTCAATGTGTAGCGGTGTGCTACATGCAGCGCTAAAATTACGACACAGAGTCGGTAACTGCAGTCGAAGAAAAAAACTTTATTCGAAATCCCCAGCCTCACTTTTAAGCCTCCCTCAACCTGCCCCCCGTGGCGCAGAGGCTCCAAAACTCTGTGCTCGCAAATCCCCGCAGGCTATCTCCCTTAGCCAGAACGCTGGCTAATTGTGAGCCGGTTCGGATGTGCCAGGAAATGGGTCGCCACAAATGTATATAGAGTGCGTCATCTATTGGGAAAACGCCAGAATTGCGGGGGAAAAACGTTAACAAGGTTTATTACTATAATTTCATCAAGTTCTGTGGGCCGGATTAAAAAGCTTAAAGGGCCGCATATGGCCCCCGGGCCGTAGTTTGCCCATGCCTGGTCTAGAGTTTACAGAGAATCGTGCAGAAAAACAAAGAACATCTGGTGAGCGACAGTTCTGTGGGTGAAAATACCTTGTTAATGAGCGAGGTCAGAGTTAACGCTGGTTCAAGCTGACAAGAAGATGACGGTTATTCAAATAACCAAATGTTACAACAGTGATGTGCAGAAAGGCATCTTTGAATGTACAACACACCTAACTTTGAAGTGGATGGGCTATGGCAGCAGAAGACCATGAACATCCCTTCAGTGACCCCTTTATCAGGTACAGGATGTACCTAATAAACTGGCCACTGAAGATATACTTACTGCTATGTAGAATTCTTGTAGCAAAAATCTGAAAATTCAAGCAGAAACAATATAAAGTTTTGTATGGTACATTTAATAATTTAATGGTTTGAACTAGAGCTCTACTATTTTGTGTAATTAGTAGTTCATTATTCATATTCTAAATACTTTATAACCAGTTATAATTAGTGCCAATTTTTTTCAGTTGGGTGACTTTTAGTTATCGATTTCTCAAATGATTCACAGATTTTATGATGGACAAGGTGTAGGATTGTAGCTACTTTTATATTTCCATACTTTGGCAGACTTTAATTTCCTTTGCATTCCCTTATCCTGACATTTCTTCATTGCTGTTTTATTACATTAATCCCCCTTTTTTAATCTTTCTATTACCTTATCATCCTGGAGGTAAATCTCAAGGTAAATATTCATTATTGTTCATAGGAAGAAACATTACACAGTTCACCATAGATGATCATCAGCATGAATCTACATGTATTTTATACATTGAGCCAAATTGTTCTTCATCCAGCTTGACCCTTGCACTACGAACATCAAAAGGTCTGAATTAGGTGGTAGTGGAGATGCAGTTCCCATTAGTTAGAGAGTCAAGTCAAAGATCTGCGGATACGGCCTCACTATAAAGGGACGAACTACTACAGCTGAGTCGAAGAGGAATTTCTTCAGCCAGGGGGTGGTGAGTTGTGGAATTCATTGCCATAGAGGCCAAGTCATTTGGTGTACAGTGTTTAAGCAGAGACTGAAAGATTCTTAATTAGTGAGAAGGTTAAGGGTTACAAGGAAAAGGCAGGAGAATGGGATTGGAAACAAAATCAGCCATGACTGAATGGTGCAGCAGACTTGATGGGCCCAATGGCTCAATTTTGTTTGTGTATTATATAGTTTATTCTCCTGGCTCCATTTGCCTTTTGTGTCACAACAGGACCATTGGCCCTGGTGCTGTGGTTATGAAGCAGAATGGGATATTAACTAGGGGGTAGATCACGAGGCTCCAGAATATCCTCATAGTGAGAGTTCGCCACTTGCATGGTTTGCTCTAGATATCATTGAGCAAAATTTAAAAATGGTTCTAAAAGACTGGTAAGTTAAAATATTAAGAAAGAAAACTATACTGTTCAGATGAATGGGATTGCACTAGTAGCACCAGTTAATAACTGCATAAAGTTAAGGGACTGAATATAAAGTATGGTTCTTCAACTCAGTACATTTGTGTAGCTGCCAGACTTAATGGTGAGTCCTGCAGCAAAGTGGCCTTCATGTTTAACCTTTGGCTTATCTGAAGAGCTGACAGTCAAAGGTGAGTACATTTTGGTCCACTGAAAATAATTGTAATGCAAGCTGCATTCTGTATTTTTTTAACTTGGGTCTCCCTTACTAGGAGCACTGAATCAGCTTCTGGGGCTTATTGACTTGCATATTTTCTGAACTTACACAAATAGGTACAAAGTCAGAGGCAGCACAGTAGCGTAGCAGTTGTTGTAATTCCTACAACTCTGCTGATGTCTGTAACAAGTTTGTGTGTTCCTGTGATTGCTTGTGTTTCCACCAGGTGCTAATGTTTCCTCCCACATTCCAAAGACGTGGGTTAGTAGGCTTGTTTGGCCAGAAGAGCCTGTTAGCATGCTGTGTCTAAACAAAATAAATGAACTTCATCTGTTGGTGTTATGCAACACACACAAAATGCTGGAGGAACTCAGCAAGCCAGGCAGCATCTATGGATGGTCTCAGCGCAAAATGTCAGCTTTTCCGTAGATGCTGCCTGACCTGCTGAGTTCCTCCAGCATTTTGTGTATGTGGCTTGGATTACCAGCATTTGCAGATTTTTCTCTTGTTTCTGTTTGTATTATTTTATTTTTCAGAAATGTTCATTCCTACTGTCAATTACAAAAGCCATGTACTTTGTTATGTAAATAAATGTGTAAATATTTTGTTTTATTAAATAGATCATCCATAGATGTGATTAGTTGAAGGAAAATAGAGGGATTTTAACTATAAATTTCTCAATTTTTGCCTGCTTCTAAAAGCACTATTGACAGTCTGACACATTATTACATATTTTAGCGCAAACTTACTGAAAACAATTTTTATTGAACAAATTTCATACTAAATAATGCTGAAAATTACCAAAAATAAGGTGAGAAAATGAATTTGTGTAACCCTGTTGAGCTTGAGTGGTGAAGTTGCTTGAATTACATAGTTGTACTATTCAGTAATCTTTATTTAAGATGTGAAAGCATCCTCTAAGAACGTGAAGGCGTTCTGTTACTTGTGAAGTTCAGTATGTATAATTTTTCTGATGTACTTTGTTGCATTAGATTTGAGACTATTATTAATGCATTTGCATGAGTTCTTTCGATCTTTATTCATATTGTACAAGATTCATGTTGTGGACAGTACTGCTTTTATCCATATAGATATAAAATGACTTAACAGTTTGCAGCTTCACTTAATAACCACTTAAATGTTGTTATCCCTTTTGTTTTGAAGGTGCATCTAGTGTGATATATCTTTCTGTTGACGGATTGGTATCTGCTGTACAAGAGGGAATTAAGAGGCAAACAAATTCCATACTATATGATGCTGAAAATGGCAAAACATCAGTGAGACAAATGGGTCATTGTACAGCTTGTCTCACCGGAAAATATCCCGTGGAGCTTGAGTGGTGAATTGCATTAATTATGCCCCTGTTGTTATTCAGGTTTATTTTTGTCGGTATATCACCATCCAGTCATTCTTCTTGATGGTGCCAGCATTAAATTCTTGCACAAATCCATGTCCTCTATTACATTTCTTTGCACCTCTGTGGAACTGTTGAAGACTGCATCACTTGACGGTAGACATTCCAAGGATGGTCATATGAAGTGCATTTATTAGAAGTCATTTGATATCAGAGAAATACATCTTCAGATTTTGCCTGAAATATTTTGGAAATTATGACATAAAAATGATTAAACTTATGGAGAAACACCAGATTGCAAGAGTTTAGAATACCCTTGGAAAATGAGCATATTTTTTTAAAATTCACCATTGGTTTTTCTTTTCTTTTTAAGTTGGCTAAATTTTGCAATGTTGCTTTTTCTTTCAGATGTAATAGAGGCACAATGTTTTGTAAATACCATCAGGGCAAGGAGATAGTAAAGTTCGGTGAAGGGACTTGTTTAAGGTTTTTTTAATTTTAGCTACTCAAGACTTCATTTGAGTTAAGCATTTGACTGTACACTTTTTGTCCATAGACTCTTGAACTGGCTGCTCAACAATTTATTAGCTAATTAAATTGCCAAAGGCTGTTACATAGTTGAAAACAAAAGTAGTTTACTTTGTACAACTGGATAGCCTTTAGATATCAAATGTGCCTTTTATTCCTAATGACAAGTATTTCGTTTACATGGTGAAGCTTTCAATCCTGTTACTTTGATTTTAGAAAATCAATTATCAATCATTGTACATTAAGAATGTGTTGCTGTCTTTGTCTTGTATAAATACTTGTATGAAAAATGTAGATAGTGGCCCCAATATATCTCATTTACGTAACAGTAAGGCTTTTTTTTAAACATTAACTGTTTGTCCCATAAGCTCAATTGTCTAAATAGTTTGTACCTTTGGAACAAATGGACTTCTTTTCTCAAAGTCCTTTTTTTATTGTTTTAATGCATTGTTCCAATATTTATCTGATTTGTAATATTGACAATTGGTAAAAGAAAGTGAAATCACTTTTTCATTTGTATTTTCTGACTAAAGTATTTTACATTCCACTATTGCATTGTTAAGCATTAGGGTGTAACATATCCGTGGTGGAAAATTGCAAGCTGTTATGTAATAAACTACATAAAATATTTAGTTCCACCATTTTTGCTTGTGCAATATCAAGATTCTGTCCAGTTTGTTGAATTTGAAATTGAATAATTTTTTGTTACTTTTTGGGGGGGGGGGGTTGAATAATATCTTTAATTCCCTTTGGAATTTTAAATAAAAGCAATGAATATTTGGAAACACTAGAGAAGTTAACATCTTCAAAGAAAATTAATTCTGTTGATCTATTAAATTAGAAGCTCAATTAGATTAAAATTAAATTAAAAACATCTTTGTTTTAGATGTACAAATGTATGTCATTCTTCTTGTTATCTTGGTGGTGCTTTGGGAATACTGGTTATTTGATGTATTGTCAGGGTGAGACGAAACCATGATGCACACTAGTTCCATGATCCACTGTTCAAGAAGAACAAGCAGTTCAACCCAACAACCTGGCCAATTTATTCGCCATCATTGATATCCAATACATAGGCTGTCAGTTCTGATAATTGGGCTTTTGCTTTTGGTAAGCTGCTTTACTTGTTTAGAGATACAGTACGGGTAATAGGCCCTTCTCCCAACCAGTCTCTGCTGTCCAGTTACACCCATGTGAACAACTAACCTGCTAACCTTTACACCTTTGGAATATGCGATGAAGCTGGAGTACCCAGGGAAACCAATGTTGTAATGGGGAAAGTGTGTAAACTCTTTATAGACAGCGCTGGAACTGGAACAAGTTCATTGGCACAGCAATAGCATTTCCAGGGATATAGCAGCATAATTAGCCGATTTGGCTCATCAAGTCTGTTCCGGAATTTTATAACAGCCAATCCATTTCCCTCTCCTTCCCAATCACCTGCCAACACCCAGTGTCCCTTCATGCACTTAATAATCCAGAATCAACCTCTGTCTTTGGCTAAAGAAATTCCTCCTCAACTCCATTCTAAATGGACGTCCCTCTACGAAAAATGGTAAAGCAGTGGTCGTGGTGTACATCAGCCTTGCTGCTTGGGGAAGTAACGGTGATCCTGGCGTGGATGGTATGTAGACCGCTCCCTGATGGAAATGGGACAAACATGAGCAAGGTGATCCTTTATGATGTTACTGGATCATCATTCCCACTATCCTGATTGAGAAGTTACAAAACCTGGGCCTTTGTACTTACTACTTCATCCTTGATTTCCTAACTGGAAGACTACAATCTGAGCTGATTAGTGTTAAATTTAATGATGATACATCCTTTGTTGGTAGAATCTCAGATGGAGATCAGAGGGCATACAGGGGCAGGATATACCAACTAGTGGAGTGGTGTAGCAAAAACTTGGCACTCAATGTCAGTCAGACAAAAGAGCTGATTGTGAAGTTTAGGAAGGGTAAAACGAAGGAGCACATACCACCAATCCTGATAGAGGGATCAGAAGTAGAGAGAGGGTGGGCAGTTTAAATTTCCTGGGTGTCAAGATTTCTGAGGACCTAACCTGGACCCAACGTAATGGAGGCAAGACCGTGGCTATACTTTATTAGGGGTTTGAAGAGATTTGATACTTCAACAAATATACTCAAAAACCTCTACAGATGTACCGTGGGGGGCATTCTGACAAGCTGCATCACTGTCTCGTATGGAGGAGGGAGGTGCTACTGTACAGGAGGGAAAGAAGCTGCAAGGTGTCGTAAATTTAATCGGCTCCGTTTTGGGTAATACCCTCCAAAGTAACCACAATTTCTTCAAGGAACAGTTTCTCAGAAAACAGCGTCCAGGGCACGCCCTTTTCTTACTGTTATCATCAGGTGGGAGGTACAGAAGCCTGAAGGCACGCACTCAGCAATTCGGGAACAGCTTCTTCCCCTCTGCCATCCGATTCCTAAATGAACATTGAACCCATGAACAACTTTTTAAACATATATTTCTCTTTTTGCACGATTTTTAATCTATCCAATATACATATATGGTTATTTATTCTACTGTGTGAATTGCATTGAACTGCTGCTGCAAAATTAACACATTTCTCGACAAAACCCGTGATAATAAACCTGATTCAGACTTTGAATCTTTTTAAAAAATCAGTTCCATAATCCAAGAGAAAACATTGCCAGTTAGGATCCTGAGCGGAAACTTTTTCAAGCTGAGGGTGTTGAGTAAATGGAACAAACTGCCAGAGAAAGTGGTTTACGCAGATAGAATATTTTTAAATTAAAATAATATACGCAGACTGAGAGAAATGGGCCAAATATCGGCAAACGGCACTATCTTGGTCATTATTAGCAATTATTGTCAAAGAGTCTGTTGCTGGGTATTTCCAGCATTTTCTGCTTTTAATCGCATTGCATTTTGTGTGGGCTTGTTTCGTACAAACTGACGACCACATAAAATACCTAATCTTTCATTAATTACACTTTTAAGGCATTTCATAGCTGCAAATTACCTTAGGGTAATCCAAGAAGGACGTATTCATTTAAAAATACATATTCTTTTTCATCTCAGAGGCATAGAACACAGAAATGGAACCATGAGTTCACCATGTTCATGCTGCCCATGAAATACCGGTCCTCTTTCCAGCACTCAGAACAAACCCTGTCTATCCAGACTCTCCATGAAAGTGAAACACTGTCCCAAAAAATATTCTGGTGAATCTTCTCTGCTCTTTCTAGTGCAATCACATCCTTCCTACAATATGCCAACTACACTTTCTGTAGGGTCTAACGACTTCTATTCTTTGGAACTTCCCAGGTTCTTGTCATTCCGTTGCAGATGTGCACACTTGACACTAGGATAACATTCTTAAATCGTTCCATACACCTTACTTACGCATCAATATATTAGCGGCGTCTGTCCCCACTTGTGGACAGCAAAAAAAGACATAAATCTCCGAGTCATCTGTGAATTTGCTAACCCTGCATACAGAGTGCCCCTTTGATCGAGCTTCCTTTGTGTAAACAATTCTAATTTGATCACTGAAACATCGTTAACCCTTTTTTCTCTATAGATGCTGAACTCCTCTAGCAATTTATTTTGTTTTACTCCAAATTCCAGGATCTGCATTCTCCAGTGTCTCAATCTTTGGACTCGTTTTAAATATAAAAATATAAGGTACAATTTAGAATTTCTTGCAGAACTCGACATAAAGACGAACGCAAGCGCCTCTCGATACTATGCGAGAATATCCAATGACGTTTCATGCGCACGGGGTTATCTCAGCGTCATATACGTCATGACGTTGTCTCAGTCGATGTGCCCTGCGACCGAATGGTTGCTAACAAGAGGGAGGTTTCAGTAATGTTTGAAACGGCGGAGGGAGAGGTTGGAGATGGCGCCTGTGGTCGTCCGGTAGCGAGGGCGAGCGGCTTGCACGATCTGGTGCTGCGAGCGGCGGCGGGCCGTGGCGAGAGGACTGCTGTGTGCTACGACAGCGGTGCGGATGGCGCCCGCTTGTCCTACACGTACGGCCGGGTTGTCGGCCTGGGTGACGAGCTCAGCGAGCGGCTGCAGCTACACTGTCATCTCAGCCATGGCTATGTCATTGGGTTGTATTGCCAGCCAACTGTAAACCTGCCCAGCTACATTTTAGGGTAATATTCGTTTTCTTACACTACTCGCTTCAGTTTTTTTTATATCTGTCATCGATTTTCTTTTCATACACTCAAGGCAAGATCAAATTAGTAATGATATCCAACACTTTTTAAAATCAATATAAGCGAGAAACACCCCTGCACAGCACCATTCATTTTGGCATGCATTTCCAGTGGGAAGTGCAATAATTCATTATGTAGCTTATATTGCTGGGGTCAGTGCGGTTAAGCATTCATGGGATGGATAAATGGGAATGGGTGGCGAGAGATTTTTCTGTTCTGGGTTGTTTGCCAATTCCAGGATACTGATGATCATTACAACCGGGAATCTGGAGCAACACACAATCTGCCGGAAGAACTCAGCGGTTCAGTGCTGCGATGCTGTCTGTATGGAGTCTGAAGAGATTGATCTCGAACTCATTGGCTATTGCAAATTGTCCCTAGTTTAGGTGGAGGAGAGGGGAAAAAAAAGAAAGAAAATGAAAATGCAACAGGTGGAATAGGATTGCTGGCGTAATCTCAATGGGCCAAGGCCTCCAATGTCATAAAAATCTTGGCTCTAGGAAAGTCTTGAGACCTTTTCCTGAAAGAGCTTGCATGTAAAATCAAGGCATCCTCTTAATCAGGCCTTCAGTGGATGAAGGTGAACTTTGTGGAACAGTCCAGAATTGCTTCCCTTAAGTATTTAGAATAATAGATAAAAAATTTTGGTTGCTTAAAATTTAGAACTACTTTAGGATATGACCAGATTTATTGCCCTCTAGTTTATCAAAGCCTTACTAAGATTTTTCTTTCCAAAGTCCAACAAGATTGCTTGATATTTTGAGGTATATTGATTACCGATAATGATTTTTCATCGGCATTAAGTTTTTTCAGGCTTTGCTTACTCTTGTTTTTGGGAAGTGAACGATTCAATTGTGAGATTGGAACAAACTCTTGTTAGAAAACTATTGAATGCTCTTGTTCATTTCTATTTAAATACAATTACGTGATGGGCATACACAGGAAAGTAACTTTTGATGAAATATTACAGAACTAGGGGACACAATAGCAAAACTAAATTGTAATTTGGAAGGAAAATAAGAAAGCACTTTTGTTTATAGCATATGGAATTCTTGTATTCCAATAGACAACCATAATCAAATTTTCAATCACATTTGTTGGGTAAGGGCATCAAGGAATATATGACAAAGCCATAAATAGTATTGAGGTAAATACCAATCTTTCCAAAAGATTTACAATTTGTTTAGGTGGAACAAGTGACTAACTTGTTCCAGGACTATTTTTTCCAAAGATTTTCTTAAGTGTATGGAATCGTTCTGGTGCTATTTATTAAAGTTACTGTGTACTCATAAATTTATTAATCATTATTTCAGTGCTCATTTGACATTTAGAACCTAAGGCTGTTTGAATCGGTAAACTCTTATGTCTGTGTTACTCTCTTTAAATTGGTACATTTATTTGTCCACTTTATTTCTCTTCTGCAGTCTTGGTTCTCAGTTTCTTTTGCTCTAATGAGAAGGTTTGGATAATATACTCTTTAATTCTGACTGGTTCTTTTTGAAAGTACAGATCTTTTTAATGTCTATAAGTAGCTGTAAATAGAGAATCATACAATTTCTGAAAGTATCTCAGCAATACAAATGTGAAAATAAAAAAACTTCATTTTCTGGAAATCTGAAATAAAAATAAAACACTGGAAAATTTGATATGTTGGGAAGCATCTGTGAAAAGAGAAACGGTTACCATTTTGAGTCGAGAAGCTTTTGTCAGAATTGGAGAAGAGAAATGAGAAAACAACTGTTTCCCTTTCCCCAGATGACTTCTAGCTTTTATCAGGCCTCTCGGTTTGGACCCATTTAGGATCCCAGGTACCTGTGTTCAAATGCCTGATCTCCTGAGTTGCTCCAACATTTTGTGTATGTTGCCTGTGATCTTTTTGATGATTTCCAACCTTTCAGTTTTTGTTTCAAGTTTCCAACACCTGCAATTTTATTTTTATTTTCCTGTACTGTTGAATTAATATCCACTTCTCTTCAAAGAGTACCAGCCTTGAAATTCTGTTCCTGACTCCCAGATCAATGATAGAGCTCTCTGGTTCTCATTTTTCTCTCTATCAGCCAATAAAATAATGCTTTGTAATTTACACCACCTTCAAAGAGACTCCATCACTAAAAGTATCTTCCATCTTACTCTTTTGTAATTCTGAAATGACTGTTCCAAAAATGATTCCTCCATTTTCTCTTTCACCTTCACTTATGATACTTAACCAGGCAGATGATGCAACACTTGTCTTTTGATCTTTCCACTATCCATTGACTTAGACAATCCTTCCAAGTGAACCAACCATTCACCTCCACTTCTTCCAATTTAGTGTACTGCATTTGGTGTTCACAGTGTGTTCTCCTGTATACTGGAGGAAACAAACCAGATTGTGGACTGCTTCGTGGCATTCCTGAATTTGATCTACAGGGATGACCCTATGTTTGGCCCATCATGTGTATTTTAGGTCTTGGAAAACTTCTTACAGTTAATTATATTCCCCACTCATTCTCCATGGTTCCGGAATTTTTATTTTCAAAAACATACCCAACTTATTTCAAGTTGCAATTTGACTGCACTCACCACCTTTTCAGGTAGTGTATTCAAATTCAAAGCAATTTGCTTTTTATTTTTGAAAAAGTAGTTCACTTGTGGGTTTTTCTTTCACATTATATTTACTACTGCCTTGCAGGCTGAAATAATTTCCCCATATTTATTTAATCAAACCCTCTCTAATGTTGAACAGCTTTTTTGGTTAATGATTCCAGCAGTCATACCTCTAAATAGATCTCTGCCTCAGTGTTCCTTCTAATGTAATTTGATGTACTAACTGAAATATAATCAGTGATTTGTGAAGGATAAATCAGAGCACTTCTCATTTTGATTGTTTTTGGTGCTGTCCATAATATTATGATCAGTGTGTCTAGATCCTTAAGTTTGGTTGGGCTTTTCACCATTACGTCAACGTCAACCATTACCCTCTTTAATTTATTCTTTACCCAAATGTTTTATCCACATTGTCATTGCTCATGAGCTACATGTACTTAAGTGGCCTTTCTGTAGAAGAGAACTAATTAAAGTGAGAGCATTGCAAGATTATTTTTTAAACCCACTTATACTGGACAACATACTGAAAGTAAATATTTCAAAAATAATGGTGTTTGATATCTCTCTGCCATTCTAGAATTCTTCAAGTGGGAGCAGCCTTTTGTCCAGTTGATCCAGAAAGTTCACCTCGTTTCTCAGCATATTTTATTCAAATGTGCAAATTGAAATACATCCTTGTTCAGAAAGATATGATACAAGTGAGTTGCTGTGCTGTAAAGTTATGAGAAAATAATATTGATTAAAATTACTTGTTTAATCAATTTTCACCTCACTTGTTTAAAAATAAATTCTTGTGATCTTTTTTAGTTTTAAACATTCATTTAGCAGTGAGTTTATCTAAATATATATTGCTTGCATGTAACATCAGGTTCATAAGAGTCTGTTTTCTTTATATATACTGTCTCTTGGATCCCTTCCTTCAAATGTTTATGGCTAATTATTTTGTTCCGGACCCAACTGTTGATCTTTTCTCTTAAAATTCAAATGTTGTGAATATCATAATTTTAACAATATCCATTAACAGATTGCACTTTTTTCAAGTGTCCTTTGATTTTAGAGTACATGCTTTTATTTGGCATTTATTTCAATGGAACTAGAATATAAAAATGAGATAATCCATAAGATTTATAAGACACTAGTCGGCTGCTCTTGGAGTATTGTCATTAGTTTTGGGCCCCTTATCTCAGAAAGATGTCATTAGAGAGAGTCCAGAGGAGGTTCACGAGGATAATTCCAGGAGTGAAGGGGTTAACATATGAAGAGTGTTTGGCAGCTTTGGGCCTGTATTCACTGGAGTTTTGAAGAATGCATGGAGATCTCATTGAAACCTACCGAATGTTAAAAGGACTAGAAATGGTGGATATGGAGAGGATGTTTCCTCTGGTGGGGGTATCTAGAACTGGAGGGCACAGCCTCAAAGTTGAGGGGAGACTTTTTAGAATAGATGTAAGGAGGTATTTGTTTAGGCAAAGAGTGGTGGTCTGCCACAGACTGCAGTGGAGGCCAGTTCTGTGGGTATATTCAAAGTGATAGATTCCTGATTGGTCGGAGCATCAAGGGATATGGTGAGAGGGCAGGTGTATGGGGTTAAATGGGATCTGGGGTCAGTCAGGATGAAAGAGCAGAGTGAACTTGATGGGCTGAGTGGCCTAATTCTGCTCCCATGTCTTTCAGTCTTGTGCCTTCTGTGGGTACACAGGCCATTTTCTTCCAGTTTTCTAAATTGTGAAGTGACTTAAATATAAGAAAAAATTCTTATTGGATAATCTTGTGTTTCATTTGGCACCAAGGGATTTATCTGTCTCCACTGGGTATTTTGCAGATTAAGAGCTCTTCGCAAAAATAAATTTCTCCTTGTCTCTATTCTAGAGAATATTCTCCTTACTCTGCCTGGTTCTGGAAAAAATGGTGTATGCTGGAAATCTACAAAAATTGAAAATCCAGCAAATACTCAGTAGGTTAGGCGTCATCTGCGGAAAGAGAAAAAGTTAACATTTCAAGTCCATGCATGACCTTTCAGCAGAAATAGGAATATCCATAAGTATTTTAAGTTGCAGAGAAGAGTAAGGAATGGACAAAACATTGGGATTATTTACGATTGGGTGAAACAAAAAGAGGCAAATAGTGGTGGAAGGAATTCTTGAATCTTCAGAAGAAATAAAATTACTCAGCCTACCCCATTAGTCCTTGAATGTCTCATGAGATAACTGTTCAGTCTTCTAAACTTCAACAAGCATAGACTACCTTAACCAATATCTCTTCCTGGGAACTCATTATCCCAAGAACTGCATCTTTGATTCATTGGTTTCAAACAGTATAATCTGCATTAAGTAGCAAGCACAAACTAAATGTGACACCAAATGAGATTTTGCTACAGCCTTGAACAATTTTAGCATATTTTTCTTTTCATAGACTCTAACCTTTTTGAAGTAAATAGCTACATTTTGTTTGCACTTTTTGCACTACACCAAAATCGCTCTACTGATGTTGTGTTTGTTTTACCATAGAGGAAGGAAAAAAAACAAGTGATTACAAAATTACCTTTGGCAATTGGCAAGCTATTAAACGGACTCTGAAGGGAAATAATTGCCTTAATTTGAGAATGGCACAATCTAATCAGGATAATTCAGTATGGATTTATTTTGGGAAGGTACTATCTGCTGAACTTGACTGAATTTTTTGATGAAGTGACAGAGTAGGTTTGAGCATAGATGGGCTTGTTAATAAATATAAATCTGGCACCAAAATGAGAATGGCAGATTGATTGGCTCAGTGGCAGAAGCAATGATTTCAGCATTGCTAGGCTGATGCCATCTGCGTTCCTCTTGCCTTTTATAATACATATATTAAAAAGTTAGACTTTAAAGTAGGCTCTTAAGGAAGAAGATTGCAGATGAAATCAAAACTGATTAACAATGAATTAAAAAAAAGGTGTAAGTTTAATTAGTTGGATGGAAACTAATGTTCAATACAGCAGAGTTTCAGGTGACTCATTTTATGAGGTCACAGAATATACATTAAGTGGAAGGATATGAGACATAGAATATAAAAGCAGGTGGATAACGGTAAGTCTATACAATGTTAGCCCGTAAGTCCTGCATTAAACTCTGGTTGCCATATTATAAGGAAGCTATGTGGCATCTAAGAGAGAATGACAATTTGGAACTGAAATTGGCTGCAGAAAAGATGTTATTACTCTGGAGAACCTGTTGAGGTATTGTGGGACACATTAGGACCAGTACATTTTAGCCCAGTTGAATAGCTTCTCCAATTAGCCTAAATATTGTGGAAATAGTTAAAAGATATAAAAATGCAAATTACCATTTATCTGATTAAGAAATTGTGTATTTAAATTAAATACAGACCAAATTAGAACTTTACCAATACTACAGTACTGTAAAGCTGTATTGGTTCCAAATATAAAAGAGTAACAGTTGATGTTTTGGGCCAAGACCCTTCATAAGGACTGAGAGTGAAGTGGGAAAGAGATGCTCAGTCCTGAAGAAGGGTTTCAACTCAAAACATCAACTCATTTCCATAGATGCTGCTTGACTGCTGAGTTCCTCTAGCATGTTGTGTGAGTTGCTTTGGATTTTCAGCATCTGCAGATTTTTTCATGTATTTGGTTCCTAATAGTTATCAACGGAGGAATTCATCCAGTGTATGCTGCCATTTCTTTTCATTGACTGTAAATGAACAAAATTAGCACAGACACCTAGTGAAGATAATAGTCTGCCTTCATACAATGTTTTCAGTAATTACATCTTCCAAATCTTCATTTTCATTGTAACATTAAACATATTGTCAATATCTTCAAATTCTTCATAGTGCCTAACTTGTTGAAGTAGTGAAGTCATTTCATTTTCACTCATGGCCATTTCTGGCATTTTCCAGCCTGAATGCTTGAAACTTCAGTAAGCAAAACCGTTCTGAATTGTCTTACTGCTCATTTCTCGCCAGCTATCCATGACAAAAATGGCTGTATTTTGAACACAAACACATGACAGATGCTGTTTAAAACCAGTTCACTTTAGGACAGTGTAGGGTCTTGACAGCCATGCCAGTGCATGAGACTAATGCTATTTAGTAACCGTTCAGCAAAAATCTCCTGTCCTAATTATGCAGCATCGTGTCCCAAGTTAATGAAGGGAATCATGGCTACTTTCTCAATTAGTTTTTTTTCTTTAAGAGTTGTCCCAAATAAGTGGCTGCCTTGATTAACCAATGGCCCAAATAACTGGAATTCACTGTAGTTAATAGGACTAGAAAATTTTAAATATGAAGAAAAATTGAGAATGGTTTTCTTTGGAACTGAGTTGGTGGAGAGGGGGCTTAGTTGAAAAATATGAAATTCTAAGTAATTATAAGTAAAGGATTTCATTCTCTCACTAACTCCATTGTACTGAAACATAACTTTTTATTTCTTCAGATGTTGCCTAACCTGCAGAAGGTTTCCAACATTTTTGTTTTTGTTCTCATTTACTTATCAGACTGCTTTCTTATTTATTTATTAACATAAAATAAACATTTTATGTCATGTTTGTTTTGAGCCACATTAGCTTTGATTTGATTGAATAATTATAGTTCTTTTTTGAAGTCTATTGTTTTGAAAGACTATATATAATATTGTACGATAACTTTGTATTACAGAAATTCAGAGACTCATTTTCAGCTTGGTTGTCCATTAATGTTGAGTGTGATATACCAAAACTAAATGTAGTACTTGTGAAGATTCATTGGTTGCTGACGGATGTGGATTCCTTCGCTTCAGAGCCCAAAAGCAACGAAAATGTCATTTGCAGTAATGTAGAAGCTTTAAAAGAAGGGAGGTTGCAGACAATGGACTTGGATAAAAGAAGTCATGAATATAAATATGTTGACTGCCGTGGATTTTTGGCTTATATTTTGCAAACTTCAGGTACTACGGGAGCTCCAAAAATTGTTCGAGTACCTCATCAATGCATTATTCCCAATATACAGAATCTCATGTAAGTTTAACCAGATGTTGTATTTTGAATTTCAGATTTTATCAGTGTCATAGTGTTAAGAGGATATGATAAATTGGATATATCTGAATAATTTCCACTGCATGGGGAATTTTGGGTAAGAAGCAGTGAGCTACATTTCATTAGAGAAATTAGAACATGCTTTGCACCTAAGGTTTAGAAGCACAGAATATATCTTGATCATTGATGCTAGTAGGTTGTTCACTTAATGCATGGCTTATAGTTTAATATTAAGCAATTATTAAAGAATATGCAGAATCAGAGCAGAGTCAGGAAAGAATACAGTCATACTCATCACCTTTGGCATTCTCTAGAAACTGAAGATAATTTGCTTCTTTCTAAGTAGCAGTAGTAGTAGTGGGGCTTTTTTTCCAGTCTGGGGTGCCATTGCACACCAGCTATTGTATCACTGTGACACAGCAAGATCTTGGGTCAATGTTAAAGTAATATGATAGGAGGTCAGAATCTGCTGAATGAATGTAACACCAACATGTCCAAGAGGCATTCTTATAAAGAAATTGACACTAGGCCGCAAAGGTTAATACTAGGGCAGATGACCAGAATGGCTTGGTGAAAGAGATAGGTTTTACAAATATCTTAAAGGGGAAAAGAGATGCAGAGAGCCACTGATGTTCAGCATGGAAACTCCAGAACTCCACAGCCTAAGATCTCGGTGGTTGAAGGCCTGACTGCTAATAACAAGCAATTAAATTTGAGGAAATGCAAAAGTAATTGGTGACTTTGGGGTTTTGGAGAGAGTAGCCAGTACTCTTGAGGGTACTTTGGAATTATTAGACATGGATAATGGCTTTTGCAATAGATCTGGCTGAAGTGTATCTGATGTTCTTAAAGAAAGAGGCCAGATTATCTTAAGGATGAAGTGAGTGCTTGGTTTAAAGCTGAACTTGTTGCATGTTACACACAGGATATGAATAATCTAGTTAATTTTCTGACATTGACATGGAAAATGATGTGATTATTATCTGTGAAATAGTATTTTGTGATAGGAACTAATAGTAGTTGCTTTGGTTTTCCCAGTACAGGTGTCCCCCGCTTTACAAATATTTGCTTTACGCCACTTCACTTTTACAAAAGACCTACATTAGTAACCTGTTTTCGCATTTCAAATAGGATTTTCGCTTTTACGAAAATGTTTCCCATATAAATCAATGGTTCTTTGCTTTACGCCATTTTGGCTTAAGAAAGGTTTCATAGGAACACTCTAACTTTGTAAAGGGGGGGACGCCTGTATTTAGTTGGAGGATATCGCTACTCATTCATTACTGCATATTGAGTAAGATGCTTGACAGGCAAATTACTGCAGATGCATAGAACATAGAAAATCTACAGCACAATACAGGCCCTTTAGTCCACAATGCCGTGCTGAACATGTACTTTAGAAATTACCTAGGTTATCCTTAGCCCTCTGTTTTCCGAGCTTCAGATGTGGAAAAATTCAAAAAATCAGGCACAACCTGGGGATGGAAATGTAGGGTTCTGGTTTTGAGAAATCTCTTTCATCAGACTGACCATTCATCATGTCTTGGCCTGATGTAGGTTGGTCACAGATACTGAAAGCTTTTCGACAATGATAAATTCAATGATAATTGTGTAGAGTTGCTGATGAGATAAAGATGGAAGTCACAAGCATTGGAATATGTCACCAAGAAAACGCATATAGTTAAGAGGTAGAACATATTCAGCAGAATGAATTTATTCAAGTAATTTTAAGTTTCCAAATCTTTCTTGGGTCAAATACATAGTTCAAAATTCCCAAGTTTAAAGTAAATTTATTGTCAATGTATGTATATATCACCAAATACTACCTTGAGGTTCATTTTCTTGCAGGCATTCACAGTAGAACAAAGAAATATATAATCAATGAAAAACTGCATCCAAAGACTGACAAACTAAGTTCAATGAGATAAATGTCTGTCTGCATATTGACAATTAAAAGAAACATATTGTGGGATAGAACCTACTGTGAAAAATGGGAACTCAGGCACGCCAATAAAATTGTCCAGAGAATCTGAGGTAGCATCAAAGATTAATGCAATTTCTTTCAAAGTAATTTTTGAAACTGCCATTGTCAGTCAAAATTCTGCCTGTGCTTTTGGATAGTGTATCTTGAAGGTGTCAGTTGAAACCTTTGTGGAATAGAGAGGCTGTTCATTTCACCCTTTCTTACTAGTACAGTACTATGCAAATTCTTAGGTACTTGTAAAAAAAAATTATCTAAAGCAAAGATGCTTTCAAAAATAATGAAAAGTTTCTAAAATATCAAAAAATTACTGTAAAGAGCGGAAAACAGTTTTTTAAAAAAAATCAATATTTGGTGTGACCACCCTTTGCTTTTAAAACTGCATCATTTTTCTTAAAGTATAGTCATGCAGTTTTCTGAGAAAATCAGTTAGTAGTTTGCTTCAAGCATGTTGAAGAACTTGCGACAGTTTTTTTTTCTGCAAGGTTTGATTATCTTGCTTGCTTCTGTCTCTGGGTAATCCCAGACAGCCTCGATGATATTGAGATTAGGACTCTGGAGGCTATACCATCTGAAACTGTATATATAAAAAAAAGCTGGCTGCTTAAGACTTTTGCACAGTACTGTAGATGGAAAATACAAGGAATATTTAGAACTTTCAGTTTAGAGGTGATCTTAAAATGGAATCTAAGTTTTAACAGGCTTGGAAAATAAAGCGAGCACATTTGTTTCAGGTCTACTAAAAACAGGAAAAAAATGGTATTTGTTTATCTAGCAATTTGTTTATCTATCTCAGGGTGTCCAAAACTGTTCAGCCAATGAAATAACTTTTCATTCGATTCATTGGTGTAGCAGGTATTCACAAGCACCATTGTGATGAAAGGCAGATTATTTTTAATGATATGTACGTAGGTTTACTACAATACAGAACTGAGATTAAATCACACTTGTAGTACCATGTGAGATAAATATTGGTCATGCAATTAAGTTAATTTCCTGCTGCTGATCTAAATAGTGCCTTAAAATTTTCTGCATCCACCAGAGAAAGTAAGTAAAGCCTGTCACAGTAAGAACTGTCTTCATACTAACCTAGAGCCATGCTCCATGCTCAAAGTAGGAGTTGATCCCACAATTGAGAAGTCACAATCAATGCAATTCTTTTTGTAATGGAAAGGTAGAAAATCTGGTAAGCCTGAAGGGTTGAGATTTACCTTGCCCAATCCTGTTTTCATGAGCTGGGGTTTTTCTCACCTAGGCTTACAGTATTTAGTAATGTTCCAGCTGTTTATTATTATTGAATCTATTATGTTAGGGCCAACAAATAAGGAAAATAGTTCAACAGTTGGTGTTTTGATTAAACCAAAAGCCATACTCAGACTAGATTGAAGTATGAATTCCTTGTTTTGTTAATAATTTAAAATGAAAGTTTGCCATCTTTCTTCCAATGTCAAATTGCAGTAAAATATTTCTTAAAATCTTGGACTTAGCTAGCTTCATTATTGCAGCTTTATTTACCTTTTTATTTGTTTTGTTTTACAGGTCAATCTTTGATGTTTCATCAGAAGATGTAATTTTTATGGCCTCTCCTCTGACATTTGACCCTTCAATTGTTGAAATATTTATAGCCTTATGCAGCGGAGCTACACTGCTTATTGTTCCACCAGTTATTAAAATGATGCCAAAGAGACTAACAGAGATTCTTTTTAATCATCACAAGGTGTCTGTAATGCAGGTATGGTGGGATCAGAGTGGTATGGAAGCCATCATTATGCTTGTCACATAACTTTGGCTTGCAACTTATTTGTAAGCCAGATTAAAGTTACATGAACTTGTAAAAATATCATCAAGTATTAAAATGAAACAAACTGATTAGCAGAGTGTTAATATTTATTGACTTGAGCAAGTGTGCTAAAGCTGAATAGAATTGTGGTTAACCACTTACAGTACATTGCTGAAAATAGTTCTGGGATCACACTAAATTGTTCTTGATAATTTAAAAAGTTAATGAATAATCTAACTGTAGTTCTCAAGGTATTAAAGGTGATTAATAGAGAGGAGGGAGAGAAGTTATTTACACTGCTTGAGCATAGAATTTAGTATTTCAAGAGTCAGGAAAGACTGGATATGCAAAGGATGTATAAGCTTGCAGCTTTTGCAGAAAGCAAGGTCAGTTGATATTAAATGATAAGACTGAAGAAGAATATTACAAAACTACATTACTAGTTGGTAATGTAGAATTTGGTTTCAGCTTTTCAGCTATGATCTCACAATGTTGAAATAGGTTGAATGCATGAAATAGATTACTATCTGATCTTTCACCAAATATTGATACTGTAGATAACAGCCATTTGATTTGAACTGCTGTTGCTTACCCATTACTTTCTGAGCCAATATTTTTTGAATGATGTTTATGTAAGTACAGGAATGTGTTGCTTGTGATGCTCATTCAAGTTAATTAGCCAATAATACTTGCCACCTAACTTCTCATTTGAGGAATAACCTTTTGAAAATGAAAGTTTAGCCAATGTTCAAAGAATTGTATCTCGTCTTGGGCTTGATTTTCAAGAAATGAGGATGTAAAATTAGAAATCAAGCAACAAATAGCTGTAAACCTAGTGTACATCTTTATAATGTGAATCTTGAAATATAATGACAAATTAATTCTATCTTCAGGTTACACCGACATTAATTAAAAGTTTTGGATCCAAAATTCTGGCCTCTGTAGTGCTTTCAGATAATTCACCTCTGCGTGTGTTAGCACTTGGCGGTGAACCATTTCCTCCATTGGATGTACTGAAAAGTTGGCGTGAAGAAGGAAACAAAACCCAAATTTTCAATCTATATGGCATTACTGAAGTGTCATGTTGGGCTACATACTACAAAATTCCTGAAGAAATCCCACATAGTACAAGACAGTAAGTCTACATAATTTATAATATGAAACATGGGAAATACGAGAGTCCGAAAACACTCCATGCTGAACTAATAACTTAAGAGGCTATTCAACTCATGTGGTCCATGCTGGGTCCCATCGTGGCACCAATTTTTGATTGGCCTTATTTTAGCAGTAATGAGACAGCCTACAGAGGAGACGTTGACACCCTGACATAGTGGTGCCAGGATGACAACCTCTTCCTCAATGTCCAAAAAACAAAGTAGGTGATTGTGGATTACAGGAGGAACAGAGACGGGCTCGGCCCGATCAACATCAATGGGTCTGCAGTTGAGAGGGTGAGTAGTTTCAAGTTCCTCGGTATACACATCACCAATGTTCTCACATGGACTGTATACACCAGCCGTGTAGCAAAAAAGCACAACAATATCTCTTCCACTTCAGGCAACTGAAGAACTTAGGCATGGACCCCCAAATCCTCAAGATCTACAGGGGCATGATTGAGAGCATCTTGACTGGCTGTTTCACAGCCTTGTACAGGAACTGCACCAACCTTGACCACTGGGCACTGCAGAGAGTGGTATGGACAGCCCAGCACATCTGTGAATGTGAACTTCCCTCCATTGAGGACATTTATAGCAGCAGGTGCAGAAAGAAGGCCTGGAAGATTATCAGGGACACCAGCCACCCCAACCATAAACTGTTTCAGCTGCTTCTGTCTGCCAAACGCTAACGCAGCATTAAAGCTAGGACTATGGGACAGCTTCTTTCTACAAGCCATTAGACTTTTAGATTCACATGTCTGTGCATAACAACAGAGTAATAATGCAAAGAGTTTTACTCCCTCACGTTGTGGGATGGATGTAAGGTTTAAATAAATTCTAAATTCAATACCTGTTACTAAAGTTAGAGAACAGTAAGGAACTCTATTTTGGTACTGTTGATTTTATAATAAAAAGTTGACTAGGTTACTAAACAGACAGCTTTACTTCAGATTTTAGTGAGAAGCTTCATGTCCAGAATAGGCAAATGAGCCTTGATGTAATGATTCACTCAATAAGGAGTTGCAGCCCCAGTAACCTTTGAGCAGGGGAAGGGCTTTCCCGAGTGTACAAAGTGAAATTTTAAGTATTTTCTTGTCTTTGACAGTCAAAGCCATCTAGCCATCAAATCAAAGCCAGCCATTGAAGCAAAAGATGGGAAAATCCAACCCATAAAGATTTTTTTTCATTACAATAATTTGATGTCCCTTAGAAGATAGACTGTTGATGCCAAGTGCTGTTCTGTTCCCCAAGAAGTATATTATTCTAAACATATTAAGTAGCTGACGGTCCATGTAAAGCACTTTTAGTTATAATATCATGTTATGTAACTGCCCTGGCATAATCATAAAGTAAGCCCAGAATCAGTTACTTCTTAAAAGATGCTTATTGATACTTGTGATAGCTGGAAGTTGCTTACATCTTAAATATCATTGGATATTAATTGTTATTTCTGTTTGTGCTTTAGGTATGAAGACCATGTGCCTTTAGGATTTCCTCTTTTAGGAACCATTTTAGATGTTGTAGATGACTCTGGCAAGGTAATCCAGGAAGGAGAAGGGCAAGTTTTCATAGGTAGGGACTTTTTTCTTTTGCATCTTAACTATGAAATAGTTTGTTGCAGACTTTTGTGTTTGAAAGGAGGAGTTGTAAATGATTCTGAAAAAGAAATTACAGTACTCCTACTGATTGATCACATCTGAGTTTTGCCATTCTTTGGCAAATCTTGCTGTTAGTGCCATTCCATCCAGAATGTTGTGATACTTGGGGTTTTTGCAGAATGCAAAACTCTTAAATTTGCAGGCAACTCTGCTGGTTATTTCCTGAATACACTCTGACATTGGAGTGCATTTGCAAATGTTGAGTTAAAATAGTTATATATATTTGGAAAGTTCTTGAGTATTTTAAGATGAGCTTAACTTTGCTCATCTTAAGAACTACTTGATATTTAATAAATCTTGAATGTTTTTCTATTTAAATTCAGAAAAATTGTGGGCTAATACAGCACAGGAATTAACTAAGCTAATGATGCCTAGTTAAACTCATCGTTTCTGCCTGCACATGGTGCTTATCCCTTAAACTCTGCATATTCATCTAAGAGTTTGTTAACACTTCTATCACATCTGCCTCCAGCACCCTGGCAGTGCATTCCCAGCACCCACTAATCTCTTAGTAAAAAATGAAATAAGTTCACCCTGCTCACCTCTTTTGAACTTTCCCTCTCTCATAGTGTTAGATAATTTGACATTTTGACCCTAGGGAGAAAAGGTACCAACTGTCTATATGTCTACCTCAGATCATTTTATAAACTTCTATCAGGTCTCCCCTCAGGCTGAGCCACTCCAGAGAAAACAATCCAAGTTATGCCTGATATCTCTTTATAACACATGCCTTCTAATCCAGGCAGCATCCTTGTAAACCTCTTTTGCATCTATCCTAAGCCTCCACATCCAGGTAATCAGAATTAATTGCAATATTCCAGATGTAGCATAAAAACAGTTAATATTACTGCAACAGAGTTCCTGACTCTTGAACTCAGCATCTTGATTAATAAAGGCAAACATGCTACCCCTACTTTACGACACCATGTCATCTCCCTCTTTATTTAGTATCTTTTTTGGTTACGTCGTTGTGATCTTTCGTATGCAACTAAATTTTCACATACTGTGCTTCTTAATGCAAAATGTTATCACATACATAATTGGGGACACGTCTTCATAATGCTGCATATTAAAATAACCATGTGAATACTAAGGCAAGTGGCCATGTTAATGCATTAGAAGTGGAATTCTATACATGTTGTTAAAAATGTTATGTAGATTTTGTATTTTTATTTTTCTCCAGGTGGTGAAGAACGTGTATGTTTCCTAAATGATGAAATAACTGTGCTCTCAGGAATAAAGCGAGCCACTGGCGACTGGGTAGTTGTTAAAGATGGACAGATGTATTATTTAGGTCGTAAAGACAACCAAATTAAACGTCATGGGAAACGTGTAAATCTTGAAAGTATACAGCAGGTAACTATTGTAAATCAATTTCTATCATATACAGTACAGTAAAACTTGTTCAAGCTATTGTAGATTTACAAATTAGGTTACATACGTTGGATAGAGATTTGTTAACACATTAGCAGAAGTGGATTACAGGTGGCCCCTGTTTTTTGAACGTTTGCTTTAAAACAACTTGCTGTTACGAAAGACCTACATTAGTACCAGTTTTCGTTAACCAGAGGATTTTCGCTTTTACAAAAAAAAGACACCCGGTCTATACGTGTATTTACCCCAAGAAAGACCACAATGACCATGAAGCCTCGTGCGGGCAGTTGTTTGCACATGCGTGTAAGTGCATAGGTGTGTATGTGTGCATGCGTGTACGGGCTGATTTTTGTTTCTTCAAATTGATTTTGGCTCACTGTCTTCCCAAGTTTGATAAGTGAAACTACACTGTACCTACGATATTTCTACTTTATATAGGGTGTATATTTATCATATCATTCCTGCTTCCTATGTTAGTGTTATTTTAGGTTTTATGTATTATTTGCTTTGATTTGGTAGGTTATTTTTTTAGGTCTGGGAACGCTCAAAAATTTTTCCGATATAAATTAATGGTAATTGCTTCTTCGATTTACGACATTTCAGTTTGCGAACAGTTTCATAGGAACACTGTACCTTTTTTATTGGCTAAAGGCCCACAAAAGGGTAGGCATGAATAGCTCTGTTTCAGCTTAGTAGTTACCGACTGGATACCACAGGAATCAATATGCTCACTTGGATGTTTGCAGTTCAAATCATTAGTTGCAAGAAACAAGTAATTGTGTATGGTGGAATTGGGTATTTGGTTCATAAAAAAAGGAAGTAGAGTGATACAGTATGAATAAAGGCAAATGGCATGTTGGCATTTTTATTGTAAAGAGTTTGAGTGAAAAGGAAAGTTTTTTTTTTGCATGTGGCTTCACTGAGACCTCAAGAGTATGAGGTAAAATTCTGATCTCCATATCTATAAAAGGCTTGGACTCAACTCACCATAGATTCACTAAATTGATTCTTGGCTTGTAGGATTGACCCATAAGGAGAGACGAAGGAAGGTTGTCTTGTCCTTACTGGCATTTAGAAGAATGAGATTGATCTAATTAAGCAATTCAAGAATCAGTGAAGTATTGGCAATGTTAATGTGAGCAGCTGCTAATTGAGTGTAGGGGTCTTGAACTGAAGGTCGTGGTCTTGAGAAAGGAATTTTCATTTGGGTCAAGATAAAAAAGACATCAAAGACAAAAACTTTTAGGATGTGCAACAGCTTCTTTCCCCAGACCAAAAGACTACTGGACAACATTTGTGTGGTAAATGCATTTTATTATCTGTTAACTTATTTGTGGTAATATTACTTTGTGTGTGTCTTTTATGTACTGCGATGTGCACCTTGGTCTGGAGAAATGTTTCATTTGGTGGTATACATGTATGTGGCTGAATGACTATAAGCTAAACTGGATTTCTATTCTCATAAGGTTATAAATTTTGTGAATTCTCTATTTCAAAGGGTTTATGGCACGATCTACCTTTTGAAGATGACTTCTTTACATTAGTTTTTTTATTGCTTTTGTTAAAAGATTGCTGAATTTAATGATGAAAATATTGTAATAAATTCTAAATAATTCTAGGTAGCTGAAAGCTTGAAGCAAGTGGAAGCTTGTGTATTGACTATATGTGATCAAGATCAGATGATTCTATTTGTTGTGCCCAGTGGTTTACCTGAACAACAGAACAAGAATTCCACTAATTTCTGCAGAGATATCCTCTTTGATCTTGGAAAACTGCTCCCTTCACCTGCAATTCCAGATGATGTTGTACAGATCAATTCAATGCCATTTACATCTCATGGTAAATTACAAATTTTAATGAAATCTTCTATATCTGATCCAGCATTCTTCAATGTAATATCTTAATTTGTATTGTTAATAAGTCTAATCCAAATTTTAGCTGAGGAAGAGGAGCACTGTCTTGAAGGATACTAACTGATTGGATTTGGAGAATAGCACAGATGTTATATTGGAGAAGAAGCCTACTTTCCACATCATGGAAATAGAATTGCTGGATTTACTTAGTAGGTCAGGGTTTGCCTGAGCAGAGAGAAACAGAGTTAGCATTGAGGTTGTAAGCAAATATTTATGAAAATTTACTGCGGATTTATTGGAAGGTGTAATGACACTGGAGTTGTTATTCATACAGATGGAAGAATGAACTGGCAGTCATGAAGTGAATAATCCCTTGGGAATGCTGAAAGAGAAGGAGGTGATATTGGCATTGTATTGAAGCTTGTGGAAATTATTGCAGATGTAAATTGGGTGAAAGGTGAAAACAATTCTTTCCTCAGTCGGGGTAGGAAGAAGGTGGGTAAACCTCTGCCCTTTTAGTTTTAAGCAACCCTACCACAGGAAACAAGAACAGGCTAAATACAGTGTACTTCATATCTCCAAGGAAATGAGCATAGTCTGAACCCATGAATTGCTGAGTAAGTGGAGTTAAAGGAGAATTTGTTTTTTTTTTTGTAAGAATGAATTCATCCAGATAAAGGAGTGGGTGGTCCAGGAAAGGAGATGTAGTTGGATATTAGATCAAGAAAGCAGCAAAGAACCGTTGGACCATCCTGGTGATGGATAGAGATGTAGTAGGCTAGATCTCAGTAGTGAAAATGAGACAGCTGTGACTAGGAAACTAGAGGAATTCAGAGGTCTCAAATATCCCCATGAAAGTTAAGCTAAGTAACTGGGAGCATGGTTCAAAGGGAAGTTTGAGGGATATCAGAGAGCTAGCACTCATTCATGAAGAGGTTGGTTCACCATACAACAATAGCAGTACATTTGTTTACATTATTGATTTCAATCTAGGATATGTTCTTAGTGAGCAGAGTGCTGCAGTTCAGGTAGGGGCTAGATAGAATGAATAAGTGCAGTGGAAACATTAAGAAAGTCATTGTCACAATATTATTTGTTGGTGAATAGTTGCAGAAAGAGTCAGAGTCTGGGCTGGGGGTTGGGCTCCCAAGTCAATCAAATATTTAAAAGATCTGGAGAAAATGTATTCCGTTTGGGTGGCGATTCGTTATTAAAGAAATGGACATTAAGGTGAAAGCAGTGGAGAAAGAAATAAATATCATCTCCTGTTGGGTTCAGTCTCCCTTGAGACTTCCGCTGAGGACTGATTGCTTGAGAAGGAGGGGAAGATCAGAAATGGTAGTGAAAGCAAAAGACAAAAGGGATATGACTGAAGGAGAAATATGAAAAGGGAGAAAGATATGGTGGAATATTAGGATTTCCTCTGAAAGGAAAAAGAAATATCTTTTGTTGAAGAACCAAACTTGACAATGAAGTGGAGCTATTAATTGATTGTTGCTCTCCATGTCATGTGGCACATTGGGCGGGAACCTTGCTGTTTCCTTAGCATTTGTCTGCTGTTTTATGAGGTCGAGTTGCTAGCTCAATGCTCAACCCAGTATGGATGGAAAGTGTGCGAGAAGCCAGCCAGATTCAATGCCAGGTCCACTTGCCTCGATATCCGGTGAGAATGCTACTACACCACCGGCTGGCTTGAAGTGGAGCTCAGGATAACTGTGAAAGAATGATGGTCAGTGCTGTTGGGATGAAGTATCAAGGGATCATGTGCAAATGCACCTCTAGATATGACATGAGCTGTGATTCAAGAAAAGGTCCATCCTTTCTTTGTTATTATCGAATCTGAACAAAACCCGGGCGACCAGCTTCTTATAGTTACTACAGTTTATTGTGTACCCTCCTGCAGGAGTTTGAGACCTAGTTGTCAGGGGGAAGGCACATAAGTACTGCCACCATCTGACAAAGGGGCCTGTTCCCTCAGGTTACAGCTGTGTATTTACACATAGTAAGCCCCATACATTACTGTTGCAAGATGTTATTTGAACTGTTACGCCCACCAAGTCTTTTGGTGCAAAATTTAGTTACAAATAAGAGAGTCCGCTAGATCAAGGCTTAATTACAGATGGATGTTCATTCCTGTCCTTATCAGTGAGCCCTCCTTCCCTGCACAAATGAGGGTACAATGTACAATGTTATCAAACTCTCAATGTCTTTCTGCAAGGTGGGCTGAACGCAGAGTTTACTTCAGTTCAAAAATTCCTATTCACTCCCAATTATACTTTTAGCCAGAGGCTACATAGGTTCAAAATGATTTTTTTTATATCCCCAAATCCTCATCTTCATAGGTTTCATTTCTTACTATTGCCAGTTATCATGAAAGGTTATTGCATTAATTCTGTCTCTTTACAAATACTGATAATCTACTGAAAATATATATCATTCTGTTTTATATTTCAGATTTCTAGAATCTATAGTTGTTTTATTTTTAAATTTGTCAATGAAGTATCGTGTGATTTTGTTTTTAGGATGAGTGAATTGCATGTACTTCTGTAGAAATAATGTTATGGTCTACCATCCAATTTACAGAATTATGGTGTCTGCTGGGCCCTGTTAAGTCTTGTTCTGAGTGACTCTGCATTGTCTTTGATAACTAGTTGAGGCTTTCTTTTTCTTGTTTGAGTTATACTGGCTTTCCCAACACATGACATTTACTATTTATATACCCTAAAATTGTAAATTAACAAACTTCCATACTTGATCCTTGGTGTTGGCATCCAATTTGATAACTGAACACCTACAGTAGGCATCAGACATGGTTCAGTCTCTTAGTTGAATGCATGAAATACCACAGAAAAGTACATATGCATATTATAAGGTATTTTTACATATCTTGCTGTATGCTTTTCCAAATTCGAACATTTACCCACTTCCTTATTTATCACTTTCTTCCGTTGTTTATTTACGTGAGATAGAAATCAGTGGCAAGGGCAGAATTTATTGCCTGCCACTAACAGTCCTTGTGAAAGTGATGACAAAGCCATTTTAGAAGATAGTCGTGAGATAACCACATTGCTATGATGTAGTCACATTTAGTCAAAGTTACAGGGTAGATTTCCTTCCCTAAAGTTCATCACCATCTGGATAGATTTTTTACAAAAAATTGCTAAACCAAACATGTTCTCCAGCAATTCTGCATGGATGGGGTGGTGCAGTGGAATTGAACTCAGATTTATATTGTTATTCCATATTTCTGTTGTAGCAATCTTGTAGTTTACCTACTATGATACAGTCAGTGGCCACTTTATTAGGTACACGAGGTGTTGATTTATTGTCTTCGACTGCTGTAGCCCATCCACTTCAAGGTTTGACATGTTGTGCATTCAGAGATGCTCTCTGCACACCACTATTGTAACATATTGTTATTTGAGTTGCTGTCACTTTCCTGTCAGTTTGAACCAGTGTGACCATTCTACTCTGACCTCTTTCATTAACAAGGCATTTTCACCAACAGAACTGCTACTCATTAGATGTTTTTTGTTAGCACATCATTCTCTGTAAACTCTAGAGATGATTGTGTGTGAAAATCCCAGGAGATCAGCAGTTTCTGAGTTACTCAAACCACCTCATCTGACACTAATAATCATTCTACAGTCAAAGTCACTTAGATCCCGATATACAAAAAAGCTGGATGAACTCAGCAGGTCGGGCAGCAACCATTGAAAGGAGCAGTATGTCTTGATTTAACCACAGCATCTACAGTGTACTTTGTGTTCACTTAGATCCCATTTTCTTTCCTATTCTGATGTTTGGTCTGAACAAAAACTGAACTACTTGACCATGTCTGCATGAGTTGCTGCCAACCGATTGATTTGATCAGATATTTGCATTAACAAGCTGGTGTACTGGTGTACCCAATAAAGTGGACACTGAGTATTATATATTAACTGAGCTAATATTCATTCAACTGAAAAAAAAATCTGTTGCATCTAGGCAAAATAGACCGAACTATTTTGATTCAGACATATGGAGAAAAATCAAAAGCGAAAAACACAAATTCAATTCACATTTTAGGGAAAAAAGAACTCTGGGAAGGTATTCATCAACTATGGAAGGTAAGCTTTTAAAAATTTTGCTATTGTTGGTATCATTTTCTTGTTTATGTATTCATATATCAGAGAATAAATAATAGATCACAAACAATTCCTTTAATCATTGGTTATCATAGAAATGCGGAAAACCTTTCAGCTCTCAGGCTTATTCAGCCATTCAATGATGTTATGATTGGATTGCTATGTTCCTAGTTTCATTGACCCCCTAAGCTGGGTCAATCCCTTAAAAGGATTGTATGGCCTTGGATTCAGTGGAGAATATGCATGAAGTTAAAGTTCATAGAATGGTTACAGTAGAGAAATGCAATTTAGCTATGTGTCCTCACTGCTTGTTTTCAAGAGTAACCCAGTTAATCCCAATCTGTCACCCTCTCTCCATTACAGTGTAAATTCTTTACTTGTTGATACTGATGTGGTTGCATATTGAACCCTGTAATCAATTCTGCTTCTGCCATTCATCTGGCAGCTCTTTGCAGAACTTTATTATTTGTCATCTAAAAGTATTGTTCTTCTAGCTGCTTTTGGTTCTTCTGCTAATCATATTCACTCTCTGTCTGTAAGTTCTTGACCTCTCTGCCAGTATTTCGTGCTGCCCTTAATGGATTTAGCTATCACTATTAAATCTCCTTGCAACCTCTTCTGTTCCAAAAAGAACGATCCTAGCTTCTCCACTCTGTTCGTATAACTATGGTACCTCATGCCATTAATCATTTTGGTAACACTATTGCATCTTTTCCAAAGTCTTCTCAACTTCAAGCCTCTAGTTCCAACTTAGTTGCTTTGTTAGAACTCTGTCTGAATTCTGTTTTGTTGGTTATGTAAGCAAGAGAGAGCAATATTGAAGGGCATGCTGTGGAAAGGATCTCACAATCTTTCACTAAAGTCAAACTTTTATTAAAAATACATTCTTTCCTTTTAAAAAAAAAACGTTTTCAGAGAATTCTGTGAGGCCAGATAGTAAAGAGTAAAATGTTGCTGTAATAAATGAATTACTTTTAGTTTTCAGGTATAACTAATGAAATTATAGGTCTGTGTGATTTTCTTATGCAATTTTGTTTTGGTTGCAGGTGGTTCTTGATCTTCCAGAAGATCTGATAGATATTGCTGATGATTGCATGTTTCTGTACAGTGGAGGAGATTCCTTGAAAGCTTTAAGGCTTGTCAAAGAAATTGAGACATTTGTCGGACAAAGGATATTTGGACTTACTGAAGTTGTTTTAAACAACTCATTGCTAGATATTTACAATTATATTACCAATGCAACATTGTTTGAAGTTGAGAACAATGAAGAACTGGATGATAAAAGGAGAACAAAACCAAAAAAGATGGAAGATAAAAGTGCAAGATTTCATTCAGAACACATTAACCATTGGAAATCAGTAGCCATTAATGGTAGCTTTACTGCCGTTAGTCGAGGGAGTAGAATCACGTATTTAAGTTACGATAACTCTGCAGATAGACTTGAAATACAAAAAAATAATGAATTGATGGGTGGCACTTCAAATGGAAAAGAAAAGAAACAGCCTATTTTTTTTATTGTGTCTGAAATTATGAATGAAGATATATCATTAAATAAAAAGAAAATACCATTGAAGAGAAATTGGCTGGAGTCCTTTGAAAACCAAATAGTAAATCCATCACATATATACAAGAAACCCTTTCCAGATAATTTTTTATCTAATTGTGGATCTGTATCATTCAAAATTAGATGGGAATCTGATACAGCCAAATGTGTGGATGCATCACCTCTCCTGGTAATATCAGGGAATGATGGCTCAGATGTAACTGTGTACATTGGATCTCACTCTCACAGGATGCAAGCAATTGATGTTTTTTCCGGAGAAATAAAATGGGAAAGAATTCTAGGTGACCGGATTGAGTCATCAGCTTGTATATCCAGATGTGGAAACTATATTATCGTGGGTATGAAACCTGACATCTACAGTTTATAATTGAAAGAAGAATGATTTTAGGATCATTCTTCCTAGATTCTGGAGCCTTTATTTTATTTTTATCAAGATAATGCGTGGAATAGGCCCTTCTGGCCGTTCAAACCACACTGCCCGTAATCCCCCCAATTTAATCCTAGCCTAACCATGGGACAGTTTATATTGACCAATTAACTGACCAACCAGTATGTCTTCAGATTGTGGGAGGAAACTGGAGCACCCAGAGGAAACCCATGTGGTCATGGTGGAGAACATACAAACTCCTTACAGGCAGCGGCAGGAATTGAATCCATTTCGCCTGTACTGTAAAATGTTGAACTAACCACTATGCTACCATGCCACTGAAAAATTTTTGATCTTCTGAATTTATATTAAATTTTAAATTAAGCTAAAGGCAATTTGTTTGGTTTGATGTATAAAATGATCACGAGCAGAAAGCAATATTTTGAAACCAAAACTTTTTTTTTTTACACACTGTCCTGATTCCTAATACAAAAACAGGTGAAACAGAAAGATGAACAAATACCAGTTATTTTTTCTTACACTTGAAAGAATAATAAAAACAGCAGTTGTGTAACAAAACCCATATTTGGTAACCCAGAGGGCTGGCTTTAATAACTGGTTTCAAATATTAAAACAAGGGTAGCAGTAATCACTATTGTGGTTTATTTTCCAGGTTGTTATGATGGTTCCATATATGTGCTAAGAAGAATTGATGGGGAAACATACTGGACTTTTTGCACACAAAATTCAGTGAAAAGTTCTCCAATTGTGGATCCTGATGTGGGATTGGTTTTCATTGGATCACATGATCATCATGTCTATGCTTTGGATATTCTTGTAAGGAAGCTAAGCAGTTCATTTATTCATAATGAAAATACAGTTATCAGGAATTAATTTGTTTTAGTTAAAAAGTAATGCATTTCATTGGACTTTTAGGAAAATATTCTTTTGATCATAAAGCTAATTAGGAGCAAAACACTTTGAAGACATTGGACACAAGAATTAAAAAACTGAAATCTAAGGCTTTGCCAAATTTTGAGATATCCCTGAGTAGTTAGCAGATTTTTGAATGAGCTGAGCTTCATAAACACTGTAAGATGGGAGGAAAATATTGAAATAGTCAATGGCAAGTAGATTGTGGTATGCACACTGACACAACAGAGATGATTGTATACGCTGGATTCAGAGACACTTCATTAACATGAGATTCTGCAGAGGCTGAAAATCCAGAGCAACACAAAAAATGCTGGAGGAGTTGAGCAGATCAGTGAGCATCTACGGAAATGAATAAACATTCGATGTTGCAGGTCCTCACTTGCATCTCCTCCTTTACTGAACATCTGCCCTCATCCTATCTTCCTGCCACCTTAACAGGGATAGAATTCCTCGTCTTCCGCATCCAGTGCATCATGCTGCACAACCCATGCTATCTTCAATGGGACCCTACCACCGAATGTATTTTCCCCCACTCTCCGCTTTCAGCTGGGATTGTTTCCTCCTTGATTCCTTGTTCATTCACTCCTCCACACTAATCTCCCTCCTTGCAAGCGGAGGAAGTGCTACACCTGTCCATTCAATTTCTCTCTCACCTCCATTCAGGGCCCCAAACAGTCCTCCTACGTGAGGCAACACTTCACTGTGAATCAGTTGGGTTCTCTACTGTATTCAGTACTCCTGATGTGGCCTCCTCTACATTGGTAAGACCCAGCATAGTTTGTGGGAGCTGATGGTAAGAACATCGATTTCTCAAACTTCGGTAATGACCCCCTTCACCATTCCCCATCCCCTTTTACCTCTCTTACCTTATCTCCTTGTCCTCCCATCACCTCACACGGGTGCTCCTCTCCTCCTCCTTCCATCGCCTTCTGTTTTCTCTTATTAGATTCCCCTCTTCTCAAGCCTTCTACCTCTTTCACCAACCAACTTCCCAGCTCTTTACTTCATCCCTCCCCCTACTGATTTCACCTATTACCTTGTGTTTCTCCCTACAGATTTTTTAATCTACTCATCTTTTTCTCTCAAGTCCTCATAGTGGGTATCGGCCCAAAACGTTGACTGTACTTTTTTGCGTAGATGCTGCCTGGCCTGCTGAGTTCCTCCAGCATTTTGTGTGTGTCGTTAGTTTGTGGGACCACTTTGTTGAGCACCTTTGCTCCATCCACAAGAAGCAGTATTTCCAGTGGCCAACCATTTTAATTCCAATCCCTACTCCCATTCTGAAATGTTGGTCCATGTTCTATACTGTCACGATGAGGTTACTCTGAGGTTGGAGCAACACCTCATTTCCTGCCTGGGTAGTCTCCAATCTGATGGCATGAACATGGACTTCTCATACTTATAGTACTTTTTCCACCTTCCCCTTCCCTCTTTAATTCCCCCCGGCCCCCTCTTACCACTTCACTTCTCTTCAGTTGCCCATCACCTCTCCCTGATGCTCCCCTCCTTCCCTTTCTTGCGTGGTTCTATCGCTCTCCTCTCCTATCAGATTCCTTCTTCTCAAGCCCTTTGCCTTTTCCACCTATCACTACCCAGCTTCTTACTTAATTCCCACTTTCCCCACCCACCTCACTTCACCTATCACCTAGCTTCTGATCTTTCCCTTCCCACCACCTTGTTGTTCTGGCTTGTATCCCATCCCTTTCCAGTCCTAAAGAAAGGTCTAGGTTGAAAATGTTGACTGTTTATTCATTTCCATATATACTGCCTGACCTGCTGTGTTACTCCAGCATTTTGAGTGTTGCTTCGGAGACATTTGCAAGACTATGGGATTTCTCTGATATCTGTGTTCATGCTGAGGTGTGTTAAGCAGTTTTGAACCCAGTATTTTAGGAATTAAATTTTCATCAAAATTTGGCTTTAGAGCATGTCTGTCTAAGCTAATAATTCAGTGGATAATGTTATCAAAATTTTCAAATCGGGCTGTTGGTGACATAAACAGGTTATTGTGTATCATAAACAAAGTATTACTTTTAAGTATCACAACTAAAATTCTGTATATTCATACAAGTTTTCTGTCTATGAATAGGATAAGGTTTGTGTCTGGAAATTGCACTGTGGAGGAGGTGCAGTGTTCTCAACTCCTTGCTTAAACAAACATCCAAGATTACTTTATGTGGCAACACTCGGAGAATCATTGATTGCTATCAATCCAGTAAGTATATATGTGCTACCCACCCTTCAGTGCATGCTACCACCTTTGTCTGAGGATCTATTTAGTTGTTCAAATAATGTATCATACAATTAGCTAAATACATTTGACAGAATTTATATTTTAATTAGGACAATGTAAAGAATTTTCCATTCATAATTAATAAGAAAATGTTCAATTTATATCAGATTCATGTAGATTAACTTCTGGACAAATTATATCCATGGTATTTTTTCATATATTCTATGTTTAAAATGGATATCAACTTTAAAATTATTTTTCTGCAACCATGAATAAAAATACAAGAAACAACAGTATTTAAACTAAGATTTTTTTTAAATGCAGGACACTGGAAGTACGGTTTGGAAACGTTGCTGTGGCAAGCCCTTATTTTCTTCACCACAGTGTAGTTCTCGGTCTGTGTATGTAGGTTGTGTTGACGGGAGCCTACATTGCTTTAGCCATAATGGTGATCAGGTACTGTTTGAATTGCTATTAAATATGTAACAAATATTTTGTCAGTATGGAGTAAACTTGGTCACATTTTTAAATATGTCTAAAATAAATGTAAGTAACCTTGAATTTTTCAGACCTTATTGTTCCAAATATTTGTATGTATATGTTGACTAATGTTATAAGAAATAGATCATGAGTACATTTGTTGAGCAGGCGTGATTCACTCGGGTGGTACACTAGTCTAATTCAGAAGGTAGTAGATTTGGGAGAAGACTTGAGGCAGAGCTTAAATTGATTCTTTAATACATTTAAAGACGACACCTTGCAGTTTTAGAACTGAGCCCCTTCAATGCTTAGTAGATACAGAGAATCTATTAAAGGAAAGTAGGAGAGCTCTCACTTTCTGGTCAATGCTCATTCCTTCAAAGTCCTCACTTTACAACATTCTTTTCATGTGCACGTGTTGTACTTAACTACAAAGCAATAGTAGCTACTTAAGATGTGGAATTGTCTGTGAGGTTGTGTGGATTTAAATTTTTATATAAGTAAACTTTGCTCTTTAACAAAGATATTTTTTCTTTTGAAGCTTTGGCAATTCTCAACAGGAGGTCCTATCTTTTCTTCACCGTGCGTCTTTAACCTTTCTGCGACAGATCAGAAAATAATATTCGGATCTTATGATTCTTTTGTGTATTGCTTGAATGAAAATGGAAATCCAGAGTGGAAGTTTAAAACAACTAAGCAAGTATATGCAGTTCCATTTATTTTTCCCAGCTGTGATTTTCATGATGGAACTTTGGTTGCTGTGATTTCTACAGATGGAAGCTTATGGATTCTTGATGCTGCAACGGGAGAATTAATTACTTCATATTCCCTTTCAGGTGAAGTTTTCTCTTCACCAGTCTTATGGGAAAAGAAACTTATTGTTGGTTGTAGAAATAACTTTGTCTATTGTTTGGAGATGTCTATATCAGAACAAAACAAAAAAAATACCCTTGAGTGAATGTGAGTACTTCACTGAGTAATTAATTCCATGTTCTATGCAAAACTTGTCAAGGAATTATGAAATGCTCATCATAATTCAAACACTGGCAGTGGTGAAATGTGAACTACATTTACAGCAGTTTTTTTGTGAAACCAATATCACATCAAAAAGCATATCAATATTCAGAGTTACTTAGAAAAGTTTGAAATTAGATGGATTTCAAACAATATCCTCTTTGCCACTCTGAGAATCAGCATACTTCTCTGATGTGAGTGAAAGATTACTATTACCAATCAATGATGGATATTAAAATGACAGATTTCATGATAAAATTTTAAGCTAAGTAATAAGCCAATTCTGTTTATTATTACTATCTTGAAACTGTGATACATGTAAGCTCTGTGTAATGGTGATGTTATTTTAAGTTGTACAAGGGAGAACTCTAAGAACCAGACTTCATTGTTAAATATTTTGTCAGTGAATAGACAATGATGTTGAGTCATCTGCTTTAGAACAGTGGTCTGGATTATTGTGAGCAATTCTGGTTCGTCATACTGCAGGAAGTTAGAGGATGCAGGACAGATTCACAAGGTTGTGCAGGACAGACTCAGTGGGTTGTGACTTTTTTTTTCTACAGTGAAAGTAACTGAGGGTATAGATAAGCTAATTGGTCACAGTCTTTTCCCAGGGTAGGGCAATCTAAAACTAGAGGAAAAAGGGTTAAGGGGAAAAATTTAAAGGAGACTTGAGGGGAAGGTTTTTCTATACACAGGATGGTGGAAATATGGAGTGAACTGCAAGAGGAAATGGTAGAAGCAGCTAAATTAGCAACATTTGGACAGGTTCATTGATAGCAAAGATTTGAAGAGATGTGTGCCAAATGTAGGCAAATGGGATGTGCTGAGGAAGGTATTTAGGCCAACATGGACTAGTCAAGCTAAAGGACTGGTTTCTCTTTGGTATGATTTCATGGAATCACTACAGAGGTTTGTTCATTATAGCAAAGGTTTATTCAGACTTTGCAATTTCTTGTAATGTTTCTTTTGAGAATTGGTCTCCTTTCTTCATTATGTCATTGTACTGCAACCATCACAACCAAGGTGTAGCCATGATGACTCATTTTATTCTCTTGCTTTTTGTAATGAGTTCTTGGGATGATGGTACTTTGTTTAGATCTGTACAAAATTCTAGAGGACTGACTAGCAGACCGAAGCAAAATAAAATTTATTGGTCATTAATATTGCAATATCTTAAGCAAAAGATATTACTTTATATTGTTACGTACCCGTGGGTATTTTGTACTTGTCACGTGACAGTGGTGTTGAAGAGATGCTGGACTTAAGGTAGTGGTCTTGTGATGGTGGAGTGACATCATTTTCCCCACCAGTAGAGGTCATGTGACAGGTTTTTTTTACAGGGTGTAAAAGGAGGACCCCTCCCTGTGAGGAGGGGCAGTTCGTGGCTGGATTTGCCATTTTGGCTCCTTGCCACTGTGTGGTCCAATATTATGATGCAGTTTGGTTGAAAGTTTTATTTAATGCCTAAAGTTTAAAAGGTCATTGCCGGCAGTTTCTTTATAATACTGCCAGTTAAAAATCAGTGGAGAGTGATGATCGGAGTTTGGGAGCTAAAAGATGGAGGAAAGTCGATTTCGACAGTGAAACAGGTTGGACCTTGTTAGATCCTCATTCGGAAGGAATTCGTTGGCTGTGCCTGTGTTAACCCCTGCAATAATAGCAGAAAGGGTTGGGTACAGTTCTGTAAAGGAAAGGTCGGTGCCTTTAAGCTGTTTCACTTTCATCTTCATAAATTCTCCGGGAAAAGTATAGTTCGACTGGGAACTGCAGCAACACGACGTGAAAGAGAATTTAAATCGTCTAAAAAGTCTCTCCTTTAATGGACTGTAAGCATTTTGAACTTTTGCAGTACTACTCTGAAGAACTGTTTTCTCTTTATTCCTTTAAGAACTATTTAAGCTGCCACACAGCAGCTGATTTCCAGTTACGTTAGTTGTTTGTTTACTTTTGGGGGTTTATTTTACAGTGTTTAATAAATGTTTTATTTGTAATAAAAAAAAACCCTGCCTCACTTATATATTAATTGTTGCTGAATCCGTAACAATATTAATAAATTACAGCGGATACTGGTTAATTGGGCTCTCAGGTAATCAGGGCAGCTGTTTAAAGAACAAAACTTAAATCAGGGAATTAGCCAGGATTTCCTTCATTTGAACCACTATGCCTCTTAATTGGAACAGGAGACTGTGCCAAACAGTTTATATCTAGCATCAATTGTGTGGCTATTAGACATTACACAGTGCTTAGAACAATCAATTTTTTAAATACCATTAGTTGTGCGTTTGTCTTCAAAAAGCAGTGCTTTTTTTGTCACTGAGAGTTAGAGAAACATGAGCAGCAAGACAATTTGGAACTATTTTGCTCATCGATGCTTCAAGCATTCAAGCTTGGAGATGCCAGAAATGGCTGAGATTGAAAATGAATCGACTTCACTACTTCCTTAGAAATTGCAAAAAATTTGAAGCTATCTTGAATGTTGCAATGAAAATGAAGATTTGGAAAATGCAATAATCTAAATCATTATAGGAAGGCAGTCTGAACTAGGTGTCTGCACTGATTTTATTCATTTACAGTCAATCGTAAGAACACAGCAGATTACTTGGATAACTATTAGGAATACAGTTTTATAGTACTGTGGAGGTAATGGTAGTGTTCTAATTTCCTCTGTATTTCATTTAAATACATAATCTGTTATTCAGTTAATACCTTTTAACTATTTCCTTTAAACTTCAGCTAATTGGGCCAAAAAGTACTGGTGCAGATGTGTCCCAATAAACCTGAATCCGCTGTATTTGTGTGTTAATTCCTGTGGAATTATGTAAATAGTTTAATTTTCTTCTGTGATTTTGAAAGGTTACAATTTACTGTATAAGTATGGAATAGAATCTGAAATATAATTATTCAAAATGTTATATTATAAACAATATTAATGTGTTTAAAACAAATTGCTAGGAGAACTTCTTGCAACTGTGGAGGCAAGAGAAAGGTCTGCTTTTAGCATTGTGACCTTGGGTTGCCATAAGTTCTGATGCAGGGTTTTGACCTGAAACATCGACAATTTATTCCTGCCCAAAGATACTGTATGACCAGCTGGATTTCTGCAAGACATTATTGTTCCTCCAGATTCCAGCATCTTTAATCAGAATCAAGTTTATTATCACTGCCGTGTGGCATGAAATTTGTTAACTTAGCAGCAGCAGTTCAATGCAATACATAATATAGAAGAAGAAAAAAAATATAATAATAAGTAAATCAATTACAGTTTGCGTATATTGAAGAGATTAAAAATAGCGCTAAAAACAAATAATATATTTATAAAGTGAGGTAGCGTTCACGGGTTCAATGTCCAATCTCCATACTCACAGTGAAGTTATTCTTCAAAATAGTGAAACAAGTGATGCCTTAGTTAAGAGAAATCTTTTGTTGAGAAGTTTCTAGTATCTCGTTGCATTGGAGAATCATTCACTAATACTTAAGTAGGTGACAATTTGGTATTTTGAAAATATGTGACTGAATAAAATCTACTTGCCTAGAAAGATGTAGGTGTAGCACTTCACGATACACAAAATCATTTGGGACAAAGCAGCTACTTGATCTGGAGACTGACCCCCATTATAACTAACTGCTCACTCAATTCAGTGGCTCAAGCTGTCATTCCTTTTACTACCAGCACACTATGACATCTCTGTTTAATGTTCAGAAGTCCTACTGCAACAGCTCTAGACTTTCACAGAATGTTTTAAGTCCTGCCTAGAAATATAAAATGCATGATAAAAATTTTGCCTCCAAACTTTATCCTCATGTCTCAACACATTATTTAACTTGGACATACATCATCCCCCCAATATTACTGGATCAAAATCTTACAAATCTCTACTCTAATGTTATTGGAAAAAAATAAAAACACAAGCAGGCCAGACAGCATCTATGGGAGGAGGTAGTGACGACATTTCGGGCCGAAACCTTCATCAGGAGTGAAGTAACATGGGATGGTCGAAGGGGGATAAGAAGTGGGGGGAGGGATGAAGTAGAGTTATTGAATGTAGATGAAAGTAGAGTTATCTAATGTTATTGAACTGTCTTTAAACAGCAAAGCTGGGTTTGCTAATGACAGCAAATGTTGAGCTTGCAAACAAAGTTCATATTAAAATGAATTTTTCTTTTTTAAAAAGACTAATATACTCCTTAGCAAATGTACTTACGCTTGCTTGTTGGGTAGAATCCAGCTCTTGCTGATGGACTAATACTTGGATGTTGGTCCATAATGACTCCATAATGGAATGCCACTAGATGGTGCCAAAGAGTAGTTCATTTCCTACCAAACACTGTGTTCATGATTATGATTTATACTTTTAGTTCATTTGAAGAGAGTAGTTTACATTCGTAAGGCCAGAATTTATTTCCTTTCCCTTATAAATTTTGAGGACGTGGTGCCAACCTTGAACCACTACAATTTTTGTAGTGAAGGTATTCCCAAAAGCTTTTTGTGCTGGAAATTTCATGCCTTGGATCCAAATTGGCATGGTGTTTTACTTCAGGCACAAAGAAAAGATGGTGTTCCATTAGCTTGCTGTCCTTGTCTTCTAATCCAATAATTTGGTAGACGTTTGCAGAGAACAGCATCTTTGTAGATATTTCATACAGGAGTCATATTGCCATTGTGATGGAGGATGTGAATGTACCATAATGTCTGGAATTGGGTGATGACTTAGTTTTACTTAAGCCCATCACCCCTTCTGGGGCATTGGCCACCAACAGCTGCTCGCTGGACTTCTCTGACCTGGGCCAGTCTTTTAAGTTGTCAGGTATAGCCAATCTTCTTTAAGATCCTTCCTCTCCAGGGATAAGGTCTTTGGAGCATCTGTTGGCATTTTATTGTAGCTCTGGGCTTTTAAATGAATGGGGTTGCTAGCCCCATGCCCAACCCTTCTCTCGCAGCGGGCTTGAGACCACCAGTGGCGGAGTTTGTGGTGATGACTGACTTGACACGTAGAAGTCACGAACATAATCATGAACAATAGTGTTTGGTAGTGAATGAAAATACTCAGGCTACAGCTGGTCTATAGTGAAGTCAAATATGGTATTGAACCACAACATACTCCTAAGCAATATCTGTTTATCCATTAATCACACTTTGGGAAATATATTCCAGAAACACAGCTGGATCTGGAATGTTTGATCGGGGTGTTCCTGAGGACAGGACCTCTCTTCCCATCAAACCAGGGAGGCATTTTAACTTTTTAACAAACGCACAGACACATAAAATCTTAAAACTTTTGTGTATCATTTAATGTTTTGTTTAATAATCAAAAGTACTTTCAAACAGCAAGGAATAATCACCATTTTTACTTAGACCATAAAACATAAAAGTAGAATTAGGCCATTTGGCGTATGTTTTCTTTTCTGCAATTCCATCATGGCTGATCCATCATCCCTCTCAACCACATTCCCCTGCCGTCTCCCCATAGTCTCTAATGACATGATTAATTAAGAATCTATCAACCCTCTGCCTTAAACATACCTAACAATTTAGCTTGCACAGCCATCCATGGCAGTGAATTCCACAAATACACCACCTTCCGGCTAAAGGAATCTTACCTTGTAGCGGAGTGCTACATGCAACGCTGAAATAACGACACCTAGTTGGTGAGCTGCAGTTGTAAAAGAGCAGCCTCGCTTTAAAGCCTTCCTGTTCCCGCCCTCCCTGGGCGGGAATACTGTAGGGGTCACATATTCACAGTCCCGTCCCGTGCGCAGGCTTTTCCCCTTGCTGGTGAAGCAGGCTTGGCACCCTCTTTGGGACCGGCCTCAATGCCGGCGCGCGCCACTTTGTGAGCTGGTTCGAGTGCGCTGGGAAGTGGGTCGCCACAACCTCATCTTTATTCCAAATGGGCATATCTCAATTGAGGCTGTTCTCTCAGATCCTACACTCCCCCACCATAGGAAACATCCTCTCCACATCCACTCTATTCAGATCTTTTAATATTCAATAGGCTTCAATTTTGTTTATAAACTTCTGCAAATACAGGCCCACAGCCATCAAATACAATGCTTATAAAAAGTATTCACACACCCACCCCACCCAAGGTCTATATGTTTTATTGTTTTACACCATTAAATCACAGTGGATTTAATTTGGCTTGGTTTTTACATTGATCAACATAAAAAGGCTCATGTCAAACTGAAAACAGATCTCTACAAAGTGATCTAAATTAATTACCAATATAAAAAACAAAATAATTGATTGCATAAGTATTCACCCACTTTAATATGACACACCAAATCATCAGTGGTGTAGCCTTTTGGTTTTAGGGTCACATAATTGGTTAAATGGAGTTCACCTGAGTGTAGTCAAGGCATTTCAATTGATTGTAGTAAAAATAGACCAGTATCTGGAAGGTCCAACTGCTGGTGAGCCAGTATCCTGGCAAAAGCTACCCAATGAAGACAAAACAACACTTAAAGCAACTTCACAAAATGTTATTGAAAAGCACAAGTTAGAAAAAAATTTCCAAGTCCCTGAATATCCCTTGGAGTACAGTTAAGAAATGGAAAGAATGTGGTACAGCTGTAAATCTAACTCGAACAGGCCATCTTCAAAAAACCAAGTGACTGTGCAAGAAGGGGACTAGTGAGGAAGCCACCAAGAGACAAAAACAACTGGAGGAATTACAAGCTTCAGTTGGAGAGACTATACATACAATAAGTGTTTTCCTAGGTGCTTTACCAGTCACAGTTTTATGGGAAAGTGGCAAAGAGAAATCACTGTTTAAAAAAAAAACTCATGAAATCTGCTAGAGTTTGCCAGCAGGCGTGTGGGAAACTCTGAAGTCAGCTGGATGGCGGTTCTATGGTCTGATGAAACCAAAATTGAGCTTTTTGACCATCAGACTAAATGATATGTTCAGCATAAGCCAAACACCGCCAGAAACACACTAACCCCACCATGAAGCATGGTGGTGGCTGCATCATTCTGTGGGGGATGCTTCACTACAATAGCAGACCCTGGGAGGTTTGTGGAGGTTTACAGGGTAAAATAAATGCAGCACAATACAGGGAAATCCAGTAGAAAAACCTGATGCAATCTGCAAGAGAGCTGTGACTTGGGAGTAGATTAGTTTTCCAGCAAGACAATGATCCCAAGCATAAAGCCAAGGCTACATAGGAATGGCTTAAAACAACAAGGTTATTGTCCTGGAGTGGCCAAGTCAAGAGTCCAGACATCAAACCAATTGAGAATTTGTGGCTGGACTTGTAAAGGGCTGTTCACTCACGATCCCAATGCAATCTGACAGAGCTTAAACAGTTTTGTAAAGAAGTTGGAAAACAATAACATGAAACTTCCAAGGAGGGTGAATATTTTTTTAGGCATTGTGTGTTGACCCTTTCATTTCTGGGATCATTCTTGAGAACCTCTTCAGGATCCTCCCTAAGGCCAGCACATCATTTATTAGACTAAGGGGCCCAAAACTGCTCACAATATTCCAAATGTGATCTGACCAATGCCTTATATCGCCTAAGCAGTTTTGTATTCTAGTCCTCTAGAATGCTAACATTGTACTTGCCTTCCTTACTGCTGATTCAACCTACAAGTTAACCTTTAGGGAATTCTGCATAAGGATTCCCAAGTCCCTTTGTACCTCTGATTTTTAAATTTTATTTCCATTTAGAAAATAGTCCACACCTTTATTCCTTGTGCCAAAATGCCAGATATGTACTTCCCTATATTGTCATCTGTGATTTTTGTCCATTTCCCAATCTTTCTAACTCCTTCTGCAGACACCCTGCTTTGTCTATTTTGTCTGCCCCTTAACCTATCTTCATGTAGTCCACAAACCTGACCACAAAGTTATCAATTCCTTAACCCAAATCATTGACATACAACATGAAAAAAACTGTCCAAACACTGATCACTGTGGCACAAAACTAGTTACCAGTAACCAACCAGAAAAGGCCCCCTTTATTCCTGCTCTTTGCCTTCTGCCAGTCAGCCAATCTTCTATCTATGCTAGTATCTTTCCTCTAAAACCATTGGCCCTTATTTTGTTAGGCACCTTCATATGTGGCACCTTGTGAAAATTCAAATAAGCAACATTCACTGAATCTCCTTTGACTATCCTGCTTGTTATTTCCCAAAAGACATTCAACAGATTTGTTAGGCAAAATTTCTCCTTTAGAAAGCTACACTGACTTTCACCTATGTGCCTCCAAGTATCCTGAAACCTCATGCTAAATAATTGACTCCAACTTATTTCCAACCACTGAAGATAGACTCCCTTCTTAAAGAGTGGAGTTACATCTGTAATTTTCCAGTCCTTGGGAACTATTCCAGAATCAAGTGGTTCTTGAAAGATCATTACCAATGCCTTCACGGTCTCTTCAGCTATCTCTTTCCGAATCCAAGAATGTAGTGCATCTGGTCCAGGTAACTAGTCTACCTTCAGGCTTTTCAGTTTCCCAAGCACCTCATTAGTAATAATGACGACTCTTATTTCTGCTTCCTGACTCTTTTGCATTTCTGGCATTCTGCTAGTGTCTTCCACAGTGAAGAAAGACACAAAATTCTTATTGAGTTCTCTGTTCTTTTGTCTTCCATTACTACCTCTCCAGCATCATTTTCCTGTGGTTTGATATCCAATGTCATTTTCCTTTTACTCTTTATACAACTGAAAATAACGATGTATCCTCTTATATTACTGGCTCACTTCCCTTCATATTTCATTTTTTCTCTCTTTACAACTTTTTTTTAGTTGCCTTCTGTTGATTTTTAAAGGCTTCCTAATCCTCTACCTTCCCACTAATTTTTGCTGTATTATATATGCCCTCGTTGTCTCTTTTATGCAGTCTTTGATTTCCCTTATTAGCCACGGTTACCTCATCCTCCCTTTAGGATACCACTTCATCTTTGAGATGTACCTTTATGGCACCTGAATTTCCCTTAGAAAGACTAGCCATTGTTATTCTGTCATCCCTTCTGGTGTCCCCCTCCAGTCAACTTTGACCAGCTCCTCTTGCGTGCCGCTGTAATTCCCTTTATTGTACTGTAATACTGATACATCTGACTTTAGCCTGTCCTCTGATTTTAGGGTGAATTTGATCATATTATGATCACTTGCCCCCAAGGATTCCTTTACCTTAAGCTCTCTAATCAATTCTGAATCAGATTTTTTACCACTGGCATGTGACATGAAATTTAACAGCAGCTGTTCAATGCAATACATAATCTACCAGGGAGAATAATAATAATAAATAAATAAACAAGTAAATCACTTACTTATATTGAATAGATTTTAAAGAAACATGCAAAAACAGAAGTACTGTATATTAAAAAAAACGAGAGGTAGTGTCCAAAGATGCAATGTCGATTCAGGAATTGGATGGCGGAAGAGAAGAAGCTGTTCCTGAATCGCTCAGTGTGTGCCTTCAGGTTTCTGTACCTCCTACCTGATGGTAACAGTAAGAAAAGGACATGACCTGCATGCTGGAGGCCTTTAATAATGGATGCTGCCTTTCTGAGACACCACTCCCTGAGGATTACTTTGTAGTCTAGAACCCAAGATGGAGCTGGCTAGATTTACAACCTTCTGCAGCTTTTTCCGGTCTTGTGCAGTAGCCCCTCCATACCAGACAGTGATGTAGTCTGTCTCCACAATACAACTATAAAAGTTTTTGAGTGTATTTATTGACATGCCAAATCTCTTCAAACTCCTAATAAAGTATAGCCACTGTCTTGCCTTCTTTATATCTACATCGATACATTGGACCAGGTTAGATCCTCAGAAATCTTGACACCCAAGAACTTGAAGCTGTTCGCTTCCTCCACTTCTGATCCCTCTGTGAGGATTGGTATGTTTTCCTTCATCCTTCCTGAAGTTAACAATCAGCTCTTTTGTCTTACTGACATTGAGTGCCAGGTTGTTGCTGTGGCACCACTCTGCACAGATTCTGGTCTTCCGGTTAGGAAGCCGACGATCCAATTGTAGAGGGAGGTACAGAGGCCCAGGTTCTGAAACTTAAATTCCAGTTCATCCAATCCAGAATTGCCTTTCCTTCAAGGGCTCAACCACAAGCTGCTCTAAAAAGCCATCTTGTAGGTATTCTTCAACTTTCCTCTTGGGATTCAGCACCAAATTGATTCTGCCAATCTAGCTGCATATTGATCATGACAGTACCCTTTTTACATGCTTTTTCTATTGCCCATTGTAATTTGTAGCCCACATCCTGCCTGCTGTTTGGAGGGCTGTATATAGCTCCCATCAGGGTCTTTTTACCCTTGCAGTTTCTTTTCTCACAAGGATACTATGACACCAAAGGACTTGATTTCATTTTTTACCAAATGAACTACCCCACACCATCTGCCTTTTGATACAATGTGTATACTTGGATGTTAAAATCCCAACTATGATCTTTCAGCCACAACTTGATATGCCTAGAATATCATTCCCGCTAATCGGTCAACTTCACCAAAAGATCATCTACCTTATAACCACTTTCATTCAGATATAACACCTTTAGTCCTATATTCATCATTTTTTTTTATTTTGGCCATTACATTTTGACTCCTTCCACTGAGTGCAATTTTGCTCTATCAATTACTTGTCCTTCCTCAGTTTCACTGCACATTGCATCGACTATACCAACTGCCCTAACTGCAGCCCTATCACTCCAGTCCCCATCCCCCTACCAAATCAGTTTAAAACCTCCCCAACATTTCTAGCAAACCTGACTGCAATTACTTTAAGTGTAACTCATCCTTTTTAACAGGTCACAGCTTTCAGACGAGATCCCAATGATCAAAACCCAGAAAACTGAAAACCTGCCTTTTGCACCAATTCCTCAGCCACACATTCACTTGTGAAATTATCCTATTCTTGCCCTCACTGGGACTTCACACAGGCAGCAATCCGGAGATTACTACCCTGAAGGTCCTGCTTTTCAGCTTTCTGCCCAAATCTCTATATTTTCTCTTCAGGGTCTCCTCCCTTTCCCTACCTATGTCATTGGTGTCAAGATGTACCATAACTTCTGGATGTTCACTCTCCCCCTTTAGAATGCTGTTGACCTGATCTGACACATCCCTGACCCTGCCACCTGAAAGGCAACATACTATTTGGGTGTCCCTTTCACATCCACAGAATCTGCTTTTTGCCCCTCTAAATATGGAATCCCCTATCACTACTGCACCCCTCTTCCACCCCTTCCCTTTTGAGCCACAGAGCCAGACTCAGTGCTAGAGATTTGGTTGCTGCAGCTTCCCCCAGATAGGTCCCCTCCCCAACAGTATCCAAAGTGGCATACTGATTATTGAGGGGAACAGCCACAGGGGTACTCTGCACTAGCTGAACATTCCATTTCCCTTTCCTGACAGCCGCTCAGTTATGTGACTGCTGCAATTTAGGGATAACTACCTTCCTGTAGCTCCTAACTATTACCTCCTCAATCTCCCATATAAGCCAAAGTTCATCTATCTGCAGCTCCAGTTTCTTAACATGGTCTCTAAGGAGATGCAGCTCTCTGCACTTCGTGAAGATTTGTTTTCAGGGAGACTAGAAGTCTCCCACAACTTACACAAAGAACATACCACTACCTCTGGAACCATTCTCAGCACATGAAGTAACTATGTAGTAACATGAAAAGAAACTCACTAGAAACTTACTTAGAACCTTGGCCTGTGCCTGCTCAAGCTTTTTCTCACTGAAGCCTGGTGAGCCAAAGCCAGAACACTAACAATGCACTGCTCCAACAATGGCCAGTCCACTTACACCTCCTTTCTCATTGGCCCTGCGCTGATTGCCGCCCGCCTAAAAGAAGCTGAAGCATCCGGAGCTTTTCTTAAACCTCACGTTGCCTCACCATCAAACATGTTGATTTCAGCCTGCCAAAAAAAAAAATATTCTAACCTTTGATTTGGGAAGCTTCGAATGAATGGGGATTCCAGTCCAGTACCAGGTCTGGATGGTGTGGGATCACAAGAGGTAGATTCTATGGCAAGGCTCTGATCACCTAGTGTGTATATCTGGATAATATCAAGAGAGCTTTCTAATGGAATTTGAAACCTTAATAAGCAAAAGAGTAAAGGTAAAATAAAGTTTGGTCAATAAAAGGTATTTATTTCATACAACACTTTCCATTATACACTACAGGATTAAGTGCAGTGTTGGAAATTCAAAGTAATGTAAACCTAAAGAGACAATACAATTAGAAACAATTGCACCTTGAACACTTTTAAAAAAAATAAAGCCAAGTAACAGTAACATTTTATCATAAAATCACATACAATGGGATGAGTAAAATATTAGAACAGTTATTTTGATTATATGTAACTTTGCCATTTATACTTGTATGATTTTAGAAATAGTTGTCTACAATGTTTTTAAACAATAAATGAAATTGTAAAATTATAAACAAAATATTCACCATGACAAAAGTTTTATATTCCAAAAAAGTAGTAATTTTGTCCATGAACAAATATTTTGATAATTTATTCTAAATTAAAATTAACTACACAGTGCTTGCTTCTTTCAGTGCTAAATAAATGGGAACTCCATATAATTAGCTCATCTAATTCCATGATTGAATTTGAATATAAAGTGACAGTATAATAGTACTTAATGTTTTTTAGTGCAAAGTAGCTTGAGCAAAGGGTTTGGACAAGAAACATACTACATTTCAGTTTCTGACCTTATAAATTGGCACTCCAAGTATTTTCTTGTTGGAGTATCGGGGTAGTTTTCTGTGCTGGTTTATCTGCATTATATCTCTATATGCACATTTGCACTTCTGTTTTTCACATTTAATCGGATCTTTTATAAATTTCAAATATCAGAATTCTATCATTCAAATTCATGAAAATCTGTATGTTGACAACATGACAATAGCATTTATGTGACTTCTACCTGGAAAGGTGTTTTAATAGAAGGCTCATGAGCTTATGCATTAGAAAAGCTAATGTTTACATCTGGACATGCTACGTAAAAACATGGAGTTTGTTTTTTTTCTTGATATTTTATGCCATATTATGAAATTACACAACAAATGACATAGTATACACTTCTATTATTTCAGATAGTACTTAAAATGTCATCTTTGTTTCATATGTGCATCAAATTAACATCAAGAATAAAACCAAGTGGTAGCTTCTCAAATACCAAGCTAAATGAAGTTCCATGAAAGTTAAAAAAAGACATCACAATAATGTGCATACATTGGCAAAAGAAATACAGGTCAAGAGTATGTGGTGGATAGCTGTTTATATATTATAATGCAAGAAAGAATGGCTTTTTAATTTGAATTATCCAGTTTGCTATTTTCTATTCCTGGATGCAGTATAGGCTAAATTACTGCTATTTCTAAAGTTCCTGCCATAATTTCAGTCACAAATCTGTTTTCCCTTTGATGTTCTCCAAACATAACTGCTTAATTTTTAAAAGCATCACTGGAAACTCATTGAAGGGTGATATTCTTTCTGGTAAAAGTAAAATCTGATCATTCCTGTAAATTTAAATTTTACATTCAGGTAGGCAGAATATTATTTTACTTGTGTTGGAATGAAGGCTGTGTACGTTTAATGAAAGTCATTTTTTCTCATTCAGCTAGTTTGATTCCTGAGTAACAGGACATGTAACTAGTGCTTATGAACATTAGTTTAACTAACTAGGAACTAATAATTAAACTATTTACCCATTGAATATTTTTTACATGTATTACATCTTAAATGATCATTAATTACACTATTTCAGATGCTTTTTGATCACTGTAATCCTATTTGTTTCTTGTCTTTTACCATCCTTTGCAAGTTTATTATAGTAATAATGGAAAATACGCTTGTAGCAATTCAAATTTAGCATAATCATGTTTGAATTTATGAATACTTTGAACCACAGTGATTGAAGAAAGGGCCTGTATGTTAGGTCTGTGTGTTAATGCTGCAGTATCTGTAGCCGATTACTTTATCAAATATGGATCAATTTTTAAAAAATCACTACAAGATATATCAGTTAAGAAACTAATTTGCAATTGAATTCTATTCATTTGTTAAAGATGAATAATGTCAAGATCTTCCCCTCCACAGTAATAAAAACAAAAAGTAGTAAATCCTGTTTAAATTTCTTCCAGCTGAAGATATTTCTGAAAAGCCCATTATTTAGTGAATACAGTTTATTTGGCTGTTGGAATAGTCATGGGTATATTAACTTGAGAAGCAGTATACAAGTATCACATTTGTAAACACTGTTCCTCATAGTGTGCAAAATAAAACATGCTTGTATAGTCAGAGACATACTTAAAGTGATAGACCACTATTATGTTTCAGAGGAAATCCACACAATTTACAATGCAGGCCTTCACAATAATATTCAATGGGGCATATAGACCTCTTCCTTACACAAAATTTGTTCAGCAGGAAAAATAAAAAAATATAAATGATAATGGAGTAAGGGAGGCAATTATTTTTCATCACTTACCTTGTGTAATTTGTTACTATATTTATCTTGACATTTTAAATTTGTTTTCTGGTAATATAGTTCAATTAATCTCTAAACCTTGTTTTAAGTATTGACCATATTAATCAGTTAATAATTAAGAGGAAACCTTTGTGTTCTAGAATCACAGGCATGTTATATAAGAAATAAAATAAAATTTCATATATAATTATAAAAATATTTAATATTGCATTGAATTCTTTTAAATCTTGTAGTATTACAAGTCAACAGGAAATTTGAAAGCAAACAAAAGATCTTTTCTGGAAGAAAATTTGGGTAACAAGTGGTGGCAGCTGGATCTTAAACATTTGAAGAGCACATTTAAATGTGGCAATTGCAATTCTTTTATGTTCAAATTTAAACTGCATATTGAAAAAGCTAGAGAGCCTGCAAATGGAACTATACATTTACAACCTATATAGTATTTGCATTCTTGACTTACTGTGAAAGGTGATGTCTGCAGCACATGCAGCGATTTTTAAAAAAAACTGTTGATCTATATGCAAAAAATACACTTTAGCACTATTTGTTTAGTGATAGTTATACAGGATATGGTGGCAGTTCCCAGATGATTTGGAGTCATTTAATTATCTGAGGACAGTCACTCCAAGCTTTAGCTTTTCTCTTGGCAAGGGCTAACCAGGCGGGTTCCACTGATACTGGTGCTGCATCAGGAGTTGAGAACCTCTTCGGCAATTCCTTTACTGGCAGAGTTGAAGCTACTGAATCACAAATTTCAACTAGTAAAGAGAATTTAGAGAAAAAAATGAATAAAAATGAATGTATTGAAGAATAAGATACAAGGTAAATACATTCTGATTGAAGCTGTGAAAAGTTTACTGTAAAGAAAATCATTTTATGACTTCAATTTTCCTCCCATTCAATCCAAGTGTATTTGAAATACTGATTAGTTATAGTTACAGATAATGTTTAAACTGTCATCTGGAGACTTCTAAAAGAAAAAAAAATCACAGTGCAATAAGAAGTGATTCTCATTCATGTTAACAAAATGTACCAAGCTGTCTGCAGAGGATAGTTTTTCTTACCAGCACACCTGGGCTATTTAACTCAGAACATGGAAATACAACATGCTTCTTTTTTAAAAAAAGCACAAAACCAACCATCAGGGGAGTGGGTAAATTGTAAATTACATCATATCATGCAGTGGTAAATCAAGGCAACTGTGGTGTGTTGTCCAGTTGCTTTGATTTACTACTGTTTGACTGAGATCCTTCATAGACATGTAAATTATAACTTTTTTCCAGGCTGTGGATTTCTTCACAATTTTATTCAGTGTTAAGCAACTGTTTACTAGTGGCACTTATACAGTTAATTAGGTGAATGGTTAAAACTTAATACCAGATTATTATTGACAGCAGGGATTCACTTGTATCTTCAAAAACTTTGTATGTATAAATGCTGAAGGTCATTGTTTATGTACTACATCTAAGTAGCACAACTACAGATTAAGATTTTGGTGACTGATGAAATTCAGCACAGTGAGATGAAGAACTGCTTTTTATTGGTATTGTGACATTTTCCCTCAGTTACCATAAATTCCCTTTAATAACTCTAATCCCTTGCCAGTGTCTCAGCATATAGCATTTCCACTTCGCTTTAGCTCTCCTTGTAATTGGGCCCCTTCTGCAGGGACTCTTGCTCACATGTTGAAAATGAACTGTACAGTATGGCATTCAAAGTAAAAGGTAATAGTCAAAGATGCTGGGAATTTTCCTTTTCAAAATTCTTTTAACTTGGTATTCAGCTCTTGATTAAACCTTAACCTTGTTATAAAGCTGAGAAACAGAGAAAATGCATTTTAATTTGAATGGGAGAATTAGTAATGCAACCAATTTCATTTTTTCTTTCAATTACTAACATCTTTGTATTATTAAAAACGATCAGTCCTGCTAAAGGGTCTCGGCCTGAAAAATCGACTGCACTCTTTTATTCTTTTCCATAGATGCTGCCCAGCCTGCCGAGTTCCTCCCTCATTTTGTGTGTGTTTTAAAATTCATTTGTAGTTGAGGACATTGCTGGCAAGGACAACATTTACCTGGATTTATGGTAGTGAGTCATCTTGACATTTTAGAGAGCAGTTTGCTGATTTAGATTAAGATGGCAGATTTCCTATCTTATAAAACATTATCTTCTGCTGGGGCAAAAGCATCAACATGGGTGATGCTGACAGGCTCAATGATTAGAAAGGCTGGCTATAGGAGTCAAACTAGACATTTTGGAGTCTGTGGTAGAACAAAGGATCCTACGGAAAATCCTGGCAATTCTGGACAATGTTTCTCACCCTCTGCATGCCACCTTGGCTGAACAGAGGAGCACTTTTAGTAATAGACTAAGACAAATGAGATGCTCCAAACAGCACTATATGGGGTCGTTCTTACCCTCAGCCATTAGACTCTATCACGTCAACCTATAGTCAGGGAAGTGATGACCTCCTCTTGTTAGACTGTTTGAGGTAACTTGTTTTTTGTTATTCCTTCTTCCTTCTCTTCAAATATTTGTGTGTCTGTGCACTTGTAATGCTACTGTGACATTGCAATTTCCTTTCTGATCAATAAGGTATCTATCTTTGAGGATTTTCAGGGTGACTGTCCTTAACTAAAAAGGTTAGTAAAATTATAATCACGTTGGAACTGAAATTTCTGTAATCAGTTTAAACTCAGATTTGAGCATTTTACACTATGCAGAAGAAATATTAACAGAACAACGATTCAGGAAACAGCTTTGAGGCAATAGAACTATTTCATTATTTTCAGAATAGAAACTATTTTTGAAATGTATTCTTTCTTAAATAAAAAATGTGTCAATTACCTGTGACAGAAGTTGGGAGTGTGGCAGATTTTTTCAGATGTTCACGGCGTTCCACCTTGGATACAATATTGGTCGCAATTTTCTTTTCTTCATCTTGAGTGGATTTCTTCAGTGAACTTACATAATGGGTGCCTGCTTTAATATCTGTAGAGCTCGAGACTGCTATCTGAATTGACAAATTGTAAAAGGAAGTTTCTTCAATGTGTCTTGCATGTAATTAGGTGTTTAACGTACTTGTTTGAAATATAACTACTTATGTTGGTGATTTAGCTTCATATAGCATTTGAATGTAACCAGGAAAAGTGTGAAGTGATTCACTTCGGAAGGTTGATTTTGAAAGCAGATTACAGGGTCAATGGTAGGAATTTTAGTAGTGAGGAAAAAAAGAGGAATCGAAGAGTCTCTGGACGTAGACCCCAAGATACCCCTCTGTTCTCACATTGCTAAGAATCCTACCATCAACTCTATAATCTGCCTTCAGATTCAATCTTCCAAAGTGAATCACTTCATGTTAGGGTTAAGAAGGCATATGGTGTGTTGGGCTTCATTAGTTAAAGAGCCATGAGGTAATACTGCAGCTCTATAAAACTTTGCTTGGATCACACCTGGTACATGGTGTTCAGTTCTGGTTGCCTCATTATAGGAAGAATGTGGAAGCTTCAGAAAGAGGACAGAGGAGATCAACCAAGATACTGCCTGGTTTAGAGAGTATATCTTACAAGGATAGGTTAAATGAGTTGGAACTGTTCTCCTTGGAGCGAAGGAGGGTGAGAAGCGACTTGATAGATTTACATAAGAGGCATAGATTGAGTGGACAGACAGAGACTTTTTCCTAGGGTGGAAATGACAAATACAAGGAATCATAGTTTTATGGTGATTGGAGGAAAGTATAGAGGGGATGTCAGGTAAGGATTTTTTTTACATATAGTGGTGATGTATGGAACTTGCTGTTAGGCTGGTAGTAGAGACAGTGTAAAAACTCTTAGGCACGTGGAAAAAGAGAGCTAAGTAGGAGGGAAGGGATAGATTGATCTTAGAGTAGGCTAAAAGGTTTGCACAACATTGCGGGCCAAAAGAGCCTTTACTGCACTATAATGTTCTGTGGATGACAGGATAAATTTTATAACTTTATTACAGTCAAGGTTCATTCCTTGACATGTTGATCTTCAATAAAATAGCATAATACTTTATGTACATAAAAAATGTCAACTGAGGTAAGACATCCAGTTTACGCTTATCTCTGGAGTATTCTTGACATTCTATTGACAGCTCCACACTCCCTCCCCTCTCCAAGCAATTGGTGAATCCCTAAAGGAAGTTCCCACACTAATTAAAGAGTGAATAGGTTGTTTTTCCACTTCAGTTTAATTAGTCTTGACTATATCTAACAGCTTTTATCCTCATCTCTAAAGGACTAAAATGTTCAAGGACAATAGGGAAAAGATTGTAACTTGCAGACAGCAAGGACAATTCTAGAACAGTACAGCACAGGAACAGGCCCTTCAGTAAACAGTGTATGCAAGTCATGATGCCAGTCCAGACATATCCCATTTGCCTGCACATGGTCTATATCCCCCATTCCTGCCCGAGTATGTGTCTGTATAACTGCCTCTTAAATGTTGCTTTTGTATCTGCTTCCACCTTCCCCTAGCAATGCATTGCAGACACCTACCAATAAAAAAAACTTGCCTCAAATATCCTTTACATTTTCCCTCTCTCAACTTAAAGCTTTGCCCTCTGGTATTTGATGGCCAGAGAATCTTTTTTTTTTGGTAATCATATGGAAGCCACTTTCTGCATGAGATATTGACATTTAAAAACAAAAATAGCCTGAGACTAACTATTTCAAAGCTAAGCCATTACAAAATACCAAGCTTTTTTTTTCAAATCATATTTTGGTTTTGAAAGAAAACTGAACATTTTCTGTTAATGTCTATCAAAAGTTCTGGTAACTTTTAACTTGTGGAGATTACTTATACCTTTCTCTTCTCACCTATTCATCATCTCTCTCTGGTTCCCTCTTCTTCCATATTCCTCTGACCTCTCCTATTAAAGTCTTTTACCTTTACCTCCTCTACCTATCACCTCTCAGCTTTTCACATCATCCACCCACCTTCCCCCTCATTTACCCACCTTTCCCTTCAGCTGGTCTCAAACATTACCCACCAGCTTCTACTGCTTCTCCTCCTTTCTTTCCAGTTCTGATGAAATGTTTGTTTATTTCCCTTCGTAGATGCTGACTGACTTGCAGAGTTCCTCCAGATATGTATGTGTTACAAAAGATTCTCTCTAATGCTCCAGAGGTAATTGTCTTAATCACTAATCATTCTCTTCTACAGCTACACAACCAGATTAATTTCAAATAAACATGCTACAATGTCAGTTTCTAGCAGTTATATTGGAAAATTTGTTCCCTGCTTTTTTGCCCACAGTGAAAGAACATAGCATATTTCTATGTGCCAGCTGATTTAAGGCCATCTGTAACAAATCCTCCCTAATTCTTATGTCTGTGGTAGTGTGACTCAATTTAACTATTTGTCCCCTTTACAAGATTTTTGTCAGAGATTTACACCACAGAACATTTTTCTCAGGTACTTAAACATTGACATTTTGATTGCTTGGGGATTTGAAGGTTATAGCTTGCCTTAGTTTCAGTTGAAAATATCCTGTGTTTACTTTTATGCTCTGAGCAACCCACTTAATAGAGGCTGTCTCTTTAAAACAGAGATAAGGAAGAATTTCTTTAACCAGAGGGTGATGAATCTATGGAATTCACTGGCACAGAAGGCTAAGATATTGGGCATATTTAAAGTGAAGGCTGATAGATTCCTGATTAATAACAGTGTCAATGGTTACTGGAAGATGGCCATCAGGATATGATGCCAGATGTTAGCATTGCCACATCTGCACACAATGCCAAAATGAAACAGTTAGCCATCTCTAGCTAAAAAAACAAATATTCTGCTAGTATGTGGAAAAGAAATCAATGTAATTTAGATCTTGTGTTGAAATATTGGTGAAAGACACTCACATCCATGTACTTGGCATTCATATCATTAGGAGCTAATAGTGGTTATAGACTTTAGACTTTCAATTTCAATTCACAGTAACAATGTGCAAAAGCATACATGCACATTTACATACAGAAATCAGAGTACAAAGCTGATGTACTTACTCAGCAAAAACAAGCCACTGAAGTAAAGGTTACTACAGTAAGGTGTATAACCTATTTCTTGGTCTTGTTTAATCTGATCGGTTGTAATTGCCAAACAACATCAGTTACATTTTTGAAAATGTAATTTTACCAGTGTTCCATTTCTTCAGATTTAAGTGTGATGAAGATTCTCTCATTCTGTTTTTCTTGCCCCATTTCAAAATACTTTAAACCTAATTTATTACTTCTGTTTATATTCTATCAGCCCTCATACTGATAAACAGTGATTTGTATATCTCAGTATTTCCCAACCTTTTTTAGCCTAATGCCCCCCTAAAGCATCTTCATACACTCCAACAGCCCTTGTGGGCACAATTTACTTTCCGGCGCTCCATTATGTAAAAACCTATCTACCACATGAGAAAAATAATTCTGCTTTAGATTTTTATTTGCCTTTAAACCCAACTTACACAGTGCCTGGGTGCTGTACAGCAGCTTCAATATCAATGATTCTTAAGCTCAATGGTTTTTGCAAGAGTTGAAATATCTGGTTCAAGTTGGGACAGCAAAAGCCTCAAGTCCCCACGCGTAAACAATGTCCAAGCGGTTTCTATTTTTTGTCAGTGTGTGGTTCACTGCACTGAAGCCTCTTTCAACAAGGTAGGAGGATGGAAATACAAAGAAGAGCAGTTTCTCCAAAGACCAGGAAATTTTGTATGATAGTGCAGCCACATAACACAAAAGCTTACTTTTTGAAAGACATTTTTGCTTCTTCATCATTCTGAATTTCAATAGTTTTGCCTTGCAAGTTCTCTATCTATTCTTCCACCTTGCAAAGGGATGGGTTAATTACCCAATCTGGAATTTCCAGTTTGTTCAAGTCCTTGAATCAATTCTGAAAATCCTTCTTCAGTAACTGCAGGTGTAAGTAATACTCTTGCAAACAATCATCTGTGAAAGGAAACTATGAGAACATTCTTCTCCCAAAGTTTTGCTTATATATTTCCAATTTTCCAATAAAAGTGGACACTGCACCTTTTGACTGGATTAAACTGAAATTCTCACTGTGCAGTTTCATATTTAGGATGTTAATTTTGTCATACAGATCAGCTAGGTATGTCACATCTTCATGTAGAGGTGCAATCTTGTTTCCCAAACTCTTGTTGACTTTGAGCAAAAATTCAACCAGTATCAAAAAGATCAAAGAAACATTTTAACCAGCAGCCTTTTGACAGCCAATGCACCTAAGTGTGAAGAAGCATTCAAACTCTTCATCATTATCTTGGCATAACCGGTAAAATATCCTGCTACATAATGGATGAGCTTTAATTTTGTTGATAGCAGATATTATAAGAATCATGCTTGTAAAAAGTTGCTGGCTCAGGGTTTTGACGGTGAGATGTTCACGATGGATTACAAACAGGCTCGGGATTTCTTTTTTCATAAATGCCACTAAACCGGCATGGTGACCTATCATATATGGTGCTCCAACTGTTGCACAAGAAATCATGTTCCTAATCAGAATACTTTTGTTCTCAATATATGTTTTGAGCTCATTGTAGATTGATTCTCCATTGATACTTGTTTTTTAACTTTTTACAAAAGAGAATCTATTTATAAACTCTTCCATTTTTAATAAACTATACATGTGCCATTAACAATGCCTTATTTTCTCACACAGTTGATTCATCCATTTGTATCCTAAATTCTGTTTTTGTACCTTTCTGCATGTTTGATACTCAATGTCATCACTCATTTCATCAATGAGCCAGAGTTATTACTCAGGGGAATGGATTATAAAATACTGGTATCCATTCTGAGAACAGTGGTGAGCACTTTTGATACAGCAGGCATTATTAATTTTTCACCAATTGTATGAGATATTCCACAGTTTGCTATCATTTTCGAAATGTTATAAGCAATGATACCACTATAAAGGTAATTTTTAGCTTTCTTAGCAAATAACTCAAGTGTGCAATGCTTTTCAAATGCTTCTTTTATCTCCTGGAACTGAGTCATACCATAAGTAGCCTTTTCAGGGTGTCTTATATGGACATGTTCCTGCAATCTTGATGGTTTCATGGCTTCATTAGACAGTACAGCATTATGACTAAGACACAAGGGATGTTACTGATGTGATGGAAACGGAATAAAACCACACTCCAGGTACGTAACATTGTACTGACGCACTTACTGTAGCTTCTATTTCTTAGCAGGATTAGAATTCAAGGCTTCACCACTTTCAGACTCAGAGATCATGCCATACATATTTATCCATCATTAATGGGGCTAAATTAAAATAAAAAATTAATCTGGAACGCCTGTTGGATGTTGACGACGGCAGTGAGTTGACAAGGTCTCGTGCCTCAAGTTGGGGTGCTGCTTACCCCTCCCCAAGAACCTTGAACACCCCCTGATGACTTCTATTTCCCCTAAAGCTCCATTAGGACACATAACCACACCCATTAGGAATCACCGATTCATCTCAGCCTCAAATATCAGTTGCCATCTATCAACCTATTCTACCATTGTTTTGAAATATTATCTAACACTACTACAGTAAGAATCCGAGATGGCTGGACTGTCATATGTTAAAAGATTGGAGCGACTGGGCTGGAATTTAGGATGGGAGGGGATCTGATTGAAACATATAAGATTATTAAGGGATTGGACATGCTAGAGGCAGGAAACATGTTCCCAATGTTGGGGGAGTCCAGAACCAGAGGCCACAGTTTAACAATAAAGATTAGGCCATTTAGAATGGAGTTGAGGAAAAACTGTTACACCCAGAGAGTTGTGGATCTATGGAATGCTCTGCCTCAGAAGGCAGTGGAGGCCAATTCTCTGGATGCTTTCAAGAAAGAGTTAGATAGAGCTCTTAAAGATAGCAGAGTCAAGAGATATGGGGAAAAGGCAAGAACAGGGTACTGATTGTGGATGATCAGCCATGATTAGATTGAATGGCGGTGCAGGCTCGAAGGGCCGAATAGCCTACTCCTGCACCTATTGTCTATTCTATTGAATCCGATAATTTACTATCCTATAGTTCACATATTTCAGTGATTTGAACACAAGAGATTCTACAGATGCTGGAAATCTTGAGCAATCCACACAAAATTCTGGAGGAACTCAGCAAACCTGGCAGCATTTATGAACAGTCAACATTTTAGGCAGTCCTGCTGAACGGTCTCAGCTTGAAATGTCAACTGTTTATTCCCATCCATAGATGCTGCCAGACCAATGGATTGGAGTCTGACTCACTGGGTTCCGTTTCCTGTGCTCCCTTTAAATTCAATAGGAACCTGGAGATTTTATAATACTGTATGATATTAAAAATAAGTGGTCACCTTCTTTAGAATAATGATGCTTCATTCCAGCTTTTTACATAAGAATAAACAGTCTCTTAAGGTATATCCTGTCCAGAAGCCTCAATCTTATGTTCCATTCAAGTTAACCCCGACTCTTTGAAACCTCAGCAGGTAATAGTCTGGTAAATTTCAAATGTGGAGTCAGTCATTGATGCACCATCAATAACTCTTGGAGACGTGAGGCGAGAGATAGGCTTTTATTAGCTGGAAGAGAGCAGTCAGCAGCAAGAGACCACCACACAACATCCTGGAGACTGAGGGAGGAGCAGTGCCTCCAATCACCTTTATACAGGGGTCTGTGGGAGGAGCCACAGGAGCAGTCAGCGGGGGGGGGGGGGCATGAACAGACAGGTATATGTAGTTCACCACAGACATTTGCACAGTACTCCAGCTATATGAATATTCCATAGAGCTTGAGCACGTCCTCCCTACTTTTATATTCAATACAGTTAGCAGTAAATGATAACATTGCTAGCTTTGTTAATTATTTACTATCCCTGTCACCAGCCCTTTGTGAATTATGGACGAAGACATTCAAATCCCAAGGATCTCTGCCATCCTCATCATTCTGCAACACACAAAAAATGCTGGAGGAACTTAGCACGCCAGACAGCATCAGACCCGGTCTGCTGAGTTCCTCCAGCATTTTGTGTGCGCTACTGGGATTTACAGCACCTGCAGATTTTCTCTTGTTCATCATTCAGCACTATGAATTTTAAAATTTTTCCTGCCAAAACTGGGCAACATCATGTCTTTCCCAATCATACTCCATCTGCCAGAAGTTTGGCTACTTATCTAATCTATATTCTTTGGTAGCCTACTTATGTCCCAAATGAATTCCCTATCTATCTTTACTTCATTGGTAAATATAGCAATCATTCAGTTGTAAAAGGCTGAGGCCCTAGCACCAGGCCCAGTAATACAATACTCATCTTGCCAAGCAGAAAAAGTCCATTTATGCCTATGCTTTTTTTTGTTAGTCCCCCAATCTATCTGTGTCAAGGTGTTACTTCCTGCTCCATGATCTTATACGTTCCACAGCAACCTTTTGATGTCACACCTTGTCAACTGGCTTCTGAAAATTTAAGTATTACTTTAATGCATTTGGTGTTATGATAAAAGATGAAAATTTCCCCACGGTATTTGTTTAATCTTTCTATCACTTCCTTATTTGGCTTCATAATTTTAGCTATCTATCCCAAACTTCTGTTAATTTTTTTTTGGATCTTTAAGAAAACTTTGATATACAGTATGATAATTTGTTTTCCACTAATTTTAGGTGAATGCTAGAATCTTTCAATCTTAAGGCTTTTTTAAAATATTCTTTTTACTGGTATATCTAACTTTTCCATGGTTGGGCCCCTTTTCCCCTAGCTTTCTATTTCCCAATTTTTAATACCAAACTGAATTTTTTCCATCTGCCACAATCTTCTACAATACAATTAAATCCTAATTACTTAACTACCTTTGCTAACCACTTCATATTGGCATAGGCTCTTACATTCAGGATTTAAAAATATGGTTTCTAAATCATTCCAAATTTAGTTTTATGTTCTCTGATCACTCTGTCATTGAGGTTACATATTAAAGGTTATTTCTTAACTATGTCACGATACATTACTAGATCTGGATTTAGGTGGTGGTGGATTGAATGGGAAGGTTAACAGGAAGAGGATAGAAAGGCTACTGTTTCTACCATTAGAGGCAGTTACAAAAATTGATACTGAAAAATCTATGCTGAACATTATAAAATTTAAACCACATTTCTGATACTATTTTAATTAATTTAATTTTTTGGAGGAGTAAGCCATTAGTACATCTACTTAGCAAACACAATGAAGATGAAGCCACACTCAGGTTGGAGGAACAACACCTTATATACCGGCTGGGTATCCTCCAACCAGATGGCATGAACATTGACTTCTCTAACTTCCATTAATGCCCCTCCTCCCCTTCTTACCCCATCCCTGATATATTTAGTTTTTTCCCCTCTCCTCTTTTTTTTCTCCCTCTCTGCCCATCACTCTGCCTGTTCTCCATCTCTCTCTGGTGCTCCCCTCCCCCTTTCTTTCTCCCTAGGCCTCCCGTCCCATGATCCTTTCCCTTCTCCAGCTCTGTATCCCTTTTGCCAATCACCTTTCCAGCTCTCAGCTTCACCCCACCCCCTCCGGTCTTCTCCTATCATTTTGCATTTTCCCTCTCCCCCTCCCCCTCCTACTTTCAAATCTCTTACTATCTTTCCTTTCAGTTAGTCCTGACGAAGGGTCTCAGCCCGAAACGTCGACAGTGCTTCTCCCTATAGATACTGCCTGGCCTGCTGCGTTCCACCAGCATTTTGTGTGTGTTGCCAGTATATCTACTTAATTAGCTTGATTTCTCTTAATGTGGGAATCATTGCAACTCCAAGCAAACTGAAAAACTCAAACATTAGCTATATATCTAATGATGAATGCAGTAAACATAGCTATTGTTAATTTTACTGCATTCATAATGATGACTATATTTAGAAAAAGAGTAAATTTTTATCATCTTTGTTTATTCTACCAGCAGTAATAACCTTTACACAATGGTATCATTAGCTGCCACCAGACTTGATATGCAGGGTCTTTAACTCAATCCAGTAGTCAGATTTAATTCGGAGTAGTGTGAGCTACCAGCAGAAATGGTAGATTTGGATCAAGATGTTGGATAAGAACATGGATGGGAAGGGTTTGGAGAGCTATGGACCAGGTGCCTATTGATGGGAAAAGGCAGATTAACAGTTTGGCACAGACTAGATGGATCGAAGAGCCTGTTTATGTGCTGTGACTCTATGACTTTTAAATCTTGGAATAACTGGAAGTGCTTACGTTTCCTTTAATCAGTTTTTCAGCTATTTTGGCTTCCCTGGCCTGCCTTCTCTCCTCTCGGCTTGCTTGCTGTTCACGGAATCCTTTCTGCTTCTGCATTGCCAATGTAATCCATAGAGGTTGGGCAGATTCCACCTTGTCCACAAGCCTTGAACTGTCTAGGGAATGTCTGCTTTGAAGAATTGGTTTTTCTGCAAACACAATAGAAAATGATTATTTTTTTCAAGCAAAAGCAAAATAGCTAAACAGATGCACTTATTTTCAGATATTTCATGTTAATAACAAATTATTTACAATAAGATATGAAAATTATAGAGGAAAAAGTTTAAAATCATTTTGAATGAATTGACAATTTGACACAAACTATTCTAAAGGAAATAACTAATAGAAGTACACACACAAGATCCTACAGACATCGTTAATCCAGAGCAACACACAAAATGTTGGTGGAACTCAGTGGGTCAGGCGGCATCTCTGGAAATTAATAAACAGTCAATGTTACTGATGAAGGGTCACAGCTCAAAACATCAACTGATTATTCATATCCAAAGATGTTGCCTGCCCTGCTGAGTTCTGCCAGCATTTTGTGCATGTTGCGAAGGGGAATAACTTTCATTATATGCTTAATATTTGAATGATCTGAGAAGTATGGTAAATGTCAAGGATGTTTAGAATGCTAAATTTTTATCCCATAAAAACCCAGATGAAATCATGACATTTAAACCATTTTGGGGGAAAAACAGTATAAGAAAAATCAAGAATTTAAATTCATGTGGAATAAATATCCAAATAAATTAGCTAAATATTAATTATTATATTTAGTAGGATAATATGGGTATAAACTCATTCTCAGGGCAATTTTTCTGTTTCTGTCTTTTGCCCTTCCCGTGCAAATGTGACCTACAGAGGAAAACTTGTATGAAACAGAGGAGGACTGACATCTAATATACAAAAGAAAACAAGGTGTGAAAAAAAAACTCCGAACATGAATTGCAAAGAGTTCCTGAAAGTGAGTCTGTAGGTCATAAAATCACTGTGATTGAAGTAATCCAGAGCAGTTCGGGAGCCTGATGGTTGTAGTTTAATAACTGTTCCTAAACTTGGTGGTGTGCATCTCCTGCTTGATGCAAGAATAGCACATGGCCCAAATGCAGGGGGTCTTTGTAACACACCGCTCATCACAGGCCTCCATTCTGAGAAATGAACTTCATCTATCATTTTCTGCTTCCTGCCTCCAAGGCAATTTTGAATCCTCCAGATGAACCCTCCCTAGATTCTATGGCATCTACCCATCCATACCAGACTACCATGCAGGACCTTGTTGAAGGTCTTGTTAAAGCCCAAATAGATAATGTCCACTACCCTACTTGTGCCTACCTTTTATTTACCTCTTAATAAAAAATTCATCAAACATAACTTCCCATGCACAAAGGTATGTTGACTCCACCTAATCAGAACATATATACAAATACTAGTGTAAAGGGGGTTTCTTCTTTTTTCTTTGTTACTGTGTATGTAATTAAAAGGGCTTCTTTGTTTTGTTAACTAGCAGGAATGCTTCTTTGTTGCGAGAGAGTGCTGGGAGAATTGTATTCCTTTGTAAACCAATTGGGGATAAATGTTCTTTCTTCTGAGTCTGTAAGCTTTTGTTGACGGGCTTTTGGGCAGATTGGCGCGAGGGGGTTGAGAGAGAGGACGCAATGCTGTAAGCTGGGCGAGGAACGGACCCCAAGCGGGGGTCCGAGGCCAGTAGGTACTCTGAGGAGGGGGGGATGAAGATAGATGTGCTTGGTTGACCACTCAGATGGTCCTGAGCTGCGAGTCGAGGAGTTCGGAGGGGATCGAATGGTGGCCAGAAGACTTCAGTAATTGAGCTCCAACGGTTGTGCACAAAGTGGTTTGGACCTTGGTAAGTTTGGTGTCTTTTCTTTATTTTTTCTCTTCATATATACTGTATCGTTATTAATCACTTAGTTATAGTAACCTTTATAAATTGTACTCATTTAATCGCTTATGGTGTACTGTCTGTTTTGGGGCGAGGCGGGGACATCACACAGCATCCACACCAGCTGATTACCCAGTTTGGCGGGGCCGAAGGCTGCTCCCCCAAGACGAGAACGAGCTGAGCGAGCCTGAGGTGACCCAGGGGTTTACACTAGTAGATCCTGTCAGTCAGAATTCCCTACAATAACATATCCACTACTGATATCAGCCTTACTGACTTATAGTTCCAATAATTGTCCTTCCTACTCTTCTTAAACAATGGAATAACAGTAACCACCTTCTAGTCTTCAGGAGCTTTACCAGTGATTAACTTTTTCTTGACCAGAGCCCCAATATTCTGCGTCAGCCAAGGCTTCCCTTCAACCTAACAGAAAAATATTGCTCCTGGACACTTGACATCAATCACACCCTTTAAAGTTCTCCACTTGTTACTTATTCTTTTCCCTTCACATAGACTAACCCAAAATCACCTTCTGCTCGATCTTTCTTAATTTTCCCAAAATCAGCTCTTTTCTAGATTATTGGACCTGTCCTATCCTGTGCTTCTTCACCACAATTTTTAAAGATCCACTCTCACTCCTAACACCTGAGCCAAAGCCTCAGCTTGGCCCATTCTCACAAAGGTGGCTCCAGTTGGCCTTACCTTCTTTTTATTGCCTGTTGTTAATTAACTAATTGGCCAATCAACCAAACCTGCCATTTAACCTGCCATTTATTACCAAACCTGCCATTTAAATTCCTATAGAGTTAAATTCATAAGTAAGTCCCAAGATGTGGGTGCATAGAAATAATACAAAAGTAATTCACTAGATTCCTCATCGTGGGACAAAATAAAGGTAATTTCAGTCCATTATGGACAGAATGCTGCCCTGTTGGCAATAGCACTTTTTGGAGATCACCTTAAATTTAGGTCTAATATGCTCTCTCAAGAAAATGTGAAAGATCATGTAGTACTATTTCAATTAAATCAGATAGTACCTAAAATCAAACTACCTGGTGTGCACAATCTGATAGCCATGTTTCTTATAATGACTAAGTTTGATAGCATAGGACTTACTTGGTTGTATGGTGCTTTCAGGCAGTTGGGGACTAAGGGACATAAAAGATGTTTTGTAAATGCAAACTTTAAATTTCCTTAATCATTCAATGTTGAGGAATTGAAAAGCAGAGCCTCTTAAATAAGGGGAATATCTTACCACTGTTAATAGAGCAGAATGGAATCAAAATGTTTGCAACAAGTTCACACTTTGCCTACCTTTCTGAATGGAGTCTGTTTTTTTGTCTGCCCTCCATGGAAGGTTGATGGATGGGAAAAGAGATTTTTTATCTTTTGTTTCTTCTTCATTCTTTAATCTGCATGTTTGCACTGAGGTACCATTCTTCTCATCTTCTTCTGTCATATCTGAATCAAGTGAAGACTTTGTGTTTTTGTGATCGGCAATGTCAATAAAGTCTGTCTTGTTTAAGGTACTGTGAGGGGATGGAGGTGCAGTGAACTGTGTAGGCGTAGGTGTTAAAGCTGGCTTTTGAGATGTTTGTGGCCTTGATGAAAGTTTCTCATTCGAAAGTGCGGCAAGTTTAATTTTAATATGTTTTGCCACATCAGCACTACTTAGGTGTGTAATCCCGGTCTGTGAAATGTCTGAAATACTACTTAAGCTGTCTTTCAAAATGTTACTATTCTTATTATTCGTGGTACAAGAGCTTTGCTTACCAGAAACAGTGCATGATTCACTTTCTTTGCCTTTTGCAGCTAGGAAGGCTGGAATGCTGCCCATACTATCTCCAGCACTGAATCTCTTCTTTCTTTTCTGTTCCCCTTGCTGCTCATAGTGGAACCGAAGGGAATAGTGGGTCCTCCGTAATTTTATCCCAAATGGTGATGTATCCATCATCCCCTCAGTTTGGGAGATCACATTTGCTGCTGTTCGGTTACCATTGGGAAGCTGAGCTTGTGGCGGTGAACGTTCTTCCCTTGGTGTTGCAGGAAGACTTGGAACTAAAAATGATGGAAGATCTTTGGCAAACTTGCAGCCCTCAGCAGCATCTGTTATCCTAATACTGTGATTTTCTGACTGTGAACCATCTTTTAAGTCTATGGTTACATCCTGGTCAATATCTCTGGATGTCAAAGACCTGCTGGGTTCAGAAGAATCCATTATGGAGTTAGCCACAGGCACATTTTCACCAGGAGTATTTTGCTTCTCCTTTTCGTGAAATATATTTCCTTTAACACTATCATTAACCTTATTGCCATCTGCCCATTTCTGCCATGCGGGTGTTATTGAAAATTTTGCGTTAGCAGATAATGTTTTTCTCAAACTGCCATGGGCACTTGGTACTTTGCATGTAGTCCAATCATCACTAAGTCTGCCATGGACTCTCCTTTCCTTTTCTTGCAGTCTTTCATTTGAACTTTTAAGAATTTTAGCCCTAATGGTAGCCCACTCATTTAAAGCTCTCGACTCATCAAGTGATTGTCCTGCATTGAATTTCAACTTTCCTATTCTGCTCCTCATATCAGGAGCTGACTTACTTCCTTTGTCAATAAATGGCAAATCAACAGTTTTCTTCTCTTCTGAAAAACCAAGCAATGACTTACAGGCGGTATCTTTAATCTGTTTCAGATCAACAGCAGTACCACAAAGCTGAGCTCCAGTGACTAGAATGGCTGTGTGAGGAACGTAACTTGAAGAGGTGAGACCTTTACTTGACTTTGGAGAAGAATGTAAAACAGCAGTTTCTAATGAAGGTGTAGTTTTTCTTGGATGTGTCACAGGAGTCAGATTAACTTTTGGAAAGATGATTTGCTTCTCTCCGGAAGCAACTTGAAATGAAAATGGCTGTGATGTAGTTTGTCTTTCATCCAGCTCCTTCCATCTAAGTTCTTCTCTACGTTGCTGCTCTTCCAGTGCCTGAAGGGATTGTTGCTCTTCTTTACTTATCACTTTGTCATCATTTTGCCTCTCTTCATCTTCGCTTTGTGTATTCTGCAAATTTGACTGCCGTTTAACCTTATGTTGACATTGTTTTTCCAAATCTTTTCGTTGTGCTTCTTCATTAGATTGTTTGTTTCCAGCAGCACTAAAATGCAATTTTCCTTTCTCTTCGCTTTGAAACATCTCTTTTGTCTCCAAACATTTTTCTTCTTTTTCTGTTTTCAAATTCACTTTCTCATGATGTTGCTTTTCTAGTTCCCTATTTTGTTTCACTTCTTCACCTACTCCCTCCTCAAAATGACAAACATTTTCCCTTTTTAGTTCATGACACTGTTGCTCTTCCTTGCTTAATTTCCCCCCCTCTAATTTTTGTCTCTTTTCTTCATCTTGTAATTTTTGCTCTTCAGTTTCTCTTTGCTTCTCCTCTTCTTCACGAAGTTTTTGCTCCTCCATTTCTCTCTGCTTCTGCTCTTCTTTGTGTAGTTTTTGCTCTATTTCCCTTTGTTTCTGTTCTTCACGCAATTCTTGCTCCTCTATTTCTCTTCGTCTCTGTTCTTCCTCACGTAACTTTTGATCCTCTATTTCTCTTTGTCTCTGTTCTTCTTCATGCAATTTTTGTTCTTCTATTTCTTTTTGTCTCTGTTCTTCATGCAATTTTTGTTCTTCTATTTCTCTTCGCTGCTCTTCCTCACGTAATTTTTGCTCCTCTATTTCTCTTTGTCTCTGTTCTTCACGTAATTTTTGCTCCTCTATTTCTCTTTGCCTCTGCTCTTCAAGTAATTTTTGTTCCTCTATTTCTCTTTGTCTCTGTTCTTCCTCACATAATTTTTGTTCCTCTATTTCTCTTCGTCTCTGTTCTTCTTCACGCAATTTTCGTTCTTCTACTTCTCTTTGTCTCTGTTCTTCTTCACATAATTTTTGCTCTTCTATTTCTCTTTGCCTCTGCTCTTCTTCACGCAATTTTTGCTCCTCAGTTTCTCTTTGTCTTTGCTCTTCCTCACATAATTTTTGCTTCTCCACTTCTCTGCATCTCCATTCTTCCTCTCGTATTTTTTGTCCTTCCTGCTGTTGTCCTTCTTCCAGTCTCTTTTGTTCTGCAAATTCATATTGTGTTTGATCTTCTTCCTGCCATTTATACTTCTTTGCATCCTCTCTACATCTTTGTTCCTCATCGTTTTGATGCCTTTTTTCTTCTTTTTTTCCCCCTTCCACTGTTTTAAAATGTTGTTGTCCATTCTCCACATGAATTTGTACCTTTTCTTCTAGCTCACATTCGACTTCATGAACAATCACATTCTGCATATCCTACATGATGCAAAGTTTTTAATATATTTTTTAAATCTTCAATATAATAGACACAATTTCATTAATCTTGAAACTTAATCCTCTCCACTTTTCCAGGACATTTCAATTTTGCTAGTAAGTCATAAACTAGTGATATATTAATTCATAAATAAAATCTAGATGTAGACCTTTGATAAATCAGTTCACTCTAGCTTAATATCAAGGGCATAATATGCTTGTTACAAAAGGGGGATAGTACCCTTAAAATGTGAATTTATGAATAGTCTTGTAACCATTGTAACTAGACTATAAATAATAATACCAATAATTCTAAGTTTTCTACAATATTCTATTATTCTACTTACTCCAGGCAAATACATAACCTGATGCCTGTAGAATTGGCAAACAGCTTATAAATACAGGTCATTTTGGAAAATGTTGAGTAAACTTCTTTGCTTGGAATAACTCAAGAGTGTAAAGGTGATGAAGAATAAAGATCAAAATAGCAACCCAAAGATACGAATGTATAATTTGTGAAATTGCTGTGACAGTAGATTAAAAAAATACTTGCTTTTTAAAATTTTTGGTTTTATAAATATAAACATGGTACAAAGATATTAAGAGGTAACGGTAAGTTTCTAGAAAATTTGCTTGGGTCTTGGGTAATGCTGTTTTAGGTGAACTATTACAGGACATTTATTAAAGAAAAGGAGTACAGTCTTGTGGTTCACTGGCAGAATGCAACTTTATTTATGAACATAGAACTACAAAACAGAAGGATAATTTCATAGGTAAAGTTACAATGAGGTTATGGGTGCATTGTCAATTGGATTGGTTTTGATTATTTGTTTAAGGGAAAAATGGTAATTATTTGAATCAAAGGAAGATATGGTTATGGTGTGAGAAAGGAAGTTGGATCTCTTTTAGATTATTTTGGAATACAGGGGATTGTGGCATAGTCTTAAAAGCCTGTATTAATATTAATTCACCTAAAGTGATAATCCAGAGGTATGTATTTGAATACTGCCATGATAACCAGGGAATTTTAAAATTTAGTTAGTATAATAAATCAGAAATGAAAATGATAGTATCCTTCATGGTGACTGTAATGTGGTTGGTAGATTGTGCAAAACTAATGTCCTTTATGGCATTTTTCATTCTTATCTCATCTGGTCTCAATGTAGCTAATGACATGGTTTTATGTACATGACACTTCATCACCCTCTAAGATGAGGAAAACTACTAATCAGCAATAGATGCTCCTTCTATCAACATAAGAAATTACAGTAAAACAATGCTAGCATAGGCATGCTAAGATGAATGGCTTCGGATAAATGTGTATTTGCTATGCTTCAACATGTTTTTAAGATTTCCATTGTCATTTAATAATATAAAATAATTCAACAGTTGAATGATTATTTGTTTAGTTATTTCAACAAGTTTTTAAAAATCATTTTAAACTACATTTTAATTGTATGATAAGCAAATTATCATCTAATTAAATTGATGACTTTCCTCTGGTATAATAACAATACTTACAATTTATTTGTTTACTGTAAACAATGCTGATTTTCAAAAACATTAATGTATATCTCTTTCACAAAACACACAGTTACCCGTGCCAGTCTCCCACGTTTCTTTGAGACTCTTTGATTCCGTGGCTTGACAGAAAGTTTGTGCCTGGCTGCAGAGTTGTCGAGGCGGCTCAGTGACTGTGGGACTGCATCAAGGTTAATTGATTCAATGGTTCCGCCAGAGCTCGCAGAAGGTAGAGTGCTGGTGGGCCTTGACGATCGAGGTGTTGGAACCTATAAAATAGAAGGTACCTCTGGTTTTAAATAATGAGATTTGTAAATTTATCAAAAGTGCAAATTATTATTGCTACTGTTATAGAGATTTATTTAACTTTAAGTTAGAATTAAAACTAAATTACCTCTGATGCAGGGAAACTGGAAACAAATACAGTAATCATCAGAATGCATCTAATTAAGTTTTAGACCTAAAATACTTGTTATTTCTCCCTTCACAAGCATTTCCAGCACTCATTTTTACACTTAAATATTTGTGCGCAGTGCTATCTAGAAATATAATCTATACTGTATTGTATCTGACCACAACAGTACACAACAGAATTTACAGACAGAACAAAATTATATAAATTTTATACTGTTTATTTTAACATTTATTTTTCAGCTTAGAAGATACAAACAAATAGGGTAACCATTTCCTAGTCATACTGAACATTGTAACATGTTCTTCAGCTTCACTGCCTTTCTCTCCTAACCTTGGGCTTAACCTTTTGGACAGATCAGGAGACTGGAGAAGGGAAAATTAAATGGAAGGATAGATTAACATGTTATTGACAGAAGTGAATATATGAAAGATAAAGATGGAAAACAAGGGAAAATATATTTTCAATGCGGATTGCTAATAATAAACAGCATAAGAAAAATGTTTGAAATAAATGCTAGGAAAAATTAATTTAATATCTAAAATAGTATAGTATTAAATTCACCTCATTATTCATCTATGCAGATAGAAAACACTGAATGAAAGAAAGGAAATAGAATTCATTTTAGGAAATTAAGCCAGATATAATGTAATAAATTTTTCCAAGATAATTAGCATAACATTTAAAGATAATACATCCAGTTTTTGTGTCAAACTCACGGTTATGTATTATTTCTCATTTTTTAAATCCAGAAAATGATCATCAAGAAAGTAGTTTCTTTCTAACTAAATCCTTGCTTTTTTTATAGTCTGTTTGTTACACCTTGAAATCTATTTTTACCCTGTTCTGTACTATTTTTAAGACCTAGGTAAACTACTTCAGGTAATGCAGTAAATGTATAACCGATGGTAAAGATGTCTACACCTCGTCTACTAGGTGACGAATTTACCGAGCAGTAACACTCTATCTACAGGGACCATTTTGCACTTTTTGTTGCATGGCATTTTAATTCTTCTACTTACTCTCACATGTACCTTTCAGTTATCATCCCTTTCCATTGCTATTGAGAGGATAAAACTCAAGCTGGAAGAATGAAATCTCAATATTTTTGTTTGTATAGCTTACAACCCAATGGTAAAAATAACAAATTTCCTAATTTCAGCTAACCCACATCCTTGGTATTTCCTTCCCACACACACTCACCTGGCCAACTAGTTTCTTCTCCATTTGTTCTCCCCCCCCCCCCCCATTCCCACCCTCTCCCCACATCATCCCCTTCCCCACTACCACCTACTAACCACTACCTCCACTCCTTCCCCATCTGATTACATCTGCCCATCATACTGTCTCCATACGGTTCCAGCTATTATCCCAACTCCCTTCATTCCTCTTCTACTCCCTCAGTCCTCACATTGGCTTTCAACCCACAATGCCAACCTACATCTTTTGCCTCCACATGTGCTGCTTCTTCCTAGTGTGCTGTTGTCATTCATTTTCACGAAAAGGCTCCAAACCCATGTTGAATTGATGCATTAATTTTACTGTGTTAGTTGTTAACTATTACAGCAGTCATTAGCTACTTCTTATTAAGAAAGTTCCCATTCAAACTTGAAGGGCCTAAATTCAGAATCTCTTCAAAGCTGCTAGTGTTTTTTATTGTGCGGATGTTACTGCTTTTAGAAACATTAACATTGATTTAATTAATGGGCAGGTAATACAGAAGCCTCCACCAAGGAGACTATTACAAGTTCAGCTATTTTGTGACCAATATTCGTGAATATATTATCAGGTCCATTGTTGTTGTGAAAATGAACCTAGGATCACTAAAATAATTACTTGAATAACAAGGAGAAAACACGGGCAGCCTTATTTCTGAAAATATGATTCATGACTTATACAAAGTATTTGATGATCTGCTGAGCTTAAGAAAAATGAACACCTACCTTGAATCCCAAACCTGGTAATTGGATTTCTTGCTGGGTGCATTCTTCTAATGCACTTCTGGAAGACCCATCAACTTCTGAATTGCCTTTGGTAGAGTCCATTTTCTTCACAGTAAGTCTCTGCAGTGGTTGACTAAATTTAATGTTTCTTTCCAGCTGGTGCTAAAATTTGGCACAATATGTAAAAATAAGGTTTTTTTCATGTGTGCAATGTTTTTGCTGTCAAATTATAATTACTAACAACATGTCAAAGCAAGACTCAAACACCACATGTATTCATTATTTTGCTTTCCTTTCGGCTAGGTCTCGGCCCAAAACGTCGACAATTTTCCTGTCGAATAACCAAGCAAGAAGCCAAAAAACTCAGATCCATTGTTATAATCAGGTTCATACCTTTGAGTCTTTTATCTATTATGTTTTTTCCTCTGAAATGAATTGGCATTTATGTTCAGTGGCAATAAACCTCTCCACAATTGATGCTTTTCTCCCTAATCACCTGTTGTACCCTTGACTGTAACCCACACCTAGTGAAAGAGAATTGAACAGCAACCTACACTGAGAAGGTCTCTTGTATCTCAGACAGCTTGAAATTAAAATTCCATCTGCACATAAATTATGTAGCATGCTTATTAATAGCAGAAAAGATAAACAGTTCCGCTGATGGATTGGTTTACAGAACAGACGTTTCCCCTTTGATGCAAAAGGTATTGAAGATACCCAAAATACTCTCACTGTTACTGGATCTGATTAACTGCTTTCCATAGTTTCATGCTGTGGGGTTCTAACCCTCCCCAAAGCTGCTGAGGTTTCTGTTCATGACCTAAGAAAACTGGGAACATATTACATCAGATATACAGAGGTAAAATATTGCAGATGCTGGGCTTCCTTAAGCACAGTAAATGAAAAGTAAAATACCAGAACACTGGGAGAAGAAGCTCTGAGAATTTAAATAGTTGAAACAGAGGACTGGTGTGTTTAAATGCAACAGAAACAGAGGCCATAGGAATTTAAGCACAACAAAAATTGAGGCCCATAGTGTTTAATGAGTGGAGTGGAGCCCCAGAAGATTATAAATAATGGGAAAAGAGATCCTGCAGGTTTAAACAACAGAGGCTCTGAGAGCAAAAACCTACTGAGACATAGGTCATTAAGATTTAAACACAATGCTTATAGAGATCCTAAGCATTTAAAAACATTGTAATCTGGGTTAGATGTTGTAATAATAGACTTCAAAAGGCCTTTTTAAACTCTTACCTTTCTAGTATTATTTATATTAAAAATTTAAGATATTGTACGTCGAACAGAACAGCTCAAAATAGTCTCTGCACTGAGTACAATATCAAAGTTTAAAAGCTTAATGTAAATTTGTTATCAAAGTACATACTGTCTATGTCACCATATACAACCCTCAGGTTCATTTTGTTGCAGGCTTATTCAATAAAACTGTAGAACAAAACCACATAACAGAATAAATGAAAGACCACACGAGCGTGGGCATTTGACCAGTGTGCAAAAGACAACAAACTGTGCAAATACAAAAAGAAAGAAATAATAAATAAATAATCAATAAATATCAAGAACATGACGGGAGCGTCAGGCCGCAGGAGGAGCCGGATTGGGCTTGGAGGAGCTGACCTGGATGCAGGCCATGCTGCTGCCTGCTACTAAAGGCACTGAAGTTGCAGCGCAAAGGCGGTGTGCAGAGAAACTGCGAGCGACTGTCTTGGATGTTTATTTTGCGTTGACAAGACCCTGTTGGACATTGATTGCTTCAAGCCTGGTGAGACGGGAGGCGTGGCAGCAGTGTCACCTCTTTTATAGTGAGGACTATGCCTCAAGCTGTGGGCTTGACAGTTGCTGCAGACTAGGTGAAGAAAGACACTGGAGGTGGTGTAGCGTGGCGTCCGTGCTTGGTTGGGGGGTGGACTCTCCTGTGTGATCTGCCCTCCAGTGTTGGATCGCTGGAGCTACAGGCTGGACTGCTGGGAACCATCAATTTGTAGGACTTGCTGCTCAGGGTTTTGGATGAAAGATGTGTTTTCCTGAGTGAGTATATTCTTTTTATTTCTCTCTCATTACTTTTGAATGAGCATGTATGTTTTTACACCTTGGCTCCAGAGGAATGATGCCTCTTCTGGCTGTATCCATGTATGATTTGAATGAAAATTAAATGATCTGACTTTGAAGAGTCCTTGAAAGTGAGTCCATTGGTTGTGGGAATATTTTAATGTTGGGGCAAGTGAAGTTGAGTGGTTATCCTCTCTGGTTCAAAAGCCAAATGGCTGAGGGGTAATAAATATTCCATAACCTAGAGGAGTGAGTCCTGAACCTCCTGAAGACAGCAATAAGAAGACAGCATGACCTGGATGGTGGGGGACCCTGATGATGGATGCTGCTTTCCTGCAATTGCATGTGCTCAATGGTGGAGAGGACTTTACCCTGGATATCAATCAGACTAATTCCATTTGCTGGCATATGCCCTGTATCCCTCTATTTCCACTTCCACAGTACTCCATCTGCCAACCAACCTCACCTCACCAGCATTCACCTATCACTTGCCAGATTTGCCTCACTCTGCCCCCTCACCTCTTTATATTCACCAATCCGCTCTCTCAGTCCAGATGAAGGCTCTCAATCAGAAACAGAAACTGTCCCATTTCCCTCCACAGACATTGCCTGACCTGCTGAATTTATCCAGATGCTCATTTTCTGCTCCAGATTGCAGTATCTGCAGTCTCTTGTGCCTCCCTCTAATTCTTGTTCATTGCTTCTTAAATGTTGCCATCATATCTGCTTCCATCACCTCCTCCTGTGTTCTCTGTGTAAATTAATTTCACTGTGCTTTTTGCAGAAGTAGGGGAATTGGATATGGCATTTCTTTTACTATACCATTACACCACACTCTAAGTAAAGCAGCCGCACTATGGGATTTGGTGCTTTTCATTGTGCTCTTGGATGAATTGGAGAACGTAAGAAATAAAAGCTCAAAGGGGCGAGATGGTGTCTCAAGACTCTGGCTGTCCCTCACTTTGCAGAGTAAAAGGAAGGAAGCATGGTAAGTTTGCATCTGGAAGGCAAGATGTGCAGTTCCTATCAAACATACTCATTACTGTTAGATCTTGGGAATTACGCTTACTATATTTGAAGATTTGGACACCTTTGACATATGACGTGCAATTTGCTTTTAGCAATGTCTAACAACATTTTACTTGAACCAATACTTAACGCAGACACAAAACCTGTAGTACTAGAACAGGAACCTACTGCTAAGGATCAGTTTACATTCTTCCCTGGGTTGAGATGGTTATCATGAGGTCTGCACATTCTGAAGTATTTACATCATTGTGTTTGACAGTCTACCAGGAACTCCATGGTAGGCAAAACTCAGTGACAGCCACTCTTACAACAGAAAAGCAGTCATACATCCAACAGACCAGAATGAAATGTCTGATCTTAAAGCAAGCAAGGTTAATAGAATCTTTATGGGATGTGAAATCATTTGCTGCTTGTGAATTTCATTGTGAGTTACTGACAACACTTCAATGTTGCTTGGTCAATGGTCACACAGTGTATGTTTGTGATCATCTGCTGCTGCAGCTCATCCACTTCAAGGTTCAACATGTTGTGCATTCAGAAATGTTTTTCTGCACACCACTGTTGCAACACTTGGTGATCTGAGTTACAATCAACTTTCTGTCAGCTATTCTCCTCTGAACTCTCATTAACAGGTGTTTTCACCCACAGAACTGCTGCTCACTGGAATTATTGTTTTTCACATCATTCTCTGTGAACTCTAGAGATCGCTGTATGTGAAAATCCTGAGAGATCACCATTTTCTGAGATACTCAAACCATCTTGAGTGACACCAACAATCATTCCACAGTCAAAGTCACTTAGATCACATTTCTTCTCCATTCTGATGTTTGGTTTGAACAACAACTGAACCTCTTGACCATTTCTGCATGCTTTTATGCACTGAATTGCTGCCACATGATCAGCAGACTACATATTTGAGTAAACAAGCTGGTGTACCTAATAAAGTGGCCTCTGAGTGTATACACACTGTTAAGGGTAACATCTTCATATTTTCTTCCCATTTAAATGAATTGTGTGGTAAATATTATGGAGCATTGCAGCAGTAAATTGAAAGTTATCCCTTGTCCAATCTTACAGCTGAATTAAGAGTGAGTATATGAGGGCATAATTTAAATAAGCAATAGTTTACAAAATACTGTGCCACAGTTAAAATGCTTAGAGCACACGTTTTTCTGAAAATATTGGAGTCTGCAGTATTATCCACTATGTGTGCTGTTCTTCGGCTCTGGTTCAAAGCCAATGTAAGCAAACAAAATGAAAATTACCTCTCCCCGTGATGTGGCCATGCACTCACAAACTATGCTGAACCTGCACAAAGATTTTTACAGCAGCCGCATTAAACCTTTCATGCCACCGCTCTTCTGAGAGTAACTAACTTGCTGTTCCACTTGTCTCCATTTCTGCGTACCAGTATCCTTGTAAGCAGTGACAAACTAGTGACTGGAGAAAATGTGCCAGTATATGTACTGTTTGTAAAAGCAATCAGCCTGTGTTGGATTCGAACAGAACAGTACATACCCTTTGGCCCACTATGCTGTACTGACCCTTGCAGGTAACAGTCTCCAGTCTGGCAGTAAATGCCCAAATTATAGGATAACTTCACTCCACTAAAGTGAGGGATTTTATGACCAAGAACCAGACCATTCCAAACTGAAACTGGTTTGAAACAACCATTGCATTCACAAAGAGAATAATGTGCAAGATTTGGTACAAAACAGGTTTTAATGATGCAAACGGAAGCTAACAGTCAATGTATATCTTAGATATTGCCCTGCCATTATAACACATCTCACCTGAAGGGTTCGAACTTTTCCCTGGATGCCTTGCTGAGATGTCACTTGTGCTGTTGTTCGACTGGATGATGAACCCCCTGGGATAAATATACTGTCATGGGATAATGCCCTGGTTCCTGTGCTAAAAGACCTGTCAACATTTCATAAATATACATTATTGCCTTGCTTAATATGTATTAATTTACAAAACGTGCAATTCAACTCCATTATTTCCATCTTTAAGATTAAATTTCTATATTTCACTTCCTTTGAATTCTTGTAAGTTTTTATCCAATTTTATTTTTCCTCAGTTTTCTTCAGGCCTTCTGATAACTGTGGTCAGGTAGGTGATCATTATTATGATCATAACATAGTAATAGGTCTTTGCTACAACTTCCCCTCTAACATTTCCTACAGCTGAGCAGACCTGCTGAGCAGGAAACTTCTCCACAGCCTGAAAACTGCGCGGCACATTATATAAAAGAGAGTTCCAACTGCACGGCAACAAAAGATATGTGCGCAGAAGCATTTCAGTTACTGAGCAGCCATGGACCCATGCAGCTTCGAGGGAACAGTGCTTGCCAGTACAAGCAGTTTGATAATCCATCTGAACAACAACATGTAGATTGCCAGGACATCCGTGACTGTATTGACCCTGTGTCCTAACTATTTAGGAAATGTGATGAGTGAGGCTGGTGTTGATGTGTTAGTTGAAATAACTACACCAAATGAGAAAATAACTTTCACAAACCTATTATGCGTGTGAAAATATATGATGCTGAAAAATTATGACCGAATCTTCAGCACTCTGTGCTTGATATTAAAATTCCAAAACGTAAATTTCAATCTCATCCTGGGCATCTTAACTACATTTATGGAAATACCCTTTCCCTTTTCAGAGTGGTGTGTCCAATGAAAAGGTAAGGGAAACAATATTGAAAGAAATATTAAATAAAACTGCACCTTTATAAGAGCCGAGTGGTAATGTTGCAGCTATATAGGACCCTGGAGTACTGTGCTCAATTCTGGTCGCCTCACTACAGGAAGGATGTGGAAACCATAAAAAGGGTGCAGAGGAGATTTACAAAGATGTTGCCTGGATTGGGGAGCATGCCTTATGAGAATAGGTTGAGTGAACTCGGCCTTTTCTCCTTGGAGCGACAGAGGATGAGAGGTGACCTGATAGAGGTGTATAAGGTGATGAGAGGCATTGATCATGTGGATAGTCAGAAGCTTTTTCCCAGGGCTGAAATGGCTAGCACGAGAGGGCATAGTTCTGAGGTGCTTGGAAGTAGGTACAGAGATGTCAGGGGTAAACTTTTATGCAGAGAGTGGTGAGGGCGTAGAATGGGCTTCCGGCGGTGATAGTGGAGGCAGAAACGATAGGGTTTTTTAAGAGATTCCTGGATGGCTACATGGAGCTTAGAAAAATAGAGGGCTATGGGTAAAGCCTAGGTAGTGTTAAGGTAGGGACATGTTCGGCACAGCTTTGTGGGCCGAAGGGCCTGTATTGTGCTGTATGTTTTCTATGTTTCCATATTTCTTTCAGAATTCGTATGACTGTGGCATTTTCAAACCTGTATCAAAGGGAAAATCACACTGTGCTCAACTTCCCTTTCTCCCAGTTCATTTCAATGCTTGTCAGACAACTGGAATTGCAAAATGCATGAGAGGCCTGTGCTCTATACTCACCTGTTTAGACATTAACTTTATAAGCCATACACAAAAATAAGGCTGGGGAAATGATTGATGAACTGTGAATTGTGATGAACTGCAGTCATCTCTGATTCTTAGGTTTTGGCATTTTAACAAGTTTTAGAAAATGTATAGAACTTTGTAAGTTTATGCCTAGATTAAACCCTTTTTTTGAACAACACTTGGTATGAGTTAAAAGTTTTTGTCACAGCCTAATGTAATAAGGAGCACTGATTATAACATAGAGATCAAACTAAGTTTAGGGTAATATATGAAACAATATGGTCAGGAGTAGTTCCTGAAAAATAGTCTTTATAAAATTAACCTTTAATATCACTGACAAATGAAAATTAATGTTTTCGAGTCTCTAGGACTGCTTTGAGATATTTACGATGGAGGGAGTCCTATGATATCTGCATTTGCTCACAGTGTCCTGCAATTTTCCATATATGCATGGTTTTAAACTGCAATTATATTCCCCCAGGAAATAAAATATCAGCTTAAACAATTCACTGGTAGCTAACAAATTACAAGGCAGCTTTAAAACTACATTCAGCCATCCAATATCAATAACTTCTCATTCAAATTGAAACTTGAGTTTTCTATGCAATGCTGTTTATTCTGTCAGGATTTTGATAATGCAAAGTTCGATAGAAAACGTTTTCTACATGTATAAGCTATTTCACCCACATATCAGACATACTGTCTATCCAATTCAAATATTGTTGGCTGGCAAGAGATACTGAGGCTCTGGTCAAGAAGAAGAAGGAAGCATACACTATAAAGCGATGAAGAATACTTTTAAGAAGGAAATGGATCTGGCAGGTAAGGTTAAAGAAGATCTTAAGGGATCTGATGGCTATATTTAGTGAAATGGTGGCTAGGTAGACAGTAAGTCCCCTTGGAGATTAGCAGAACTGCCTTTGTCTAGAGTAACAGGATATGGGTAGAATTTGCAACAAATCTTTTTCTGCAATGCTTAGTGAGGAGAAAATCATGGCAGATCAAGTGCAGATATTTTGAAAGATATCCTATTATCAGACAGCCTAATTATCAGACAGCCTATTTCCAGCCTTTCAGTGTGTTAAGGTGGATGAATCCCCAGGGACAGACTGAAAACATCCTCAGACTTTGTGGGAGGCTAGAGAGGAAATTGTGGTGACCTTTGCAGTGATGTTCATTTCTTTGTTAGCTGTTAGTGAGGTTCTCAGTTACTCGTGACTAATACTGTTCTGTTGTTTAAGAATGGTGGCAAGGACAAGCCAGGGAACTGCAGGCTAGTCAGCCTGATATCAATTGTAGGGAAGTTATCATAGGAAGTCCTGAGATATGGGATCTACTAGTCCTATGGTTTCCACGGGACCTCCCTTTCAGACCAACCAACCATGCAGGGCTTTGTCAAAGTTCTATCTTGAGTCCAAGTAGATAATATCCATTGCTCTCCTTTTTGGTTACCTCTTCAAAAAACTTCAAAATGTTTGTAATGTTTGACTGTCCATGTACGAAGCCATGCTGACTGCTCTTGATCAAATTCATCTATCCAAATACTAGTAGATCCCGTATCTCAGGACTTCCTATGATAACTTCCCTACTATTGATATCAGGCTGACCAGCCTGCAGTTCCCTGGCTTGTCCTTGCCACCATTCTTAAACAACGAAACAGTATTAGTCACGAGTAATCGAGAACCTCACCAACAGCTAACAAAGAAATGACCATCACTGCAAAGGTCACCACAATTTCTTCTCTAGCCTCCCATAACTTTACTCTTGTTCTTTGTTATTTATATAAATGAATTGGATGCAAATGAACAAGGCTTGATGGGTAAGTATGCAGATGCCATGAAATTAGGAGGTGTCATGATTAGTGAAATAAGGAAGGTTACAGGAGGACCTTGACCAATTAGGTTGACATGTTGGTTGAGGTGTAGCAAAGTTATTTCAATACAGATATGTGTGAGTGATTCATTTTGGAAAGTCAATCATCATAGGGATTATGAATGGTAAGGGACTAAGTAGTGTAATGCAATAGAGGGACTATCGAGTACAGATGCATAGTTCATTGAAGGCTATGTCATAGGTAGACATGGTGGTGAAAAGGTGTTTAGCACACTGGCCTTCATTGGTCATAGCACTGAGTATAGGAGCTTTGTCATTAGGTTCTTGTGCAGCTGCTCTTGGAGCACTGTGTACAGATTTGATCATTCTGTTCTAAGATGTTACTAAACTGGAAAGCATGCAAAAAAGATTAAAAGGACTTTGGAAGGATTAGAGGGCCCTAAGGTATAAGGTGAAGTTGACTAGGCGAGGTCTATTTTCTAAGGCATAGACTATTTTCTGAACAGAGAGCAAATTCTGAAATCACAATTGCACAGGGACTTAGGAGCCCTTGTGCAGGATTCCCTAAAGGTTAACTGGCAGGCTGAGTCATGGTAAGGATGTTAGCTTTCTGCGATGTTAGCATTCATTTTGAGAAGACCAAAATATAAAAGCAAAGATGTAACGGTAATACACACAAAATGTTGGAGGACCTCAGCAGGTCAGGCAACGTCAATGGAAATAAATAAACAATCAACATTTCGGCTGAGACCCTCCATCAGGATTGTGAAGGAAGGGAGAAGAAGCCGAAGTAAAAAGGTGGGGCAGATAGATAGGAAAGGTAAAGGGCTGGAGGAGAAGGAATCTGGTAGGAGAGGAGAGTGGACCATGGGAGGAAGGGAAGGAGGGGCATCAGGGAAAGATGATGGGCAGGTGAGGAGAAGAAGTAAGCAGCCCGAGTAGGAATAGAGAAAAAGAGAAGGGGGTAGGAACTTTTTTTTTACTGCAAGGAGAAATTGATGTTCATGCCAAGTTGGAGGCTACCTCGATGAAATATGAGGTGTTGCTCCTCCATCCTGAGAGTGGCCTCATCATGTCAAAAGGGGATGCCATAGACAGACATGTTGGAATGGGAATAGGGACAGGAATTAAAATGGTTGGTCACTGGAAAATTACACTTGGCGGATGGAAATAAGGTGCTCGACAAAGCAGTCCCCCAATTTACGTCGGGTCTCACCAATGCAGAGGAGGCTGCATCAGGAGTATAATGAATGACTCCAACAGATTCAAAGGTGAAGTGTTGCCTCACCTGGAAAGATTATTTGCGGCATGAAGGAAGGTGAGGGAGCAGGTAGATGAGCAAGTGTAGCATATCTGTCACTTGCAGGGATGAGGTTAGTGGTGAGGGACGAATGGACAAGGGAGTCATGGAGGCAGCTAGTGCACCTTCAGGGTGCCAGATTTTCATTGCTCTGGAGATGAGCTGATTCAAGGTCAGTGCTGCTGTCATGGGAGTACACGGAAGATGGAAAGCAGCAAGCTGGCTGCTGGCTGTGTGCCCAGGGACCCAAGTTCTTTGGACACAGAGCACAGAAAGAACTACGCAACAGACTTTTAACACCAAAAATCAGTGAGTTGTTTTGTTATGTCTCCCCTCTCACTGTGAAATAGGGACACCTCTTTTTCCCTTATTAGGGAGGGAAAGACCCTGTGGTATGTCGAATACTGGGTGAACGAGTAGCCATTGGGGTACTGTAATTCTGTGTCTTACTTGGTGTTTTGCTGCAAGCTTGAGAGCTCAGAGGGGTGTGCCGATGCTTTTCTTCTGGTGGGGGACGGAGGGTCATTGCTTTGCTGCTGCTTGTGTGCGTGGGGGGGGGGGGCTTTGGGGTTTTAACATTTAACTGTCATTCATTCTTTCGGGCACTTCTCTGTTTTTGTGGATGTTTGAGAAGAAAAAGAATTTCAGGATGTATATTGTATACATTTCTCTGACGTTAAATGTGCCTTCTGAAACCTTCTGAAAATGCCATGCTATGTGACAACTTATTTTTTTCATTAATATTGACATTTACAATAGAGTCTGATCAATTGAGACCAATACATTTTGGCCCAATTAGCCAAAGTTAAATCAATATCATTGAAAAGGTATAAAAAACGGCAAACTGGGTAACAAGTTACAAATGAAATGCAGAACAAGTAGAACACTATCACTGCTTCTACAGTACTATGACACTGTGCATTCGTTTCTATTAAGTAACAATGATGGAATTAATCTGCATTGTGTTCTTTGATTGTAAACAAACAAAATCTGTGTAGACTCCTAAAGCATCTACATACAATGCTGTTGACGATTGTATCCTCCACATCTTCATTTTTTATAGTATATACTATAAATATACTGTAGTATATATCATAATTATACAAATTCATTACTAGGAAAGAAAATTGAACTTTGAAGTTACATTTTTTTACTTTAAGTGAGGCATGTTCATAACACATAGTAGTGTCATGATGTATGCAATTTATATATTTTTAAATGTAACCCACAATGAATTATTTAAATGACCAAGAATGCTTAATCAAACAATGTGTTTACAATATTACTTAAATATTACTGAAGTATTAAATACACAACATTTCTCCCTGCTTAGCTATAAACTCCAACTTATTATAGAATACTATATAAAATAACTGCTATATACAGACATCCACAGCATAGTAAATTTTAAATTGTCCCATTCAGGCTTAAAGATTTAATCGCTGTGGAGTCTGTCTTACTCTTGTGGGATCACATCTTTCTGACACTCTGCTGGCCGGTGAGACTCATGGCTGTGAAACAATCTCAGATTCTGCAGCCTCTTTCATGGTGGTTATAGGAGTTAGTTATAGGACTGCAGGAAGTGGTTCTGACAGTTTTGGCCATCTTTCTTTTCTAACAATTTACTCTGCTGTCCTCAACTGATGGATGTGTCACCTCGAGATGATATCAGACACAATCTCCACTGTGTTTTCCAAGTACCCACTTTTCAAAGTTCAAAGTTCAAAGTACATTTATTACCGAAGTATGTATACATTATACAACCTTGAGATTCGTCTCCTAACAGGCACCTTTGGAACAAAGAAACCCAAAATTACCATATAAAAGAAAAGAAAACTGCCGAACACACAATTTGCTAAGAGAAAAAAAACACATGATGCTCATAAAAAAAGAAACCTTAAACAATAAAAGAATCAATAAAAAAAAGATTGTTGAACACCAAATCTACTACCATCTTCTGTGGGCAAGTCAAATTGGAATCCATGCAGCCAAGTCTCCATGGATCCCATGTCTCATGACTTTCCGGATCAGGGGGAATGTTGCCAAGCACCAGGTGATCTATTTGGAATCCACAGATCTGGAATAGAATGAAGTCATACTTGATCCTGCAAGACTGCCCATGAAGATACATGATTGGAAAACCCTCACCAATTTTTTTCTAGATGCACCACAGAAAGCTTCCTATCCTGGTGCATCACAGTTTGGTACGACAAATGTTTTCCCCAAGAATTAATTAAATTATAGAGTTATGTGTGCGGCTTAATCCTTCAGATAAAAAAGAATGAAGCAAAACTAATGAGCTGGTCATTCACTTTAGGAAGGGGGATTGTGCACACCCTCCTGATCCCATCATCTGTGCTGAGCTTGAGAGGATTGAGCTTCAAGTTCCTAGGAGGGAACATCAATAGCCTCTCTATTGCCAAAAAAGATCACCAATGCCTCTACTTCCTCAGGAGGCTAAAGAAATTTGGCAAGTCCTAGTTGATCCTCATAGATTTTTACCAATGCACCACAATGATCAATAGTTCTCAGTCATGGATGAACAATTTCCATATAGCCAGCATTTTGAATGCGACAATCGAAAGGAAGGGAGAAGAAACATAAGACCATATGAAATAGGAGCAGGAGTACGCCATCTGGCCTATCAAGGCTGCTGTGCTCTTCAATAAGATCGTGGCCATGGACTCCTCTCCACCTACCTGCCTTTTCCTCATAATGCTTAATTCCCCTAAAATCTATCCAACCTTGTCTTAAATATATTTACTGAGGTGCCCTGCACTGCTTCATTGGGCAGAGAATTCCACAGATTCATCACTCTCTGGGAAAAGCAGTTGCTTCTCATCTCCATCCTAAATCTACTCTGCCAAATCTTCAAAAAGCAATGTTTCAAAAAGGCAGCATGTGTCACTGATATTAAACTCGATTCTGATTTATTTACCCATGCTTCATTCATTGCTGTGGCTAGAGATCTGCAGAATCTATGGAAGCTGCTGGAGACAACTATTATATTTCTGGTCTCACAGAGACACAGAGACAGTAGCCTAGTGGTCACTGTATCAGAAAAACTCCATGAAGTTTCCAAATTTAAGTCACTCTGTGAATTTGTGAACACAGGTTTCATAAATCTGGTGACTTAGGTGTGGTTTAGTTAAGGAATTTTGTCATTCCTATCTAGTCAGCCCTGTTACCTCTAGATATTCCACTGAGTCTATGATCCTGTGGAACATCCATTATGAAACAAAATCCATTATGAGAAACTAAATCTGTAAGAAGATCCATGCAGCCACAACCAAGTACACGCATTTTTCTATTTCTCTTGGAATGTGGAAGCTTTTGGCAAAACTGTTTTTATCTCCTAACTTTAGGTCCCCTTTTCTTTGACTTGTTAGTTTATTTGGTGAAATCCATTTCTATAGGATAGAAGTTCCAGGAATGTATTTTGGGTACAAAGAAATGGTACGTTCAAGCCCAAGTGTGTGATTTGCAGAGGAACCTGATGGTAATCATAGATGCTGCCATTGTTCTCCCAGACAGGCAGGTCATCAGTTTGAAAGGGGCTAGCAAAGCAGCTGGGTTACCTATATCCTAACCCCAGTATTGACCAGATTGCTGGAGGTGGCCATCGATAAGATTGCGAAAACAATCCATAAATGTGAATGCTAGGGTCCTTACCTGGCTTTGCTTGGCACTCTCATAATTGCTTTGTCTTTACAGCTTGTGAATAAGCTCCTTCTCCTGATCAGCTCCTGATGTGAGCCTCAATACTACCAAAAGAGTGGCCTGCAAATCCAGTATCAATTTAGTGGCATACTGCCAGTAGCTGCCTATCACATCAATAACTAACTGGTCCATGGTGTCCAAACACAATACTGATGTCCCAGGGCAATCTTTACCTAGTCTGGCCTAGCAGGCTTCTTCATGAATGTGCCAGCAGGGTGGGCACACAACAATTTCCAAGTTCCAACTTGAGGATATTCACCATTTTGAACAGTATGACACCAGCTCTGGTGCTGGGAGCTATCATAGTTCTCTACCACTAAAACCTCATAATCCTGTGCATTCCCTACTCCTTTCATCTGGGAAATTAACTCTGAGTCAATTAGGAAGATACAAAGCATAAAGGGAGCACTGACAAACTCATGTTAGAATGAGCAATATATCTCTTAGGCTGCACAGATGCAAAGGTGCCTTCATTAAACTGAAATTATCAAGCTCATCTAGAGCAAAGTAATTTTATAAAGCAGTACAGCAATGAAATAGTGGTAGGTATTAGGGCATTGTCTCATCTTTAGCAGTTTTTGGAGAGAAAAATCAGGCATGGCAGTACAAAAAGGTGTTACACCTGAACTTGACGGGGACCAATATCTTCGTGGGATGGTTTTCTAGAACTATTAGGAAGTGTTTAAACTAATCTGGCAGGGAAGTGGGAACTAGAATAACGGGGCTGAGGATGGAGCAGTTGTTATACAAATAGATATAGTGTGTAGTGAAACTGGGAGGAAAGACTGGCGGATGATAGGGCAACATTTTATTCAACAGGATGAGCTGAAGTGTATCATGGGGCAAAATTTAAAAGGTTAATGAATACATGACTGAAGATGTTACATTTGAAAGCACCTTGAATTCACCCTGCAGTTTGAGAGAGATAAAGTCAGATGTAAGAATACTACATAGGCATGAGAGGAACTGGTCAATGTTGATGGGAAGGAGACACTAGGATGATGGCTGATGTTTCTGGGGGCAAGTTGTAAAGCACAGGATAAGTACATCCCAAAGATGAATAAGTCTTCTCAAGGGAGGATGAGGCAATCGTGGCTAGCAAGAGAAGTCAAAGACAGCATAAAAGCAAAAGAGAAAACATATCATATAATACAGCAAAATTAGTGGGATGTTAGGGGATTCAGAAACTTTTAAAACCAACAGAAGGCAACACAAGGAGAGAAAAGATAAAATATGAAGGTAAGCTAACAGAATAACAAAAGTTTTTTTCAGAGATATAAAGAGTTATATTGGACTCCTGGACCATGATGCTGGAGAGGTAGAAATGGAGACAAAGGAATAGAGGATAAACTTAATAAGTATTTTGCGTCAGTCTTCACTGTGGAAGACACTAGCAATATGCCAGAAATTCAAGGGTGTCAGGGGGCAAAAGTGAGTGTAGTCCTTTGGAAGCTTATTGTTCTGAAGGTGGATAAGTCATCTGGACCAGATGGACTACACCCCAGGGCTCAGAAAGAGGTAGCTCAAGAGATTCAGATTCAGTTTATTGTCATTTATAACCACAAATACAATGCAGTTAAAAAATGAGACAATGTTCTCCGGAATGATATCACGAAAAAAGCACAAAACAGACCACACAAGAAAAACCACATAACATTTGGTAATCCCCAATCCAGAGTCCAGAGAGGCTGCTGCGTATCGATATTGCGCAACCGTCTTAGCACATTTCCTGGAAAGGAATTACAAACCCATCAGACAAAACTAAAGCTACAAGACCTACACAAAACCACATAGATTACATATAGTTATAGTTAACATATAGTTTCAACAGTGCAGGCAAAACCATAATTGATAAAAGACTAACTGATGAAGACCACATAATTATAACACATAGTTTCAACAGTGCAAAGCAATACCGTAATCTGATAAAGAGCAGTCCATGGCACGGTTTAAAAGAAAGTCTCAAAGTCCCAACAGCCCATCATCTCACGCAGATGGTAGAAGGAGAAAAACTCTCCCTGCCGTGACCCTCCAGCGCCGCAGCTTGCTGATACAGCACTTTGGGAGTTCCGACCACAGCCAACTCCGAGTCTGTCCAAAATCTTCGAGCCTCCGACCAGCCCTCTGACACCGAGCACCAAGCACCATCTCTGCCGAGCACTTCGACCCCGGCCATGGCCGCCAAACGACAGGCAAAGCCGAGGATTCGGGGCCTTCCTCACTGAGATTTTTCCGATTGCACAGCAGCAGCGGCAGCGAAACAGGCATTTCAAAAGTTTCACCAGATGTTCCTCCGTGCTTCACAGGTCCGTCTCCATCAAATCAGGATTGTACATGGCCCCTACTTACAGATAACAGATATTCATTCCTGGAGTGGCCACTGCGCGCTGTGTCATGCCGCCATCTTGCTTCCCACAACTGTGAAGGCATTAGTAATAATCTTTCAAGAATCTCTAGATTCTGGAATACTGGGAAGTGTAAATGTCACTCCTCTCTTTCAGAAGGGAGGCAGGCAGAAGAAAGGAAATTATAGGCCAGTTGCCTGACTTCAGTGACTAGAAAGATGTTGGAGTCCATTATTAAGGATGTTTCAGGGTACATAGAGGCGCATGATAATGTTGGACAAAATCAGCATGGTTTCTTTAAGGGGAAATCTTACCCGATAGATCTGATGGAATTCCTTGAGGAAATAACAGGTAGGATAGACAAAGAAAAGTCAGTGAGAATGCTGCTTACTTCGATTTTCAGAAGGCCTTTAATGAGGTGCCACACAAGAGGCTGCTTAACAAGATAAGAACCTATGCTATTACAACAAAGATACTAGCATGGATAGAAGATTGGCTGACTGGCAGAAGGCAAAGAGTGGGAATAAACAGGGCCTACTCTGGCTGGCTGCCAGTGAGTAGTGGTGTTCCACAGGGATCAGTATTAGGATGGCTTCTTTTCAAGTTATATATCAATGATTTGGATTACAGAATTGATGGCTCTGTGGCCATGTTTGCAGACATTACAAAGACAGGTGGAGGGCTGGTGGTGTTGAGGAAACAGGGAGACTGCAGCAGGACTTTGATAGATTGTAAGAATGGGCAAAGTAGTGGTAGCTGGAATTTAGTGTAGGGAGGGAAGTGTATGGTCAAGCACTTTTGTAGAAAGAATAAAAGCATAGACTGGTTTCTGACAGGGGAGAAAATTAAAAAATTGGAGGTGCAAAGGGACTTGGGATTCCTTGTGCAGGATTCCTTAAAGGTTAATTTGTGGGTGAATTGGTGGTAAGGAAGGCAAATGCAATATTAGCATTCATTTTGAGTGGACTAGAATATATTATCAAGGGTATGAAGCTGCAGCTTTATAAGGCATTGGTCAGACCGCACTTGGGAGTATTATGAGCAGTTTTGGGCTCTTTATCTAAGAAAAGATGTGTTGGCATTGGAGAGGATCCAGAAGAGGTTCATGAGAATGGTTCCAGGAATGAAAAGGTTAACATGTGAGGAATGTTTCTTGGCTCTGGGCCAGGACTCGCTGAAGTTAAGAAGAATGAAGGGGATCTCATTGAAACCTATTGAATATCGAAAGGCCTACATAGAGTGGATGTGGAGAGAATGTTTCCTATAGTGAGTGAGTCTTGGACCAGAGGGCATAGCCTCAAAATAGAGAGATGATTTATAACAGAGATGAAGAGGAAATTCTTCAGCCAGATGGTGGTGAATCTACAAAATTCATTGCTACAAATGGGTGAGGAGGCCAAGTGATTGAGTATATTTAAAATGGAGGTTTTAAAATAGGTTCTTGCTTATTCAGGGTGACAAAGGTTATGGGGAGCAGGCAGGAGAATGGGGTTGAGAAGGATAATAAATCAGCCATGATGGAATGGTGACACAGACTCAAAGGACCAAGTGGCCTAATTCTGCCCCTATGTCCTATGATCTTATAGTCTTCTGGCAGTAGTCCAAAATAATTGGCAAGATTTATGTGAGCTGAAATTAAATGACACTTTCAAAGTGCTGGGGTAACCCAGCAAGTCAGGCAGCTTTTATGAAGGGGAATAAGGATTAGGGTCTCATCCCAAAATATTGATTGGTTATTCCCCCCCATAGATGCTGCTTGACCTACTGAGTTCTTGCAGCATTTTGTGTGCATTGCTCAAGATTATTGTATTATTTCCTGTATTCATGAAATTAAACCACAATACTTCGTGTTTGCAAATGTAAAACTTAAAAGCATAAGGTTGCTGGCTCAGTTTTGAATTCTCCCTTGTTAAGCAATTCAAACTTAATTTTCAGAACCACAAAAGCAATATCTGAAAATGGAATATTCTAAACTTATATTCATATGGTACAGCCTGTTAACTATTAATGACTTATAATACACCAACTTTTTATGAAACCCCGTTTGATGTGATTACTAAAAAATACCACACACTAAACCCCAAACAAGTGAGACAAGATCTAATACCTTCAATTGTACTTTAAACCTGTTTAAAAAAATTTGAACACTGTTATTGTAATCAAAATGTGCAACTTAATTCAATGATAAAGTTAGAATTATTCCTGTAGTTCTGTAGTTTCACTCCCCGCAGTTTTATTGAATTATCAGATCACATATTGAGAATGTCTTCTATTGAGATATCCACATAGAATGTAATTAAATTCTTTATAATTTAACCTAAGTATATGGCAAACATTGCTGTTCAGTGATTTCCTTGAATTGTTCATGCAATTTTTTCATTACATCCCAATTCTAATTTATCATCTCAGCAATTAGTGTGAATGAATAAAAATGCTGCTGAGTGAATCTCTAATTATGACTTTAATGTTTTTTATCTTTACTTTGCTAGGAAAAATCATTGATTCAAGGAGAATTTACCTTAATTCTTCTTCTGATTCCTCAGTAACTGATCCAATGCCATTTCGAACATCCCCGGATGAGTGACAGGATTTTAGATTTACTCTTTCAGCAAATGTTGGAGGCACTTTCCTTCTTTTACCAAACAGCTTCTTGAATGTTTGGAATTTGCCCTGCTTTTTCTTCTCTGTCAATTACAAGATTTATACACACTGTTATGTGAAGTAATTGCTGTGATACCAAGGGTTCAGTTCAGGAATAAACAGTACAGTCATGTGGAAAGTATGGCCAAAGGGCAATTATGAAATCTATTCAGCATTTTCACTTCGGAGTTCCTTTAAGTTAAAAAAATACTCATATTGAAACCATTTGTTTTCATGCTCATTTCAAGCCTTTAAGGTTGTAGAACATTCAAGGTATTTCAGACAAGGATGCCAGTAATTTTAATCATTCTTAGACATACAACAGTTTGTTGTATGTGCCACCTAGCAATGTGTATGAGACAAATGATAGGGGATCTTGAATCTACAAGGTGAAATCAGTCTTTGGTAGTAAATTTAAATGGGCAATAGTGAATTAGCAGCCTGTAAAACCTCCAGATGAGAAGCAAAACAGGTAATATGTAAAATGGCTACAGATTTATTGTCAACAGTTTGTTCTATTAATAAACACACCTTCCTCAGGGTAGAAATTATACCAAGCATGTAAAAATGATGACGCAGAGGGAGCCCATAGTGCTTTTCAGCAAGTCATGCTGTTGTGATATTCCAACATCTTACCCCAAAGAAGCAGAGATAAGAAAAGATGAGGAAAGGAGGTTGATTTAGTATCACTGGGCATCTCAGGTGCAACAATTGAGAAATAACCCAATGCTTAATCAGGGCTTTGATAAAATTACATTGAATCCAGACAAAACAATGCTACTAATTTGATGTCCACTTGTAATGGCATTCTTGAAAATTGTAAGCAAAAAAAAAAAAGAATGAATAGTTACTGATGTTAGGATGAAATAATACAGGGAAATATTACAATGCAAACAAATATAGCAGAAGTATTTCAAACCAATACAGTCTCATTATTTTGTTACAAACTGAGAAATAGATCATTTATTAAGCCCATCAGACATGGGAGCTGAATTATCATTGTTGTAATATGGAAATAAGATTTGGCCAAAATAGTCTTCACAAGTGCAGCACACAACTCAATCACAGTGGTAGTTATGTATCAATAATTACAGTACTGTACGTTAATGTTTTATCACATATATTACTTTCACTTTTGGAAAACTGTAATGCTTTACACAGGATCCTCCATGTCCTCACTTGCAGACCCCTGTCACTTCAGATTGACAACAGCATCTCCTCCACAAACACCATCAGCACAGGTGCACCACAAAGCTGTGAGCTCAGCCTCCTGCTCTATATGACTGTGTGGCTAAGAACAGCTCTAATGCCATATTCAAATTTGCTGAAGACACCAGTGTCATAGGTCACGTCCTAGGTAGTGATGAATCAGCATATAGGAGAGAGAATGATAAATCTGGGTGAGTGGTGTCACAACAACCTCTCATTCAAAATCAGCAATACCAAGGAGCTAATTATTGACTTTGGGAGGAAGAAACCAAAGGTCCATGAGCCAGTCCTTATCAGGGGAATTAGAGAGGGAGAGGGTCAGCAACTTTAAATTCCTTGGTGTTATCATTTCAGAGGACCTGTCTGGAGCCCAGCATGTAAATGCAATTATCAAAGAAAACATGGCAGCGCTTCCACTTCTTTAGAAGTTTGAAAAGAAATGGCATGACATCTAAAACTTGGACAAGCTCAGAAGGGTCGGGAAAGGAAGAGGATTATGCAGCAGTGATAGGGGACTTATAGTTAGGGGGTCAGACAGGCGATTCTGTGGACACAGGAATGATAGTTTGCCTCCCAGGTGCCAGGGTCCAGGATGTTTCTGATCCCATCCATGATATCCTGAATTGGGAAGGTAATCAGCCAGAGGTCGTGGTACATATTGGTACCAATGACATAGGTAGGAAAAGGGAAGAGATCCTGAAAACAGACTACAGGGATTTAGTTAAGAAGTTGAGAAGCAGGACCACAAAGGTAGTAATCTTGAGATTACCACCTGTGTCATGTGACAGTGAGTATGGAAATAGAATGAGGTGGAGGATAAATTCGTGGCTGAGGGATTGGAGCAGAGGGCAGGGATTCAGATTTTTGGATCATTGGGACCTCTTTTGGGGCAGGTGTGGCCTGTACAAAAAGGATGGGTTGCACTTAAATCCCAAGGAGACCAACATTCTGGCAGGGAGGTATGCTAAGGCTATTGGGGAGAGTTTATACTAGGGGGGTGGGAACTGAACTGAGGTGACGAGGAAGAGGCGGTTGGCTCACAAATAGAAAAAGCTTGGAGACAGTGTGAGAGGGAGGACAGGCAGGTGATAGAGAAGGGATGCGCTCAGACCGACGGTTTGAGATGTGTCTATTTTAATAAAAGGAGTATTATGAACAAAGCAGATGAGCTTAGAGCATGGATCAGTACTTGGAGCTATGATGTTGTGGCCATTACAGAGACTTGAATGGCTCAGGGGCAGGAATGGTTACCTCAAGTAGCAAGTTTTAGATGTTTCAGAAAGGACAGGGAGGAAGGCAAAAGTGGTGGGGGCATCGCACTGTTGTTCAGAGATAGTGTTACAGCTGGAGGAAGTTATGGAAGGATTGTCTACAGGGTCTCTGTAGGTGAAAGTTAGGAACAGGAAGGGATTAATAACTCTACTGGGTGTTTTTGATAGACCACCCAACAGTAACAGGGACATCGAGGAGCAGATAGGGAGACAGATTCTGGAAAGGTGAAATAATAACAGGGCTGTCATGGTGGGAGATTTTAATTTCCCAAATATTGATTGGCATCTCCCTGGAGCGATGGGTTTAGATGGGATTGAGTTTGTTAGGTGTATTCAGGAAGGTTTGTTGGCATAATATGTAGATAAGCCTACAAGAGGAGAGACTGTACTTGATCTGGTATTAGGAAATGAACATGGTCAGGTGTCAGATCTCTCAGTGGGAGAGCATTTTGGAGATAGTGATCACAATTGTATCTCCTTTACCATGGCATTGGAGAGGGATAGGAACAGACAAGTTAGGAAAGCATTTAATTGGAGTAAGGGGAAATATCAGACTATCAGGCAGGAACTTGGAAACATAAATTGGAAACAGATGTTCTCAGGGAAATGTACTGAAGAAATGTGGCAAATGTTCAGGGGATATTTGCATGGAGTTCTGCATAGGAACATTCCAATGAGACAGGGAAAGGATGGTAGGGTACAGGAACCATGGTGTACAAAGGCTGTTGTAAATCTAGTCAAGAAGAAAAGAAGAGCTTATGAAAGGTTAAAAAAAAACTAGGTAATGATAGAGATCTAGAAGATTATAAGGCTAGCAGGAAGGAGTTTAAGAATGAAATTGGGAGTGCTAGAAGGGGCCATGAGAAGGGTTTCGTAGACAGTATTAAGAAAAGCCCCAAGGCATTCTACAAGTATGGGAAGAGCAAGAGGATAATACGTGAAAGAATAGGACCAATCAAGTGTGACAGTGGAATAGTGTGTATGGAACCAGAGGAGTTAGCAGAGGTACTTAATGAATACTTTGCTTTAGTATTCAATACGGAAAAGGATCTTGGCAATTGTAGGGATGACTTACAGCAGATTGAAAGCTTGAGAATGTAGATATTAAGGCAAAGGATGTGCTGGAGTTTTTGGAAAACATCAAGTCAGATAAGTCACCAGGACTGGATGAGATGTACCTCAGGCTACTGTGGGAAGCGAGGGAGGAGATTCCTGAGCCTCTGGCAATGATCTTTGCATCATCAATGGGGATGGGAGAGGTTCTGGAGGATTGAAGGGTTGTGGATGTTGTTCCCTTTTTCAAAAAAGAGAATAGAGATAGCCCAGGAAATTATAGACCACTGAGCTTACTTCAGTGGTTGGTAAGTTGATGGAGAAGATCCTGAGGGGCAGGAGTTATGAACATTTGGAGAGGCATAATATGGTTTGGAATAGTCAGCACGGCTTTGGCAAAGGCAGGTTGTGTCTTACGAGCCTAATTGAATTTTTTTTTAGAATGTGACTAAACACATTGATGAAAGTAGAGTAGTAGATGTAGTGTATATAAATTTCAGCAAGGTACCCCATGAAAGGCTTATTGAGAAAGTAAGGAGGCATGGGATCCAAGGAGACATTGCTTTGTGGATTCAGAACTGGCTTGGCTACAGAAGGCAAAGATTGACTTTAGACAGGTCATATTCTGCATGGAGGTTGATAACTAGTGGAGTGCCTCAGGGATCTGTTCTGGGACCTCTTCTCTTCGTGATTTTTATAAATGACCTGGATGAGGAAATGGAGGGATGGGTTAGCAAACTTGCTGATGACACTAAAGTTGAAGTTGTCATGGATATTGTGGAGGGCTGTCAGAGTTTACAGTGGGACATTGATAGTCAAGTCACTTTTATTGTCATTTCGACCATAACTGCTGGTATAGTACATAGTAAAAATGAGACAACATTTTTCAGGACCATGGTGTTACATGACACAGTACAAAAACTAAACTGAACTATGTAATAAAAACAACAGAGAAAACTACACTAGACTACAGACCTACACAGGACTGCATAAAGTGCACAAAAACAGTGAAAGCATTACAATAAATAATAATAAACAGGACAATAGGGCAGTAAGGTGTCAGTCCGGGCTCTGGGTATTGAGGAGTCTGATAGCTTGGAGGAAGTAACTTTTACATAGTTTGGTCATGAGAGCCCAAATGCTTCAGAGCATTTTCCCAGACAGCAGGAGGGAGAAGAGTTTGTATGAGGGGTGCGTGGGGTCCTTTGTAATGCTGCTTCCTTTGCGGATGCAGCGTGTAGTGTAAATATCCGTGATGGCGGGAAGAGAGACCCCGATGATCTTCTCAGCTGACCTCACTATCCGCTGCAGGGTCTTGCGATCCGAGGTGGTGCAATTTCCGAACCAGGCAGTGATGCAGCTGCTCAGGACACTCTCAATACAACCCCTGTAGAATGTGATGAGGATAGGGGGGTGGGAGATGGACTTTCCTCAGCCTTCGCAGAAAGTAGAGACACTGCTGTGCTTTCTTTGCTATGGAGTTGGTGTTGAGGGACCAGGTGAGGTTCTCCGCCAGGTGAACACCAAGAAATTTGGTGCTCTTTATGATCTCTACCGAGGAGCCGTCGATGTTCACCGGGCAGCGGTCATTCCATGCCCTCCTGAAGTCAAGAACCGTCTCTTTTGTTTTGTTCACATTCAGAGACAGGTTGTTGGCTCTGCACCAGTCCATTAGCCGCTGCACCTCCTCTCTGTAAGCTGACTCGTCGTTCTTGCTGATGAGACCAACCATGGTCATGTCATCGGCAAACTTGATGATGTGGATCGAGCTGTGAGTTGCAGCACAGTCATGAGTCAGCAGAGTGAACAGCAGTGGACTGAGCACGCAGCCCTGGGGAGCCCCTGTGCTCAGTGTGATGGTGTTGGAGATGCTGCTCCCGATCCGGACTGACTGAGGTCTCCCAGTCAGCAAGTCTAGGATCCAGTTGCAGAGAGAGGTGTTCAGGCCCAGTAGGCTCAGTTTTCCAATCAGTTTCTGAGGGATGATTGTGTTGAATGCTGAACTGAAGTCTATGAACAGCATCTGAACATATGTGTCTTTTTTGTCCAGGTGGGTTAGGTCCAGGTGGAGGGCAGTGGCAATGGTGTCATCTGTTGAGCGGTTGGGACGGTATGCAAACTGCAGGGGGTCCAGTGAGGGGGACAGCAGGGTCTTAATATACCTCATGATAAGCCCCTCAAAACACTTCATGATGATGGATGTAAGTGCAACGGGACAGTAGTCATTTAGGCAGGACACTGAAGACTTCTTTGGCACAGGGACGATGGTGGCGGAATTGAAGCATGTTGGAACGGTGGCGCTGCTCAGGGAGATGTTGAAGATGTCAGTGAAAACATCTGCTAGCTGGTCTGAACATCCTCTGAGCACTCTATCAAGGATGTTGTCTGGTCCAGCAGCCTTCCGTGGGTTGACCCTGCACAGGGTTGTTCTCACGTCAGCGATAGGATGCAAAACTGGGCTGAGAAGTGGCAGATGAAGTTCAACCCAGATAAGTGTGAGATGGTTCATTTGGTAGGTCAAATATGATGGTAGAATATAGCATTAATGGTAAGACTCTTGACAGTGTGGAGGATCAGAGCAATCTTGGGGTCCGAGTCCATAGGACACTCTAAGCTCCTGCGCAAGTTGACTCTGTGGTTAAGAAGGCATACAGTGCATTGGCCTTCATCAATTGTGGGATTGAGTTTAAGAGCTGAGAGGTAATGTTGCAGCTTTATAAGACCCTGGTCAGACCCCACTTGGAGTACTGTGCTCAGTTCTGGTCACCTCACTACAGGAAGGATGTGGAAACCATAGAAAGGGTACAGAAAAGATTTACAAGGATGTTGCCTGGATTGGGGAGCATGCCTTATGAGAAAAGGTTGAGTGAACTCGGCCTTTTCTCCTTGGAGTGATGGAGGATGAAAGGTGACCTGATGGAGGTGTACAAGATAATGAGAGGCATTGATCGTGTGGATAGTCAGAGGCATTTTCCCATGGCTGAAATGGCTAGCACGCAAGGGCACAGTTTTAAGGTGCTTAGAAGTAGGTACAGACAAGATGTCAGGGGTAAGTTTTTTTTAAACGCAGAGAGTGGTGAGTGTGTGGAATGGGCAGCGGTGGTGGAGGTGGATATGATAGGGTCTTAAGAGTCTCCTGGATAGGTACATGGAGCTTAGGAAAATAGAGGGCTATGGGGAAGCCTAGGTCGTTCTAAGATAAGGACATATTCGGCACAGCTTTGTGGGCCAAAGGGCCTGTATTGTGCTGTAGGTTTTAGACAATAGACAATAGGTGCAGAAGTAGACCATTCGGCCCCTCGAGTCTGCACCGCCATTCTGAGATCATGGCTGATCATTCACTATCAATACCCAGTCCCTGCCTTGTCCCCATATCCCTTGATTCCCCTATCCATCAGATATCTATCCAGCTCCTTCTTGAAAGCATCCAGAGAATTGGCCTCCACCGTCTTCCGAGGCAGTGCATTCCACACCTCCACAACTCTCTGGGAGAAGAAGCTCTTCCTCAACTCTGTTTTAAATAACTGACCTCTTATTCTCAATCCATGCCCTCTGGTACTGGACTCTTCCAACATCTGGAACATATTTCCTGCCTCAATCCTATCAAATCCTTTAATTATCTTAAACGTTTCAATCAGATCCCCTCTCAATCTCCTCAATTCCAGGGTGTACAAGCCCAATCTCTCCAATCTCTCTGCGTAAGACAGCCCTGCCATCCCAGGAATCAACCTAGTGAATCTACGCTGCACTTACTCAATTGCCAGAATGTCCTTCCTTAAACCTGGAGACCAAAACTGTACACAATATTCCAGGTGTGGTCTCACCAGGGCCCTGTACAAATGCAAAACAACATCCTTGCTCTTGTATTCAATTCCCCTTGTAACAAAGGCCAACATTCCATTTGCCCTCTTCACTGCCTGTTGCACTTGCTCATTCACCTTCATTGACTGGTGAACTAGGACTCCTAGGTCTCTTTGCATTTCTCCCTTACCTAACTCAACACCGTTCAGACAATACTCTGCCCTCTTGTTCCAGCTTCCAAAGTGGATAACTTCACATTTATTCACATTGAATGACATCTGCCAAGTATCTGCCCACTCACTCAGCCTATCCAAGTCTCCCTGTATTCTCCTAACGTCCTCTTCGCATGTCACACTGCCACCCAGTTTAGTATCGTCAGCTGTGTGGCTTTGGAAGATAAATGATGAGTATTTAATTAAAATGTATTTTATGTTAGTTTGTTAGTTTTTGAAATGTAATTCTAAATTTGAAGATTATGGTGATCTTGTACAATCTAAATAAAATGTGTTATTTGTCGCTATTAATATACGTCACCACTGCCAATGCCTGACACCCGCCAGTGCACGATTTTTAAAATTTTTCGATCCAAGGTAGGCTAACTATGGAGAATTCTAAAAAAAGAAATGTGACTGAAGAAAACAGAAATAATGATACGTGGGCAGATTCATTTGCTTTCACTGCTGACAAGACTGGTTTACCGGTATGCTTAATATGCAATGAGAAACTAGCAAACTACAAAAAGTCAAATGTCGCAAGACATTTCCAGAATAAACACGCAGCCTTTGCTCAAAAATATCCAGATGGAGATGAGAGAAAAAAAAGCCGTTTCGGAACTGATGCGAAAGGTTGATCTGAGCAAAAATCATTTCAAGAAGTGGATGAAGTCTGGAAAATCAACTACATAAACTAGTTTTGTTGCCGCTCAGCAAATAGTCAGGCACGGGAAGCAGTTTACAGATGGTAAATATATAAAAGAATCTTTCATTAAGATTTCTGAACATCTATTCACGGACTTTAAAAACAAGAGTGAAATTGTGCAGAAAATCAGGGATATGCCCCTCTCTGCAAAGACTGTCAAAGACAGAACCATAAAAATGGCAGAAGACATCCCAAGACAGCAAATTAAGGACATCAATTCAGCTGTGGCCTACTCGATTGCCTGTGACGAGTCTAAAGACAAAGGTGATATTGAACAAATACTGCTGCTCTGCCGGTATGTAAACTCTGCCGGGCCACAGGAAGAAATGATTGAGTTGATATCTCTAAAAGGCCATACACGGGGAGAGGACATCTGTGAGGCTGTTTTGAATTGTTTAAGAGCCAAAGGAATAAAGACCACCCACCTGGTGTCAGTAGCTACTGATGGGGCACCAAGTCTGACAGGAGCGCACAAGGGGTTTGTGGCTTTACTGCAGAAGTCGCTAGACAGAAAGCTGCTGACTTTTCACAGCATCTTGCACCAAGAGGCACTGTGCGCTCAAACATTTCCTCCGGAATGCACAGAAGTAATGGATGTTGTCATTCAGATTGTCAATAAAATAATGGCAAAAAGTTTAAATCACCGTCAATTCCGTTTGTTACTAGACAAGCTGGAAAGCGCATATTCTGATCTCCTGCTGCACAACAAAGTCCAGTGCCTGTCCAGAGGGGAGGTGCTGAAACGCTTTGTCGCGTGTCTGGAAGAAATGAAAACTTTCCTGGGCAGCAAAGGGCTCACCTTTCCTGAGCTGGAACAGCCAGAGTGGCTGGAAAAGCTACACTTCATGGTAGACATGACAGCGCACATGAACACACTGAACACAGCTCTTCAGGGGAAAGGACGCACAGCCCTGCACATGTTGGAGGATGTTTTGGCATTCGAGCGCAAGTTGACAGTGCTTGCCAGAGATTTACAGAAAGGTACATTGTCTCACTTCCCCAATTTGAAGGAGTTCAAACCAGCTCATGACATGATAAATTCAGAGTATTACATTCTGCAAGCATCGTTTGGGAAACACTTCTGTGAGTTCAGAGAGGAAAAAAAACAGATTATCCTTCCCAGTCACTCCCCTAAGCATCGATCCATCCCTACTGAATACGAGTGCATTGGCAGGTGTGAGTCAACCTGATCCTGAGATGGAACTGGCCGACATAGCCGACAAAGATATATGGGTGTCCAAGTTTAGACGCTTGACAGCAGACATTGAAGATGTTGCCCATCAGAAGTCCGTTCTTGCTCAGAATCACAAATGGAGTGATATTGAAAACCTCCCCAAATCGGAGAATCTTGTGTTCGAAACATGGAATGCTATCCCCGACACTTATGTAAACATTAAAAAGTATGCGCTTGGAGTCCTGTCGATCTTTGGATCCACATATGTATGTGAGCAGGTGTTCTCCAACATGAACTTTACTAAAAACAAACATCGCGCGCGCCTCACAGATGACAGCTTGCGATCCTGTGTAAAGATGAAGGTGACGTCATACAGCTCGGATGTGCAGACACTGTGCGCTGAGGTCCAGGAGCAGAAATCCCATTAACCAAGTATGATAAATATTTTAATTGCCTATTATTTTACGTATATTCATATTTTTTCATTGTTCAGTGAAATTGTCCTTTTATTTTTCAGGTTGACAGCTGGCTGACGTTATTTTTGGTTTGCTGCTGGCGGACAAATTAAGTTCGGCATTTTTCATAAATACAAGAAGGACTTAAATAGATTGATTATTTTACTTAAAAGTAACCTTCAACCCAACGTCTTTTTTTCGGAGTTCAAAATGTTTTTGTTGCATGCAGAAATGTACTTTCGTTTTCTCTGCAGGAGTCCATTGATTTCATAAATGCAACACATTATAGTTTGTTTATACATAGCATAAAGGCAAAAAAGCGTTGTATGCAGTGTTATTTCATTTTAAATGTCAAACGTGTTTTGTGGCTCCCAGTGTTTTCTTTTCTCTGGGAAACGTGTCCAAATGGCTCTTTCAGTGGTAAAGGTTGCCGACCCCTGGGCTAGAGCATTCAAAAGCATCTTCAATCTCTCACTCTGCAGTCTGTTTCCAGCTGTTTTAAAGAGTGCAGCAATCCTACTCATGCCCAAGAGCAATACAGTGAGCTTCCTGAGTAGCTCTCAAATCTTCTATGAGTTGCTTTTGAGTTCGTTATGGCTATAATTAACACTGGCCTAAGCAAAGACCTAGACACATTTTAATTTGCTTACAGCGACAAAAAAATCTATCGAAGACACAATTTCATTGGCTTTTTGGAACACCTAAACCACAAAACATACATGAGGCTGCTTTTGATCAAATACAGCTTGGATTTCAACACCATCATCCCCTTAGTATTAATCACCAAACTTCAAAATCTGGGCCTCTGCTAAAATTGTGTCCTCAGCTTCTTTACTGGGAGATGACAGTCTGTGTGGATTGGTAATAACTTCACCTCCTTGCTGATAATCAGCACAGGTGTACATCAAGGATTCACCCGAAGTCCACTCTCTACCCTCATGATTGTGTTGCTAAGCACAACTCAAATGCCATCTATAAACTTGCTGATGTAGGCCTCTGTTAGTCTTGATAGACCATGAATTTGCGCCTTGGAAAGTTTCTAGGGCGCAGGCCTGGGCAGGGTTGTATGGAAGACCGGCAGTTGCCCAAGCTGCAAGTCTCCCCTCTCCACACCACCAATGTTGTCCAAGGGAAGGGCATTAGGACCCATACAGCTTGGCACTGGTGTCGTCGCAGAGCAACGTGTAGTTAAGAGCCTTGCTCAAGGACACACATGCAGCCGTAGCCAAAGCTTGAACTAGCGACCTTCCGATCACGAGACAAAAGCCTTAACCACTTAACCATAATTGGTAGAATTTCAGATGGCAATGAGGCAGCTTTCAGGAGTAATATATATTGGCTAATTGAATAGTGTCAGAACAACAACCTCACACTCAATGTCAGCAAGACTAAGGAATTGATTGTGAACTTCAGGAAAGGGGAAGCTCAGAGAACACACACAAGTGTTCATCAAGGGGCTGGCAGTGGAAAGAGTGAATAACTTCAAATTCTTAGGCTTCAACATCTCGGAGGATTGAAAGTGGGCCCAACACATTAATACAATCATGATGAAGGCACACCCACATCTCCAAGAGGTGCTGTCTCAAGAAGGCGGCATACCATCACTAACAACCCTCACCATCCAGGCCATGCCTTCTTGGGAAGGAAATACAGGAGCCTAACGACTCACACTCAATGGAATCTGCTTCTTCCTCTCTGCTGTCAGATTTCTGAATGATCCATGAACCCATAAATTTGATTTGACTTTGTTATTTTTTAGCCCCATTTGTTTTTAACAATTTGTAGATTTTTTGTCTTCCCAGTGAACTGCTACTATGAAGTTTGTGATAATGAATCTGTTTCAAAACTCTCCTCAGTCTGCAATTTATAATCACGGAGCAGATAACACTTGGCTGGTTGAAAATCACGATACCCGAAGAGCAAACAAGTTACCATAATCACTTACGTGCATGGTGAAGTCACCTGGAGGGGTGATTTCAACTTAAAATTAAAATCAGGTAAAGACTGTATTGTGTGACACCAAGGTAAACAATTTGCTAAAGCTGCCAATTATTGATAAATGTAGATCAGATCATGAACTGACACATGATTTCTATCAAACCACAAATTCCATGTATAGCTAGATGAGGATTAGAAATGGTGACCAATACTCAGTCAATTGACCCGAATGATCTATATTTTTCCCACGTGTTTTCCCCTTCCCCGTCATGAAAGCTTATTTACATTGAATGAGAATAGCCACATAAAAAACCTAAAAAAAAAGTTCTGAGAAACAATCTACACAGCAAGAAGATTATTTCCAAATATGCCATTTAAAACTAAATGCAACTATGGAACCTGATAGCTACTTCTTTGTTTCACCTTGACAATTCTCATCTCAATAAAATACTAAATGTTTAACCTTGTGGAACAAAAATGACGCATGAGAAACGTCCACATTACCTTGAAGCCCTTCAGATCTACTAACACTGTGAAATCGGTGATAAAACAGCATTCAAGGGGATAAACATTATTGTGAGATTCATTGCAACGTCTTGGGGACATGATGCACCCATCCTCCACAGATAATCCAAGAACTTTGTTCACTTCACAACTCTCTGTGACCAAAGTCCTCACATCTGAAAGATGTTTTTTTTTGCAGGCATTTACAGGAAAAAAATACAGTAGAATTTACAAAAACTACTATACAAAGACTATCAAATAACCAATGTGCAAAAAAGGGGCAATAATAAAAAAATACTGAGAACTTAGACCAGAAGATATAGGATCAGAATCAGGTCATTTGGCCCACCCAGTTGTAAAGAGTTCCTGAAAATGAAATAAATCATATTATGACCAGTTCAAAAAATCACATTATGAATTGTGGCAATTGGTCTGGCAAATATGCCTCCTCCCTGTGAACATAATGATTGTTAAACTTTTAGGACTAGATAGATATTTTGCACAAAAATATATCGGCATGTGGAATGTCCTTTAATTTTCGTTTTTGATTATATTTATTGTTAACTTTGTGACAATTCTTTGAAAATTAGAGGCATTTCTTTCAGCTCAACTCATGTGAAACTCAGTGTTATTCCTGTCCCACCCAAGCAGTACCATGCAGTGATATTGGAGTTGAGATCATCGTTGAAGTGTTGTGTTTATTCTGTCCTGTGTTCAAATTCATTACAGGTATTCTTCCACAATCTGAGAACTTCGCTTGATTAAGTATGCTCTATGAACTGCAATAAACCACCATGAGATTTTGATAATAAAAAGTACCTAAACAAATAAAATTTGTGCAATAGTAAACGAATAAGACAAGGTGTGATTCATGTCCAAGTTATAAACTTGTGAACTTTTTAAACAAACTAGGTGAAGAGGTCATATTGTGGGTGGGGAAAATTTGGTTTTCAAACAATCCGCTTATGTTTAAAATACCATGAACATAGAGCAATACAGCACAGTACAGGCCATTCGGCCCACAATGTTGTGCTGACCCTTAAACCCTGCCTCCCATATAACCCCCACCTTAAATTCCTCCATATGCCTGTCTAGTAGTCTCTTAAATTTCACTAGTGTATCTGCCTCCACCACTGACTCAGGTAGTGCATTCCACGCACTAACCACTCTGAGTAAAAAACCTTCCTCTAATATCCCCCTTGAACATTCTACCCCTTACCTTAAAGTCATGTCCTCTTGTATTGCGCAGTGGTACCCTGGGGAAGAGGCGCTGGCTGTCTACTCTACCTATTCCTCTTAATATCTTGTAAACCTCTATCATGTCTCCTCTCATCCTCCTTCTCTCCAGAGAGTAAAGCCCTAGCTCCCTTAATCTCTGATCATAATCCATACTCTCTAAACCAGGCAGCATCCTGGTAAATCTCCTCTGTACCCTTTCCAATGCTTCCACATCCTTCCTATAGTGAGGCAACCAGAACTGAACACAGTACTCCAAGTGTGGCCTAACCAGAGTTTTATAGAACTGCATCATTACCCTGTGACTCTTAAACTCTATCCCTCGATTTATGAAAGCTAACACCCCATAAGCTTTCTTAACTACCCTATCTACCTGTGAGGTAACTTTCAGGGATCTGTGGACATGTACCCGAGATCCCTCTGCTCCTCCACACTACCAAGTATCCTGCCATTTACTTTGTACTCTGCCTTGGAGTTTGTCCTTCCAAAGTGTACCACCTCACACTTCCTTGGGTTGAATTCCATCTGTCACTTCTCAGCCCACTTCTGCATCCTATCAATGTCTCTCTGCAATCTTCGACAATCCTTAATACTATCCACAACACCACCAAATTTTGTGTCATCTACAAACTTGCCAACCCACCCTTCTACCCCCACCTCCAGGTTGTTAATAAAAATCAAGAAAAGTAGAGGTCCCAGAACCGATCCTTGTGGGACACCACTAGTCACAACCCTCCAATCCAAACATACTCCCTCCACCGCGACCCTCTGCTTTCTGCAGGCAAGCCAATTCTGAACCCACCTGGCCAATCTTCCCTGGATCCCATGCCTTCTGACTTTCTGAATAAGCTTACCGTGTGATACCTTGTCAAATACCCTACTAAAATCCATGTAGATCACATCCACTGCACTATCTTCATCTATATGTCTGGTCACCTCCTCAAAGAACTCTATCAGGCTTGTTAGACATGATCTGCCCTTCACAAAGCCATGCTGACTGTCTCTGATCAGACCATGATTCTCTAAATGCCCACAGATTCTATCTCTAAGAATCTTTTCCAACAGCTTTCCCACCACAGATGTAAGGCTCACTGGCCTATAATTATCCGGACTATCCCTACTACCTTTTTTGAACAAGGGGACAACATTCGCTTCCCTCCACTCCTCCGGTACCATTCCTGTGACAACGAGGACATAAAGATCCTAGCCAGAGGCTCAGCAACCTCTTCCCTCGCCTTGTGGAGCAGCCTGGGAAATATTCCGTCAGACCCCGGGGACTTATCCATCCTAATGAATTTTAAGAGGAAACTATATAAATGAAAAGCATAAGAAAGTTTGAATGCACATAAGGGAGAGCAGAGCAGGAGTAGAGCAAATCCCCCTCAACTCTGCTCCACAATTCAATAATATCATGGCTGATCCAATCTCAATCCAAACACTACTCATCCACTGTGTCATCACCGAAGATCCATGTGACTCGGAGAAGAAATGCTTCCTTATCTCCATCTGAAATGGTAAACCCTTGGTCTTAAAATACGCCCTGTTCCCTGGTTCCCTACTCTCTTTAGATGAAATATCCTTGCAGCATCTTCCCTGAGATGTTTCAATAAGATCATCTTCATTTTTGAAATGCATCCTGCTTAAACGTTCTCCATATGTCAAGTGCTTAATTGCAGGGATCAACCAGAAAAAGGTCAGAAGAAGGAATACTGACTGATGACTGCACAATTTTCAACTCTGTTCTCAAATTCTCAGTAAACGAAACAAATATAACTAGCTCCCAAAACCGAGGCAATAGTCAGGCATCTCCCATCTCCAAAAAGAAAGAGTCTAATTCCATACTCTAGAGTCCAGGGGTCAGCAACCTTTACCACTGAAAGAGCCACTTGGACCCGTTTCCCACAGAAAAGAAAACACTGGGAGCTGCAAAACCCGTTTGACATTTAAAATGAAATAACACTGCATACAACGCTTTTTTTGCCTTTATGCTATGTATAAACAAACTATAATGTGTTGCATTTATGAAATTGATGAACTCCTGCAGAGAAAACGAAATTACATTTCTGCATGCAACAAAAACATTTTGAACTCCGAAAAAAAGACGTTGGGTTGAAGGTTACTTTTAAGTAAAATACTCAATGTCTACTTGAGTCCTTCTTGTATTTATGAAAAACACCAAACTTAAATTTGCCGCCAGCAGCAAACCAAAAATAACGTCAGCCAGCTGTCAACCTGAAAAATAAAAGGACTATTTCACTGAACAATGAAAACATATGAATATACGTAAAATAATAGACAATTAAAATATTTATCATACTTGGTCAGGTTGACTCACACCTGACAATGCAGTCGTATTCAGTAGGGATGGATCGATGCTTAGGGGAGTGACCGGGAAGGATAATGTGTTTTTTTTCCTCTCTGAACTCACAGAAGCGTTTCCCAAACGATGTTTGCATTGCGATGATTGCAGAATGTAAATACTCCGAATTTATCATGTCGTGACCTTGTTTGAACTCTCTCAAATTGGGGAAGTGAGACAATGTGCCTTTCTGTAAATCTCTGGCAAGCACTGTCAACTTGCGCTCGAATGCCAAAACATCCTCCAACATGTACAGGGCTGTACGTCCTTTCCCCTGAAGAGCTGTGTTCAGCGTGTTCAGGTGCGCTGTCATGTCTACCATGAAGTGTAGCTTTTCCAGCCACTCTGGCTGTTCCAGCTCAGGAAAGGTGAGCCCTTTGCTGCCCAGGAAAGTTTTCACTTCTTCCAGACACGCGACAAAGCGTTTCAGCACCTCCCCTCTGGACAGCCAGCGATAAAAACACGTTGTAGCGGTGTGCTACACGCAGTCAGTAAACTGCAGTCAAAGATAGCTTTATTCGAACTAGGCTATCTCCCTTAGAATGAACGCTGGCTATTGTGAGCCGGTTCCAATGTCGCCACAACGTCTTATTTAGATTGTACAAGATCACCATAATCTTCAAATTTAGAATTACATTTCAAAAACTAACAAACTAACATAAAATACATTTTAATTAAATACTGACCAATTATTTCCCAAAGCAACAGGGAGCCGCAGCACAGACGTAAAAGAGCCACATGTGGCTCCGGAGCCGCGGGTTGCCGACCCCCGCTCTAGACATTCAATGGCATTACCATAGCCAGTTCTTAGGTTGTCCAATACTTGAAGACCACTGAAGTATTTCTGTACTCTTGACAGCACCAGAGTAGTAAATATGATAATCAGTCATTTTATTATTATTTTGAATGAGGAAGAAGTATCTTCTAACAGTTATATGCCCTCTGTAACAGACAGACAAGGCCTTGATTTAGCACATAATCTGAAAGTCCTTGATAATGCCTCATTCCTTTAGTGTAATTCCAGTGTTAAGTATAAGTAATGGAGATAAAATCACGAGACTTCGCATCTTCGAAGCAAGAATTGAAATAAGCTGACACATCATAAGCGGCATTAGACAAACCTTGGTTTTCTAAATTATAACCACCCTATATTAATTAAAATATCTGGGCAATATCCAAGTATTATATCAAGAACATCTGTGTTTAAATGGGAATAAAGACTTTCAAATGTTCTCCCACATTGATTCCCAAATTTATCGGAACATCATTTAATGAATATCTGCTGTACCAGCACAAAAGATCCTGAGGAAATTAACATAGAAACATAGAAAACCTGCAGCACAATACAGGCCCCTTGGCTCACAAAGCTGTGCCAAACATGTCCTTTCCTGAGAAATTACTGCGGGTTACCTATTACCCTCTATTTTTCTGAGCTCCATATACCTGTCCAGGACTCTCTTAAAAGATCCTATCGTATCTGCCTCCACCACCATTGCTGGCAGCCCATTCCATGCATTCTCTGTGTACTCCTGACATCTCCTCTCTACATTCTCCCAACCACCTTAAACCTGTGTCCTCTTGTGGCAGCCATTTCAGCCCTGGGAAAAAGCCTCTGACTATCCACACGATCAATGCCTCTTATCATCTTATACACCTATATCAGGTCACCTCTGTCACTCCAAGGAGAAAAGGCTGAGATCACTCAATCTATTCTCATAAGACACACTCCCAAATCCAGGCAACATACTTGTAAATCTCCTCTGCACCTTTTCTATGGATTCCAAGTCCTTCCTGTAGTGAGGTGACCAGAACTGAGCACAGTAAGTGGGGTCTGACCAGGGTCCTATATAGCCGCAACATTACCTCTCGGCATCAAACTTTGTTCTAGTACTGTGAATGGTAACTCTGCCAAGCTTATGCAATCACTAATCTAACCTACAGGCATGTACAAGACGGTGGCTGATAATGTATTGAGGTCAGGTACACTTTGAGGGTACTGAATTGAAGCTAAGTTTTGGAAATTCTTTAGAAAGTTTGCTTTGATTCCACCTCCAAGGATGATGAAATAATATTGCTGTATCTTATTGAGGTCAAAAATATCGTTGTTATGGCTCAGAATCTTCATTGCAGATTGTATTCATTCTTTTAAGTATCTTCCAGCAAAAGTGTTTCAACAAATAAATCAGCCCAGATTGTGGTATCACAGCTCCACATCTTTCCATCTGTTTTAAAGATGGTTTAAAAAAATTGTTTTACTGGTACACATTAGATATGCAATTTTCTGTACTTATTAGCAATATTAACATATTCCTACACAAAACCTTAAAAAAACATAATCCTTCATCATGATATATGGCAGATATGAAATTGAACCACGCGTTTTTAAATACGAAATAGATGGAAGGACTGATAATAATTAGAAGAAGTATGGCATCTATCAGTGCTTTTACTTATTCAGAAGTAGAATATTCAGAATTTTACTCTTTAAAATTTAAATCCTTCGGTTAACATAAACTGATTATTAAGAACCCAAGTTGATGACAATTTTTGGAACTCCCACATATGCATGCAAATTCAAAGGCTCAGAATTTCCTTCATTGTTTGCCCACGCAAAAAACAGGCTCTTACCTTCCCAAGAGACACAGAATCCAGCCCAATATGTGAGTCCTGCACATCTAAGGAGGTTATAATCCCACATACCACAGAAATGCAATGAAGTCGAACCCTCAGGCTTAACTACCAAACAACCTGAATGCTTGTCAGTGGCTCTGACACAAAACGTTAAAAATTAAACATTTTGAAAATATAAAAACACTAGAAGACATTTACAAACAATTAAATAAATAGATTAAAATGATCTCAATTAATTAGAAAATAAATAACCTGAAAGTTATTTCTCTCCCTCGATGCTGTGAAAATGAATAGTCTCTGAACCTGCACCTTGATGCAAATATTATGAAACTGTGGAGGTTCACCACGTACGGCTGCGTCCCATGAAGGAGTCCAGCAACAGAGCACAGTGGACATTGGTCTGGAAATTCAACACACTGGCAGAAAGCTATAAAACATACAGGTAATGCATGGGACTGGCTTATTGGCAGCACTTTAGCTCAGCCAGGAGATGAAGAGTTGGGATCTCAATGCAAACTTTTTCCTGCAAGTGTTGATTAAAAGAACTTTCTAAACATTAGACTGACATTCAAAAGAATAATCATGCATGGTGTAAGTAATCAGTGGTTCAGTTGTAAAAAATGAATTAGAAATGGTGTTTTGAGAAACACTATGTGTGAAGTGGTTCCTTTCAGACATTTCCTGCTCTCATTGATGTCAATTAGGTAGAGCTCTTCACCCTTGCAGTCTGGTCATGTTGAAAATTCCAACTGCAAACTTTCTTGGCTACTGTTAACTAGTAGCTGTCTCAAGAATCTCACACAAAGCTCAATCTTGGAGCTGTGCATGGAGTGAACAGACTGGATGGATATGATGAACAGGTTGCTTGGATAGAAGACATAAAGAAAAGAAAGCGGTGAATAATGCCTGAATCCTGTCTGGAGTCATACAGAACTGACAAAACTGGAAGAAAACCAGTTCTTATTTTGTATTAGTTTCTGCACTCCGTGAAGGTAACCAAAATAGAAAATGATGCACATTGAAATCTGATGTAAACTATGGAATTTAATCAATTACCTTAACCTTTATCTCACAGGAAATATCTCAGAATAAGGCAATTTCAGCTTGCTTTGTATCATTGAAAGTATCAAAATTCAAGGAATGAAACAGGAAATATCTGCTTGTTTCTGTGTTTCACCATCTGTAGGTGATTACTGTGCCAAGCTCCTAGTCAGCTAATCAGATATTCCATTCATCAACAATGAAATAGATGCTTATAACTGGGTGGATCTTTTCAGCCATTTCGTTCATAGACAGTAGGGTTCACAAAATCACAAATGTTAACATACTTTAAATATGCTGCCTTTTATGCAAGATTAACTGTACAACTGAACATTAAAGTTATCTCCATGATATAACACCAAACTTCTTCCTCGTGCCCTGTAATTTCTACACGCATGCTGTTTTTACTTCTCCAGTCTTTTCAACCTTCTACTAAAGGAGAGGGAACTGGAAAATTCCAATTAAATGCACTCCTTGGACTTCCTTTGACATAAACATTAACATACAATTTTGTATAATTCTACCAAGTAAATTAAACTGTAATCATACTCCATTTTGCCTCTAGTTGTGATGGTTGTGAAATTGCAGACAGAATTCCTTTGCATGCCAAAAGCAAATGAATATTCTACAGTAATTAAACATGCACATAACACCCACTTCATTCAGCAGTCTGTCAAAAGTTTTCCATCAGACTGTAATACATCCAGCATCTAGAGTGGTGCCACAATTAAAGCCTCTTCCTCACGACCAAAAGCTTGGGATCCAGTTAAAGCAAGTGGAAGATACTGGTCTATGACAAAAGTTACCAATGCTCATACAAAATGATCTAATTTAAAGGTGGAACATTTGACTGAGGTAAGTCATTCATTCAAAAACAATCCATGGTTGTCAGATAACCATTACACTCCTCTGGAAGGGAATGTGAAGTTAACACTGCCTTTAATTTTTGGGCCACTGAGAATTTTCAGATGACTAAACAAATCATCTCAAAAGAACACTTTGGCTACTGATTGTTTTAGAGTTGACTTCACCATAAGTGCAGTAGAAATTTTCCTTCTGCCAAATTTCCTCTGGCAAAGTAGGAACAGTTCTCAGAAGTCACAACCAGCGTCATATATCACTTTGTTAAGAAAGAATTTAAAGCTGTATCTGACACATCCCACTCAACAGTACTAACAACAGTATTTTCCCAACTTGCTACATTCTCTCTGATATATAGAGATTTACCAACCATTTTTGAATCCTTCCAGTGAGACTTTTGACAAACTCCTAAAAGGCATTCTACATGATCAGGACTGTTGTTCATCCATATACCTCTTAAACAGCTTGCAGAATTTGCTGGAATTGATCACATCATTCATCTCCACCATATAAAGCAAAACATAAATATAGAACGTTCTCTTTCTCAGTCTTGGTTAACTATAAGTTTAAAAAGTGCAAGTGATAAACATCATACACAAAATGCAGGAGGAACTCAGCAGGTCAGGCAGCATCAATGGAGGAGAATAAACAGTCACTTTTCGGGCCGAGACCCTTCTTCAGGACTGAGATGGAAGGGGCAAGACACCAAAATAAAAAGATGGTATTTTCACATACAAGAGTGAAAATGTATTTCAAAAGGTCAAGAGAATTCTGTAGACTAATTGTTTCAAATCTGATTCAACACTGTGATCAATACTATTTTTTAGAATGACTAATGTTTGCTGAAATATTATGCAAATCTTCTGTTGCACCAAAACCTTGTGCCTGCTTGCACAATCTTCTGTAGCACCCCAGATACTAACACACTGGTGTGGCTCAATACAGTTTAGGCCTATCTTAACACAGGCAACCTATAGGAAATAAAGAAGCGCTTTGACAGGGACTGTCAAGACTGTCAGTGTGCTCAGGGCCATTGAAAATGCCAAAGATGCTTAAATTCATTAAAACTTGGTGCATATTGAAAAGTAAATTTTGATATCTAAAACACTATAAATTGAGCTATATATTAAAATCAAATCAAACCCCTAAAAGTAAAGTAAATAATGCTAAAAATAACCTCTTGCTTTTCTCCGTACAGCCAGTTTCTCCCATTCCTTTGTCTGTTTTTGTATGCTAATTTTAACGATGAGAATCCACACAGGAGCAGCCGCAGCCAGATTATGTAGGGCAGAAGACATTTGTCACCACTTTATATTGCAAACCAGGATATCTACATGGAGACACTGGTAAATCCCAGTGTGAGTGCCAGAATTGGGGTGGAAAATGTAATAACACCCATTTCAGTGTGGTGAATTCAAAAGAATTTAAAACTGACCTGCAGATTGATACTGCAAAAGTATTTGTAATTAGCATTGAATACCTACCATTCCTTGACCAGATCGGATTTTGGTAAATCAGATCACTTGGCTATTCTACCTGCATTCAGGTAGAGCATAATAAGCAAGGCTCCAGAGATCAGGACAACTAAGGAGTGGTCACAGGAGGCACAGAAACAATTACAATGTTATTTGATCTCTGGAAAGCCACCTCACAGGTGAAGTGGAGATTCCAGACCAAACTTGAGTCAATGAAGGATGCTCGACAGCTGTGGCAGGGCTTGAATGCTATCACCTCCTACAAAGTTAAATCAAGCAACATAAGAGACAACATGAACTTTGCTTCCAGATGCGCTCAATGCCTTCTATATTTGCTTTGACTATCAGAAGATGAAAGGACCACATCTCAATATCTGGAGCTGACATGATTCTTTGATCTCAGTATCTGAATCTGATGTGAGAGCTGACTTTAAGAGGACAAATCCAAGGAAAGCATCTGGACCGGACAGGATACCTGGTCATGTACTGAAGATCTGTACTGACCAGCTGGCTGGTGTGTTTGCTGAGATCTTTAACCTCTCACTTTAGGCAGTGTGTGTATCCCACCTGCTTCAAGCAGACTTCAGTTATACTGGTGATCAACCTGCCTTACTATCACCCATTTGCCCCTCATCGACAGTGATGAAGTATTTTGAGAGACTACTGATGAAACATATCAGCTCCTGCCTGAGAGGCAGCTTGGATCTGCTCGAATTTGCCTGTGGGAGCAACAGGTCCACAGCAGATGCCATCTCATTGACTCTTCACTCAATCCTGGAACATCCGGACATTAAGATGCATACATCAGGATGCTCTTTATCAATTACAGCTCAGCATTTAGTACTATCACCCCTCAGAACTAATCAATAAGGTCCAAGTCCTTGGCCTCAATACCTCCTTGTGTGATTGGATCCAATGTTTCCATACTTGTAGAATCTAGTGAGTTTGGATAAGCAATAACATCTCCTCCATGATCTCCATCAGCACAGATGCACCACGGGGCTGTGTGCTTAGATCCCTGCTCTACTCGCTTTACACCTATGACTGAGTGGCAAAGCACAGTTTCAGCACCATATTCAAGTTTACTGATGACACCGCTGTTGAAGATTGAAAATCTGTCTGAGCGGTGTCATAACAACAACCTCTCACTCACTGTCAGCAAGACCAAAGAACTGATTGTAGACTTCTGGAGGGGAAAACCAAAGGTCCATGAGTCAGTCCTCATCAGAGGATCAGAAGTGGAAAGGGTCAGCAACTTTAAATTCCTGGAACTTGAAATTCTATTTCAGAGGATCTGTCCTGGACCCAGCACCAAAACACAATTGCGAAGAAAGCACAGTAGCACTCCTACTTCCTTAGGAGTCTGCAGAAAATTGGTATGACATCTAAAACTTCTTTAGACTTCTGTAGATGTGTAGTGGAGAGTACATTGCCTGGGTGCATCAAAGCCTGGTATGGAAACACCAATCCCTTCCAACAGAAAATCCTACAAAAGGTAGTGGATTTGGCCCAGTACATCACAGGTAAAGTCCTTCCAACCACTGTGCACATCTACATGAAATACTGTCATAGGAAAGCAGTATTCATCCTGGAGATCCACACCACCCAGGCCATGGTCTTTTCTCACTGCTGCCATCAGGTAGAAGGTACAAAACCCTCACACCATCAGGTTTAAGAACAGATACTACCCCACAACCATCAGGCTCTTGAACAAAGAGGATAACTACACTCACTTATTCAGATGTTCATATAACCAATGACCTTGCTTGTCTTGTCTGGGCTCTTTGTGATAAATAGGTTGGTTTTGATCCATTGATCAGGATATTTTCTGCTGTCTATGCAAAAATATACTTCCTTGAAAACTTTTCACTTTATAAGAGCTTTGGGCATGATTCTTGAGTTAGACGCAGAAAGAAGGTGATCTGGAGACAGGATCTCCGCAAATCCCACCGAGCAAAGTCCAGACAGCTGGTCTCAAGGGACACTCTAATGGTGATATCTTGGTTCACAGTGATTGAAAAGGCTTTTTTCTCCCTGAGAAGTCAAAAGTGGTAGTTGTTCAATCCCTGCTCAAGCTTGGAAAAGATCCAACTTTCACAGCCATATCAGTAAGGAGGCTACACATCTGATGCACAAATATTTTAACATTCAAGGTTAGCATATATCACCTTAAGTGTATGAAGTACAGCTGCAGAGATGGCAGAGATTATTGCAGTTAGTGATCACAATTAAGTGACCTGGGTGGCATGTGGGCACTCCATAATAACTACTTACAGGTTATAGAGGAGAAGGTGCTTGCTGTTTTGAGGAAAATCAGAGGTGGACAAATCCAAAGGTCATTGCAAGGTATCTCCTTGGACTAGTGCAGAAACTGCATCCTTAATCATGGGTGAGGTGCCGGAGGACTGGAGGATAGCTGATATTGTTCCATTGTTCAAGAAAGGGTCAAAGAGTAAGCTGGAAGATTGTTGGTCAGTAAATCTGATATCTGTAATGGGTAAGTTATTGGAAGATTTTTTAAGGGACAAGATAGTTTGTCGACAGGGCCTGATTAGGAACAATCAATATATCTTTGTGCGTGGAAGCTCACTTCTAACCAATCTTACTGATTTTTATGAGTAAAGTTGATGAAGGAAAAGCAGTAGATGTTGTCAACATGGATTTTAGCCAAGTTCTGCATGCAAATCTGGCCCAGAAATTTCAGTCACTTAGCTTTCGGGATGAAGTAATAAATTGGATTTGATATTGGCTTAGCAGAGAGTGGTAGTAGATGTTTGCCTCTCTGATTGGAGGCCTGTGACTGTGTGGTGTGGTGTGTCGCAGGGATCAGTGCTGGGTCATTTGTTGTTTGTCATCTGATTTAATGATTTGGATAATCATGTGGTAAACTGAATGTGCAAATTTGTAAATGACACCAAGCTTGAGGGTGTGGAAAATAGCAAGTAAGGTTTGCAGCAAGGTCTGGACTAGCTAATAAAATGGCAAATGTTGCACTTTGGGTGGACAAACCAAGGTAGGACATACACTATGAATGGAAGGGCATTGAGGAATATGGTTGGACAGAGGGATCAGGAATACAGATACATAATTCCTTGACAGTGGTGTCACAGGTAGATAGGTTTGTAAAGGAAGCTTTTGGCATATTGGCCTACATAAATTGAAATATTGAGTACAGGACTTGGTATGTTATGTTGAAGTTGTATAAGACATTAGCGAGGCCCAATCTGGAAATACTGTGTGCAGTTCTGGTCATGTAGTTACAGGAAGTAATATCAATAAGATTGAAAAAGTGCTGAGATAATTAACGAGGATGTTGCTGAGTTATAGGGAAAGATTTGAGTAGATTAGGACTTTATTCTCTAGAGCATAAGAGAATGAGGGGAGATTCGATAGAAGCATACAAAATTATGAGTGGTGTAGATAGTGTAAATGCAAGCAAGCTTTGTCCCCAAGGTTGTGAAACTAGAACAAGAAGTCAAAGGTTAAGGGTAAAGGTGAAATATTTAAGGGAAACTGAGGGGGAGCTTCTTCGTTCGAAGGTTGTCCCAGCGGAAGTGATGGATGCAAGTTCGATTTGAACATTTAAGGGAAATTTAGATAGGTACAATAATGGAAGGGATATTTAGGGCTAAGGACCAGGTGTGGGTTGATGGGACTAGGCAGAATAAAAGTTCCGCAAAGACTAGATGGGCTACAGGGCCTATTTCTATGCTGTGGTGTTCTATGGCTCTGTTTTCTTTATACTAATTGTCATGTTAAACTTTCTGTGCATTAGAGTAATGATTTATCATCATCTGAAATGTATCAGAGACAAAAGAAGCATAATAAGACCATAATAAGATATAGGAGCAGAATTAGTCCATTTGGTCCAATGAGTCTGCACCATTTCATCATGGCTGATCCAATTTTCCTCTCAGTCCCAATCTCCTGCCCTCTCCATATACCTGACCTGTCCTGACTAATCAAGAATTTATCAAATCACAAACAAGAGAAAATCTACAGATGCTGGAAATCCAAGCAACACACACAATGCTGAAGGAACTCAGCAGGCCAGGCAGCATCTATGAGAAAAGGTGCAGTCAACGTTTTGGGCCAAAACCCTTCAGCAGGACTGGAGAAAAAAGCTGAGGAGTAGATTTAAAAGGTGGGAGGACGGGAGAGAGAATCCCCAGGTGGTAGGTGAAATCTGGAGGGGGAGGAATGAAGTAAACACTGCGAATTTGATTGGTGGAAGAGACAGAAGGTCATGGAAGAGAGAAAAAGGTAGAAGAAGCAACAGAGGAAGGCAATGGGTGGGCAAGCAGATGAGGTGAGAGAGGGTAAAGGGGGTGGGAAATGGAGAAGGTGATGGGGTTGGTGGGGGGGGGGGAAATTGGGGGCATTACCCGAAGTTTGAGAAATTAATGTTTATGCCATCAGGTTGGAGGCTACCCAAATGGAATATAAGGTGTTGTTCCACCAACCTAAGTGTGGCTTCATCACAACAGTGGAGGAGGTCACGGATGGACATATCAGAATGGGAAAGGGAAGTGGAATTAAAATGGGTGGTCACTGGGAGATCCTGCTTGTTCTGGCAGATGGAGCATAGATGCTCAGCAAAGTGGTCTCCCAATCTACGTTGAGTCTCACCAATACACAGGAGGCCACACTGGGAGCACCAAACACAGTAAATGACCCCAAAAGACTCACAGGTGAATTGTCGCCTCACCTGGAAGGACTGTTTAGGGCTCTGGATGGTAGCAACCTCTGCCTTATATGTGTGGCGACCCATTTCCTGGCACATCCGAACTGACTCACAATTAGATAGCCTACGGGGGTTTGCGAGCACAGAGCTTTGGAGCCTCTGCGCCATGGGGGGCAGGTTGAGGGAGGCTTAAAAGTGAGGCTGAAGATTTCGAATAAAGTTTTTTCCTTTGACTGCAGTTACCGACTCCGTGTCGTAATTTTAGCGCTGCGTGTAGCACACCGCTACATATGTACATAAAGACATGGCCTCCCCAGTCACCTGTGGCAAAGAATTGCACAGATTCACCACTCATTGGCTAAAGAAATTCCTCCTCACCTCTGTTCTAAAAGGACACCTCTCTATTCTGAGGCTGTGCTCTCTGGTCTAAGATTCTCCTACCAGAGGAAACATCCTCTCCACATTGACTCTGTCAAGGCCTTTCACCATGCAGTAGCTTTCAATGAGGTCACCTTTCAGATTTCTAAATTCCAGCAATTACAGGCCCAGAGCTATCAAATGATCTTCATATGACAAGCCACTTAATCCTGGAATCATTTTTGTGAATGTCTTTTGAACCCTCTCCAGTTTCAGCACATCCTTTCTGAGATAAGGGGTTAAAACTGCTCACAATACTCGTAAGTGAGGCCTCACCAGTGTTTTATAAAGTCTCAACATCACATCCTTGCTTTTATATTCTAGTCCTCTTGAAATGAATGCGAAAATTGCATAGACTTCCTCACCATAGACTCAACCTGCAAATTAACCTTGAGGGAATCCTGCACAAGGAGTCCCAACCCATTCCTTTGCACCACAGTTTTTGTATTTTCTCTCCATTTAGAAAATAGTCAACCCTTTAATTTCTTCTACCAAAGTGCATGACCATACACTTCCTGACGCTGTATCCCATCTGTCATTTCTTCACCCATTCTCCTAATCTGTTTAGGTCCTTCTATAACATCTGTACTTCCACAAAACTAGCTGCCCCTCCACCTATCTTCATATTGTCTGCAAACTTTGCAACAAAGCCTTTGATTCCATCATGCAAATCGTTGACATGTAATGTAAAATGAACTGGGCCCAACACAGACCCCTGTGGAACACCACTAGTCACTGGCAGCCAGCCAGAAAAAGTTTCCCTTTATTCCCACTCTTTGCCTGCTGCCGATCAGCCACTGCTTTAGCCATGTTAGAATCTTTCCTGTAATACCATGGTCTCATAGCTTGTTCAGTAGCCGCCATGTGTGGCACCTTGTCAAAGGCCTTCTGAAAATCTGATTACACAATATCAATCAATTCTCCATTGTCTATCCTGCTTGTTATTTATAGACAATAGACAATAGGTGCAGAAGTAGACCATTCGGCCCTTCGAGCCTGCACCGCCATTCTGAGATCATGGCTGATAAATTCCTATCAATACCCGGTTCCTGCCATGTCCCCATATCCCTTGATTCCCCTATCCATAAGATACCTATCTAGCTCCTTCTTGAAAGCATCTAGAGAATTGGCCTCCACTACCTTCCGAGGCAGTGCATTCCAGACCCCCACAACTCTCTGGGAGAAGAAGTTTTTCCTTAACTCTGTCCTAAATGACCAACCCCTTATTCTCAAACCATGCCCTCTGGTACTGGACTCTCCCAGCATCTGGAACATATTTCCTGCCTCTATCTTGTCCAATCCCTTAATAATCTTATATGTTTCAATCAGATCCCCTCTCAATCTCCTTAATTCCAGCGTGTACAAGCCCAGTCTCTCTAACCTCTCTGTGTAAGACAGTCCAGATATCCCAGGAATTAACCTCATGAATCTACGCTGCACTTCCTCTACAGCCAGGATGTCCTTCCTTAACGCTGGAGACCAAAACTGTACACAATACTCCAGGTGTGGTCTCACCAGGGCTCTGTACAAATGCAAGAGGATTTCCTTGCTCTTGTACTCAATTCCCTTTGTAATAAAGGCCCACATTCCATTAGCCTTCTTCACTGCCTGCTGCACTTGCTCAATCACCTTCAGTGATTGATGAACAAGGACTCCTAGATCTCTTTGTATTTCTCCCTGACCTAACTCTACACTGTTCAGATAATAATCTGCTTTCCTGTTCTTACTCCCAAAGTGGATAACCTCACACTTATTCACATTAAACACCATCTGCCAAGTATCTGCCCACTCACCCAGCCTATCCAAGTCACCCTGAATTCTCCTAACATCCTCATCACATGTCACACTGCCACCCAGCTTAGTATCATCAGCAAATTTGCTGATGTTATTTTCTATGCCTTCATCCAAATCATTAACGTAAATGGTAAACAGCTGTGGTCCCAATACCGAGCCCTGTGGCACCCCACTAGTCACCACCTGCCATTCCGAGAAACACCCATTCACCGCTACCCTTTGCTTTCTATCTGCCAACCAGTTTTCTATCCATGTCAATGCCTTCCCCCTGATGCCCTGAGCTTTGATTTTACCCACCAATCTTCTATGTGGGACCTTATCAAATGCCTTCTGAAAATCGAGGTACACTACATCCACTGGATCTCCCCTGTCTAACTTCCTGGTTACATCCTTGAAAAACTCCAACATATTAGTCAAACATGATTTACCCTTGGTAAATCCATGCTGGCTCAGCCCAATCTTATCACTGCTATCTAGATATGCCACTATTTCATCCTTAATAATGGACTCTAGCATCTTTCCCACCACCGATATCAGGCTGACAGGTCTATAGTTCTCTGTTTTCTCCCTCCCTCCTTTCTTAAAAAGTGGGATAACATTAGCCATTCTCCAATCCTCAGGAACTGATCCTGAATCTAAGGAACATTGGAAAATGATTACCAATGCATCAGCAATTTCCAGGGCCACCTCCCTTAGTACCCTAGGGTGCAGACCATCTGGACCTGGGGATTTGTCAGCCTTCAGTCCCGTCAGTCTTCTCATCACCGTTTCCTTCCGAATGTCAATCTGTTTCATTTCCTCTGTTACCCTATGTCCTTGGCCTATCCATACATCTGGGAGATTGCTTGTGTCTTCCTTAGTGAAAACAGATCTAAAGTACTCATTAAATTCTTCTGCCATTTCTCTGTTCCCCATAACAATTTCACCCAATTCATTCTTCAAAGGCCCAACATTGTTCTTAACTATCTTCTTTCTCTTCACATACCTAAAAAAGCTTTTGCTATCTTCCTTTATATTCCTGGCTAGCTTGCGTTTGTACCTCATTTTTTCTCCTCGTATTGTCTTTTTAGTTAAGTTCTGTTGTTCCTTAAAAACCTCCCAATCATCTGTCCTCCCACTCACCTTAGCTCTGTCATATTTCCTTTTTTTTAATGCTATGCAGTCTCTGACTTCTTTGTCAACCACTGAGACCCCTTTCCCCCCTTTGAATCCTTCCTTCTCTGGGGGATGAACTGATTTTGCACCTTGTACATTATTCCCAAGAATGCCTGCCATTGCTGTTCCACTGTCTTTTCTGCTAGGCTATCCCGTCCAGTCAACTTTGGCCAGCTCCTCCCTCATGGCTCCATAGTTTCCCCTGTTCAACTGCAACACTGACACCTCCGAGCTGCCCTTATCCTTCTCAAACTGCAGATAAAAGCTTATCATATTGTGATCACTACCTCCTAATGGTTCCTTTACTGCGAGATCGATTATCAAATCCTGTTAATTACATAACACTAAATCCAGAATAGTCTTGTCCCTGGTCGGCTCTCGTACAAGCTGTTCCAAGAATGCATCCCGTAGGCACTCTACAAACTCCCTATCCTGGGATCCAGCACCAACCTGATTCTCCCAGTTCACCTGCATGTTGAAATCCCCCAGAACTACTGCGACATTACCTTTGCCACATGCCAATGTTAACTCCCTATTCAACTTGCACCCAATATCCATGCTACTGTTTGGTGGCCTGTAGACAACACCCATTTGGGTCCTTTTGCCCTTACTGTTCCTCAGTTCTATCCACACAGACTCTACTGCTCCTGACCCTATGTCCCCCCTTGCAAAGGACTGAATCTCATTCCTCACCAACAGGGCCACCCCACCCACTTTGCCCACATTTCTGTCCCTACGATAGCACGTATACCCTTGTACGTTCATTTCCCAGGTCAGATCTCCCTGCAGCCATGTCTCCGTTATCCCAACAACATCATAGTTACCCATTCGCACCTGGGCTTCAAAGCTCATCCGCCTTATTCCTGACACTTCGTGCATTCAGATATAGAATTTTTAACCCGTTTCTCCTCTCTCTGTTTGAATCGCTGCCTATTGTGCTTAACCCAGCTCCCTGAACTCCCATCGGGCTATACGCCCCTAGAATTTTGTTGTCCTTCTTACATTTACTTATTCTTTCAACACATTTAACTCCATGTTCCGTCAGACCATCCCTCTGTACACGAGTCCTCCTTATCACTTGTTCCGCCCCACCTTCCTCTACTACACACTTAATATTCCGGAACCGCGTAGTCCCCACCTGTCTTTTATTCTTCCTCTCAAGATCCTCTCTCACATTCTGGATCCCCGCCCCCTGCAAATTTAGTTTAAACCCCCCCAAGAAGCTCTAGCAATCATCCCTGCAAGAATGTTAGTACCGCTCCAGTTCAGGTGTAAACCGTCCCTTCAGAACAGATCCCACCTTCCCTGGAACAAAGCCCAATTATCTACAAACCTGAAGCCCTCCCTCCTGCACCATCCTCTCAGCCACGCATTAATCTTTATAATCCTCCTGTTCCTTGCCTCACTCGCACGTGGCACAGGTAGCAATCCTGAGATTGTTACCCTGGAGGTCCTGCTCTTCAGCTTCGCACCTAACTGCCTGAACTCCCTATGCAGGACCCCCTCACTTATCCTACCCACGTCGTTGGTCCCGAATCCAACATCTGGATTCTTGCCCTCCCTCTCGAGAATAACCTGCACCCGATCTGATATGTCTCGGACCCCGGCACCAGGGAAGCAACATACCATCCGAGACTCCCGATCTTCCCCACAAAATCTCCTATCTGCCCCCCTGACTATAGAATCCCCTATCAATACCTCTCTCTTCCCTTCCCTTCTCCCCTTCCTAGTTGAAGGGGAGCAATTATTTCTTTAGATAATTCCAACAGATTCATCAGGCAAGATTTTCCCTTGAGAAAACCATGCTGACTACGGCCTATTTTATCATAGGCCTCCAAGTATTGAGACCTCATCCTTAATAATAGACTCCAACATCTTCTCAACCACTGTCAGACAAACTATAGTTTCCTTTCTTCTGCCTCTCTCCCTTCTTGAAGAATGGAGAGACATTTACAATTTTCTAGTCTTCCAGAATCATTCCAGAATCTAGTGATTCTTGAAAGATCATTACTAATGCCTCCACAATCCCTTCAGCCACCTCTTTCAGAACTCTGGGGTGTGCAACATTTGGTCCAGGTGACTTATCTACCTTCAGATCTTTCAGTTTACCAAAAACCTTCTCTCTAGTTATGGTAATTTCACACTCTTCATGCCCCCAACACCTGGAACTTCCACCATACTGCTGGTGTCTTCCACTGTGAAGACTAATGCAAAATACTTATTCAGTTTGTCCACCATTTCATTGTCTCCCATTACTAACTCTCCAGCACTGTTTTCCAGTGCTCTGCTATCTCCTCTCACCTATCTTTTACACTTTATGTATCTGAAGAAACTTTTGGTATCCTCCTTAATATTATTGGCTAGCTTACTTCTGTATTCCATGTTTACCTTCTTAATGACTTTTTAGTTGCCTTCTTTTGCTTTATAAAAGCTTTCCAATCCTCTAACTCCCCACTCATTTTTGCTCTATTATATGCCCTCTATCATAGGCCTTTATGTTGACTTTGACTTCACTTGTTAGCCACAGTTGTCTGGAAGATCACCAAGGGAGGGCCAGGTGATTTGTCTTTTGCTGCTAAATAGGAACTTGAACAAGCTGCTGGTCATCCAAATACAGTAAAAAGTCCGCTATACAGCTTGTACCTGACTTGACAACTGATTGTTAAACAAATGCACCAGCTATCCCAACCTTGACCCTGATGTTCCTTCACTGCTGTTCATTTGTCAACAGTAGTTACTGGAGTGTCTCAAAAGCAAGCTTGAATAGAAGGGGGTTATGTTAAAGAAGCAATGAGAAGTAGCCACATATGCAGCAGTATCAGTGCTGACGGAATTCAAACAATGCCTCCATTCCTTTACGGAAGTCTTTGATTAAAGTGAACACCATTGCAGAAGCTTTCATAAGCAATAGCACCCTTGATAAGAGGACAATGCTGATTGAAACAAGGAGCATTTTCTTGTTAGGACCATATTGCACTTCAATAAGATCCTTTATGCAAAGCCAAGAGCAAGAAAGTGCTTTAGCATCTCTAACATGCAGGTCTCTGGCATATGTGTGAATTCAATCTGTCCTTGAACACATTTCCAAAAATGATCAACCTGATTTGCACAGTTTTAACACTCTACAGTAACATTTCACGAACAAGATGTTAATTATGGTCTTTGGCATAGCAAATACACAATCAGACTGATTTAAAGCATCTGAACATCTGCTGCTCCCCCCAAAAAAGCAATCTTTCCTTAACCTTTGCATGAATTTGCCTTCTTTAAGCATAGAAAGTCAATGGCAAAAACTTGACCTACATGGCATGAGGGATCATTTGGTTCATTAGTTTAACCATATAACAATATAACAATTACAGCACGGAAACAGGCCATCTCGGCCCTTCTAGTCCATGCTGAATGCTTATTCTCACCTAGTCCCACTGACTAGTCTCACCTAGCCCATAACCCTCCATTCCTTTCCTGTCCATATACCTATCCAATTTTACTTTAAATGACAATACCGAACCTGCCTTTATCACTTCTACTGGAAGCTCGTTCCACACAGCTACCACTCTCTGAGTAAAGAAATTCTCCCTCGTGCTACGCTTAAACTTTTGCCCCCCAACTCTCAACTCATGCCCTCTTGTTTGAGTCTCCCCTTCTCTCAATTGATACGCCTGTGCCCCCCCAACTCTGATCCAAAGCAGCCCCCTCCTTTTTGAGAATCGCAAGATCGCTATTAATTCAGGTCAGGAGACCTAGGAAATGAGAGACAGACGTTTGGAATGTCCTGGCCCCTCAACGATACAAAGCCACGGGAAATGGCCATTGTCTCCTGGAGACAGAATTGTGTATTGAGTGCAGTGCTATTTATTTGAAGCTCTCAGGGAATGACCAAAAGTGGGCTGGTTGAGGGGTGGCATCCTTCCAGCCTGATTGACATCTGAGACCCTGTGAGTCAGGATAAAAGAGGGTCTGGGGAACAGCCCCTTTAGACGCACCAGAAGAAACGCTAGAAATCCCTTAATAGCGACAGCCAGTGGAAAGCCCATGTGCGTCCTTTTCCATTTGCCTCGGAATTGGTGGGCCTTACCACGGAAGAATGGCATTAGCTAAAACAAAGGAGAAGTCAGCCCCAACAACTCTTGAAGGATTGACATCATAAAAGGAATAGGCAAGTTTTAAACTCTCTCTCTTGACTCTAAACAAAGGCGGCAGCCTGCATAAACTTGAGTGACTTTTATATTTCCAACGGACAATACATTATCCCCTAGATAACGACAGAGCTATTTCTTAGTGATTATTATTATACCCGCGCTTTTAGACTTAGTATTGATGACGTATATTATCTGTATGTTTGCATTTATGTTATTTTTCTGTATTTTTATCAATAAATACTGTTAAAAATAGTACCATCAGACTTCAACGGACCTCTCTATCTTTGCTGGTAAGTGACCCAGTTACGGGGTACGTAACACAATGGAAAAAGCCTATCCACATCAACTCTATCTATCCCCCTCATAATTTTAAATACCTCTATCAAGTCCCCCCTCAACCTTCTATGCTTCAAAGAATAAAGACCTAACTTGTGCATCCTTTCCCTGTAACTTAGGTGCTGAAATCCAGTTAACATTCTAGTAAATCTTCTCTGTACTCTCTCTATTTTGTTGACATCTTTCCTATAATTCAGTGACCACAGCTGTACACATTACTCCAAATTCAGTTTTACCAATGCCTTGTACAATTTTAACATTACATCCCAACTCCTATACTCAATGCTCTGATTTCTAACGGCCAGCATACCAGAAGTTTTCTTCACCACCCTATCCACATGAGATTCCACCTTTAGGGAACTATGCACCATTATTCCTAGATCATTCTGTTCTACTGCATTTTTCAATGCCCTACCATTTACCATGTATGTCTTATTTGGATTATTCCTACCAAAATGTAGCACCTCACACTTATCAGCATTAAACTCCATCTGCCATTGTTTAGCCCACTCTTCCAACTGGCCTAAATCTCTCTGCAAGCTTTGAAAATCTACTTCATTATCCACAATGCCACCTACCTTAATATCATCTGCATATTTACTAATCCAATTTACCACCCCATCATCCAGATCATTAATGTATATGACAAAGTTTATTATTAACCTTTGGTTGCCACAGCTATCTTTCATTAATACACCTCATCTTGTACACATGTATTTTTAAAAATTAATTTACAAGGAATTATTCTGGGAAAGCTGCTTTTTATTTATGTGTCTAGCTTCCTTGGAGAGAGAGGTGGATTGCTGATTTCTTGATCTGTTGCAAACCATATGATTAAAAAGGTCTCAAAGCCTTGGTAGTTTGTAAATGCAGGAAGCTGAACTCAGTGAAGGAAAATGTACATATATATACTGATCAAAATGGTGCATTTGTGGTGATTATATTCCAAAATCTTAGCTAGCTAGAAGCTTGTTCAGAAGAAAACTAAATGTGATTTTTCTGGTGTTAAATGAGATTCTTAATAAAGTATGATGTTCCCACAAAGCCTGGCTATAATGAATAGCACAATTTCATTAACAGAAAGTTCCCACATTGAAATAATGGCACAGTTAAAAATATTCATCAGTAAGATGAATATCCTCAATATTATTCTCTAGAATGAGATAGAAGATATTAACCTGATCCAAATTATGCACTTTTTCTTTATTTTGAAAATGTATGGATTCTACACTTCATTAGCTTATCAATTCTTATATTTAAGACAAGCTCAGAGTTGTTATTGATGGGTTTTGTTTATTATGATAATTTTTCAAGTTTTGTGACAATACCACAGATAATACATGAAAGCCAAAAACACAGTTTGAAAGGCAAAGAGAAGTATGACATATAATCTATGTGATAAAAATTCCTCTTTGTTGTATTGTTTATTCAAATTTCATACTATTTATGTAAAAGACTGGCCAAATCATCAGGAGTATGTTGCAACAGTAAGCTTAACAAGGTTCTTTGTCAAACAGGAAGTAATGGGAGCTCACCCTTCACCTTGTTATAGGATTCAAATTATGCAAACATTTCTGAAAATGTGCTCTGAAACATACCTCTATCTTTACTAATGTTCAGGTTTTTTGTGTGTTTAGTTTTATTGTTGCATACAGAGATGATGCTATTCAGAACACTGACTTTGCTCAGCACTGGCAGGTATGCACCAGAAACACAAGTGCTCCAGGAGCTCACTGTCATGACTGGTCAGAGAACTGGGCATATTGGAAAAACAAGTGGGATCCTTCACTATTTCTGGTCACTACTCAGCCCATTTCTGTGAGGCAAAAGACTTGAAAATTAATTCTCAAATCTTATCCAAGCGTAGAATTTACCCACATTAGAGTGATGAGGCATTAGCTGTGCACATTGAAACAATCACATTTCATTCTATGTAAGATCAAAGGCTGTGTTCACCCTGACCAATATGGCCATCCGAGGAAAATATATTCTAATGTATTGTACCAGTGAATAACTTTGTCATATAATCATGTCAGAAAATTTAATCCTATTGAATTTGTAATCTGTACATAATCAACTCTTCAGAAAAGCAAATGCCTGCTCATTTATCAAGTCATTTTATTAAACCAGCAACGTATACAGTTTTCATTTTAAGAAGGAAGAAAATCAATAACAGATAGTAAACACATGAGACTCAGATGTGAGAAATCCAGAGCAACACACACAAAACGCTGGAGGAACTCAGCAGGTCAGGCAGCAACTCTGGAAGTGAATGAACTCGATGTTTTGGACCGAGACCCTTCTTTGAGACTGAGAAGGAAGGAGAAATATGCCAGAATAAAAAAAGTGTTGGGGGGGTGGAAGGAAGACTACTTAGGAGGTGACAGGTGAAGATAGGAAAGATAACAGGCTGGAGAAGAAGGAAACTGACAGGACAGGAAAGTGGACCATGGGAGAAAGAAGAATGGGGAACCAGTGGGAAGTGATAGGTAGGTGAGGAGAAGAGGTAAGAGGTCAGGGGGGGGGGGATAGAAGAAGAGGGAAGAGGAGGAGGGAAAAATTGTCAGAAGAAGAAATAGTTCAGGCCATCAGGTTGGAGGCTACATTGAGGGATTATGAGGTGTTGCTCTTCTGCCCTGAGAGTGGCCTCATCACGGCAAAAGAGGAGACCATCAACCAACATGTCGGAATGGAATAGGATACAGAATTTAAAATGGTTGCCCCCTGGGAAATTCTGATTTCTGGTAGATGGAGTAGAGGTGCTCAACAAAGCCCTCCCCCAATTTACATCGGGTCTCAGCAAAGTACAGAAAACCACACCAGGAGCACCAGATACCATTGATGACCCCAACAAATTCACAGGTGAAGTATTGCTTCACCTGGAAGATATGCTTGGGGCTGGGAATGGAAGTAAGTGCGGAGGTGAATGGGCAGGTGTAGCATTTCTGTCACTTGCAGGGATACGTGTCAGGGTGAGATTGGTGGGGAGGGAGGAATGGACAAGGGAACCATGGAGGGAGTAATCCCTGCAGAAAATGGGGAGTGGGGGAGGGGAGGTTTGTGAAATGTGTGTGGTGGTAGGATCCTGTTGAAAATGGCAGATGTTGCAGAGAAGTGTTGGATGTGAAGGCTCATAGATGAAGGCATGAGGCACTATATCTCTGTTAAGGCAGTGGAAAGATGGGGTGAGCACAGATATGCAGAAATGGAGGAGATGCAGATGAGGCAGTATCAATGGCTGAGGGAGGGAAACCACCATTCTTTGAAGAAGGGGGACACCTCTGATGTCCTGGAAAGGAAAGCCTCATCCTGGGAACAGCTGTGGCAGAGAAGGAACTGAGAAAAAGGAATTGCATCTTCACAGGAGACAGGGTGGGAAGGGGTATAATAAAGATAACCTACAGTAGGTTTATAAAAGATCAGTAGACAGTTTGTCTGTAGAAATGGAGACAGAGAGATCGAGAAAGGGAAGAGAGGTATCAGAAATGGACCAAGTGAATTTAAGGACAGTGTTGATGCAAAGTTGATGAAACCAATGCAGTCAATGATGTAGTGCAGGAAGAGTTGGGGGGGGGGGCAGTACCGGGGAAGGCTTGGAGCATGGACTGCTTTACATAGCCAATGAGAAGGCAGGCAATGCTGGGGCCCATGGCTACCCCTTGAGTGTGGAGAAAGTGGGAGGAGCCAAAGGAGAAATTGTTGAGGGTGAGGACCAGCTCTGGCAGATGGAGAATGGCAATGGTGGAGGGAACCGGTTGAGTCTTTTGTTGAGAAATAATCAGAGAGCTTTAAAGCCTTCTTGATGGGAGATAAAATTGTATAATGACTGGACATCCATGATGAAAATGAGGCATTCAGGGCTAGGGAATTGAAAGTTGTTGAGGAGATCAGGAGCATGTGAATTGCAGATGTAGCTAGGAAGGGACTGAACCAAGGGGGATAGAATAGAGTCAATACATGCTTATGTGAATCACAGACGGTATCCAAAAGAAATCAGCAAATATTAGAAAAAGAGGATTAGAGAGAATAGTAGGAGCAAAAAGTGATAAATGCTCAGAACCTGATAACCTGCTACTCCAAATTATAAAAAAAGATGTTTATGCACTGGTTTTCATCTTCCAAAGTTCCATAGATTCTAGAATGATTCCCAGAGATTGGAAGATAGTGAAAACATCTCCACTATTTAAGAAAGGAGGGAGGGAGAAAATGGGGAATTACCGACCAGTTATCCGAACATCATAAGTTAAGAGAATGCTGGCATCTAATGATATGAGGCACTTTGAAAATAGGTCAAGGATAGTGCAGAATCTATATGGATTTATGAATGAGAAATTATTCCAATTGCCATCCGAGAAAAAAACAACCAATGCCATTTTAAACTTCCTTGTTGAGACCACAAAAATTCTATTAAGTTCTTATGGCAGAACTCCTTAGAAACATACAGTTTTACCATGCATTTAACAAATACCTAGCGGCACGAAATTTTGAAGTTAATATTTCTCTGGTGAACATTATAGTTTTAGACCAAACAAATTTATTTTTAGTAAAAGCAATAAAGCTTATAAATATATTCGAGGAAATTAATCAATTTGATGTTTTGAATAAGGACACAATGATACTTCACGAAGCCAGCAATTTATGTTGTATTTTAAGAAGTGTATGAGAATTAATTCCATCCTCCTGCAACTCTTCAGAAATGTGACTCAGGCTCAGGTCTATAATGAGAACAGCATTAGAGAAGTTGCTTATGATTAATGAATACGCTGCTCCAAAAAGCACTTCAATTTCTTTTTCTCATTTTGAAAACTGAAAGCTATGCTTGAAAAATCATGCACTAGACTTTTCTTCTAATTTTGTACTTGATCCAGAGAGCCAATCAGTGGAGTAAGTTACTGGGACGTCCATCACCTTAAAGATGCACGTTTTATTTTTTGATGGCTTTGATTTTGTTTGCTGCTATTTGCCCAGGCCATAAGAGACTGTTGCTTGGTGGAGCAAGCTCCCTTCCTCCCATCCTGACCCACCTTCTAAAAACATTGACTAAATGATAATATTGCATCACTCTCTTTACTCCAGAGCTACATTTAAGGTGCATTTACTATTGGGACATGATCATGATTACTGGAATTCACTAAGGAAATATTAAAATTTGTTTTATCAATTGAAACATAATTTGTGTCCAATGAACATAAAATTATGATACTCCCAGTGCAATTAGCCTTTTGGAGCATACATGAGGTCAAGTCATATGAGAAGCAATCATCATTCGACACTCCAAGTCAACTAGCTCTTTGAAGCAGAGCATCAGACTGGGAACTCTCATTAGTCCCATATCACCTTTTATCCTGCAGGCTTGACTTCTACCTCATAATAACATGCCGAACTATCAATCTCCCCAATTCTCTGAAGTCCTGACTCTTTGGACCTGAGCGCCAATACCTTCTGCCACAAACCTCCAATCCCCTTCCACCTACTGACTTCCCCTAAATCTCCTGATATTCTGACACATTCCATCCACTGTTCTCCCTTGATCCCCTAGAGCCTTAAACTCCACAACACTAATCTCCCCCAAACCCTTTCGGCAAAATGCTGACATGCACCTCTTTTCCTCAGATACTTTATTTTCCATTTAGAGGTAATTTTGTTATTCATTCATGTAGACATCTTTACTTTTGCCTCAGCAGTACAGAGGCAATTCATTTTTAGAAGATCAGACTATATTTCTGTTTTCAGAGTGTCTCCCTTTGGTACCTTTAATTGCTGAGAAAGACATGAAAATGAGGTCCCTCAGCTATGTTTACTTCAGTGGATAGCTAATAAATATATAAAAGAACCGGAAATGCTGGAAACACTCAGCAGATCTGCCAGTATAGAAGGAACGGGAAAAATAATAAACTTTTCAGGTCCAAGACCCTTTGTCAGTTTTGACAAAGACCCTGAGGCCTGAAAGATGAACTTGGTTTCTCTTTCCATAGATGTTGGCTGATGTCACAGACAGATAAAGCAAGAAAACAGTCCCTTTGGCCCACCAGGTCTATGTTGAGCATCAATCACCCATTTACAGTAGTCCCACATTAATCCTATCTTTATTTGCTCCCATATTCACATCAACTCTCCCCAGATTCTACCACTCAATTGACTCTTTTGCCTACACACTAGGCGTAATTTACTGTGGCTAATTAAGTTAGTAATCAAGATGCCTTTGGGATTAGTGAAGAAACCGGTGGAAACTGGAGGAAACCCATGTAGTTACAGAGAGAACTTGTAAACTCCACATGAACAGAACCCAAAGCCAGGATTGAACCCTACTCTCCAGCATTATGAGGTGGCAGCTCAACTAACTGTGCCACTCTGCCATCCAGCTTTTTCTATTTTTATTTCAGATTTTCTGCATCTGCAGCTTTTTGATTTTCATTCACTGATTAAAATATAAAATGTTTAAAAGAATATGATTTTCTTGTTAATAGCACTTCTTTATTCACATCAACATTATCTATCTCTGTTTGATTGAATAGCTCCAGGCTTTAGTAATTCCTTTACAGCGATTTGGCACCCTGATGTTGATGTTCTTCTTGACAATCATCGTGTAAATGATCTTTGCTAATTGTGAAAAAAACAATCAGGTTAGAAATTCAATTGCTCCTTAACTGGAGCATTAAGACAATCTTAACCCATAGTCATTCATGCTGAAGAATTAGGATTGGCAAATGTTTTCAGGAGGCAACACTTGTTAGTAGACCAGTTTCACAAGGTCTCTGCTCTCCTGCTGACTGTGGTGGATGCAGCAGAAAAAACATAACAATAAACTCTGACAGTGTTCACTGTACAGTGCCCAGATCAATTCTGATCATCAACCAGAAACTCTCCTCAAATCCACTCAGAGATGGTTTGGGATGAAGTAATCAGCACCTGGAGTTGCTTTGCGGCAAACTGCAGAAGCTAAAACTGAAAGGGATAGGAGCCCTTTAAATAGGACAACTGTAAACCATTATAAAATTATGTAAAATATAATGAAAACTAGCCAGTGTTCAAAATAACATGATAACATTTTAACCGTGTTACATGAAGAATGACATCATAGTATACATATAGGCTGCCAAAAACATGTAACTAACACAAGGGGCAATACCTGAAGAAAGTGTATGATCAAATTTTCAGAATGATGTGAAGTGCCCCTAAAAATGCTAGGAAAACAGTTGATTAAGCTCCACTGTCATCAAGCTCTCTGCTGTAATCAAGCTCTATTTGCAGAATGCTGAAATAAACAGTGATGGAACTTTGAAGCAGTTGCAACTAATTCAGTAGTATTGCTGAGACTCATCAGATACCAGATAGTAGCTGGTACAGACTGTACACAGGTAATAAACAGGTTCAGCTTTTACAAATATCCAAAAGTCAATTGTGCCCGCATGTTGGAAAATACAGTCCTAATGGGAACCCACCTCTGCAGTAGTAATGAATGGCGTCTGAAGCACGAGACTAATCTGACTGAATAATCACAAAAAAGGGGGGGGGAGGGGGGAGAGGAGAGAGAAAGAGAGGGGGAGAGGGAGAGAGAGATGAGTTCATGTACATAGTTCAGACTTCTGAATTTAATACTTTTATGGGAGTTTCTTTGCATGTAGGGGTATCCATTAGTCAGAAATACCAACAGCCTTCTCATTTAATGAAGGGATGCCAGCAGGTGGTGCTGTTAACACACCATTCTTGGAAACAGCTAACCTACGAAAGCAAATCATCTGGCAGCGCAACTGATAGGAAGCGCCTCTGACCATGAGAACCATATACTCATTTCTTGATGATACCAGCAAGAGCAGGGCATTCTGAATAGGAACAGAAGGCTAGGTCAGATGAATGTGTGGCTGAAGGGCTGGTGCAGAGAAATGGGCTTTAGATTCCTGTACCACAGGAGCCATCCACAGATAGATGGGACCTGTTCAAGCAGAATGGGCTGTATTTTAGTCAGAATGGTACCAACATCCTTACAAGGAGGCTTTGTTGCTGATGTTCAGGAAGACTTAAACAGAGTTAATAGGGACTCGGAGCAGATGTTCAGATGGGGAGGCACAGCCATTTAGAAGAGATAAAGTTAATGAAGTCCTGTAGGCAGAGCAGGCAGGTAAATGCATGAGAAGAATACAAAACTAAGTTACATAATTCTAATGCAAATATGTCTAACTTGCAAAGTGGATGAACTCAAAGCTTTATTCAACATGTGAGCCTTCAGTATTATTACCACCACTGAGACATGATTAAAAGACGGACAGGACAGGTAGCTCAGCATCCTGTGGTACAGATTCACAGGGAAGACAGAGGGGAACATGAAGGATGAGATAGCATTGCACTGTTAGTCAACGAATGTGCATTGATGGAGAATATCCTAGAAGACCCCTCAAACAAGGCCAAGTGCTCAGAGATTAGGAACAGTAAAGATGCTGTCACTTTGCTGGGGGTGTATTACAAACCTCCTAACACACAGCAGCTGATAGAAGAACAGGAATATAGACAAATAATAGAGAGATGAAATAAAACAGGGCTAAAGTACTGAAGGATTCCAAATATTAACTGGGTTGCCGAAGAATAAAAGGCTCTAAATGAGGCACAAGTTCTGCGGTGTGTCCAGGAGAGCAGTTTGACGTTCTATGTAGATAGACCAACAAGGGTTATTGGACCCTAACTGGTATGTAGCCAGTCAAGTGGATGGAGTTTCAGTGGGGGAGATACGTGGAGATAGTTGACCATAAAATTGTATGTGGTTGTGGATAAGGATAAGGATGGACCAGAATAAAATTCTTAAATTGAGAGAAGCCAATTTCATTAAAACCAAACAGGACCTGGCAAAGATAGTTCAAAGTTCAAAGCTCAAAATAAATTTATTATCAAAGGACATATATATCACCATATTCAACCTTGAGTTTATTGTCTTGCAGGCATACTCAATAAATCCATACTGAAACAATAACCACAATAGAATCAATGAAAGACTGCCCCAATTTGGACGGTCAACTAGTGTGCAAAAGACAACAAACCATGTAAATATAAAAATTAAGAAATAATAACAATACATAATTAAACAAGAGCCTGATAGTTGAGGGGTAATGACTGTTGCTGAACCTGGTGGTGTGAGTTCTGAGGCTCCTGTACTTTCTTACTGATGGCAGTAGCGAGAAGAGAAAATGACCAGGGTTGTGATGGGGTTGGGGGGTAGTGCGGTCCCAGATGATTGATGCAGCTTTCCTGTGACTACACTCCATGCAGATGTGCTCAATGGTGGGGACGGCTTTACCTGTGATGGACTGGGCTGTATCCATTACTTTTTGTAGGATTTCCCATTCAAGGGCACTGGTGTTTCTATACAGTCAATATACTCTCCACTAAATCTTTGCCAAATCTTTGTAAACTGCTAAGGAAGTAGAGGTGCTACCATGCTTACTTTGTAATTGCACTTATGTGATGAGCCCAGGACAACACATGGAGGAAATTAAAGTTGCTGACCCTCTCCAACTCTGATCCTCCAATGAAGACTGGCTTATGGCCCTCTGGCTTCCTCCTCCCAAAATCAATAATCAGCTCCTTGCTCTGGCTGACGTTGAGTAAGGGGTTGTTCTTGTGGCACCACTCAATCTTCCTCCTATATGCTGACTCATCACCACCTTTGATTCAGCCCATGACAGTGGTGTCGTCACCAACCTTGAATATGCTATTTGAACTGTATTCTGGAATTTTGGAAGCATCTACTTGCTGGAAAGTCTGAATCTACATAGCTGGAAGTATTCATAGGGAAAAAGCAAGAGTACAGGACCAACATTGTCTTTTAAAGGTTATAAATACAGGAAACCTTGGTGTTGGGGAGATATCAAGGGCTGGTAAAAGAGAAATAGGAAGCAGATGGCAGTTATAAAGAATGAAGGATGACAGAGACCTGTCAAGAGTAAATAAGTTGTAGCGATTTTTGAAGGACTAACAAAATGCCTTTAAGGGTGAAGTGCAGCAAATGCTGTTTTTAAGGATTTCAGTAAGTCATTTGACAAAGTGTCACATGTGAGGCAGGTCCAAAAGGCTAGATTCCAGGGCTAGTTGAAAAAATGGGTCCAAAATTGGCTAAACGGTAGAAAGCAAAGGGTGATCTCAGTGGATTGTTTTTGTGATTGGATGTTAGTGACTAGCAGTGTTATCCAGGAACACTGGGGCCCCTGCTGCTTGCAAAATGAACCCCAGGGATCTGAAAGAGGTAGCTGAAGAGATTGTGGCGGCATTAGCAATGATCTGTTAAAGATTACTAGATTCTGGAATGGTTCTGAAGGACCGTAAAATTGAAAATGTCACACCAAGAGGGAGGGAGGCAGAAGAAAAGAAACTTAGGCCAGTTAGCCTGACTTCAGTGGTTGGAAAGATGTTGAAGTCTGTTTATTAAGGATGAAGTTTTGGGTTACTTGAAGGCTTGTGACAAAATAGGCCAAAGTCAGGATGGCTTTCCTATGGAGAAATCTTGCCTGACAAATCTGTTGGAAATATTTGAGGAAATAACAAGTAGGGTAGACAAGATAGAGTCAGTTGATATTCTTAACTTGGTTTTTCAGAAGGTGGTTGACAAGATGTCACACATGAGGCTGCTTAACAAGATAAGAGCCTATAGTATTACAGGAAAACTACCAGCATTGTTAGTAGATTTCCTGACTAGCAAGAAGCAAAGAGTCAGAATAAAGGGACCTTTTCTGGTTGGCTGCTGGTGACTGGTGGTGTTCCACAGGGGTCAATGTTGGGACCATTTCTTCTCACATTATATGTCAATGATTTAGAAGAAGGAATTGATGGCTTTGTGGCCAAGTTTGTGGATGATACAAAGGTGGGTTGAGAGGCAGGTAGTGTTGAGAAAGCAGGGGGTCTGCAGAAGGACTTAGACAGATTAGGAGAATAGATAAAGAAGTAGCAGATGGAATATAGTGTAGAGAAATGTATGATCATGCACTTTGGTAGAAGTAATAAAAGTACATGAAGTATTTTCACAATGGTGAGAAAATTCAAAAATCAGACGTGCAATAGGACTTGGGTGTCTTGTGCAGGATTCCCTAAAGGTTAAATTGCAGCTTGAGTCGGTATTAAGAACAGCAAATGCAATGTTAGCATTCATTTCGAGAGAACTAAAATACAAAAGCAAGGATATAATGCAGAGGAGAAGTTCTCTTCTCCTTCTTAAAATTAAAACAATTCAACTGCCTGCTTCTTTCTAATAGCATAAACAACTGTCTCCAAACACTTCATTACAAAAATACTCAATTACCTGTCAAAATCATTATTAATTTAATGATTTTACAGTGCAGCTCCCTGGCTTTGCTTGTGAAATATTTACCCTTTAAGAAGCAGAGTGTAAACACCCTACACATTAATATTACATTCAGTTTAGATTTCAGTGAACCTTCCTGAATGACGTCTCCCCACACACTGGAAATGAAGTGTGCATCGTGTAGATCTTCAAGGATGCTGTAAGTACCTCTGCAGCAACTATGGACTGAAAATATTTCTTTTAAGTTGCACAGGCTTTGTGAACAATTACAGACAAGTGTAGGGAGATCCACAAATGTCAAGCAGACTATTTGGTTTTATTATCTAAGTTTACAACCATGTAGAATCACTGTTACAACCTTCATGCCCAGAATTTTCTTAGACTATGAAGCTATCTCTTAGGATATTCAGGCAAAATCCCTGCTGATAAGGCATAGATGAAACAGCAAGAATAGACACAAGATCCTATTAATTTCAAGAAACTCCTCCTGTATGACAATAACAAGGCAGATCAGTCATAACAAAAAAAAACAACAACAAATTGCTACAGGACTTCAGTGTGTCAGGCAGCAGCTATAGAGGGAACTGGACAATCACTGTTTTGGGTCAAGTGGAGTCATGCACTTTGAAGAAATTTTCCTCCTTTCCAGTTCAGGTTCTGAATCTAAAATATCAACTGTACATGTCCCTCTACAACTGCTACCTCACTCACTGAGTTCCTACAGCACTTTGGTTATTTTTGCTCTAAACTGCAGCATCAGCAGAATCTTGAGACTCTAGATTATTCCCAGTTATATCATCAGAGTCATACAGCTTAAAACAGCCCTTTCAGCCCAAATCATCCACACCAATTAAGTTACCTACTTAAACTATTTGCCTCCATTTTCTAAATGGGAAGAAAATCCAAAAATCTGATATGCAAAGGGACTTGGGGGTCCTTGTGCAGAACACACTAAAGGTTAACTTGCAGGCTGAGTCGCTGGGGAGGAAGGCAAATGCAATTTTAGCATTCATTTCAAGAGGTCTAGAATACAAGAGCAGGGATGTGATGCTGAAGCTTTATAAGGCACTGGTGAGGCCTCACCTTGGAACAGTTCTGGGCTTCTCATCTTACAAAAAATGTGCTGGCATTGGACAGGGTCCAAAGGAGATTCACAAGGATGATTCCAGGAATGAAAGGAACAAGGAATATTTTATTTCCCTGGGTCTGTGCTCGCTGGAAGGATGAGGATTTAGAAGAATGAGGGGGGATCTCACTGAAACCTTTCAAATATTGAAAGGCCGAGACAGAGTAGATGTGGAAAGGATGTTTCCCATGGTGGGGGAGTCTAGGACAAGAGGGCACAACCTCAGGATAAAGGAGCGTCCATTCAAAACAGAGATGCAGAGAAATTTCTTTAGCCAGGGGGCCAGTGGATTTGTGGAATTTGTTGCCATGTGCAGCTGTGGAGGCCAGTTTGTTGGGTGTATTTAAGGCAGAGGTTGATAGGTCTTGATTAGACATGGCATCAAAGGTTACGGGGAGAAGGCTGTGAAATGGTGTTGAGGAGGAGAAAAAGAAAAGGATCAGCCATGATTAAATGGTGAAACAGACTTGATGGGCCAAATAGCTTAATTTTGCTCCTACTTATTATGGTCTTATATCTCTCTAAACCTTTCCTATCCATGTCCCTGTCCAAACATCATGCAAACATTTTAATTTTGCCTGCATTACCACTTGGTCTGGCAGCTTCTTTCACATACTCACCACACAAGGCATACGTAACTTGAAAAGTGTAACTCACAGAACAATGTTGACAGAATAACAGAACAGCTACAGCATGCCAGTTGGGTGTGTGTCATCTCTATGTAAAGTTAATCTAACTTGTTTCATTGCTGTGCTCTGACCCAAAGGCCTGTATGCTCTTTCCTTTCTGATACATACCCAGATCCATTTTGTATCTGCAATTGAATCTGCCTCTAGTATCATTAGTTCAGACCCGAACCAACACAATCCATGAAAGATACTACTCCTGACATTTCTGCACTTTTATTTACCATCTTCAATTTACATCACCTGGTTCTCTCCATCTGCACCCCCTGCCCTGCATAATTTCAAACATTTATATCAAATTCCTCTTTTCCAAAGAGACTAACCTCAGCTTCTTCAGCCTATTCACCTTCTCATATTGAAACATAGAAAATAGGTGCAGGAGTAGGCCATTTGGCCCTTCGAGCCTGCACTGCCATTCAGAATGATCATGGCTGATCATCCAACTCAGAACCCTGTACCTGCCTTCCTGCCTTCTCTCTATACCCCCGATCCCTTTAGCCACAAGGGCCATATCTAATTTCCTCTTAAATATAGCCAATGAGCTGGCCTCAACTGTTTCCTGTGGCAGAGAATTCCACAGATTCACCACTCTCTGTGTGAAGAAGTTTTTCTTCATCTCGGTCCTAAAAGGCTTCCTTAAACCATGACCCCTCGTTCTGGACTTCCCCAACACCCTAAACAATCTTCCTGCATCTAGCTTGCACCAATCCCTTTAGAATTTTATATGTTTCAATAAGATCCCCCCTCAATCTTCTAAATTCCAGCGAGTATAAGCCTAGTCGATCCAGTCTTTCTTCATATGAAAGACCTGCCATCCCAGGAATCAATCTGGTGAACCTTCTTTGTACTCCCTCTATGGCAAGAATGTCTTTCCTCAGATTAGGGGACCAAAACTGCACACAATACTCTAGGTGCTGACTCACCAAGGCCTTGTACAACTGCAGTAGAACCTCCCTGCTCCTGTAATCAAATCCTTTTGCTATGAATGCCAACATACCATTTGCCTTTTTCACCACCTGCTGTACCTGCATGCCCACTTTCAATGACTGGTGTACAATGACACCCAGGTCTTGTTGCATCTCCCCTTTTCCTAATCAGCCACCGTTCAGATAATAGTCTGTTTTCCTGTTCTTGCAACCAAAGTGGATAACCTCACATTTATCCACATTAAATTGCATCTGCCATGAATTTGCCCACTCACCTAACCTATCCAAATCACCCTGTATCCTCTCAGCATCCTCCTCGCAGCTAACACTGCTGCCCAGCTTCATGTCATCTGCAAACTTGGAGATGCTGCATTTAATTCCCTTGTCTAAATCATTAATATATATTGTAAACTGGGGTCCCAGCTCTGAGCCTTGCGGTACCCCAGCTAGTCACCGCTTGTCATTCTGAAAAGGTCCCGTTTACTCCCTCTCTTTGCTTCCTGTCTGCCAACCAATTCTCTATCCACATCAATACCATACCCTCAATACCGTGTGCTTTAAGTTTGTACACTAATCTCCTGTATGGGACCTTGTGAAAAGCCTTTCGAAAATCCAAATATACCACATCCACTGGCTGTCCCCTATCCACTCTAATAGTTACATCTTCAAAAAATTCTATAAGATTCGTCAGACATTATTTTCCTTTCACAAATCCCTGCTGACTTTGTCCGATGATTTCACCGCTTTCCAAATGTGCTGTTATCACATCTTTGATAACCGACTCTAGCATTTTCCCCACCACCGATGTCAGGCTAACCGGTCTATAATTCCCTGGTTTCTCTCTCCCTCCTTTTTTTAAAAAGTGGGGTTACATTAGCCACCCTCCAATCCTTAGGAACTAATCCAGATTTATCACTAATACATCCACTATTTCTTGGGCTACTTCCTTAAGCACTCTGGGATGCAGACCATCTGGCCCTGGGGATTTATCTGCCTTTAATCCCTTCAATTTACCTAACACCACTTCCCTACTAACATGTATTTCCCTCAATTCCTCCATCTCACTAGACCAGGGGTCGGCAACCCACGGCTCCGGAGCCGCATGTGGCTCTTTCAACTCTGTGCTGCGGCTCCCTGTGGCTTTGGAAAATAAGTGATAAGTATTTAATTAAAATGTATTTTATGTTAGTTTGTTAGTTTTTGAAATGTAATTCTAAATTTGAAGATTATGGTGATCTTGTACAATCTAAATAAAACGTTGAGGTGACCCATTTCCTGGCACATCCGTACCAGCTCACAATTTGCCAGCGTTCCAGCTAAGGGTGATAGCCTACGGGGGTTTGTGTGTACGTGTCTTTTGGAGCATCCGTGCCCACGGGGGGGCAGGTTGAGAGAGGCTTAAAAGCAAGGCTGTGTAGTTCGAATAAAGTTATCATTGACTGCAGTTTACCCACTCCGTGTCGTTATTTTAGCGCTGCGTGTAGCACACCGCTACAACGTGTTTTTATCGCTATTAATATACGTCACCACTGCCAATGCCTGACACCCGCCAGTGCGCGATTTCTTTTAATTTTTCGATCCAAGGTAGGCTAACGATGTAGTAACCTTCAACCCAACGTCTTTTTTTCAGAGTTCAAAATGTTTTTGTTGCATGCAGAAATGTAATTTCGTTTGCTCTGCAGGAGTTCATCAATTTCATAAATGCAACACATTATAGTTTGTTTATACATAGTATAAAGGCAAAAAAAAATGTTGTATGCAGTGTTATCTCATTTTAAATGTCAAACGGGTTTTGTGGCTCCCAGTGTTTTCTTTTCTGTGGGAAGCGGGTCCATATAGCTCTTTCAGTGGTAAAGGTTGCCGACCCCTGCACTAGACCCTCGGTCCCCTTCTATTTCCAGAAGATTATTTATGTCCTCCTTAGTGAAGACAGAACCAAAGTAGTTATTCAATTGGTCTGCCATGTCCTTGTTCCCCATGATCAGTTCACCTGTTTCTGACTGTAAGGGACCTACATTTGTCTTAACCAATCTTTTTCTTTTCACATAAAAGCTTTTACAGTCAGTTTTTATGTTCTCTGCCAGCTTTCTCTCATAATCTTTTTTCCCTTTCCTAATTAAGCCCTTTGTCCTCCTCTGCTGGACTCTGAATTTCTCCCAGTCCTCAGGTGTGCCGCTTTTTCTGGCTAATTTGTATGTTTCTTCTTTGGATTTGATATTATCCCTAATTTCCCTTGTCAGCCACGGGTGCACTACCTTCCCTGGTTTCTTCTTTTGCCAAACTGGGATGAACAATTGTTGTAGTTCATCCATGCGATCTTTACATGCTTGCCATTGCATATCCACCATCAACCCTTTAAGTATCATTTGCCAGTCTATCTTAGCTAATTCACGTCCCATTCCTTCAAAGTTACCCTTCTTTAAGTTCAGAACCTTTGTTTCTGAATTAACTATGTCACTCTCCATCTTAATGAAGAATTCCACCATATTATGGTCACTCTTACCCAAGGGGCCTCGCATGACAAGATTGCTAACTAACCCTTCCTCATTGTACAATACTCAATCTAGAATGGCCTGCTCTCTCGTTGGTTCCTTGACATGTTGGTTCAGAAAACCATCCCACATACATTCCAAGAAATCCTCTTCCTCAGCACCCTTACCAATTTGGTTCACCCAATCTATATGTAGATTAAAGTCACCCATTATTGCACGCATTTCTAATTTCCTGTTTAATACTATCCCCAACCTCACTAATACTGTTAGGTGGCCTGTACACAACTCCCACCAGCGTTTTCTGCCCCTTAGTGTTATGCAGCTCTACCCATATCGATTCCATATCCTCCAGGGTAATGTCCTTCCTTTCTATTGCATTAATCTCCTCTCTAACCAGCAATACTACCCCACCTCCTTTTCTTTCCTGTCTATCCCTCCTGAATATTGAATATCCCTGTATGTTGAGCTCCCATCCTTGGTCACCCCGGAGCCATGCCTCTGTGATCTCATCTATATCATATTCATTAATAACTATCTGCACATTCAATTCATCCACCTTGTTACGAATGCTCCTCGCATTGACACACAAAGCCTTCAGGCTTGTTTTTAAAACACTCTTAGCCCTTATACAATTATGTTGAAAAGTGGCCCTTTTTGATTTTTTGCCCTGGATTTGCCTGCCTGCCACTTTTACTTTTCACCTTACTACTTTTTGCTTCTACCCTCATTTTACACCCCTTTGTCTCTCTGCACTTGTTCCCATCCCCCTGCCACATTAGTTTAAATCCTCCTGAACAGCAGTAGCAAATGCTCCCCCTAGGACATTGGTTCCAGTCCAGCCCAGGTGAAGACCGTCCTGTTTGTATCGGTCCCAGTCCCCCAGAACTGGTTCCAATGCCCCAGAAATCTGAATTCCTCCCCCTTGCACCATTTTTCAAGCCACGTATTCGGCTGAAATATCCTGCTATTTCTACTTTGACTAGCACGTGGCACTGGTAGTAATCCAGAGATTATTACCTTTGTGGTCCTACTTTTTAGTTTATCTCCTAACTCCCTAAATTCACCTTGTAGGATCTCATCCCATTTTTTAACCTATATCATTGGTACCTATGTGCACCACGACCACTGGCTGTTCACCCTCCAACTCCAGAATGTCCTGCAGCCACTCAGAGACATCCTTGACCCTTGCACCAGGAAGGCAACATACCATCCTGGAGTCTCATTTGCGGCTGCAGAAATGCCTATCTATTCCCCTTACAATTGAATCCCCTATCACTATAGCTCTCCTACTCCTTTTCCTTCCCTCCTGTGCCACAGAGCCACCCATGGTGCCATGAATTCGGCTGCTGCTGCCTTCCCCTGATGAGACATCTCCCCCAACAGTATCCAAAACAGTATATCCGTTTAGGAGGGAGATGACCTCGGGGGACTCCTGCACTACCTGCCTACTGCTACACTGCCTAGTGGCCACCCATTCTCTTTCTGCCTGTGTAGCCTTTACCTGCGGTGTGGCCAACTCACTGAATGTGCTATTCACGACTTTCTCAGCATCGTGGATGCTCCAGTATGAATCCAATTGCAGCTCCAGCCATTCAATGTGGTCTGCCAGAAGCTGTAGCTGGACACACTTCCTGCACGCATAGTCATCAGGGACACTGGAAGTATCCCTGATCTCCCACATGCTGCAGGATGAACAAACCATGGGGCTGATCTCAGCTGTCATGACCTATTTAATACGTTGCCTCAACTTTTGAAACGTTCTCCTTTTAAAGGAACTTACCCGGCCTTACCTCACTTGGAGTGAAGCTTATCCTCAGCCTCTGCTCGCCAAAGTCTCTTGAGACAAAGCCTTCCTACTCTGTCCCCCTCTACTCCATCACCCACTCCGTCTAACTGCTCCCTTTAAATCCTCCTGCTGCCTCACGGTCTGACTTGCGCAGTTGTGCCCCAGTTAAACTGCCGAAGAAAAATTGAAGGAAATCCCTATGATAGATGTATAACAGCCGATTATACCATGCACTCAACTTGCTGAAATTAATGCCCTGAATAAAATGGCTGTTTTTCTGCCACTTATTGCACTGGAGGAACCTGTCACTCCTATAGAGAACTTTTTGAAAAGTAGCAGATGTGAAACATACAGAAATCATTATCTTCAAAGTGCTGCTACTTAATTATTTGGGATTATTCCACTAGCCTAGAGGTTTACTGCAAATGCAGTAGTAACTGTGCCTAAAGTTATGTGAAATGATACTCTTTTTGTATCAAGATGTAGCTGACATATCAGCCCAAGTGTCAGAATGCTTACCTCATATGGAATGGTAGTTATTCAGCAGAGTCAATGCCAGGCACAGATGGACTCAGGATTAGAGGGTACTAGTATACCTGATGACTCTTAGTGAGGGGAAGCATTCCTAGCTCCACAGACAGAGAAGAAACTATTTCTATCGCAACCATTATGTGACAGTTTCATTCTCTTTAAGGACTGCTCATCTGGCTGTTTTTGCCTTCAGAAAAGCAACTTTAGGTATGCATTGTACATGATAGAATAAGCAATGATCCAATGTAGTAGAAAAGCCAAAAAGAATGGGCAAAAGCCCTGAACTTACAGAGGAAATGGGACCTTCATGATGTGAGGCTGGGAACCTGGCTAACAAAAGAATATTCTTGCTCAGGCATGTTGCACTCATCAGATCCAGAACAAATACAGCTCCTTGCAAGCTACATTCATATTCCATCGCACATTTCAAATATGCATGCAGGTTACATTGGATGTTCCTTAAAGCAAAAACCATGTGTGCCACAAGAGAGGGGCCAGTGGGCCTAACCTCCAAGGAAGAGATGGGGCAGAACACTATTGTATCACTCATTGTTGAGGGAGAAGTCAGAAGTGCAATTAAGCCATCTCCCCTCAACCCACACTCATATGATTTACAGACACACATCTCCTGCCTAACAGTGCTTCAGATAATTTCATGAATTTGCCCACTAGTTCCCACTAAATATACCACAGGGAGTGGAGGCTGCTACGTGTCATGATAAGTAACTACTTAATGCCATGATAACTTACAATTATGGCCATAAAAATGCTTGAGCTGATAATTTATTTTTACAAATATGTAATCTTTGTCGTTTGGAGGCTCACTGCACATGCTCAACAGCAATATATGCACGAAAGAACTGCAGTCTCAAGTGAATGGATTTTAAAGAGTGCTCAAAAGTATAGCATTAGATGTAAAAATTTCTAGATATGCATGTGTACTCTGTGCATTGTTATCATATGTAGTCCAATTTTACAAGGGTCAATGTATTGGTTAACAATCTTCTCAAACATTCAATGTGTTGGATCACCCTAGATCTAGCCCATCATTTCAGATCACAGATTTTAATGCCCATCACACTAACCTACTCCAATACTAAGGTCTAAGCGAGCTATCGGCTTTTATCCTCTTAAGCTTCTAGGGCTGAGTCAGTATACCCGAGACCCTTCCACTGTAATGATAACATTTTTATAGTCTGCTGTTCTCAAAGGCTTTTGAACTGATCAATCAGAGATAATTGAGTACTCCAAAAGAAATTTGAACAATTTAAAATGAGTAAAAAAAAACAAATTTAAATCAAAACACTAGAAATTAAGTTGAACATAAAGTAGAACAGTATAACCACTTGCGTGCATTTAACTATTTACTCAGATCTGATCACTGGCTTGTTTGTGACTTTTGCATTTCTACACATAGACGTAGATGAACAGGGCGTGGTGAGGTAGACAGACCTAAAGAACTACCAGTTGCAGGTGGATACTATTCAGTCCAATATCTCCATAATTGGACCAGTGACCATTTAAAACATTCTGTTTCCATTTGCCCCAGTCTGATTGTCACATCATTATGAAAAATGTTACCAAAATAAATCCATTTTTTAGGGCATTCTTTATATGTTCTTTTTGAGCACCTTAATTAATCTGTGTTGTACCTTTCATTTACAATAATAACATCCTTCCTGTGGAATAACAATAAAAGTTAAAGAAAGGGAAATATGTAAAATACAGCTCTTGCAATGTACCAAAACACTTAAAAAAAACTAAAAACAAAATTCCTTTGAAGATTAGTAATCATTGCAAATTAAAAAATTAGCAATACGTTTCACAGATTACTGTGATAATAACCAAATCTTTTAGTGAAATATAATTGAGAGACAGTGAAAGAAGCATTTGCATCTTTTAAGAAAGAAGATATGTATGACATGATTAACTTCTGAAACAAATGAATGTACATTTCATCATTCTGTATTTTGTGTCTGTCTGGAATCTAGACACAATTTTCTTCCTTTGCACACAATTTCATTTAAATTAAACTCTCAATCTCCTGACTCAAAAGCACAAATTCAGTCAACAAAGTGCAGGCACACTCATAGTATAATTTTCTAACCTAATGTGTAAATTTTCATTTTCACCTTAAGCTTCATCACACTACTGCTCATATTCCCAAATTAAAAATTACTGATTTTTATTTTAGAACATAGAACACATACAGGCTCTTCAGCCCACAATGTTGTGCCGACCATGTAACCTACTCTCGAAACTGCCTAGAATTACCCTTCTACATAGTCCTCTATTTTACTAAGTTCCATTTACACGGGTGGTAGCGGGGACTGATGGTGATTTAGTGATGACCTTTCCAAACTTCAGAAGGTATGGACATTCAGTACTCAATTATACTGAAGACTTCAAATGACATTTTTTAGACACTTAAGGCTGATTTATACTTGTGCGTCACATCAGCGCCATAGGTAACGCGTACCCTACGCCGTACCTACTCCGTACCTTATGCTGTAGGGTGATGTGCACCTCTCCAGAAAAGTTACTCACATGTCGCAGCGACGCAGACCGCAACAACTGTGATTGGTCTGCTTGGTAGCATCACATTTCCAGATGCTTCTTCTCCGCCATGTCTGTAGGCTGTGCATACACTGATGCGAAGTAGATGAACCAAATCGTCAAATCTACCTACCGACATGCGAAAATGCTTGAAATGCATTTCCTCGTCCATGTCTCTCATGAAGAAACTCAACACAGTGGCATAAAAACCCCAACACCAACTAGTGTTTTGGTGCACCCCAACGCATGCTCGTTACAGCGTAGAGTGACACAGAAGTGAAAATCAGGGTTACGGTGGAGGCTGCAGCGTAGCCCGTACGCACAAGTATAAATCAGCCTTTAGTGGGATTAGTGGCATGGAGATATGTGGGAAATTGGAACTAAAGAAACAACAACAGTCATTAAGCTATTACATATAGCACAGGCACAAAGGGTCTTAGAGATACTTCTGCTTGTATTAGATTTGCTCTCGAGTTTCATTTTATTCCATTGTTTTTAAGTCAGAAAAACTTTAGAGCTACATTCCCTTCCAGATACACGATGATCAAATGGGTTGCTTTTCAGCCCTGACAATAATAACAGGCTTAGATTGATGGAATTTGTTATGTGGATTATGGAAGTATTCCCCAGGCAATATGTAGAGCATCTGAAGAGAGGGTAAAGTTCCACCTACTCTTGAAAAATAGAGTTGGACAAGTGACTGGTGTTAGTGGAGAAATCTTGGAACGAGTGATCGGAGTTCTATCAGTATTAGAACATCTGTGCATAATGATGGAACTGATCCACAACTTAAGGCTCTAAACTGGGACAAGGCAAGTGTTGACCAAGAAATTGTAATAACTGATTGAAGTAGCTCGCTTGTGGGCAAAGGGATGTCTGGTAAGTGGGATGCTTTTAAAATCGAGATAGTGAGATTCTTGTCTGATAATGTCTAATTAAATCAAATCAAATTTAATTATCATTCAAACCATGCATAGATACAGCTGAAGAAGACAGCGGTCCTCTGGGGCCAAGGTGCAAAACAGTCTAACTAGCAAGCAAACATTCAAAAATAGTGAGTAACATAATTCAAAATATTCAGCAAAGAAACACATTCACTCAAAAAACATATTTAGTCATAGATAATTTGCCCTTGCCCCACTTTAGAGCTTTAATTTGTGGACCAGTTCTGCATGTTCCTGTTAGAGTGAAGGACAAGGCTGATATTAGATACAGACAACTAGGAAATAAAGAATCCCTGGAGGAATATAGAGGATACGGAAGATGTTTAACAAGGAGATCAGGAGGCCAAAAAGGGGCATGAAATAGCTTTGGCAGAGAAGATTAAGAAGAATCTAAAGAGATTTTGTAAATATATTAAGAGAAAAGGAGCAATTAGGGCTCCTCAAAGACCAAAATGAACTTCTATATGTGGAGCCACAGGAGATAGGTGAGATCCTTGATGACCATTTCTGTTTTTACCATGAAAGAAAGATATGAAGACCTTGGAACTTGGGAAAGTTATTTGGGATATCTTGAGGATAGTGCATATTGTGGTAAAAAAAAGCTACTGGACATCTTAAAACACATGAGTGGGACTGATCAGGTATGTCCAAAAACAATATGGGAAGCTATACAAAAAATTGCAAGAGGCCTGGCTAAGATAATAAGTATTGTCACTAGTGACAGGTGAAGTTCTGCAATACTGGAGAGAGGCTAATATTCTGCCTTTATTTGTGAAGGGCTGTAAAGGAAAACACGGGAATTATAGACCAGTGAGCCTAATATTTGAGGAAGGTAAGATGAGGTAGGAAGGGACACTGAGGAATAAGATATACACTCATTTGGAAAGAAAGGGGATGATTAGGGATAGTCAGCATTGCTTTGTGCATGGGAAATCATGGCTTACAAATTAGATTTTTAAAGGCTGATGAGGGCAGAGTGTCTAAATGGACTTCATCGATTCTGTGGGGCAGGACTTCCACAATGAATGGGAAGGCACTGGAAAATGTTGGAGAACAGACAGACTTAAGAGTACAAGTACACAGCTCCTTGAAAGTGGAATCTCAGGCTGGTGAAGGCAGATTTTGGCATGCTGGCCTTCATCAGTCGGGGTATTGAGTATAGAAGTTTGGTTGTTATGTTGCACTTGTGCAAGACATTTGTGAGGCCACACTTGAAGTATTGTGTTTAGTTTTTGTAGGCCTCCTGTGGGAAAGGTGCCATTATGCTGAAAAGAGTGTAGAAAAGATTTACCAGGATGCTGCCAAGACTCCAGGGACTGGATTATAGGGAGAGGTCGGGCAAGCCAGTACTTTATTCCAAGGAGCGTAGAAGACTGAGGGGTGATTTTATAGAGGTGTATTAAATCATGAGGGGCATAGATTGGGTTAAAGCACACAATTTTTTTTTCCCCGAAGTTGGGGAATCAAGAACTAAAGAGTAATTGTTTAAGGTAAGAGGGGAAAGATTTAATAGGAACCTGAGGGCAACTTTTTTCCTACACAGAGGATAGTACCTATGTAAAATGAGCTGCCAAAAGAAGTATTTGAGGTAAATATTGTAACATTTAAAAACCATTCTGTTGAATGCATGGATAGAAAGGGATGTGGGCCAAACATAGACAAACAGGACTAGCTTGGTCTGCTTGGACAAGTTCAGCTGAAGGGTCTGTTCCTGTAGTGTAAGACTCAATGCCTGTACTCAAAGACTCAATTTGCCTACATATCCAGATAGAATTACCAGTTTCTAGAACTAGAGCTCAGTGATGATTGAGAAGGTACCCAATGTTCAATAAGACAATTTCCAAAACAGTCAGAATAGTTTGCTAGTTTCTCACAAATATTACAATATCACAATCTCACTTTAGTCTAATTCCTCAAAGATTTCCAGTCTCCTATTAAGCTATCTCTCTAAAACACAACGTCATTCTGAGATCCAATTATATATTTGAACAAAATATGCATTTCTGGTACTTTTCCCATATAAACTAATGAGAAAAATGCTGCACTCAAGAAAGTTAATTTTAGAAGCCTGCTTGAGAAATACATATACTAGTCTAACACTTAGTACTTACTTACTGAAGGCATCACCCATGCCGGGGAAACAGCCACTGAAATCTGCTCATCAGAATCCTCAAGTCAGCCTTTCAAGTTGTCTCCAGGTGTAGCCCATCTTCTTAGTCTATTCTTCCTCTTGGTGGGATGAGGTCCTTGTAGCATCAAGGATTCTGTGACCAGCCACATAGAGAAGTGTACTGAGGTTGTTACCTTCACAAAACACATCAGGGTGAGGGTAAATCAAAAGCCATGGCTTACTGCTGAGGCCCGTGCCAGGCTGAGGGATTGTGATGCTGCTTTTAGATTGGGAGATGTAACAGCTCTCAAGGAAGCAAGAACAGTGTTTCCCACTCCATCAGGAAGATGAAATGGGAGCATTCCCAGTGAATTTACAGTCACTTCTGCAATACCAGACACAAGGCACATGTGGCAGGGAATTCAGAGGATTACAGATTACAAGTCTACCCTGCGTCAGGATGCTTCACTCCCTGAGAGGCTGTATGTCTTCTACCATCTCCCTCTGTGAATACATGGCTCCTCCATAGAAGGAGTTAAGTGCACCAAGTTCCTGGGAGTTCACATCATAGATGACCTCACCTGGTCCCTTAATATCACCTCCCTGAACAAGAAGGCACAGCAGCACCTTCACTTCCTAAGAAGACTGAGGCAAGCAAGGATCCCACCCCAACCTTAACTGCTTTGTAGCAGCATCATTGAGAACATCCTGACAAGGTGCATCTCCATCTGGTATGGGAGCATTTGAACATCGGACCTGAAGTCCCTACAATGGTCTGTGAGAACAGCTGAGAGGATCGTAGGAGTCTTCCTACCATCCACCGGAGACATTTATCAGGAGCGCTGCACACTCCGGGCCCTTAGTATTATTAAGGATCACACCCACCCATCCAGCATCCTCTTTGACTTTCTATCATCAGGCAGGACCCTACGATGCATAAAAACAAGAATGGTCAGGATGAGAACAGTTTCTTCCCCCATGCCATTAAACTTCTGGAACTCCCAGCTGCATCATATTCAAAGTGTCACTGGTTAATCTGTTCTGTACTTTACAATACTTAATATTCATGCATTTTAGTTTGTTATTTATGTGTGATTCATCTGTAGACTTAATCCTTGCCTACTTAAGTTACTGTGTGTAATATATGTTATGTGCATTATGTGCTTTACACCCTGGTTCAAAGATAAGTTGTCAGGATTCTATATACGTTATATACATGAATGTAGTTAAATGACAATGAACTTCACTTGTCACTTGTTCTGTCGGTGTTTCTGTAGCTCTGGATTGCTAGTCCCATGCCAGCCCTCCTCCTTTTACAGCAAAGCTTGGGACCATCCATGGTAGGTTCTTCCACGTAGTGGAAATGGTTAAATTTACCGAAGAAACATTGGAATAGATTTTAAATATTGGCTCACTAATGAGTAGATTACACTATTGAGAGAAAGCCTGGTCCAACTTGAAAGCTAGGTCTCTTTACTGTGTGGATACCTCACTGGACACAAACTGCTCCACTGACACAATACTGTCTGTCCCAGAAGCTGAACTGGCCAGCAGCAAGGCAAGCCTGAGGGAAGCCACTTGCTGACCTGGAGTGTTCTGTTTAGCAATAATCCACATTTTTGGCTGCCTAATATAGGGAAAGTTCCATAGAATCTCTTCAACATTTCGAGAATAATGCTTTAATGCTTCTGTCTTTACAGTAACATCAACGAAAATTTATCTAACCATGTTTTCTGACTTCTGAAATCTCTTGAAGTTAGAAGGCAAACATGTTAGAACCCTATCACATGTTCCTTTGAACATAAGCATAGCTTTCACTCTCTCACATACACACACAAATGAAATAGGAATTCCCAAAGCCTCCCATTTTCCAAAACAATGACAATACAAATGCATGCCTAGAAAATATGATTTTCCAGCTGATGAACCCTTGGTCTGTTGAGCTTCTGACCTCAAATGCTATAATCAAATGTAAAGGAAATGGAGAGTTTCTCTCTGCAGGATCAGCAGTTATGAAATTTGTATTAAAATACAAAGTAGACTTATAACCAAAGTACATATATGTCACTACCCTGAGGTGTATTTTCTTGCAGGCATTTAAAATATAATGGGATTTTTGAAATTTTCTAATGCCCTGCCTTAAACTGTCATTTGAGTAAGATAAACAACATCCACCAATGTGTGGTGTTCCCTGACTTCCCTCGAATGGTCCAGTTTGAGTTCTTACATTATTTCCCTTTGTGGGCTCTCTGAAGCTGGTTTCCAGCATCCATATCTTCTGCAGTCCAAAGTGGATAATCCTGAGTGCCCCCCACTAAACTTCAACAGCCATTCTTCTGTCCACTCCTATAACCTATTAATGTTACTTTGCAATTTCCTGTTCTCAGTTTAGTAACATACTGTGAGTGTGGCATTTAATTTTGAGCTGTCGGTAAACCTGAATATTAAATGTGGATACACTAGTGTGTGCTTAGGAGCTGGAATGCCCCATCCACAGTGGGTTTAGAAAGGAGCACACTGAATTGCTCTTGTGCAGATGAGTCAAATGGGCCAACTAGGCTCGCACTTTGCTGCATTCTTTTTCTAAATCTATGGCTCTCTGGTTTAGTTGACAAGAAACATTTGATTGCTAAGCTAATCCCAAGGAACTCCTGGTGAGAAGGTAAAGGTATAAAATTAATGTATCAGTTGTATAATCTGCCAATGAATTTCAGAAGAACTGAATTTCTAAAGCGAAGTAGAATGTCCAGAACTGACTATGTAATCATTTAATGCTACTGACTTGGCAACAGAACAAGTCACATCACAATACAACTAAATTCACAAAATGCTCAGATAAGATACAGACCGCATATCAGAGCAGTAACTCTCTTTAGCAAATGCCTCTAAAAGTCCTGATTATGTTTTACTCTGCAGACTTATCTTCTCCTTACACATTATGACTTAATCTCCCTTCCAGCATATCTATTTTAGTTTCTCTATTGTTGGCTTCACAAATTCTGAAGGAGTACAAAATAGTCAAGTACTTCAGAACTGTAACTAACTTGGAAATACAGTAGATGTATTGTAAATATTAGAGGCCAGGAATTATAATCAAGAAATTGTTGACATTTCAGATTGAAACCTTGCATCAGGACTCTTTTTTACGTTTTGCAGCTTTCTTGTTTGTACTCTTGGTATTAACATCACATTTAATGTCCATTGTTTGTGTCATGATGACATATAACCATATAGCAATCACAGCACGGAAACAGGCCATCTCGGCCCTCCTAGTCCGTGCCGAACTCTTAATCTCACCTAGTCCCACCTACCCGCACTCAGCCCATAACCCTCCACTCCTTTCCTGTCCATATACCTATCCAATTTTACCTTAAATGACACAACCGAACTGGCCTTTACTACTTCTACAGGAAGCTCATTCCACACAGCTATCACTCTCTGAGTAAAGAAACACCCCCTCGTGTTTCCCTTAAACTTCTGCCCCCTAACTCTCAAATCATGTCCTCTCGTTTGAATCTCCCCTACTCTCAATGGAAACGGCCTATTCACGTCAACTCTATCTATCCCTCTCAAAATTTTAAATACCTCGATCAAATCCCCCCTCAACCTTCTACGCTCCAATGAATAGAGACCTAACTTGTTCAACCTTTCTCTGTAACTTAAGTGCTTGTAACTGTAAGATGTAAGATGTAACTTAACATCATGCTCTGAAATAAGCACAAGACAGATTTCTTATGATGTACTCAGATCTTTAAGTTTGTGTCATCTTTCGAGACTGGCATGACACCGTTGCAAGACGCAATCCAACTTTATGTCTTCTGACTCATCCCCAGAGAATATTTCAAAACACTGAAATTAATTTGGCCATTACAGGAGTAAATTATATAGTCTATTGACCAATAACTTTACAATAGCCCTCAACCTTATTACATTGATGAGATTCAGCAAAGGGGATGTGTTCTAGCTAATTTTGACAAACCCATTCATTAATAACACCAGAGATAAACAGAAACAGCTGAGAGATCAGCCTTGACTTTTTAAAGAGGACCTTTTAGAAATTACAGCTCCTTAGCAAAGGAGGTGTCAACACATCAACAGGAAGTCCAGCTCTGATAATGATGCAACAAAAGCAGAAGGAAAATCCTACACATTTATAACTTTAAATTAAAAGTGAGACAATTCCATTTAGCACCCATTATATGATGATGTAAAGAACTGCAGCAAAGAACACTCAAATCATTGCTCACAGTATATTAAAAAATGCTGGAAAATTTCAGCATCCATGACAATAGACAGAGAACATTTAAGGTTAATGACCTTCCTGCCTTTGCTGTGTAACCACTACTGCATGTTATACAAAATATTTTCTGAAATTCTGCAGAGTGTGCTTCTTTATTTTCTCCCCCTTCAGTGTTGAATCAACCAGGAAAAAGATTATATTGGATCTCGTTTCATTAAATTAGAAGGTTCCAATTAATGATCCTGTTGTCAAAAAGCCTTAGGGGATTTGTGATATAAATGTGATAGAATTTTTCAGTGTGTTTGAAAGTGATGTACATCAATGCAAAATGAGGGTTTTAAATCTGCATATATAAAAATACTAAATTATGGGAGATATGGCAGTGATTGATTGGGAGAGTATAGTGAAAGTTATTTAAAGAAATAATGCTCATTGGAACAAAAGGCAAAACCCAAAAGGTAAAGTGATTTATTGCTTGTTATCCAGAAAAATTAAGTACTTGATCAAAAAAAAAACAGCCCAATAAGGTTGCCAGAATTAAGAGTGGCCCTGAGGATTGGGAGCTCATTAACAGAGGGCCAAGAAATTAATAAAAGAAAGAGAGGCATAGAAAGGAAAACATTAGAGGGGGTAAATATGGATCCCTTACATACAGAATCAAAAGGACTTATAACAATGAAATCAAGGAAAACATATTAAACCTGCTGGATATACAATGCCTGAAAAGGAACTAAGCCCCCACAACTATTTCTACATTTAATTGCAACACACTCAAAATGCTGGAGGAACTCAGCAGGCCAGGCAGCATCTATGGGAAAGAGTAAATGGGCAACGCTTCTGGCCGAGATCCTTCATCAGTCAGTCCTGCCTGGCCTGCTGAGTTCCTTCAGCATTTTGTGCGCGTTGCTTGGATTTCTAGCATCTGTAGATTTTCTTGTGTTTGTGCTTCCACATTTTATTGTCCCACTTTCTAAGTGTAAAATATATTGAAGTAAGATTTTTGAACTAATCAACGAAACATTGTCAAATCAAAAGAAAAATTCCAAAACCTGCCAACAATTAATTAACAAGTAAAAACCAAACTGTGAGGCTGAACAAGTGTTCATCTCCTTCGTAGTTACTATGCTAACTTTTCTTGGGTGCAATACTGCATATTACCTTACCAGCTCACCCAGTTTGTTTCTGTGGAAAACTGGAGGATCACTTGTTTTCAGTGAATTCATAAGAATAAACATCCCCATTTTCGGTAACGTCTAGCATCTACCAGTCTACTATACTGGTAGATTTTCAACAGACCAATCCAAAATGAAGCCAAAATTATATTCAAGACAAATCAGGGAAATGATAATAGAAAACCACAAATCTGGGGAAGGGTACAAGACCATCTCAAAGGCACCGAACATATCTCAGAGCTCAGTGGGCAGTCCATCGTGAAAAAGTGGAAAAAATATGAATCCACACTCACACTGCCTAGGGAAGGCTGCCGTCTATACTTAGTCATTAGAGAAGAATAGCACTTGTAAGAGAGGCCACTGTGACACCAACAGTCACTCTCAGTGAGCTGCAGAAGTGAGCAGCTGCAACTGGAGATGAAGTTCATGGGTTCACAATGTCTAAGGCCTTGCACAAAAAGAGTATTTAAGGAAGTGTGGCAAAGAAGCAGCCCCAACTAAAAAAAAGCACATGTTTGCCCTTAAAGACTTTGTAAAGCATCACTTAGAAGATACTGTATAGATGTGGAAGAAGCTCTTGTGATCAGATGTGACTAAAGTCGAACTTTCTGGCCTCAACACGAAGTGGTATGAATGGCATAAATCTGATACTGTGCATCCACCAGGTAACACCATCCCTGCTACAAATTACAGTGGAAGTAACATCATGGTATGGGGAAGCTTTTCAGCAGCAGGGACTGGAAATCTGGTCTGGATTGATGGGAATATGAATGCTGCTAAATACAGAGAGATCTTGGATAAAAACCTTCTTGCTTCTGCCTGAAAGCATAAACTGGGGAGGAAGTCTGTCTTCTAGCAGGACAACGACCCAAAGCACACTGCCAGAACAACCTTTGAGTGGCTTCAAATGAAGAAAATTGATGTCCAAGAGTGGCCCAGTCAGATTCCTGACCTTAATCCAATTGAACATCTCTAGCAAGATCTTAAGCCTTCCAGTTGAAGGAGGCACTGCTGAGGGCAGGTGACAACTTACTGGTAGCTAACGAAACAAGAAATACAACTAAATGCTTTATTAATAACACTTCTTCTGTTAAAAAAATTATGATAAACAATCAGGGCAAACAATGAAGAGGGAAGGTGAAGCTGAGTTGAGGGTCGAAGCTTGCAGGTGAGAGGTGGCATCTGGGTGATGTTGAGGCATATTCAAGGCAAAGTCAGAGAGGTGGACAGGGAGATTCAGGGCCCATCCACCGAAACCAAGAGCAAAGTTTGATTGATCTATGTGCCAAACTGATTTGCACAGGTCGGGTATAGGGTAGCATGTTGCTGTGGGGTCCAGGCTCAGAGTGCATTGATGGGCAGGGCCCAGGGCCCTAGAGTCACTTCTGCTTGCTGCCTGGCAGTTTTTACACCACTCTTCAGGCTCTGCGATGTTTACTGGAGTTTGTGCTGAACTGAGGCTGAGGATCTGTGTCTGTTCCAACTGCTACGGACTTCTTGCCTGAGGACTCACTTTCATTCTAAATGCTACTTGTTTACTTTTATTGTTTGCATGATTTGTGTTCTTTTCTCTCTCTCTACACTTTAGGTCTTTTTTTGAGACTATCAGTCTTTTTTTTTAAGGAGTTCTTCCGGGTTTCTTGTTTTGTGGCTGCAAATCTCAAGGTTGTATAATATATACATACTTTGATAATAAATGTGCTCTGAACTTTGAAGACTGCCATTCACTGCCACTCCCTAAATAACCTGGCAAAACAAATCCAAAAAGACTACTGGCTGTAATAGCTGCGAGAACTGGTTCAAGTAAATACTGAGCAAAGAGGAATGAATACTTTCGTACTGCTGACATTTCAGTTTTTGAATTTTTAGTTTTTCATGCTTCAGAATTTCCCCTGTTTTTGAGGCTCTACTGTGAAAAAAGGAGGAAGTAATACACAATTATGTGGACAAAAGGTTGAGGTCAATACTTTTACAAAGCACTATATTAAATGCACAAGAGATTTTGAGGACCACACACAAAATGCTGGTGGAACGCAGCAGGTCAGGCAGCATCTATAGGGAGAAGCACTGACGACGGACTTTTCCCTCCCCCTCCTCTCTTCTTCCATTCCCAAATTTGGCCTCATCTCTTCTCACCCGCCTATCAGCTCCCCCTGGGTCCCCTCCTTCCCTTTCTCCTATGGTCCATTCTCCTCTCCTGTCAGATTACTTCCTCTCCAGACCTTTAGCTTTCCTACCACCTGGTTTCACCTGTCATCCTCCAGCTATCCTTGTTCCTCTCCCTCCACCTTTTTCTTCTGGAGTCTTTCCCTTTCCTTTCCAATCCTGCTGAAGGGTCTTGGCCCGAAACATCAACTGTTTATTCTCTTCCATAGATGCTGCCTGATCTCTGATTTCATCCAGCATTTTGTGTGCATTGCTTTGGATTTCCAACATCTGCAGAATTTCTCGTGTTTATAAACAGTCAATGTTTCAGGCTGAAACCTTTCCTCAGGACTGGAAAGGAAGGGGGAAGAAGCCAGAATAAGAAGGTGGGGGTGAGGGGGAGGGGTACAAGCTGGCAGTCTCAACTTGACTCCCTTGTCCACTCATCCCTCCCTATGGATCTTCTTCTTGGCACTTATCCCTGCATATGGGACACATGCTGCTCCTATCCCAAGACCTCCTCCTTCACCAACATTCAGGGCTCCAAAAAGTCCTTCAAGGTGAGGCAACACTTTACCTGCAAGTCTGTCGGGGTCAGCTACTGTATCTGGCGCTTCCAGCACAGCCTCCTCTACACCAGTGAGACCCAATGCAGACTGGGGGAACAGCTCCATCGAGCACCTTTGCTCCATCCACCATGAAAGGTGGGATTTCCTGGTGGCCAACCATTTCAATTCAACTTCCCTTTTCCATTTCAAGATAATGGTCACTGCCTCCTTTACTGTCACAATGAAGCCACTCTCAGATTGGAGCAGCAACACCTCATATTCCATCTGGAAGCCTCTAACCTGATGGCATGAACATCAATTTCTCCCCCTCCACTTTCTCTCTTTTTTCATTCCCTATTATGCTCCCCTCTTACCCTCTCCTCAGCTGCCCAACACCTCCCTCTGGTGCCCCTCCTGTTGTTGAGAAATGGTGGAATCTAAAATGAATAATATAATATTTGTAAAATAGTGGAAGACTGGCTGATGGTCATGTTGAAAGGAACCTAGTTGTGCTTGTACTCAAATCACTTAAAATGAACAGAAACTTTCTCTGATTAGTATGACAAAAGGTACGTAGGCTTTTATTATAAGAGGGTTTGATAGTAGAGTAAGGTTGCCTTATTGCAATTGTATCAACATTGGAGAGACCAAATCTAAAATGTACAGCTCCAAAGGAAGGACAAACTTACCATAGAGGAAGGCTTATTAGACTGGCTCCAGAGATGGGAAGTTTGCCATATGAGTATAGGTTAACCATATATAACCATATAACTATTACAGCACGGAAACAGGCCATCTTCGCCCTTCTAGTCCGTGCTGAACGCTTACTCTCACCTAGTCCCAGTGGCCCGCACTCAGCCCATAACCCTCCATTCCTTTCCTGTCCATATACCGATCCAATTTTATTTTAAATGACAATACTGAACCTGCCTCTACCACTTCTACTGGAAGCTCGTTCCACATAGCTACCACTCTCTGAGTAAAGAAATTCCCCCTCGTGTTACCCTTAAACTTTTGCCCCCTAACTCTCAACTCATGTCCTCTTGTTTGAATCTCCCCTACTCTCAATGGAAAAAGCCTATCCACGTCAACTCTATCTATCCCCCTCATAATTTTAAATACCTCTATCTAGTCCCCCCTCAACCTTCTATGCTCCAAAGAATAAAGACCTAACTTGTTCAACCTTTCCCTGTAACTTAGGTGCTAAATAGACTGGAAATCAATTTGAGTTTAAAAAATGAGAATAAATCTGATTGGAACTACAAATATAGGGCTTGCCGGTCTAGGCAGCGAGAAATTTGAATCCATGATAAAACTCATCAATCATATATTTCATTCATCGCTTTGATTCCAAACGAGGTCAATACATTTTAAGGGAATCAAGGGATATCAGCACAGTGTGATAGAGCGACACTGAAATAGATCGGCCACAATCTTGATCAATGATGGACTAGGCTTGAAAGCAGGTATCCTTTTCATACTCTTTCCTACCTTCTACTTAGGGTTTTAGAGAGACTTTGTTAATGTGCTAAAATATCCTTAACTTTAGGAAACTATATTCTTTATAAAATTCAGATTAAGTTCAATAACCATTGATGGGTTACCAACCAGATTTTTTTAAATCAATGCTAACACGATTCATCCCACTTGTAGGCAAATCTCATTCACATGGCCATGCTCACTATAAAAAGCAGGGACTGTCTGATGCTTTACTCCTTCATCTGAATCATTAATTGCATGTCTCATTCCATTTACCCTGTCCTTTCCAAGACACATCTAGTTTACAACCTATGTCACAAAATTACCTCTAATTCTCAGTAATTTTGCTTTGCTGATAAATTGACTAGACTTTGTGGGATTCTGCCCTTAGTTTCTCATATAAAAATTCATGAAGTCCTGTGGTAGTTACGCTTATTCCCTAGACCCAGTGCTAGGTGATACATTTGAAGAGCCTGGACTAGGTCAATTCTCCATTCTAACATATATCTTAATCCTTCGTAACTATTCTCCTCAGAGGATCATAGGTGCAAGGGGTTAAGGTAAGTGACTGTGATTTTTGACTTTGTAACTGATTTAATCTATTTATAAACAGATTAACTTCACAAACACTTTTGAACCTTCCTGAATGTCAGAGACATTCGAATGTTTTTGACAGCTTAACTATCACTTAAGGCAGGGGGTGTTTTACTTAGCTACCCATCAAAGGTATTTTCAGCAGTTTCATGCTTAAGCTTATCCACCCGCTCATTTCCTGAGGTTAACACAGAAAAGGGAAATAAATTACATGTACACCTCAGAAATGGCATCATAGAATGGAACTGAAAAAGGTCTAGGGTCTTAGTTGAATCTACATGGAACACCTTCAATAAATGTAAAGCAGAATACAATAAAATCACAGGATATTAAATTATAATTAACTAAAGAAGTGAATATCTATAGAGGTGGTGTTAAATCACCCTCCTCCCATCGGTTTTAATATTTTATCAATCCTTGGTGGCAAATAATATTTACACAAATGAGTCAATACAAAGAAAAGTAACAAAACTTGCCTGCAGTATCAGAGTTAAATGAAAAGGCAGGAAAGAAATTGCTGTGATCAGTCTGAGAAGGAGGGGGATAAAGGTGATCTTCCAGAAATACATGAGACTGTTAAGATCTTGAAAAAAATAGTGCAGAGGTTGAACATGGGAGAATAGGTTTAACCATTTGAAGACAGATATTGGGAGATCTTTCCTAGATAACGTTTAACCAACAGATGAAAGAAATACCCATATAGAATAATAGAAGCAAAACAATTGGATACTTGGAATATCATGGCAGAATATAGTATTAATGGTAAGACTCTTGGAGGATAAGAAGGATCTTGGGCAGCTGCTCAAGTTGACTCTGTGGTTAAGAAGGCGTACGGTGCATTGGCCTTCATTAATCATGGAACTGAATTTAGGAGCGGAGAGGTAATGTTGCAGCTATATAGGACCCTGGTCAGACCCCACTTGGAGAACTGTGCTCAGTTCTGGTCACCTCACTACAGGAAGGATGTGGAAGCCATAGAAAGGGTGCAGAGGAGATTTACAAGGATGTTACCTGGATTGGGGAGCATGCTTTATGAAAACAGGTTGAGTGAACTCGGCCTATTCTCCTTGGAGCAAAGGAGAGTGAGAGGTGACCTAATAGAGGTGTATAAGGTGATGAGAGGCATTGATTGTGTAGATGGTCAGAGGCTTTTTCCCAGGGCTGAAATGGTTGCCATAAGAGGACACAGGTTTAAGCTGCTGGGGAGTAAGTACAGAGGATACGTCAGGGGTAAGTTTTTTACTCAGAAGGTGGTGAGTGCGTGGATATGATAGGGTCTTTTAAGAGACTTTTGGATAGGTACATGGAGCTTAGAAAAATAGAGGGCTATGGGTAAGCCTAGTGATTTCTAAAATAGGGACATGTTCGGCACAGCTTTGTGGGCCAAAGGGCCTGTATTGTGCTGTAGGTTTTCTACGTTTCTATGAAAGTTGTGGTGGGATCAATTTGGTTAAATGATTAAATTGGTTATGTTTCTTTCATTGTTAAAGATCCAAAGTACTCATTTTATAATTGTACTGTCCATTCATCGCTCCTAACAGAATTTTCTCTATTTGCAGCTAGCTTGATTTTCATTATACAAATCCTTTGAGTGCTCATAAATTGTTCCCCTTTAGACTACTTGTCATTCTTCCTTATTGTTGCCTATTAGCCTTTCTCATTGCTTTATTTCCTTGATTCCATTTTGTACTTTCAGTAAGTTGTATCAAATGCCATTTTAGACAAAAACTCCCTCCCCACACCCCTTCACCCCACAAGTTTCAGTCCTCCAATTAAAACGAACTATGTTGACAAAAGTTCCATCAAATTGTTCGAGAGCACACATATCTTATTAATATCACATATCTCACATATCACATATCTATGTGTTCTTGATATACCTACAACTTTTTAGATAGACATTCATATTTTTAACCCAGTGAGAAGTTAGAATATGAAAACTGCTACTAAAGAGAGTATTTGAGATAAAGTGTATACATTTATTAAGGATGGCTGGAGAAATATAAGGGAGAAAAATAGAAAAAAATGCTAATGTGGTTAGGTATAGTAGGCCAGGAAGAAGCTAAAGTGGATGAATGTGCTATTTCCATGTTGAAAATTCTGTGCAATATATATATTTCATGATCTGCTTGTCTGTTGCCAAAATTAGGCTGATAGGTCTTTAGTTGGTTTGTTTAATCATTTCTCATTTCTTGAGCCTTCTCCAGTTTCATTCGTTTTTCTATGAAAGTACAAATAAATCCTGGAACCAACCTCACTGTGGGAGTACCTTCACCAGAAGGTTTGCTGTGATTCAAGAAGACAGCTTCCCACCATTTTGCTGACAGAAGTAAATGCAGTTCTTACCAGTGACACCCACGTGCCAGAACATTAATAAAAATATTGGTGGTTCTGGTCAAATATCCATAATTTTTAGCTACTGTTTGCATCCAATAAAACAGTTGAGAAATATTTTTTAATTCATATTAGCAACTAGATGATGTTTCAACAAACCTAATTTACAAGCCAGTCCAATTATGATCTTCCAATGAAATACAGATACACATATAGATTCTTGATTAGTATGGGCATGATGAGATACGGGGAGAAGGCAGCAGAGTGGAGCTGAGAGGGAAATAGCAGAGCAGACTCAATGGGCCAAAAGGCCTAATTCTGATCAAATATCTTAAAGTCTTATGGTCTTATACATGGCTTTAAGCATGAAACTTAGTTCATTTGACAAATTAAAAAAACAATTTAACCATAAAATAACACATTTAAGAGTCTTCATCGCCTGATATTGTAATGTAACTGCTAATTATATGTGTTTTGTACGATTACATAGCTGAAACAGAATTTGTATTCTACCACATTTTTAATTGCAATCCTGAAAAGGTTTAAGATTCATAGCCAATAATTTCCTCAGATCTGCACTCACTGCACTGAACAGGCAGAATTGGAGGAACTCCAAAGAAAGTCACAGTCAATACAGCGACGACTTTAGTAAACAAACATTTTATATTTCTGTTTAATATTGGTACCATTTTAAAAGATTTTGAAATTAATATTCACAAGGTTTGATGCTAAAATTATGACCTAGAACTTTTCCTTCAGGTGTTAATAATAAATTACGCCCAAAGAAGACATTCAATTAGAAACTAAAGATAAGATCAGACTATAATCACCAATACGTTTGCTGGGACTTCAAATGGAAACATGAACAACAATTCTCAAGCCAACAGCCAATAATTCCTGATTAAAGCAGTTTCTTTACTAGTAGGAAAAATCATCAAGCATTTTTTGAAATATTATATACAAGTAACTTAAAAATATAGTGATTCCATAATAATATGGAGTCTTGAGATAGATTTTTCAGATCTATACATTTTGCAGGTGATATCTATACTCAGTGACCACCTAATTTGGTACGCCAGCTTGTTAATGCAAATATCTAATCAGCCAATCATGTGGCAGTGGCTCAATGTATAAAAACATGCAGACACGGTTAAGTACAGTCCTTGTTCAAATCACATATCAGAATGGGTTAGAAATGTGATTTAAATGACTTTGACCGTGGATTGATTGTTAGTGCCAGATGGGGTGGGTTTGAGTATCTCAGAAACTGCTGATCTCCGAAGATTTTCAAGCACGACAGTTTACAGAGAATGGTGCAAAAAAAATCCAGTGAGCAGCAGTTTTATGGGTGAAATTGCCTTGTTAATGAGAGAGAATGGTTCAAGCAGACAGGAAGGCGACAGTAACTCAAAAAAAACACATAATATAACTGTGGCACGCAGAAGACATTCTCTAAACACACAACACACCAGACCTCGAAATGGATGGGCTACAGCAGCAGAACCATATATATATATATATATATATATATATATATACACTCAAATGGCCACTTTATTAGGTACCTCCTGTAGATTTGCTCAATAACTAGTTCATTTCAAAGTCAGAGGGTGCTGCACACAGAAACACACCATCTGACCTGTCAAAACATCCTGAGCTTTTTTTTCCATCTTTAAGTATCCCATTTACCCTTCTATCTCTTGCCTATTTAAATTTCTTTTTTTAAATCTCTTTATTAATTTTTAAACAAACATAAACGAAACATGAATACAAAGTGTTTGAGAGTACATAATTGATAGTTTAAGTAAACATTCAAATATATAATAAATATATATAGCCTCCCAAACTCATAGTATTTATGAACAAAAGAAACAAAAAGAAAAAAAAAACACAAAAAAAGAGAAGAAAAAAAAACACTAACCAACATGGGCCGTTGCATAATGTTAAATACATACAGTAGTGCCAATAACCGAACCTCCATCCAAATAATTAAGGATAATAAAAGTAAGGTTTAGGAAAAGACAATTTAATTCATATGAAAATGTTGAATAAATGGTCTCCAAGTTTCTTCAAATTTAACTTAAGGATCAAAAACAACGCTTCTAATTTTTTCTAAGCTCAAACAAGAGATAGTTTGAGAAATCCACTGAAATATAGTTGGAGGATTAATTTCTTTCCAACTCAATAAAATAGGTCTTCTAGCCATTAATATAACAAATGCAATCATTCGTCGAGATGAAGAGGATAAACGACTATTATCCACCATTGGTAAACCAAAAATTGCAGAAAAAGGATGCGGTTGGAAATTGATATTCAGAACTCTTGAAATAATACTGAAAATATCTTTCCAGTAATTTTGTAAACAAGGGCAAGACCAAAACATATGGGTCAATGAGGCAACATCAGAATGACATCTGTCACAGGTTGGATTAACATGAGAATAAAATTGAGCAAGTTTATCCTTAGACATATGAGCTCTATGTACAACCTTAAATTGTATTAGAGTGTGTTCAGCACAAATAGAGGTCGAATTAACTAATAGTAACATTTTCTCCCATTGCTCAGTGGATATAAGACAATGAAGTTCTTCTTCCCATTCCTTCTTAATTTTTTCTGATACATCTGGCTGTATTTTCATGATCATATTATAAATGACAGCTACTAAACCCTTTTGATAAGGATTCAGAGCTAAAATTCTTTCCGTAATGTCCAATGGACATAGTTTCGGAAAAGACTGTAACTCATTATACAAAAAATTTCTAATTTGCAAATATCTAAAAAAATGGGTTTTAGGTAAATTATATTTATTAGATAGCTGTTCAAAGGACATAACACTATCATCCAAAAACAAATCATGAAAACATGTTATACCTTTTGTTTTCCATAAAAGTTTGATCCATAAAAGAGGGCCGAAAGAAATAGTTAGATATTATAGGGCATGATAAAATAAACTTACTCAAACGAAAAAATTTATGAAATTGAAACCAAATTCGCAATGTGTATTTGACTATAGGATTAGTTATTTGTTTATTCAATTTAGATAAAGAAAAAGGAAGTGAAAATCCTAAGATTGAAAACAATGAAAAGTCTTGTACAGATTTACATTCCAAATTTACCCATTGTGGGCAAGCAGCTGTAATCAATTCTTGTGTCCAAAATATTAAATATCGTATATTAACTGCCCAATAGTAAAATCTCAAGTTTGGCAAAGCCAAACCACCCTCCTTCTTAGGCTTCTGTAAATATTTTTTGCCTAGTCTAGGATTTTTATTCTGCCACAGATAAGAAGATATTTTGGAGTCAATGATATCAAAAAAAGATTTAGGAATAAAAATTGGTAATGCTTGAAATAAATATAAGAATTTGGGTAATACCATCATCTTAATAGCATTAATTCTACCAACCAATGACAAAGATAGTGGAGACCACCTGATAGCAAGTTGCTTAATCTGGTCAATTAAGGGTAAACAGTTAGCTTTAAATAAATCTTTATGTTTTTTAGTAATTTTAATACCTAAATAAGTAAAATAATCTGTAACAACCTTAAATGGTAAATGTTTATAAATTGGAACTTGCATATTTAATGGAAATAATTCGCTCTCATTAAAATTCAATTTATAACCAGAAAAGTTACTAAACTGAGCAAGCAAGGATGAAATAGCAGGAATAGATCTTTCAGGGTCAGATATGTATAGTAACAAATCATCAGCATATAATGATAACTTATACGTCCCCTCCCCACGAGGTAAATTTCTATCTAAATGGCTCATAAAGGTGCTATTTGTATCAGACTCTATTATCTCCTCAGGCAGCGAGTTCTAGACGTCAACCAAGCTCTGTTAAAAAAATACCCTAAGAGTTCTTTAAATTTCCTGTCTCTCCCCTTAAACTCTTCTTTTTGATACCTCTAGCTATGAGACTGCTTACTCAATCTATCCCTCTTATTCTGGCACATTCAAATTGCCATACTAGACCATGACTAGTCACATCATCGTCTGATATGGAAATTCAAATACTCAGGAATATAAGAAGCAGTGAGAGGAATGTACAAATACATCACAAATACACCACTCCCAACAACTGGTCATACTTACAGGAGACACTGATTCAAGAAGGCAACATCTATCGTCAAAGATCCCCACTATCAAAGCCATATTATATTTTCACAGCTACCATCAAGTAGGAGGTACAGAAGCCTGAAGTCCCACTGCACAGATTCAAGAAAAGCTAATTTCCTTAAACCACTCAGTTCTTGAATAAACTGACAAAACTCCGATCACTGTAGTTTAGAAGCACAATGAACACTTTACACTAAAATTGATTCTGATTTTTGTGATTGTAATTCTGTTTTCTTTTAAGTATTGTGTACGATTAATGTTTTTCTTGTGAATAATCCTCATTTGATTCTATTGCCTGTGTTACCGTGGCAAGTAAGATTTCTCTTGCATCTGTGTTTACGTGTACTTGTGCATATGCTCGACTTTGAGCATGACTCATAACATTCTATACTTTTATCAGGACTCCTTCAATCCCAAAGGAATAAGCTCATCCTATCCAATCTCTCCCCATAACTGAAGTCCTCTGATCCAGGCACCATCCTATGAATCTCTACATTCCCTCCAGTGTAATCACACCCTCCCTATGGTACATAACCATATAACAATCACAGCACAGAAACAGGCCATCTTGGCCCTCCTAGTGATGAGAATTGCATAAAATACTTCAAATGCAGTGTTTTGTTATGTTAATTTTGTATCCCAACTCTTCTATCCCTTTTATACTTTCTGTGATTTTTTTACACCAAGTTTTCTCTCATCTTTTTAATCATGTACTCAATAGAAAGAAAGTGGCTTGCACCAAAACATTCCAAATCCTTTTTAAGAAGACAGAACATGTTGTTTTGTTCTGAGATATGCTTCTGCTGTGTATATCTTTGTGAATCCAAACCACCTCCTGAAACAAGCTACTCAGAGTTGCAGCTGGCAGAGCAAACCAAGGACTTGGAGATGTAAACAGTAATGTCATTCAGTGAAGTACAAGAATGAATGATTATGTCTGCAATGATACCAGAAACAAATGTATGTTTGACAAAAGGGACATCATTAAGAGCAAAAGGCACCCAGCTATACAAAGCAGCATATCAGGTGGTGCATGGTTTACTATTTCCATCTAGGTTTACTTCAGAGTAATAGGTCATTCCAGCTTAAAAATAAGTAAGCTCCTCAAACAAGCTCTATTTTACCGATGAGTATTACATCATGACACACAGGTCAAGACAAAGTGTCTGTGTGTGTTATTGAAGTAGGTGGGGGTATGTGGTATGTTCTTCAACATATAATTAGTTTCGATTTCAAAATGGGGCCTTGCTTCATAGTAACCTTTAAAATGTAACTGCTTTATGATGTTTTTTGCTAGAAGCAAGTCTAAATAAATTAATTAATTGCAGTAAAATAAATGCAATGCATTTTTTTCTGCAGGCTGACTTATATTGGCTAGCCTCGCACAAATGCACTTCTTGAAAATCATTAGCAATTAACAGACTTGCAATGAATTATTAATAACTGCAGATCTACGAGGAAGATCAGTAACCATCATAGAGCCCTATGAAACAACATGCTGCAAAAATACTGATTATATTTATTATTAAGGTAAGTTATTATGTTCTCAATGCTTAATTTCAATTTTGAAAAGATGTGGCATTAATAAATTGTCCATAAACAACCATTAATTTAAATGTCAATAATAAATTAATTGTTGCACAGAAAACAAGACATTCTTACTCTACTGAAACCACCTTGTTTGCTGGTTCCCCCTCTCTCAGTATTTTCTTTGATCTTTCATTGCCAATACAAAAAAAGCACAAACTGGATTACGACTGTACACATATTAATTAACTTTACACCTGAAGACTATTGTAAATTTAGCTGCCTTTAACAAAAATCAAATGAGTAATAATTTTTCACTAATACATTCTGCTTTGTATTTATCACAGTAATATCACAACCCATTCCATTCTATTCATTAGATTATTAAAGATAAGTTAACTACCTTAAAATCTTACCTGTCTGCATTTTTAAAAATTCAGTTACATAGTTCCATGTTTAAATGCTATAAATGATAACACTGAGATATTCAGAGTGTCAGGTAACTAAGTGACTTTGCTCACATTGAAATTACTGTTAGAAGCATAAGAATTAAGTCTCTTCACCAGCTGCTTCATGTGTACGAATGCAGATACCCTTACACCTGAACCGAACAAGTAATCATCATCGTCATTGCAAAACAGACAGCTGATTGTCAATCTCCCTAAGCAACAAATTATTGTCCAGTTTCTAAAAGGCTTCAGTATGTCTGGCACTTGCTGATTTAAAACCACTGCTCCTGGATGTTCCGGCCAACACTCCCTTCTTAACTTCACAAAGTTGAACAAGAACTCAACAACGACAAAAACCTCACAATCCACCGAGGCAATTTAAATGGCTTACCAGTTATTCTAAGAGATTTCTGACTGTTCCAGTCACTCTATAAATGTTTGGTGCTTTCCAGAGTTTTGTTTTGTTGCTGAAGTCTACACGAGTGTTCCAATGGTAATGAAGATCTTGTGTTCTGCACAAACCAGAAGCAAGCCCATCCAGAATCATCTTAAACTGCACCCAGGGCATTCTGCAGGTACTATATGTTCATTCAGAAATGTCATACAACCAGAACTGATTCTACTACCTCAATATCCAGCAAGGAATGGGCAATTTACAGTACAACATGCCACTTAATGGTGGCCAATATTCAGATAGAAGTCACAGTACCTTCTCTCTATAGCACGGTACAATCTTCACCAATGATAAGACAAAGGCTGTTATGATATGCACTCAACTGTGCCAGCTTCTGAGGTTTAGAATATGGACAGCTATTGCAGCCCCTTTAAGGATTCAGGACCATCCTGCTAATTGGCAACCATGTTCTGATGCCAGGATTTCAATATTTAGGGAGCCCCTGAATAGTGGTTCAGTGCTTAATTATCAGCTCTACTTGGATTATCATCTAGCTCAGTATTCTGTTCTCGTTTCAGTCTCACATTGTGTCTCGATTCCAGCATCAGATACTCCAACACTTGGGTCTAACCATCCTCACCTAGGTCTCTCATCACAAAGGATCCAACACACGGGGACAAGTAGATAGAATGATTTAGCAATATACTATATAAAACAAGGGAGAGCTGGCATGATAGTTTTGATGCTAGTCCAATCTAGAGAACACCGACTATTCTTGGCAAACCAACTCTCAAGATTTGCTGGGCCATCATCAGGAGAGGACAGCTCTTGCCAACAGCTGCTGCAAATAGTAGGAAGTGTATGAAAAGAAGAAGGGAGGGAGCGAAGCAACCTAAAATAAATCTTCATTTTGTTATCAATCATCCACTGCACTACCAATAAAAACAACCTCATTTTCCCTGCTTACTGCAGTTACACACTCTTAACTTTCTCCAGCTGCCAACCCACACATCAACTAGTCACGGCAGCAAAATAAAAATAAACACAGTAAAATTGTTAATTAAATTCTAAGTGTCATTGTATACAGATAACATATGATCATCCCTGTGCAGTGCCATCGTGTCTATTGTCCATGTACCTTTGTGTTCTGGTTGTAAAACAGCAGTAGGAGACAAAGGTGGTCTTGAAAGTTGATCACAAGCAGATGTCATTTTAAAAGGCTTGAATTTAGACTGGATTTAGGTGGCAGCTTGTTGACGTAAATGCCATGGTGGACTGGTAATGCCGAGATCACTTTAGTAGAGACTGCTCTGTGGAGCCAGTGCCACTCACAGGAGAACTGAATCAGCAAACTGAATACACCACTAGTGTACAGATCACTGCACTGTTATGATGATCACCAGCTTCCCTTCAGCTGTGGCTCACCACCACCCTCTCAAGGCCAAGGAGGGACCCCGGCCACGCTGCCCTTAAAGCAAAAAAAGAACGGAGATATCTCAGTCCTAGAGACTGTTATCTGAGCTGTGTGGCCAGTGGCTATTGTTTCACCATAGCACTCCGATACTGAATAGCTGCAATGGAAATTAACACCTAACTGGCTACCTTATAGTTAGGTTCACAAGTGTGCTAATGAAATTGACCACTCCTTCCAAGTGAGAACAATTGAACCATAAGCTCTGTCTGAAGGCCTATGCAGTCGACATTTTGGGCTGAGACCCTTCATCAGGATTGGAAAAAAAGATGAAAAGTTAGAGCAAGAGGGTGCGGGAGGGGAGGAAGAAGTATATAGTGGTAGGTGATAGATGAAATCGGGACAGGGGGAGGGGTGAAGTAAAGAGCTGGGAAGTTGATTGGTGAAAGAGATAAAGGGCAGGAGAAGGGGAATCTGATAGGAGAGGGTCGAAGACCATGGAAGAAAGGAAAGGGGGAGAAGCTCCAGAGGGCAGGCAAAGAGCTGGGTGAGAGAGGGAAACAGTAATGGAAATGGTGAAGATGGGTGGGGGCATTACCAGAAGTTTGAGAAATCAATCTTCATGCCATCAGGTTGGAGGTTACCAAGGTGTAATATAAGGTGTTGCTCCTCCAACCTAAGTGTGGCCTTAAAGGAGGCCATGGACTGACATGTCAGAATAGGAATGGGAAGTAGAATTGAAATGGATGGACACTGGGAGTGCCTGCTTCTTCTGGCGGATACAGTGTAGGTGTTCGATGAAACTGTCTCCCAATCTATGTCAGGTCTCACTGATATACAGGGGGCCACACAGGGAGCACTGGAAACACTAGATTACCCCAACAGACCCACAGGTGAAGTGTTGCCTCACCTGGAAGGACTGTTTGAGGCCTTGAATGGTAGTGAGGGAGCAGGTGTAGGGGCAGGTATGACACTTATTCTGCTTACAAAGATAAGTACCTGGAGCGAGATCGGTGGTGAGGGATGAATGAACAAGGGAGTTGTGTAGGGAGTGATCCCTGCGGAAAGCAGAACGTGAAGGTGGGAGAGGGAAGGAAAGATGTGCATGGAAGTGGGATCCCATTAGAGATAGTAGGTTACAGCGAATTATGTGCTGGACACTGAGGCTACTGGGGCGATATGTGAGGACAAGAGGATCCCTACCCCTGGTGGGTTGGTGGGAGGATGTGGCAAAGGCAGATGTGCACGAAATGAAAAAAAATATATGGGTAAGGGCAGCATTGGTGGTGGAGGAAGGGAAGCCCCTTTCTTTGAAGAAGGAGGACATCTCATTAGTTCTGGAATGAAAAGCCTCATCCTGAGCACAGATGTGGTGAACATGGAGGAACTAGGAGAAGGGGATTGCATTTCTACAAGTGACAGGGTGGGAAGAGATATAGTTCAGGTTTAAACTATTTATTCCATCTTTTCAATTAACTTATATAATTAAATTCATTGGAATCTGCCAGCTTTATGGGTGATGGAAGAGAAGAAAGTAATGTAGAACAAATTGTACTAAATCTGAATTTTAATTTCAAGGGTCTTAAAGTAGGAAAAGCCTTTTTTTCAAACACAGAGCCTGATTGACAATGCTGACATACATTGTGCCCACAAATGCAACTGATTTCAGTCTGTGTGAAGGCAATGACAGGAGAGGCATTGTTCAAAAATCGCTGCAAACCATTCGTGCTGGTTTCCACATTGGATGATTTCATCTCTCAATCTGGTTTTCAGTGGAAAGGCACAGATCTGTAACAATATTCTTTTGTCAACCACAGTCATATATTTACAGCAGCAAATTCATTTGCTTCTGCTATTTTAAGTGCACTTAACGAGGAGATTTATTAGCTCAAGGTTAACAATTAATTTCATTCATTTATCCTTTTTACCAATGTTGAAGCAATGATCTGAGACCAAATGCTTACTTTATTTTGGTAAAATTATATTGCCTATTTCATATCTTTAACTCTCAGACAGAATCTACAATTTTACCTATTGTGGTGATTACCATTGTAGCTATCAATGGTCAATAGCAAGTCAGTGAAGATACTTTAATTCATAATCAGAGAATTTTTAGAGTAATTTTTGCACAGTACTGCTTCTCCAAAACAACAAATTTAATGTGATGTAAGTCAGTGATAATAAATCTGAGTAGACTACAAATTATCCTGACGAATATGTCCTGATGAAGGGTCTCGGCCTGAAACGTCGACAGTTCTTCTCCCTATAGATGCTGCCTGGCCTGCTGCATTCCACCAGCATTTTGTGTGTGAGACTACAAATTGTAATGGGGTATATTGACTCCAAAATCTCAGAATGATACAATTTCCATAAAAATGTTGTGCTTGTGTTATTATTGTGAAATGCAGCGTATGCCTCTTAATTTTGTCTTTGAATAAATTATCCAAGAGCATCACAGGAAGACTAAGGAATGATTTCACAGATGACTGATGAGCAGTATGGATACTGTACATTGCTTCAAAAAGGAGCTAATTCTCCCAATGGAAATGCAAGAAATCATGAACATCAGGCACGGGGAAACGGAGAACACAGCACAAGTAGAAGTGCAACTAAACATTGAATGTGATGATCTCCAAAAATATATATAATTAATTAAACATCCAAACCCATTATCTGTTTGATGTATTCACTGATATTTTCATTCTTCACTACCAATTAAAGTGTGAATAGTATTATTTCCATGCATACAGAACTGAATTTAGAAAAGTACATAGTGTAGTGCAATGATCATCACAAAATGACATAAATAAGATGAACTAAGGCACTCATCTGGAAACCTAATATTCCCAGTATATATATCCAGTATATCCTAATATATCAAGTTCACTTAAAAAGATGCAAGTGCATGAAGAAAATCCAGACAGGTATAAGGTTGTAATGAGAATGGTCACATGGAAAAGAAGCTGCAGTTGAGGAGTGAAGAAAGATCAGGGCCAATTGATGGGGAGAAGATCAAGTTAAGGTTTGCTACTCTGGGAGTACAATTGCTTTTGTAAATAAAGGTGTAATCAGTGATAGGGAAGTCAAGTTGGTAGTGAGAAGGATCACTTCTGCCATTTTGTGGTCAAGTGGTGTTTTGGGTGGAGGTTGTAATTGATGAGTGGAGAAAGAGAGAATATGGTGGGAGAGCAGATGAGAGTGAGGGTGCAAATGTGGACAGCAGGCCATAATAGCATGATGGCATATAACCATTATCAATGGGGGGTTGCCTTTATAATCTGAGGTGGGAGCATGTTTGATAGTCCTTAAGACAAAGGAGTAGAATTAGGCCATATTGCCCATCGAATTTACTCCATTTGGGAAAGGGGTGATCATTTGTCAAAATAAATGACTATTGATCAAAAGGGGCTAATAGTACATTGTCAGGGAGAGTGCTGAGTTTTGAATGGGTAAGGACTGAGTTATGGGAGGTTCATGAGCTTGGGTAGAAAGGCACTTGATAGACACCTTAAGGAGAGCCTGCAAGTATCAACATCTATTGGATTACCAGAACTAGCCTTTGCCAGAGATTAGAGCTGCCAGCTTCTGCATTAATGGCCCAAAGATGTCTGAAAATCACAGAAGCAATGACTTGAAAGTCATTGGACATTACCACAGATTATATAGTTTTCAGAGCACACAACATAGTGCTTTGTGATCTGATTTTTAGGCCTTAGAATTACAAGGTAAAGAACTGAACCACTCAGCCTGTCACTTTCGTAGCCCTTGAAATTAATATTAAATTCATCCTACCCTACAACTACAGCAATTTTCAACCTAATCTTGGGATAACTCTGATAAAACCTGATTAAAAACTCATATTTCCAAAATAAAGACAAAGTATTGGAAATACACTGCAGGTCAAGCAGCATCTGTACAGGGAGAAATAGAAATAATCAGAATCAGATTTATTATCACTGACATAAATGTTCAGCTTGTAGTTTTGCAGCAGTAGGATAGTACAAAGGCAAAAGGTTACCATAAATTACAAAATATATAGTGCAGAAATATAGGAATACTGATGTAGTGTTCATGCACTTCTCATGAGGGGAAGAAGCGGTTCCTAAATTGCTGTCTGTAGGTCTTCAATCTCCCTTACACTTCATTTTGTTCTCATTTACACCTGTTTACTGAAGAATAACAATAACCCATCTTCGGTGGTGCTGGTGCTACAAAGGGGTGTGTGCTTAGCCCACTGCTCCACTCTCACTACACACAACTGTGTGCTAGGCACAGCTCAAAGAGCATCTATACATTTGCTGATGATACAACCATTGTCAGCAGAATTTCAGATGGTGACAAAAGGGCATCCAGGAGTGAGATATACCAATTAGTTGAGTACTGTTGCAGCAACAACCCTGCAGTCAATGTCAGCAAGACCAAAGGGCTGACTGTGGACTTCAGGGAGGGTAAGATGAGGATACACAAGCCAATCCTCACAGAGGGATCAGAAGTGGAGAGAGTGAGCAATTTCACACTTCTGGGTGTCAATATCTCTGAGGACCTAATCTGGATGCAACATATGAAGGAATATAAAGAAGGCAAAACAGCAGTTATATTTCATTAGGAGTTTGAGGAGATTTGGTTTGTCAACTAAAACACTCAAAAACTCCTACAAATGTACCGTGGAGAGTGTTCTGACTGGTTGCATCTCCAGGTGGCTACTGCGAAAGATTGAAGTAATTTGCAGAAACTTGTAAAATTAGTCAGCTCTATCATGGTACCAGCCTCTGTAGAATCCAAGACACCCTCAAGGAGCGGTACCTTTGGAAGGCGGAGTCCATTATTAAGGATCCCCACCAGCCAGGACATGCTCCCTTCACATTGATACCATCGGGAAGGAGGTACAGAAGTCTGATGACACACACTCAGCAATTCAGGAACAGCTTCTTCCCCTCTGCCATCCAATTTTCAAATGGTCATTGAACCCATGAACACTACCTCACCACTTTTTATTTCTGTAATTTTGCACGACTTATTTTAACTGAACTTCACAAATAGAGAAAGTTTGTAGACAGTGTGAGAGGGAGGATAGGCAGATGATAGAGAAGGGACACGCTCAGGTCGAAGGTTTGATATGTGTCCATTTGAATGCAAGGAGTGTTGTGAACAAAGCGGATGAGCTTAGAGTGTGGATCAGTACTTGGAGCTATGATATTGTGGCCAGTACAAGGACTTGAATGGCTCAGGGGCAAGAATGGTTACTTTGAGTGCCTGGCTTTAGATGCTTCAGAAAGGACAGGGAGGGAGGTAAAAAAGGGATGGGCATGGCACTGTTGATCAGGGATAGTGTCACGGCCGTAGAAAAGGAGGAAGACATGGAGGGGTTGTCTACGGAGTCTCTACGGGTGCAAGTTAGGAACAGGAAGGAATCAATAAATCTACTGGGTGTTTTTCACAGACCACCCAATAGTAACAGGGACATCGAGGAGCAGATAGGGAGACAGATTCTAGAAATGTGTAATAACAGGGTTGTTGTGGTGGGAGATTTTAATTTCTCAAATATTGATTGGCATCTCCCTAGAGTGAGGGGTTTAGATGTGTTCAAGAAGGTTTGTTGACACAATATGTAGATACGCCTACAAGAAAGACTGTACTTGATCTGGTATTGGGAAATGAAGCTGGTCAGATGTCAGATCTCTCAGAGGGAGAGCATTTTGGAGATAGTGATCACAATTCTATCTCCTTTACCATAGCATTGGAAAGGGATAGGAACAGACAAGTTAGGAAAGTGTTTAATTGTAGTAAGGGGAAATATGAGGCTATCAGGCAAGAACTTGGAAGCATAAATTGGGAACAGATGTTCTCAGGGAGATGTACAGAAGAAATGCGGCAAATGTTCAGGGGATATTTGCGTGGAGTTCTGCATAGGTACATCCCAATGTCGCAGGGAAAGGATGCTAGGGTACAGGAACCATGGTGTACAAAGGCTTCTGTAAATCTAGTCAAAAAGAAAAGAAGAGCTTATGAAAGGTTCAAATAACTAGGTAATGATAGATATCTAGAAGATTATAAGGCTAGCATATTAGGAGATATTAGGAGAGCCAGAAGGGGCCACAAGAAGGCCTTGGCAGACAGGATTAAGAAAAACTCCAAAGGCATTCTACAAGTATGTGAAGAGCAAGAGGATAAGACGTGAGAGAATAGGACCAATCAAGTGTGACAGTGGAAATGTGTGTATGGAACTGGAGGAGATAGCAGAGCTACTTAATGAGTACTTTGCTTCAGTATTCACTAGTGTGGAGGGCTGTCAGAGGTTACAGTGGGACATTAATAGGATACAAAACTGGGCTGAGAATTGGCAGATGGAGTTCAACCCAGGTAAGTGTGAAGTAGTTCATTTTGGTAGGTCAAATATGATGACAGGATATAGTATTAATGGCAATACACTTGGCAGTGTGGAGGATCAGAGGAATCTTGGGATCTGAGTCCATAAGACACTCAAAGCTGTTGCGCAGGTTGACTCTGTGGTTAAGAAAGGATATGGTGCATTGGCCTTCTTCAATGGTGGGATTGAGTTTAGGAGCCGAGAGGTAATGTTGCAGCTGTATAGGACCCTTGTCAGACCCCACTTGGAGTACTGTGCTCAGTTCTGGTCGGTTCACTACAGAAAGGATGTGGAAACCATAGAAAGGGTGCAGAGGAGATTTACAAGGACGTTACCTGGATTGGGGAGTATGCCTTATGAGAATAGGTTGAGTTAACTCGGCCTTTTTTCCTTGGAACAACAGAGGATGAGAGATGACCTGATAGAGGTGTATAAGATGATGAGAGGCATTTATCATGTGTATAGTCAGAGGCTTTTTCCCAGGTCTGAAATGGCTAGCACAAGAGGGCACAATTTTAAGGTGCTTGGAAGAAGGTACAGAGCAGATGTCAGGGGTAAGTTTTTAACACAGAGAGTGGTGAGTGCATGGAATGGGCTGCCAGTGACGGTGGTGGAGACGGATAAGATTGGCTGTTTTGTCTCTGCTTAAGGTAATTTTTTTCTCTCTAATTATATTCTTCATGCTCACATAGACTTCAACTACCTCTATTAACTATCCATGTTTAGTGAATTGGATACAGTCCACTCTATAACAATGGTTAAATAAAAGGTTATACACTTCCAAAATGAACAGGAAGATGTTTATCTGAGTTGCTTACCAGCAATAAGGAGATTTTATTACCAACCTGCACTGGCTGTGACCTCCTGATAAGGGAGTCGAGGATCCAGTTGCAGAGGTAGGTTTAGAGGTGCAGATTTTGAAGCTTGGTAGTTAATACTTAGGGGATGATGGTGTTGAACACTGAGCTACAATTGTTATGAATGTACCACAGCTCTGAGGGGCTGAAGGGTGTGGGGTAGTCCCCTCCTTTGATTTGGATTCACCAAATCACTATTGATTTGGGTCAGGAGACCCAGGAAATGAGAGAGAGACGTGCAGAATGTCTTGTCCCCCCGGCGATATAAAGCTACGGGAAACGGCCATTGTCTCTTGGAGACGGACTTGTGTATTAAAATACTGTGCTACGTGGAAGCCCTCAGGCAAAGTGAGCTGGTTGAGGGAGGGATTGCCTCATCCCAACCTGATTGACATCTGCGACCCTGTGAGTCAGGATAAAAGAGGGTCTGTGGGAACAGCCCCTTCAGACGCACCAGAAGAAACGCTAGCGATCCCGTAATAGCGGAAGCTGGTGGGGAGGCCATGTGTGTTCGGTTCCATTTGACCCAGAACCGGTGCCCTTACCACGGAAAAACAGCTTTTAGCTAACAACGGGGAAACCAACTTCCAACGACTCGAAGAATTGACATCATAAAAGGCCTGGGCAAGTTTTAAACCCATCTTTCTCTCAAACCAAAACGCTGCAGCTGGACAATACATTATCCCCTAGACAACGACAGAGCTATTTCTTATTGATTATTATTATACCCACGCGTTTAGATCTAGTATTGACGTATATTATCTGTATGTTTGCATTGATATTATTTTGTGTATTTTTATCAATAAATACTGTTAAAATAGTACCATCAGACTTCAACGGACATCTCTATCTTTGCTGGTAAGTGACCCAGTTACGGGGTTCGTAACACAATCAATAAACATCAGTCTGCTCTTGTCCAGCTGCTTCAAAGTAAAGTGGAAAGCCAGTGACGTATATCTGCTCACACAAGGAAATCTGCAGATGCTGGAAATTCAAGCAACACACACAAAATGCAGGTGGAACACAGCAGGCCAGGCAGCATCTATAGGGAGAAGCCCAGTCAACATTTTGGGCTGAGACTCTCCCTATAGATGCTGCCTGGCCTGCTGTGTTCCACCAGCATTTTGTGTGTGTTGCATTACATGTATCTGCTAAGACCTTAAACATAATATAGAAACATAGAAAATAGGTGCAGGAGTAGGCCATTAGGCCTTTCGAGCCTACACCATCATTCAGAATGATCATGGCTGATCATCTAACTCAGAACCCTGTACCTGCCTTCCTGCCTTCTCTCCATAGCCCCTGATCCCTTTAGCCACAAGGGCCATATCTAACTCCCTCTTAAATATAGCCAATGAACCGGCCTCAACTGTTTCCTGTGGCAGAGAATTCCACAGATTCACCACTCTCTGTGTGAAGAAGCTTCTCCTTATCTTGGTCCTAAAAGGCTTCCCCTTTATCCTTAAACTGTGACCCCTCGTTCTGGACTTTCCCAACATCACGAACAATCTTCCTGCATCTAGCCTGTCCAATCCCTTTAGAATTTTATATGTTTCAATAAGACTTTGAAAGTAAGTCATTTGATTGTGCGAACAGTTCAGTTTTGCCAAGGGATAAGTGTGATTGAAGTTAAGTGTTCCCACTAGTTCAGGAGCCTGATGGTACAGGGGTAATAACTGTTTCTGAATCTGGTGGTGTGAATCCTGAGGTTCCTGTACCTTCCTCCTAATGGCAGCAGCAAGAAGAGAGCACGACCTGGGTGGTGTGGGTCCTTGATGATCGATGTTGCTTTCCTGCAACAGAGCTCTGTGTAGAAGGCGTACAATAGTGGACTTGGTCGGATTTTTGTAAGATCACACTCACAAGGAAGATTTATTTTTAGTCCAACCATTAATAGCTTCCGTTGAATTACAAATACTTATCTATTAAGTAGCAGTGCAAGTGCTCTCTGGTCCAAGCTTATTGGTTCTTTAGAATGCAGTATTTTAGGGATAAGTATGGTGGTCAACTTGTATATGCCAAATTTGCAGTTTTGTAATTTTGCTGAGCTGTCATCCATTAATGGATGAGGCTTACAGACTTTAAAATGTGAGCTGTAAGAACCACAAAGTCATGGTGTGTCGCTTTTGCTCCAGTATTTATTACAGCAGAAATAGAATGAGCTTAGGATGGCAAAACTCACAATGAATCCATGGTTCATTGATTTGCTGACCAAGCAATTTTCACAATGTGTAATAACTTCTTCAGGAAATAAGTGACTTATGTTTGCATACACATAATATAACTTATGGTTGATGGTAGACTAGATAGGATGGGCTTTCTGGACTGAAGGAGTCTGACTGGTGACCTGTTAGAAACATATAAGATTATGAGAGGTAGAGATAGGGAAGATGGTCAGAACCATTTCCTCATAGTAAGGAATTCAAAAACTAGAGGGCATTCACTTAAGTTGAAAAGAAGGAGTTTTAAAGGGGATTTGAGGGATAAGTTGATTTTTATACATAGTGGGTAAGACTGGAACTTGCTGTCTGAGGAGATGGTAGAATCAGATACAATTAATACACTTAAGAGGTATTTCGATAGACACTTAAATACATTCATTGCACTTCATTAGTTACCTCTGTACCTAATAACATGGCTACTGAGTGTACATTCATGGTCTTCTGCTGTTATAGCCCATCCAATTCCAGTTTCAACGTGTTGTGCCTTCAGAGATGCTCTTTTGCACACCACTGTTGTAATGTATAGTTATTTCAGTTACTGTCACCTTTCCATCAGCTTGAACCAGTCTGGCCATTCTCCTCTGATCTCTTCTATTGTCAAGGCGTTTTTGCCCACAGAACTGTCACTCACTGGATTTCTCCCACCATTCTCTATACACTCTAGACTGTTATGTGTGAAAATCCCAGGAGATCAGTAGTTTTTGAGATACTCAAACCATCCCATCTATCACCAATCCACAGTCAAAGCAACTTAGAAGACATTTCTTCCCTATTCTGATATTCAGTCTGAAAAACTACTGAACTGCTCGACAGCATTTGCATACTCTTATGCACTGAGTTGCTGCTATGTGATTGGCTAATTTGTTGAGCGGGTGTACCTAATAAAGTGGCCACTGAGTGTATGGAGGACAAAGGATAAAATCCCAATGTGGGCAAATTTTATTGGTTTAGATGGGAAAAATGGTTATCATGGACGTAGTGGACTCTAGGGGCCATTTCTGTGTGGTATGATTCTATGACATCACCAGAACAGACAAAGGCTCCTGTTCTCTGCCTCATTCTCTTGTTGAGGTAAGAATGCTGAAAGTTCAAAAATAAGACAAGTCAGATGAGGGAAATGAAATTTAAACACATTATACTAGTTTATTAGTCAGGCTGTATCTGTGAACAGAGAAACATTTAATTTTTCAGCTCCATGGACTTTTATCAGAACCGGGGGACTAGTGAGAAAACCAGTAGATTTTAGGTTGCTGAAAGTGAGAGGAGTGCAGAAAACAAAAGGAACTTCAGTGACAAGATGGGTCAGGTGATGCAAGTGTTGTTGGTGTTATCATTGAAAGGGTGATAATTGCTTGTTATTCACAGCTGGGGCAAAATTAGGCGGATGGGGCACAATGGTAAAAAGACCAGAAAAACAGACATTATTTATATGGAGGACAACAGGGTGTTGCTGTACCTGGGTGTCTGTGTACATGAAACACAAAGCAAACAATATTGAGCAAGTAATCAGGAGGGCAAATAAACATTGGTCTATTGTGCACATGGGTTGGAGGACAAATGAGGTGTTGCTTACCGCAGCTGTGCAGGATGTTGCACCTGGAAAACGTAGAGTTCTCGTTTCATAGCTTTAGAGAGATTGCTGGCACAAGTACAAGTCTAACAAGGTTAACCAGATTAATTTCTGAGCTGATAAGATTCTGAAACTTTCCTGAAACCTAAGATTCTGAGAGATATTGACAGGGTAGATGCTACAAACATGTTTTCCTTCAAAGGGGAATTGAGAACCAAAGCATCATTTCAAATCAAGGGGCCACACACTGAAAATAGATGAAGTGGAATTTCTTCCAAAGGTAATTAATCCCAGTGAGCTGTGGAAAAGGAACCATTGTATGTTGTACATGAAGCAGAGACTACGGCCTTCACCCTGCCTTATGTAGCTGAATCCTGGACTTCCTGTCAGATCGCCTGCAGGTGATAAGAGTTGGCTCCCTTGCCTCTGACCCTCAACACAGGTGCCCCTCAGGGCTGTGTACTGAGCCCTCTCCTTTACTCTCTGTATACCCATGACTGTGTCACCACCCACAGCTCCAATCTGCTAATTAAATTTGCTAATGACACTACACTGATTGACCAAATCTCAAATAACAACGAGGCAGCCTACAGAGAAGAAGTCATCACCCTGACATAGTGGTGTCAAGAAAACAACCTCTCCCTCAATGTCGCAAAAACAAAGGAGCTGTTTGTAGACTACAGGAGGAATGAAGACAGTCCATTTGACACTCCTATTGACATCAATGGATCTAGGTTGAGAGGGTGACCAGCTTTAAGTTCCTTGGTATAAACATCACCGAGGACCTCAGGTGGTCTGTACGTACTGGCTGTGTGGTGAAAAAGGTATAGCAGCGCCTCTTTCACCTCGGATGGTTGAAGAAGTTTGGTATGGGCCCCCAAATCCTAAGAACTTTCTATAGGAGCACAATTGAGAGCATCCTGACTGGCTGCATCACTGCCTGGTATGGGAACTGTATCGCAGGGCTCTGCAGAGAATGGTGCGGACAGCCCAGCACATCTGTAGATGTGAACTTCCCACTATTCAGGACATTTACAAAGACAGGTGTGTAAAATGGTCTCAAAGGATCATTGGGGACCTGAGTAACCCCAACCACAAACTGTTCCAGCTGCTACCATCCAGGAAATGGTACCTCAGCATTAAAGCCAGGACCAACAGGCTCTGGGACAGCTTCTTCCACCAGACCATCAGAATGGTTAATTCATGCTGACACAATTGTATTTCTATGTTATATTGACTGTCCTGTTGTACATACAATTTATTAAAAGATTACTATAAATTGCACATTTGGACAGAGATGTAACGTAAAGATTTTTACTCCTCATGTATAAGAAGGATATATGTAATAAAGTCAATTCAATTCAATTCAAGTGGCCAGGCTAGACAGATGATTGGACAATAATGGTGTGGTGGGTTAGAGATAGGAAGTGAAACCAGAATCAAATTGTCTGTGATCTTATAGAATGGCAGAATAGTCTTCAGAGTTGATATGCCCTGCTTCTATTTCTATGCTTCTTGTTCAAGCTTAATTGTCATTAAACGATACAAGAATACTCATGAATACAGCCAAACAAGACAGTGTTACCAAGGATTCAAGGTGCAAAAACACATTACCAACACACAAGAGCACATTCATGGAAGAAATGATACCCGTTCCACCGCGACACTGTGGTTTGATGTCTGGTCCTCACATATACAAGTCAACAAACCTATATGGAATATCAGTAAAAATAAAACGCAGATTATACATGTATATAGTCCAGACCCCCCAGCCCACTGATATCATCTGTCAACCTGCCCCAATGCCCCAGTGCTTGCTAGGCAACACCACAGCTTTGATGCCCAGCTTTGAATATACAAGTACGTATAGAACATTAGTAAAATACAAGTACATATAGAATATTAGTAAAAATACAACGACGTAGAATATGCATGTATATAGTCCAGACTCCCCACCCCCCAGCCCATCGATATCATCTCTCAACCGGCCCTGATGCCCACTAGGAGATACCAGTCCTTGCATATAAAGGCACTTGTAGAATATCAGCAAAAACAGAACCAGACAAATATATATGTATACAGTCCAATTGAAATCTTCAGCAAACCACAACTGTGCTGCGCTTTGCCGCTCCTAGTCGAGAGCAATGACTCTGGCACCTCTCCCCCAGTAGCTGGAAAGCAAGTGGCACTGCAGCTAGAGGCCTGAGTCCATTGAGTATTGCCAAAAAATCTGCAGCCGACGACACCAGATCTTGTCTTCTGCTGAGCGCAACACTGGGAGGGCAGTGCCGGGTCCATTCTGGACACCACACCACACAGTCCCCAGTGGAGTGTGAGGGCTTTGCCTCCTCAGTCTGGCAACCTCAAACAGGTGGCACCGTGACTTCAGGCCTGGTGCTCATCACAGCTGAGGCCAGGGAGCTCCCCGCCATCCACCCCTGCTCTCATCCGATAAATCAGTGAATCGTTCTTGCGGCATACCAGATTAACAGTCCAAAGGGATCTTACGATCACCTGAAAAGCAACCATGACAGCCACTTGCTATTTGTCTGTAAACCTCTATCGACTCAGGCAGAAGCACATTATGCAGCTCCTTCATTATCTCTGCCAGCAAGCAACTCACTGATGGTATAGACCTGCAGTCCTTAATGTATTGCCAGAACTTGCCATCATTAGAAGTACATTTCAGAAGAATTGTAGCACCTTTTGTTGACCCCATAGAAGAAACTGCAACCAGTTACACAGCCATCTTGCAAAATTCTTAACTGCATCCAATGAATTTAATATTATATATCTTTTTAAGTTCCATTTTGTGTTTTTCTTGCAAGCATTTGCCAATGCAATTCCTAATTTATAGCATTTGTTTATTCATACTTGTCTTACATTCTGATTCAACTTCTCAGATTTCTTCATTTGACAGCAACAAAATTAAAAGTGGGCTCAGGACATACTGAAGTCATTCCTGTTTTATTGGAATTTAACATATGCTGCAACAGATTCCACTGATCATGTTGGCATGCAGTCTGTAACTGAATAAATCACATCCTCAACATGGTGTAGCATTCTTTGAAGAGATGAATATTTAAAATGTTAGCACAATGAAAAATGAAGACAGGTTAAAATGATGGAAAAAGGAAACTTCATTTAAATATTTTAAGGAATGTTTTATGATTTAATAAAGAATCTTCTGCCTTCACAGGAAATCAAATTTTACACGTGTTAAGTGACAGTAGCTTGTACTGTTGAAAATAGTAAGAAGTCTTAAAAGCACAAAATTTTACCATCATCAGCAAAGTGCATCTGGGTATTAGTAGCAATCTGGGTTTTGCAGTGAAAGGAAAGCTACTGACTGTTACTCTGGATTTCCAGCATCTGCAGAAACTCTTGTATTTTAGAGTATTTTTCCTTCACGATGAATATAAGAGGGTAAAGGCATGATTCATCTAGCTGTGGAGGGGGAAAGTCAGCCACTGGCTTTATACCAAGTTATTTTTCTCCATTTCACCAGTGTACATGTATCCTATCTTCTCTCCACTACAACACCTCCCCCCACCCTATAAGCATTTTATGGACAAAGTATAAGGATGTATTTAAGCCTCGGTATTGAGTGGCACACTGAAGATCTGTCAATAGTGTGTTGTCAGGATCAGCAATTTGATGACAGAAGATGGAAGAAAATTTAAAAAGCATACCAAAGAAAAACTAGTCATTATGTCAAGTTCCAGACTGAAAAATTAAAACAAATTAGGATTCACTACTACATGAAAAACAAAGGAAATTATAATAAACATCTACTGTTGATGAAATTGATTGTGAGGATGTAAAACCCAAGTGGCATCCTGCTCAGCCCCCTACTCTTAGCCAGTCTATAACTTACCGTGTACCACACTGACAGCTCCAATTCCATTGGATCTCTTGTGAGATACCCTTTTTGTCAGTGCAGAGGCTGTGAGGAGCTGGGGTTTGGAAATTTGGGCAAGCTATTTGCAGAGTTCAAGGACCAGAATCCTGAAACTTAATTATGACACAAATGAAGTACTGAACTTTCTCAGATTAGTAAACATTGTGAAGGAGCAGCCCAGTTTGGTGTGATATCTTTAGATCACTCATTGGGCTCAAACCCAACTTGTGGCTCTGTGTAGAATCCAGGGAGAGAAATTCTTCCTGTCAATGCAAATCCTATTTTTGGACTCAGGGCAGCTTCTTCACTGCAAGTAAACAGAGTAGTGGAAGGATTCTGTGCCCATAAATTAATTTTTTGTTCCACAATGGAAATAGTAAAAGATTTTCCACCATATTTTCTTATTCAGTCTCAGATTGTCATGTGACCATAGAACCATATGGCATAGGAGCAGAATTAGGCCACTTGGCCCATTGAGTCTGCTCTGCCATATCATCATTTCATCTTTTTCTCAAGATGGCGGCACAACACAGCTTTCAGTGGCCACTCCAGAGCTGATTATCTGTTATTTGTGAAGCGGGGTGCCGTGTGCAATCATAATCGATTGAAAATGGATGTGGGAGCACAAATCGGGAAATCTCCAGGAAGACCTTCTTCGTTGCTGCTGCTGCTGTGAGGTCCGGGACTCAGCTGGGAAGAACAGGCCCCCAGTCCTCGGGGTTGCGTTGCCGATGGTCGTTGGCAGGGTCGTCTTAATACGCTCGGCAGAGAATGGTGCTCGGAGAAGCTGTGCCGGAGGGGATGGTCGTCGGCTCAGAGGTTCGACAGATTCAGAGTCCACTGCAGTCAGGTCGCTTTTGGTGTGTGCTGCATCTGTGAGGCTGAGTTGGGCGGTGCCGTGGAAGTCCATAGCGGGGGTATTCCCTTCTGCCGCCAGCGTGGGATGGCGAGTCTGTCGGGACCCTGGGGACTTGTGGAAACTGTGTGGTGATTTCTTTTGAACTTATAGTCCTTTAACATCTTTGGACTATTTTTACTGTGCCCATAGTCTGTTTTTTTATCAATTATGCTATTGTTTGCACTGTTGTAACTATGTGGTTTTGTGCAGGTCTTGTAGCTTTAGTTTTTGGTCCTATTTGTCTGGTGGAATTGGAGCTCCTTTCCAGGGAACGCACTAAGATGGTAGCGCAGTATTAATACACAGCAGCTTCTCCGGACTCTAGATTGGGGATTGCCAAAGATTATGTGGATTTTCTAGTGTAGTCTGTTTTGTCATATGCTTTTGTGATATCATTCTGGAGGAACGTTGTCTCATTTTTTAATTGCATTGCATTTGTGGTTTCTAAATGACAATAAACTGAATCTGAATCTGAATCTGAATCATGGCTGACCCATTTCCCTCTCAAACCCATTCTCCTGGCTTTTCCTCATAACCTTTCATGCCTGACTAATTAAAAATCTATCAACCTCCACCTTAAATAAACCCAATAACCTGGTCTCCACAGCACCCTGTGGCAATTGTCCAGCAATTTACCACCCTCTGGCTGAAGAAATTCCTTTCCATCTCCATTCTAAATGGACGTCCCTCTATTCCAGGGGTTCCCAACCTGGCATCCATGAACCCCTTCCTTAGCAGTACTGGTCCATGGCATAAAAAAGGCTGGGAACTTCTGCTCTATTCCGAGGCTGTAGCTTTTGGTCCTAGACTCCCCCACATAGGAAACCTCCTCTCCATGTCCACTATATCTAGGTGTTTCAATGAGATCCTCCCCATTCTTCTAAATTCCAGTGAGTGAAGGCCCTGAGCCATCAATTTCTCCTCATCCAATAAGCCTTTCATTCCTGGAATCACTCTCGTGAACTTCCTCTGAAGCCTATCCAAAGTTGGCACATCCTTTCCTAGATAAGAGGCCCAGAACTTCTCACAATACTCCAGGTGTGGCTTCATCAGTACCTTATCACCAGTGCCTCAGCATTACATCCTTGTTTTTTTAAAAATTATAGTCCTCTTGAAATCAGGTGGTGGGGTGGAGATATACCTCGACCAAAGGAGGTGTCAGGTATTCCATCCCTCCACTAGACTGCAGGTAACCCTTGAGCAAGGTGTAGCACGTGCTTAGCCCCCAATAAGAGACACGTGAAGCCACAGGGCAGGTGGTGGATGGTCATATGAGTAGCTGGTGCGTATCACAGGTCCTGGTTTTGCGACCACTGACACCAAGCAGACAATCTCTGAAGAGTATTGATAATGGCTGGGATCATCTGTCTTGTAAAGGCACTGCCCTTAAGGGGCAATGGCAAAACACTTCTGTAGAAACATTTACCAAGAATAATCATGGTCACAGAAAGACCATGATAGCCTACGTCGCACAATGCTGCACATAACTAACAAACCTCTTGAAATTAATGCTAACATTGTATTTGCCTTCCTCAACCTGCAAATTAACCTTTAGGAAATACTACCCGAGGACTCCTAAGTCCCTATGCATCTCGGATTTTTGAATTTTCTCCCTGTTTAGAAAATAGTCTTTGTTTTTATTCCTTTTACCGAAGCGCATAACCATACACTTCTGACACTGTATTCCATTTGCCACTTCTTTATCCATACTCCTAATCTGTCTGAGTCCTCCTGCAGTCTTTCTGCTTCCTCAACACCACCTGCCCCTCCAACTATCTGTATATTGTCCGCCATTTCTTTGTCCCAATTACTACCTCTCCAGCGTCATTTTCCAGCAGTCCAACATCAACTCTCATCTCTTTTTCACTTCTTATATATCTGGGAAAACATTTGGTATCCTCATTGATATTGTTGGATAGCTTACCTTCATATTTCATCTGTTCCCCCAAAGGCTTTTATATTTGTCTTTTGGGTTTTTAAAAGTTTCCCAATCCTCTATTTTCCCACTATTTTTTACTCTATTATATATGCTCTCTTTGGATTTTATGTTAGCTTTGACTTCCCTTGTCAGCCATGGTTGCATCATCCTACTTTTAGAATACTTCTTCATCTTTCAGATGTATCTATCTTGCGCCTTCCAAATAGTTCCTAGAAACCAGCCATTACTGCTTTGCCGACATCCTAGATAATGCCCCCTTCCAATCAACTTTGACCAGCTCCTCACTCATACTTCTGTAATTTCCTTTACTCTACTGTAAAGCTGATACATCTGACTTTACTTTCTCCCTCTCAAATTGCAGGGTGTATTCAGGCATATTATGATCACTGCCTTCTAAGGGCTCCTTTACCTAAAGCTTCCTAATCAAATCTGGTTCATTACAGAATACCCAATCCAGAATAGATGATCCCGCAGTGGTATCAACCACAAGCTATTCTAAAAAGCCATCTTGTAGGCATTCCACAAATCCTCTCTGGGATCCAGCACCAACCTGATTTTCCCAATCTCCCTGCATATTCAAATCCGCCATGATTATTGTACCATTGCCCTTTTGGCATGCCTTTTGTATTTCCTATTGTAATTTGTAGCAAATCAGTTGGTTCTTCACATCACCAATTCAAAATTTATTTCAATGTCCATTGAAAGAACACAAAATTAATCTAATTCTTAGCATTTTATGCAGATTATTGATGCATGGTGGAACATGGATAATCATCATGGGAGAAATTTACAGTTTTAATCAAAAATATGCTCACACTGTAACACAGATAGGTTAGCTTCTATAGTGCTAAGACTATGTGGGCCAAAATGATAGAATATTTCTGAATAAATTAAAAAGTTGTATGATTAAGGATTTAACACAGACATACAATTAGCAGCCAATACACATTTACCACTTTTTTCCCCAGAAATACACTTTATCAAGAATCCTATTGAGAGTATGTGTTAGTTGTAATTCTGATTTAAGTGTTCTACCTTTAAACTTCAGAAGATCTCTATGATATATTATATGCTATTCCTGAACTATGAAAAGATGCAAGTTGTTTTTGCTGAGGTACTGTGAAAGAGAGTTAACAGCAATACTTTTACTCTGGGGAAAGTTATTATGATAGGTGAAGAACAAAATGAAAGAGTTGACCAAAAATTAACCACTTGTTACTGAATCAAACCTACACACAGTGCCAGTATGTATACACTAGGGGAAAAGCTTTGAGATCAGGTCCAGTGGTTACACTGATCTCTTCTAGCATTAATTCCTTAGTGCTCTTGTTCCTGGGAAATAATCTTATATGCAATCATGATACTGACAATCCCCAAATTACTCATGCATACGAACAAGCTCTCAAAATGTTATACTGTAGCGGTGTGCTACAAGCAGCGCTAAAATTACAACACGGAGTCGGTAACTGCAGTCGAAGGAAAAACTTTATTCGAAAACTTCAGCCTCACTTTTAAGCCTCTGTCAACCGGCCCCCCATGGCGAAGAGGCTCCAAAGCTCTGTGCTCGCAAACCCCCATAGGCTATCTAATTGTGAGTCGGTTCGGATACGCTAGGAAATGAGGCGCTACAATACATTCAAAAGCCTGATCTACATACATTCCTACAACTGGCAGAACTAGTTTCACTTCTTTCAAATCAGTCTTATGTATGTTGATGTCATTTCTTATAACACAGTGGAAATATGGTTACCATAGAGTAATTTATGTGTATTTCCCAACTTGTGGATAGAATCTTCTTAACTGTGTCTGTGAAAATAGAATCTGCCCATTTCCTGGGAACTGCCTGCAAATGTTTATTCTCAGGGATGCCTCGGCTTTTCAAAAAGTGGTCATAAAGATTTGTCGATGGAGCAAGTAAAGACCATCTGAGGAGTTTCAAATACAAGTATTGTTCGCAATTTTTAATTTAGGAATGCTGAAATTATAAATTTTTTACTATAATGTCAATAACTCTATAGGGTTCTAACATACACCTGTCATCCAAAACAGGTTCAAATATCCTGCATATTCTGCAGCTATGCCTTAAGGAAGGCTTCGCTTATCTTGTTCAAGCCCAATGCTGGGAACCTTACTAGGGCCAGTCCCTTTTAATTACTTGCTCTTTTGTAGATATCCAGCTGCACTTGCTACCCTCACATACACAGTGCTGAGCACCACCCCCACTAGGCACACGATCAAAGCTCCCCTAACACTGACCAACAACCACCTCTCTAGGCTCTGATCACCTTTATTGACCCTCAACACCCCTTGTCACTGACTCAAAACTCTTGCCCCAACCCTTCCAAAGTCCTATTTCCATGCATAACCACCTGCAAAACATCCAAGTACAACCTATGAAAACCAATGTGAGAGCAAAAAGACATTTCTGTGCTATGTTAGAATGCAATCAGATGCTTAACAGCTGTGGCAGAGTTTGCATGCCATTACATTCTATAAGGCAAAACCTAACAGCTTAAATGGCAGTGATGCTTCACTCTCTGATAAGTTCAACACCTTTTATGCACACTTTGAAAGTGAGCATAACACTGCACCTGTGTGAATGCCAGGGCATCCAATTTCCCTGTGATCTCTATCTCAGAGGCCAATGTCAGAACATCTTCCAAGAGGAGAACTTTTGCAAGATGTTAGGCTCAGACAGTGTATCTGGCAGGGCACTGAAAACCCAGTGTTCAAGGACATCTTCAACCTCTTATCGCCGTAGACAGAGATTCCCACCTGCTTCAACTAGCAATCACACTAGTACCCAAAAAGAGCAGGGTGAACTGTCTCAATGACTATCACATAGTAACACTCACATCTACTGTGACAAGGTGCTTTGAAAGGTTAGTCACGGTTAGAATTAACTGCTGCCTGGAGCTGCTGCAGACTATCCACCACAACAAGTCACAACAAGTCTGACTCTCCACTTGGGCTTTTGACCATCTAAGCAACAGCAAGACATATATCAGGCTGCAGTTAATCACTGATAACTCAGTATTCAACACCATCATCCTCTCAGTACTAAACAAAAATCTTCAAAACCTGGGCCTCTGTACCACGCTCTGCAACTGGATCCCTGACGTCATTATCAGGAGAGCAGAGTCATTGGGGAGCGGCAATAATATCTCTTCCTCGCTGACAATCAACACAGGCACACCACAGGGATGTGTGCTTAACCCACTGCTCTACTCCCTCTACATTCATGAATTTGTGGCTGGGCACGGCTGAAACACCATTTATCAACTCGCTGATGACTCACTCCAGTATTGTTGGTAGAACCTCAGATGACGCTACCTAAGAGCATCACATTTACATTAATGAAGATACAGGATCTGTAACTGGCTACAAAGAGAAGGGCATTGAGTACGTTACTGTTATTAAACATGCAGCATCTATGTGAGGGCATATCAGAGCCATGGCTGACAGCAGAGGTCCAGGTGCAGCTGAGAGATCCGGATGCTGCCTTCAGATCGGGGGATATGACAGCTGTTGGGTCAGCAAGTGCTGCACTTCCCCGAACCATCAGCAAGGTAAAATGGGATTATTCACAAAGAACAGACAGACATTTCTGTGACACCAAAGACATGAGGCACCTGAGGCAGGGTAGTCAAACCATAATGGACTATGTCCACCCTGAGTGACAACAAAAGTGATGCTTCTCCTCCTAATAGGCTGAAAGTCTTTTATACTCGATTTTATGCACAGAATGATATGACAGTGAGGAAGACCCCCTCTCCCCCTCTGTTCTGAGGAGCAGGGATTCTGTAGCTGATGTGAGGAAGACCCTAGCCAGGGTCAACCCACTAAAGCTGTGGGGCTTGATAACGGTCAGGTGCTGAGGGACTGTGCAGCTCTGTTAACAGAGGTTCTAACAGACATCTTTGATGTCTCTCTAGAGTAGTCCACTGTCCCCTCAGGCTTCAAGCCAGCCACCTGGTGCCCAAGAGGGTGACAGTAACCTGCCTCATTCAGTCATATTGACCTCAACAAAAATGAAGTGCTTTGAGGGGCTAGTTATGGATCACATTTAATCTTCCTGCTACACTGCTTGTTTATTCCAGCTTGTTTATCCACTGAAGATGCCATAGCCTCTGCAATCCACTCTGTCCTGTTCCACCTGGAAAATGGAGCCTTACGTGCCAGGATGCTCTTTATTGACTTCAGCACAGTGTTTAATAGATCATCCCTCCTCAGGTGGGTAAACTGTTGTTGGTGGGTCTCAACATCTCTCTCTGTAATGGTCACTGTCAGCCCATATTGGCAGAAACATCTATAGAACCATCACCCTGAGCAGTGGTGCTCCCAGGGCTGCACGCTCATGCTGCTGTTCACACTGCTGGCACAGAATTGCAATGCTAGATCCAGTTGAAACTGAATTATCAAGTTCACTGATGATACAACAGTGGTTGGCTTCATCAACAATGATGATGAGATGGTGTACAGAGAGGAGGTAGAGTGGCTGGTAGAATGGTACTATTCCAACAACTTGAGTCTCAAGGTAGGCCAGACCAAAGACATGATTGTGGACTTTAGGAAGGTGTAGGCTGACCAGACCTCACTGCATATACATGTCTCCTCCACAGAGAGCTTTGGAAACACCGTGTCTGGAAGTGCATGTAATGTATGATCCCACCTGGTTTCTCAACACCACTTCTTTGGTCAAGGAAGCACAGCAGCGTGTGATTGAGGTGAATGACACCCTCCCCCCCCCCCCCCCAAACTCCCATTCTAACCACATTTTACAGGAACACCATCAAGACTGTCCTAACCAGCTGCATCACCATCTGGCATGGGAATTGCAAGGTGTCCGACTGCAACTCCCTACAAGGGATTGTGAGAAATGTAGAGAGGATCATCAGGGTTTTTCTTCCACCCTTCAGAGACATTAATCAGGAGTGCTGCATATGCAAGGCCTTTAGTATTGTCAATGATCTCGCCCAACAATCTCTTTGACCCCTAACATCAGACAGCAGGAAGTTCCGTAGCATTTGGACAAGAACCGTAAGGATGAGAAACAGCTTTGTCAGACCACGGGATTGATTATGGACCAGGAAGGGGAAGTTGGAAGAAAGCACACTAATCCTCACTGAGGGATTAGCAGTGCAAAGGGCAAAGAGCTTCAAGATCCTGGGAGTCAACATCAGAAGATCTATCCCAGGCCCAACACATTGATGCAATCATGAAGAAGGGCTGCCAGCGGCTGTACTTCATAAGGAATTTGAAGAAATTCACCAGACTCTTGTAATAACAGAGGTGATCCTCTTTAAAAATTATACCCATTAAAAAGTAAGAGTGAAGAATTTAATTGATTTTATGTCAATACTATCCTTTTAATCACAAACATGAGGAAATCTGCAGATGCTGGAAATCCAAAGCAACTCCACAAAACGCTGGAGGAACTCAGTATGTCAGGCAGCATCTATGGAAATGAATAAACAGTCCTGAAGAAAGGTCTCTGCCAGAAACAGCGACTGTTTATTCATTTCCATAGATGCTGCCTGATCTGCTGAGTTTCTCCAGCATTTTGTGATGTTGCTATCTTTTTAGTGCCTCATTCTTCTTATTATAATTTGTTTTTATTTCTTACACAGATATGGTAAAGCTACAATTATCTACTCATTCTTGTGTGTATGAGTTAAATAAATGAAGGGTTGTGTAACTAGATTACCTTGGAGATCATTTTTCATAAAATGGTAATAGGAGCAGTAGATATGATATTAAATTTTCTGGCCAATGGTCATATGACTGGCAAACTGAGCCAAAATCTTGTTAAGATTCTATCACAATTTTATTACTGTTTGTCCTCTTGAAAATTAATTCTTTGGCAGAGAATTTTTATATTCTGAAAGCTCACTTAAACATTTGCCTGAGGCTAAGATATTTTCCATTACACAGAAAGAGTTTCAAATGTCCAGGAGATAAATTTTGTACATTATAATTACAGCGTTTTTTTCATATATTGCAATCAAGGTGTGTAAAGTAAGTCATGGGTACCTTTAAAATAAATAGGATATAACCTTTCTTTAAATAGAGAACAAAGATTCACAATTCAAGATTGTTTAATGTCATTTCCTGCACACAAGTGTAAAGGAGAATGAAATGATTGTTATTTTGGATCCGATGCAGCACAAAAAACACAGTAAGATAAAAAAGCAATAATAAATAAACATATTAGATTGCTTATATACACTGATTTTTTTGTTCATGAAGTGACACTAGGAAACAGGAAATGATAAAGTAGTGATGGTTGAGGGTGTGGAGGGGTGGGTTAGTGGGTGGAAGTGTTCATCAGCCTTAATGCTTGGGGAAAGTAGCTGTTTTTAAGTCTGGCATTACATACACATGCGTCTGGCATTATATTTAGTACTATTAGTACAACCATATCCATTTCCTCTGGATTTTTGTTTTGATCATGGGATGCCGATGTTGTAGGAAAAGCCAACATTTATAGTTTATCCCTAATTGTCCTTGAATTGAAGGGCTACCTTAACCACTTCAGCAAATACCTAACAACATATGGGAGGCTGCAGACCCACATTAAAATTCCAGACCTTTTAAGATCACAATATTTCATCTCTGGATGGATATTTGTGGACCAGGTAGCATTTTAAACAAATCAGTAGTTTTATGGTCACCATTAATAATACATTTTAATTCCAGATTTGTTAAAATGACTAAATTAAGTTCTTTCAGATGCTGTGGTAGGATTCAAGGCATCTGGATGTAGGTCCAAAGAAGGGTTTTAACTTATTAGAAAAAAAGACATCTCAAATTCATATGAAAACTCCAATTGTGCGTATCTTAGTATTCCACAATGTGCCTTTCTATACATGTGAAATTTAGTTATATTTTTGATTTTAGTTCTGTTCTCAGAGGATTTCCACTAAACTTCTCATTCTCACTTCATTTTCCAAAAGATATTCTTCTATTTATGTTATGTTCAAAAGAACTGTAATCTAAAATTACATGACCTGCAGAACATTGCTGTGGTTCAGCAGTACCATCTTGCATTAGTGAAAATCTATTTCAAAACTCAACGCATTTACCACTCATCATTCTAATAAGAAAAACTTTAGCCCCATTGTATTTCATTGCTTGCTCAAAGTAATATAATTGCAGTTTGCAAAGAGCATCATCTTATTTGGGCAGCTAGCTGTGAATGCTACCAAGGATAAATATAATAAACTGGCTGTTCCACATTTACCTCTCGAATCCCAATGATGTTATTTATTTATATTTGGCAGTTAAGCTAAAGGCATCCTAGCTATAATACACAAATTCCAAGTTACATCACTGTTTATTATCTAGCATGTTCTTTTGACAGGTTTTTTTCATTCTTTCTTATTAACTTTTATTTTTTAATTGCATTTATAGATATACGTCAATAAACCAACCCACTGGAGGACTGGTAAGTGGCTAATGTTGTTCCTCTGTTTAAGAAGAGAAAATCCTGAAAACTATAGACCAGTGAGTCTGTTGTCAGTGTGGGAAAATTGCTGGAGAAAATTCTTAGTGATGGGATATATGAGCATTTGGAAATCCATGGCCTAATTAGGGAGAGCCAACATGCCTTTGTATGGGGCAAGTGTTGTCTAGCAACTTGACAGAGTTTTTTTGACAAGGTGACAAGAGGGATTGATGAAGGTAGCACAGTGGACATTGCCTACGTGGATTTTAGTAAGGTGTATGACAAAATCCCTCATGGGATGCTAATCCAGAAGTTAGAATGTGGCAAATTGGCTGTTTATATTCAGAACTGGTTTGCACATAGAAGACAGAAAGTTGAAGGGACTTATTCGAGCTGGAGGTCTGTAATTAGTGGTATTCCATAGGGATCTGTACTGAGATCTCTGCTGTTTGTGATGTATAGAATTGACCTCGATGAAAGTGTAGATGGCTGGGTTAGTAAGTTTGTGGATGATATCAAGATTGGTGGATTTGTGGACAGTGTAGAAGACTGGCAAAGAATACAATGCGATATAGATTAGTTGCAGATATGGACAGATAAATGGCAGATGGAGTTTAACCCAGATAAATGTGAGGTGTTGCACATTGGTAGGGCAAATAAGATCATAAGACCATAAGATATAGGAGCAGAAGTAGGCCATTTGGCCCATTGAGTCTGCTCTGCTAATCAATCATGGGCTCATCCAATTCTTCCAGTCATCCCCACTCCCCTGCCTTCTCCCCATACCCTTTGATGCCCTAGATAATCAATAACCTATTTATCTCTGCCTTAAATACACCCAATGACTTGGCCTCCACAGTCACTCATGGCAACAAATTCCACAGGTTTACTACCCTCTGACTAACGTAATTTCTCCACATTTCTGTTCTAAATGGACGTCCTTCAATCCTGAAGTTGTGCCCTCTTGTCCTAGACTCCCCTACCATGGAAAATCACTTCACTATATCTAATCTGTTCAGGCCTTTTATCATTCAGAATGTTTCTGTGAGATTCCCCCTTTCATTCTCTTGAACTCCAGGAAATACAGCCCAAGAACTGTCAGACATTCCTGGAATCATTCTCATGAATCTCCTCTGAACCCTCTCCAATGTCAGTATATCTTTTCTAAAATAATGAGCCCAAAACTGCACACAATACTCCTAGTCTCATGAGTGCCTTATAGAGCCTCAACATCACATCTCTGCTCTTATATTCTATACCTCTAGAAATGAATGCCAACATTGCATTTGTCTTCTTCACCACTGACTCAACCTGGAGGTTAACCTTTAGGGTATCCTGCACAAGGATTCCCAAGTCCCTTTGCATCTCCGCAGTTTGAATTCTCTCCCCATCTAAATAATAGTCTGCCCATTTATTTCTTCCACCGAAGTGCATGACCATACACGTTCCAACATTGTATTTCATTTGCCACTTCTTTGTCCATTCCCCTAAATGAAATAAGTCTCTCTGTTTCTCAACACAACCCACTCCTCCACCTATCTTTGTATCATCAGCAAATTTAGCGACAAATCCATTCATCCCATAGTCCAAATCATTGACATACATCATAAAAAACAACAGTCCAAACACTGACCCCTGTGGAACTCCGCTGGTAACCAACAGCCAGTGAGAATATGATCCCTTTATTCCCACTCTCTGTTTTCTGCCAATCAGCCAATGCTCCACCCATGCTAGTAACTGCCCTGTAATTCTATGGGTTTTTATCCTGCTAAGCAACCTCATGTGCAGCACCTTGTCAAGTGTCTTCTGAAAATCCAAGTACACCATATCTACTGCATCTCCTTTGTCTACCCTGCTTCTAATTTCCTCAAAAAATTGCAGTAGATTTGTCATGCAGGATTTTCCATTCAGAAAACCATGCTGGCTTTGGCCTGTCTTGTCATGTGCCTAACAATCGATTTCAACAACTTCCCAACCACTGATGTCAAGCTAACAGTTCTATAGTTTCTTTTCTGCTGCCTCCCATCCTTCTTAAATAGCAGAGTAACATTTGCAATTTTCCAGTCATCTGGTACAATGCCAGAATCTTACCGATTCTTGAAAGATCATCGTTAATGCCTCCACAATCTCTCCAGCTACTTCCTTCAGAACCTGAGGGCACATTCCATCAGGTCCAGGAGATTTATCCAACCTCTGACTATTAAGCTTCCTGACCACCTTCTCAGTCGTAATTTTCACTGCACACACTTCACTTCCCTGACAAGTTCTCAATCAACCCATCTCATTGATTTAAACCATTGCTTCCAAAAGTGAGAATAAAAAATTATTTGGCACTTCTATTTCCTGCAAGTGTAAAGATTGTAATTAATTTCTTTTGTTGAATTGACAAAAATACAGTATTAAAGCACATTTTAATAGTGCCGTGTCAGTCTTTATTTTGTGTAAACAAAAACATGGGGTACTAGCAACTTAGCAGCACAAGTTAAATCTGTCTTGATTTTCACTTCCAGTGAAAATAATGTTTTACACAACTGCATAATTCAGTAAGCTGGCCATTTCGCACAAAGCAAAATTACATCTCACTCTAACCAACACCCTGAATTTGTAGCCTCTTCCGCATTTCCAATATAATAAATATGTCAACAGAGACACAATCAGATGCATGACAGTTGTGGCAGGATTTGCATGCCCTTACTTCCTTTAAGGTGAAACCTAAAGTATAAATGGCTGTGATGCTTCACTCCCCAATGAGTTCAATGACCTTTATGCAAGCTTTCAAACAGAGGATAACACTACAGCTGTGCAGATCTGCACAGCACCTGGTGACCCTGTGTTTTTTGTCTCAGTGGCTGATGTTAGAACATCTTTCAAGAGAGTGAACTCTTGCAAGGCGTCAGGCCCAGTAGCATACCTGGCTGCATACTGAAAACCTGTGCTGACCAACTGGCTGGAGAGTTCTGAGGTTTCTACCTATTTCAAAAGGGCAACAATCGTACTGCTGGCCAAGAACAGGATGAGCTGCCTCAATGACTATCACCAGTAGCACTCAGACCTACTGTGAAGAAGTGCTTCTTCAGTATTGACCATTAAGCTTCAAAACCTATAGAAGAGATACTATATCTCTTCTGCAACTGAATCCTTGACTTCTTCATTGGGTGACCACAGTCAGTGCAGATCAGTAATAAAATTTCCTCCTTGCTGACAATCCACAGGCACATTTTAAAACTGTGTACTTAGTCTACCACTCTACTATCTCCACACTCATAACTGTGAGCCTAAGCACAGCTCAAATGTCATCTATAAATTCACTGATGACACCACTGTTGTTGGTAGAATCTCAAATGTCAGCTAGGAAGCACACAGAAGTGTGGTACATCATTTAATTGAGTGTTTTTGCAACAAAAACTTTGTACTCAGTGTCAGCAAAATCAAGGGATTGATTGTAGACCAGGAAGGGGAAGTTAGGAGAACACACAACAGTCTTCACTGAAGGGTCAGCAATGCAAAGTGTGAGCAGCTTCAAGTTCCTGGGTGTCAACATCTCGGAGGATCTATCCTGGGCCCAACACACTGATGCGATCACTAAGAAGGCATACCAGCAGATCTGCTGTGCTAGGAGTTTGAGGAGATTGGTATGTCACCAAAGACACCTGCAAATTTCTACAGCTGTACGGTGGAGAGCACTCTGACTTGTATCCCAGCCTAGTAAGGAAACTCCAATGCACCCCAGGATCAAAGCAGGCTACAGAGAGTTGCAGTTTCAGCTAGCTCTATCATGTTCACAACCCTCCTCCTTACTGGGGACATCTTGAAGAGACAGTGCCTCAAGAAGGCAGCACCCATTACTAAGGACCCCCCACCATCCAGGAAATGCACTCATTATTATCATTGGAGAGGAGGTACAGAAGCCTCAAGATCCACACCAGCAACTTAGGAACAGCATCTTCACCTCCGCCATCAAATTTCTGAACAGCGCATGAACTCATGAACACTACCTTATTATTCCTTTATTTGCTCACAAGTAATAATTTATAGTAATTTTTTTACATTTTGCACCGTACTGCTATCGCAAAACAGCAAAATTCACAATTAACACAAAAAAACTGCAGAACTCAACAAGCCAGGCAGCCTATGGAGGGGAATAAATCAATTCAGACCTAGACACTTCATCATGATTGGAAAGGAAGGGGGTAGAAACCAGAATAATAAGCAGGAAAGGAGTACAAGCTGGCAGGTGATAGTTGAAACCAGGTGAGGGGAAAGTGGATGTCCGGGGGGTAAGGAAGTTGGGAGATGAAATGGTTGAGGTAAATGGCTGAATAAGAAAGAATCTAACAGTAGAGTACAGTAGACCATGGAATAAAGGGAAGCAGGAGGAGCTCCAGAGGGAGGCGATGGCAGGTGAAGAAAAGAGAATGGAAGAGAAGGGAACCAGAATGCAGAATGGAAAAAGAGAGAATGGAAAGGGGAAATAGTTGTCGCAAATGAGAGCTATCAATGTTCATGCCATCAGGTTGGAGGCTACCCAGACAGAATATGAGGTGCTGCTTCTCCAACCTGATATACCCAAACTCAACAGTTCAACTGCTTTTCTATCACTCCACAACAGCAGACAAAACAGGTGTGGTCATTTACCCAAAATGTAAGCTTCTCCAAAGTGTAGGCATTCACAAGGTGCACTCATTTCCTTGTTGCAACCTTGGTTTTTGATGCCCTCATAACAACGCTACATACACAGAGGGATAAATTACCATGATTTGAGGGGCCACAGCTGGACTCAGTATTTGATTTGTACTTTATACTTTATAAAAAGAGGTATTTACCACTGGATTGCAACTTTTTTTGAATCCCAGAACTACTTTGAAGTAGAAGAAGGTTAATGATCTCACTAGAGCAGACCAAGCCTTTTGTAAATTAAATTCATTCCTTGCAACAAACTGTTTTGAGCTTCAAATTCAACACACACTTGAACATAATGCATCTTCATTTATTTTACAAATAGGTACAAATATTCATCAAAATGGGCATATTATTTTAATGATTTTATGCTAATATATTGATACATTTAGATGTTTTGTTTTTTGAAGAACAAGGGTGACAATCCAAATTTTATCAATGAAATAGGATTATCATAGAAATTTGCAATCCTACCTTTGTTATAACTATCTTCCACATTCATACCTATAATCATTATCCAATTTATTTTAACCTTCAAGATCAAGTGCCAATTCACTAATAAAGAGGACCACACACTTAATCCAATAAGGATTGTTGGAAGCTCGCCAAATTCATTTCAACCTACTTTAGTGAAACTGTAAAGTTATTTTAAATATGCAACAGCTCTCAGTCCCATGCCAAACTGTAATGTTGGAAACACAAGGCTCCACATGAAGCTGAATAATTATGTTTCCTTCCAACCTTTGTTTTCCCTGTTGAATCATTACAAAATGAAGCACTAAACAAAATAAATGGGTTTGCATTTATATCAAGAAGAGAAACAGGGATAATCTTGGAAACCATAGACCGGTCGGTGAGTGTCACATCAGTGGTAGAGAAATTGCTGGAGAGAGTTCCTAAGAGAATCTTAGGAGAAATCCTAAGATAGGATTTACAGGCATTTAGAAAACCACGGCCTAACTGGGGAGAGCCAGCATGGCTTTGAGCAGAGGCAAGTCAGGTCTTACCAACTTGTTTGAGTTTTGTGATGAGGTGATAAGGATGATTGATGAGGGCTATGGACATTGTCTACATAGATTTTAGTAAAGCATTCCTAAGGTCTGTCATGGAAGGCTCATCCAGAAAATTAAGATACATGGGATCAATGGTGAATTGGCTGTTTGGATGCAGAACTGGCTTGCCCATAGAAGAAGGAGGCTGGTAGTCAAAAAGATTTATTCAAGCTGGAAGTCTGTGATTAGTGTTTTTTTGCAGGAATCTGTATAGATCATTTTATATTATATATTTATAATATTTATATATTTATATAATATTTTATATTATACATTATATATATATGATCTGGATGAAAATGTACCATAGATTGGTGGGTTAGTAAGTGTGCAGGTAATACAAAGATTGGTAGTGTTGTGGATAGTGTAGGAAACTAGTAAAGAATACATCTGGATACAGATCAGTTGTAGATACTGAACTGAATTGACTTTATTTCTAACATCCTTTACATACATGAGGAGTAAAAATCTTTACGTTACATCTCTATCTTTACATGCAATGTGCAATCATAGTAATTTATAATAATTTATAATAGAACAGTCAATGTAACATAGAAATACACTGAGATCAGCATGGAGAAACAGTAGATGAAGAGTAATTTTTGGCCAAATGTGAAGTGTTGTACTTTGGTAAACAGGCATCTGTTAGTCTCGTGAGGCCATGTATTTGCACCTTGGAAAGTTTCCAGGGCACTGGACAGAGATGTATGTGAGACCGGCTGTTGCCCATGCTGCAAGTCTCCCCTCACCACACCACCGATGTTGTCCAAGGGAAGGGCAAGGTCCGATACAGCTTGGCACCGGTGTCGGCGCAGAGCAATGTGTGGTTAGTGCCTTGCTCAAGGATGCAACACATTGCCTTAGCTGAGGCTCGAACTACCGACCTTCAGATCACTAGACCAACACTTTAACCACTTGGCCACGTGCCAAAAGTGTCAAAGGTAAAGAGATGGTATATTGTTAAGGGCAAGACCCTAAACAGAGGTGATGAGCAGAGGAATCTTGGTGTCTAAGTTCATAGCTCCCTGAGAACTAAGTCCATAGCTACGCATGTTGAAAGGGTGGTTAAGAAGGAATATGGCATACGTGCCTTTATTCGTCAGGGCATTGAGTTCAAAAGTCAGGAAAATATGTGACAGCTTTATAAAACTCTAGTTAGGCCACATCTGGAGTATTGAATACAGTTCTGGTTGTCCCATTAGAGAAGGATGTTGAGGCTTTGGAGAAGATGCTGAAGAAGGTGCAGGTTCACCAGACTGTTGCCTAGATTTGAGGGAATATGCTACAGCAAGAGACTGGACAAACTCAGGTTGTTTGGTTGTTTTCTCTGGAGCAGTGAAGGCTGAGGGAAGACTGGAAAACGGTTTCTGACACTGCCACTGAGCTCATCAACTCTGGAGAAATTCTACCCACTGCCACAAACTTGTGGTTCCCTTACCCTGCATTGCGCACTTTTATCTCCAAGATCCACAAGCCTGACTGTCGGGGTAGATTCACTGTCCTTTGCCTGCTCCTGCCCCACTGAACTCACGTCCTCATACCTCGACTCCATTCTATTTCCCTTAGTTCGGTCCCTTCCTACCTACATCTGCAATCCACATGCTCCCAATCTCCTCAACAACTGTCAATTCCCTGGCCCTGAACGCCTCATTTTCATCATGGATGTCCAGTTACTTTACATTTCTATCCCCCATAAAGAAGTCTTTAAAGCTCTCTGACTCTTTCTCAACTAAAGACTCAACCAGTTCCCCTCCACCACCACCATCCTCACCCTCAATAATTTCTCCTTCTGTTCCTCCCACTTTCTCCAGATTGGAAGAGTAACCACAGGCACCTATATGAGACCCTGCTATGCCTACTATTGAACAGTCAATGTTCCAAACCTTCACCAGCAATGCTCCTGAACTCTTCCTCTGCTATATTGATGACTGCATTGGTGCTGCTTCATGTACTCATTCTGAGCTAATCAATTTCATCAACTTTGCCTCCAGCTTTCACCCTGCCCTTAAATTCACTTGGTCCATTTCTGACACCTCCCTTCCCTTTCTCGATCTCTTTGTTACCATCTATGAAGACAAACTGTCAACCAACATCTTTTATAAACTTTCTGATTCCCATGGCTACCTTGACTGTACCTCTTCCCACCTTGTCTCCTATAAAAATGTTATACCCTTTTCTTAGTGCCACATCTGTTCCCAGGATGAGACTTTCCTTTCCAGGACATCGGATCTTCCTGCCGCCTTAACAGTGATAGAGTTCCTCTTGTCCTTACCTACCACCCCATGAACCTCCACATCTAACACATCATTCTGCACAATTTCTGCCATCTTCAAAGAGATCCTAACACCAAATGTATCTTTACCTACCCATCACTCTCCACTTTCTGCAGGGATCACTCCCTCCATAATTCCCTTGTCCATTTGTCCCTCCCAACTAATCTCCCTCCCAGCACTTAACCCTGCAAACGGTCAAAGTGCTACACCTGTCCATTCACCTCCTTCCTCACCTCCATTCAGGGTCCCAAACAGTCCTTCGAGGCAACACTTCACCTACAAATCTGCTGGGGTTGTCTATTGTGTCTGGTGCTCCCAATATGGTTCTTCTACATTGGTGAGACCTGTCATTGATTGGGTGACCACTTTGTCAAGCATCTCCGCTCCATCCACCAAAAGCTGAATTTCCCAGTGGCCAAACATTTTAATTCCAATTCCCATTCTGACATGCCAGTCCATGGCCTCCCTTATGCCACAATGAGGCTATCCTCAGGGTGGAGGAGCTTCACCTTATATTCTGTAAACCTTATATAATGTGTGGGTAGCCTCCAACCTGATAACATGAATATTGATTTCTCCTTCCAGTACAAAACATTTCCCTCCCCTTCCCCTATTCTTCCATTCCTCACTCTAGCCTCATACCCCTTCTCATCTGCCTATCACCTCCTCCAGTGCTCCTCCTCCTTCTCTTTCTTTTATGGTGCACTCCCCTCTCCTATCAGACTCCATCCACTCCAGACCTTTATCTTTCCCATCCACCTGGCTTCACCTATCACATTTTAGTTATCCTCTTTCCCCACCCCATTTTTTTATTCCACCTTCCTTTCCCATCCTAAAGAAGGGTCTCGGCTTGAAACATCAACTACCTGACCATGTCCATGAATGCACCTGACTTCCAGAGATCCCCCAGCATTCTGTATGTTGCTTTGGATTTCAACCTCTGTAGAATTTATTGTGTTTATGATCTGATAATGGTTTATATGATTATGAGTAGCATAGATCGAGTAGACAGACAGTACCCTTTTCCAAGAGTTGAAATCTCTAATACCAGAGGGCATGCTTTTAATGTGAGAGGAGGCAATTTCAAAAGAGATGTGAGGGGCAAGGTTTTTTTTTGCACAGAAATTGGTGGGTGCCTGGAATGTGTTTCCTGGGGTGGTGATCGAGGCAGATGCATTAGGGACATTTAAAAGATGCTCAGACAGTCACATGAATATGAGGAAAATGGAAAAAGGACATTGTCTAGACCTAAGGGATTAGTTTAGTTGGCCATTTGACTATTAATTTATTTGGTTCTGCACAACATTGTGGTCCCAAGGGCCTGTTCCTGTGCTGTAATGCCCTATGCTCTATATTTCTACAATATAAACGTCTCCAAGAGGCCAATAATGTGATGTTTGGCACCAAGAGCACATAGAGAAGATGGAAGCAAAACATATTAAGTATTGTCATCTACAACAATTCTCAGTACTAAAAGGAAATGGCTAAAGTGTCCACTGGTATTATAAATGTTGGCTTGTTCACAGATATCATAAAAATAATTTTTATGCTTCAATGTAGTACTTCAACAACTCTGTCAGATCTCATTGCTTTTAGATTCTGCTATTGAATTGTTGATCTATTCAGTCACTTTAGTTACTGCTGCATAAAGTGAAGCCATTTTTTCATTGTCACATCAAATTTTCACCCAGTACTGCTTTGTGGTTCAAGGGTTCAAAGGTACAATTTAATGTCAGAGAAATGTATACAATATACATCCTGAAATGTTTTTTCTTTGCAACCATCCACAAAAAGAGAGGAGTGCCCCAAAGAATGAACAACAGTTAAATGTGAGAACCCCGAAGTCCCCTCCCATGCATAAGCGGCAGCGAGCAACAATCCCCCCTCCCCCCACCGGCAATAAAAAGCAAGCATTGGCACCGCCACCAAGCACTCAAGCAGTATCTCCATTTTCCCAGTGAGTGGAGAGACATAAACAACTTGCTGGCTTACGATGTTAAAACTCCGTTACATCACGTTTTTCGAGCTATGTACCTGAAGATCACAAAGATTTCGGGTCTCCAGGCACACAGTAGATATTTTGACTCCACCGACGACACACAGGTCTCCTGTCGTGACACCAACCCTCGATATGCCCGTCTCCAAAGCCCGGAGATTCTAGGCTTTCGAATTTGAGCCGGATTCTTAGGCTGAGCTTTTGGTGTGCTGAACAACGGCCTGTTATGGAACCCCAAGAGTGTGTCCCATTCCCACAAAGAACCGTGGTCAGCGTGTAACTCCAGGTCAGGGTCTTCAAAAGAACCCTGAAAGGGGAAAATAAGATATTAAAGATGGAAATAGAGCTGTATCCGAAGATGCAAGCAAAGGAATTGCTGTTAGGCACCATTAACCCTCCTTTAAAATTAGTTTTGTTTAAAGCCATTAAATCTTCTGTAAATGTCCTTTACGCACTGCATATCTTAGTCTAAGAAAGTGCAGTTGGGTTTGCTTTAATATCCTTTTTTAGATGGTAGAGAAAATTTAAGTTAAATGAGGCACACAGTCCATTCTAACTGAGATGTCCAAATCTATGATTGCTTGTTAAGTTCTCTATTGTGACTTCTTGTCACGAATCTTGCCCACTAACCTAGAATTCTTGAGGTTATGTTTAGCTGAAGGCAGGTATGTTGTATTAGTATGGACCTTGAGAGTGAAAGTATCCAGGGGCAAATGTTAATAAAACACTATGAGCTTGATGCTCATTCTGCTAACTCCATATTCTAGAAGATAGACTATAGAAATCTACAGCACATTACAGGCCCTTCAGCCCACAATGTTGTGCTGACCATGTAACCTACTCTAGAAACTGCCTAGAATTTCCCTACTGCATAGCCCTCTATTTTTCTTAGTTCCATGTTCCTATCTAAGAGTCTCTTAAAAGACCCTATTGTATCACCCTCCACCACTGTCACTGGCAGTGCATTCTTCGCACCCATCAATCTCTGTATGAAAAACTTAACCTCTGACATCCTCCTTGTACCTACTTTCAGACAGAAGGGTTGGTAATCTCTTCATCATTCAGTGCGGAGTTAGCAAAAGGCAGTATATACCACACCCCCATTTCATCCTCTCAATCAGTATCCTACTCAGAGGCAGGGGAGGGGCTGGTCTAATCTCTCCTGTTGTTGGTCCTTCAGTCGCCCCGCAACGTCGCAGAGTCTCCTTACTGGGTGTAGGCTCCAGATCAGGCGCTGTGTCAACCTGCCAGAGGCAGCAGGTAGTTCCAGTGGAGAATCTTGACAGGCCTATTCCCATCCTTTGGTTTCACCTAGAAAACTGATACGTTTGGCATCTGACTCTCCACCACATAGGGCATAGCCGCCCAGCGGTCATCCAACTTATGCTTTCCGGGTAGCCCCAACTTCCTAATGAGGTCCTGATCTCCCAACCAAAGTTGGGAGAACTTCACCTTTTGATCATACCTCCTCTTATTCCCTTGATTCTGCTTGGCAGCCACAACCCCAGCTACTTAATAAGCCTTTTTCAGCTCCCTTCTCATATCAGACACATACTTCAGATAAGTCTTCAGTGGTAGGTCACCCTCGCCAGTCCCAAAACAAAGGTCAACGGGCAACCTCGCCTCGTGCACAAAAATCAGATAATATAGTGAGTACCTGGTAGCTTCTTTTTAGGTACAGTTGTAACAGTGGACCAGATGTCTAATACATTCACTCCACCTGATCTCCATGGTTCTGATCATGTCAAACAAGGTCCGATTAAACCTCTCAGGCTGGGGATTACCCTGCGGGAGACAGGGAATAGCCCTCGACTTCTCAACTCCAAGTATGCTCAGTAATTCATGGATAAGCTTACTCTCGAAATCCCATCCCTGATCACTATGTATCCACCTGGGGAGGCCGTAATAAATGAAATACTTCTCCCATAACACTTTGGCCATTGTGGACGCCCTCTGGTAGGGAAAGCCCATGCATATCTGGTGTAGTGATGACTAAGCCATTCGCCATGTTGCTGGCATCTGGCTCTATTCACAGGAAATCCATACACACCAGGTCCAGAGGCCCCGCACTCTGCAAGTGGGACAAGGGAGCTGCTCGCATAGACAACGTCTTCCTCCATATGCATCAAATGCATGATTTGCAGTATTCTTTGACCTCCAGCTTCATTCCAGTAGAACTGATCTCTGAGCAATCCATAGGTAATTTCAACCCCCAAATGTCCAGAATCATCATGAGAATCATACTTCTCAGGCAGAACCAGCTGGGAATGCTGAGGTCAGTCCAGAGGCCATTCTCTCAATAATGGAGGCACTGCAGCATGTTTCATCTTCTCTGCCTGAGCTTTGTCTCCCTTTTCAACCGCTAACCAAATGGTACCAATGTATGGATCATCTCGCTGAGCAGCTGCCACTTCCCCAGAACTCAATTCTGGCAACTGATTTATCTTCAGAACAGTCAGGTTACAGTAAACTTGTGGAATGGTGTCATCAGAAGCTCCACACTCTGCACAATCCTGCCCTTGCTTTCCATCTGCCTTCACTGTGATGGCAAATGGACACAATGTTTTCACCCCTGAAGCAGGAATGCTGCCCCACTCTTTGTCCCTGTCCAGCCCTTCATGTGCATGTCAAGACAAAGCATCAGCATCAATGTTCCGGCTTCCCGGCCGGTACGTCAGGCTGAAATCATAAGCAGACGACACCACCAACCACCTATGGCTGCCTATGGCATCCAATTTCGCCGAGGTCAGGATATAAGTTAGGGGATTGTTGTCCGTCCTCACCTCAAACTTGGCACCACAGAGGTAGTCACTCAGCTTATCCACCACAGCCCATTTCAATACCAGAAACTCCAACATGTGTATGGTTTAGTTTTTCTCAGAGGACGACAGACTCCAGCTGACAAACAGACATTCAGACAGACAGACATACTTTATTGATCCCGAGGGAAATTGGGTTTCTTTGCAGTCGCACCAACCAAGAATAGTGTAGAAATATAGCAATATAAAACCATAAATAATTAAATAATAATAAGTAAATTATGCCAAGTGGAAATAAGTCCAGGACCAGCCTATTGGCTCAGGGTGTCTGACACTCCGAGGGAGGAGTTGTAAAGTTTGATGGCCACAGGCAGGAATGACTTCCTGTGACGCTCAGTGTTGCATCTCGGTGGAATGAGTCTCTGGCTGAATGTACTCCTGTGCCTAACCAGTACATTATGGAGTGGATGGGTGTCATTATCCAAGATGGCATGCAACTTGGACAGCATCCTCTTTTCAGACACCACCGTCAGAGAGTCCAGTTCCACCCCCACAACATCACTGGCCTTACGAATGAGTTTGTTGATTCTGTTGGTGTCTGCTACCCTCAGCCTGCTGCCCCAGCACACAACAGCAAACATGATAGCACTGGCCACCACAGACTCGTAGAACATCCTCAGCATCGTCCGGCAGTCTCCTCAGGAAGTAGAGACGGCTCTGACCTTTCTTGTAGACAGCCTCAGTGTTCTTTGACCAGTCCAGTTCATTGTCAATTCATGTCCCCAGTTATTTGTAATCCTCCACCATATCCACACTGACCCCTTGAATGGAAACAGGGGTCATCGGTGCTTTAGCCCTCCTCAGGTCCACCACCAGCTCCTTAGTCTTTTTCACATTAAGCAACAGGTGATTCTTACAATGCAACAGGTCTCAACCCAGTGCCCTGATCCTGATAAAGGACACCCCCTAAGCTCTCTCTGCTGGCATCCGTATGCAGTACATATAGCAATCAGTGGTCTGCAAAAACCAGCACCGGCACCTGGGTCAGCATCTCCTTCAGCAACTGAAAGGCCTCTTCACGTTTTGCATCCCACCTCGGTCCAAAAGGCTCTGAAGGGCTAAGGTACCCTTTACCCTCATCTCCTTTTGTCCTCCTCCCTTTCTTCCCCAAGGGAGGGTAACCACCCAGAAGCTGATTCAATAGGTGACTCACTTTCGTATAGTTCTTCATGAAACTCTGATAGTAACCAGAAAACCCGAGGGACAAATGCAAAGGTCTTGGCCAATCTTAGCTGGATCTGTAGCTACTCCATGCCGTGAAACTATGTGTCCAACATAGCTAACAGCTGTCTTGCAGAACTGGCACTTGTCCAGGGAAATTTTAATCCTTTAACTTTCAGGCAGCCCAGCACTTCCAGTAGCCTTGCTTCATGTTCTTCCAAGGTGGACCCAAACACTATGATGTTATCCAAATACACATTACCTCAAGCAATACATATCCCCCACCGTTTTCTCCATGACCCGCTGGAAGGTTGCAGGAGCTCCCAATATGCCCTGGGGCATCCTTTTGAACTGGAAGAATCCCAGTGGACATATAAAGGCTGTCCTCGCTTCATCAGCCTCACTCGTGAGGATCTGGTAATATCAACTCCTGAAGTCCAGCACACTGAACCACTTCACACCACTCCAACAGGCCAGCAAGTCTTCGATCCTTGGGACTGTATACTGGTCAGGGATGGTACGCCTGTTAAGAGTCCTATAGTTCACACAGATCCGTACCTTCCTATTCTTCTTTCTGGCTACTATTATTGGCTCCATGTAGGGACTTCAGGACTCGGTGATGATCCCAGCTTCCTTCAACTTACACAAATGCTGCCAAAAGTCTTCCGCCTCTGCAGGGGCCATTCGCTGTGACCCCTCTCTGAATAGGGTGTCTTCAATCACCCACATAGTGTGACAAGTACTCTTGGAACAACCCACATCAAACTCGTCAGTGGAAAAGATACATTCCAGTTTCAACATCTTCTCTACCAACCTCCTCTTCCAACACACAGGTACCAGTGAGTCCCTGAAGTTGAATGACTCAGCAGTCAACTTTCCACCTTTTGCAGATAGTTTCTCCCTGGCTTGTCTCACAGGGGCACTAGACAATACCGTCGCCAGGAAAAGATGCACCAGGGGCATCCCCCGCTTGAAGGCGACCTCCCTCTTCGTAGTGTTCCTGACAACCACTGCCATTCTGTTTGCCTGTACAACCAAGGGCTTCTGCAATTCGGGCCTCACCCAGCTGGCACTCCCGATTCCTCTTCGTGGTCTTTCGGAGAATCCAGCAAGAGGGCCTCGCCCTCGGGCATTCCAGGAAATTTGGGGCTCCCCATTACTCTCACTACTTCCCTGGGCCATAACACGATTGGTATGGACTGGGTGGACCACACAATCCCTCATCTAAATTCGTTATCCAGCCCACTGCAGCCACGTATTTCCTCAAAAGCAGCTTGAAACATTGGGTGAATGGATAATGTTCTCAGGAAGCTCTCTCCAGCTTTCTCCTTGCAGGCTCGCATGAGTCTCCTCACAATAAGAGTGTTGGTCCCCACAAGACTCAATCAGACAAATAACCGTCATACGGATAATCACCCGCACTAAGACCCCAAATCTCTTGTGCACTGAATGGCATCAATGGTAAATGCGTCAAATATTGATTGTAAAATGAACAGTACAGCAAAGTGACCTACGACCCTATGTCAAGTATGGTTCTAGCTCAAATAACCTCTATCCATAGCAAAACACTGGAGCTTGGCCCCACTAAGTCTTCAGGAATGTGGTTCTTTGCTTCAGGGTGTTCCTTAATATATTGCTGGGAATGTCCCCCACCCCCCCAACCTCGATACACCAGGCCATCCCCTCACTGGGTCTCTTTTAAGTTTTCCCAACGACTCTCTGCTTAGGTACCCGGGGGTTCCCTCTTCAAAGGGCTTGCCGTCGTTCACACTCCCACCTGAAGTGTCCCTCTTCACCACAGTTATAACAGGCAATACCAGCCACTCCCCTTCTCGTGTGACACCGGCTGCTAGCAGCCGTCCCCTTAGAGGATCTGCCTCCCTATCAGCTCAATCATTTGGGGAGGTCACACCCGCTAATAACAACTGGGATACCTCAGTTCTCAACTCTGCCACAATCTCCTCTACCACTCCCTGGGGCAGGCTATCCATGGCCACTTCACCGCAGGGGAGCACTACCAAGGACTGTACCCTGCTGAAGGAGACCTCCTGTGCCTCCGACGCATTCTCCTCCTCTCATACATCTCTGATCAACTCAACAAACAAGGGGGGGGGGTGCATCTTACAAGGCGGTCGGAGACCCCAAGCCCTTGCTATTTGGTCCATTCTTAACTCAGCCACCTGAATGGCTCCTCTGTGCCGCAAGCAACTTAGCTGCCTCTCTAGCCAAAAGGTGTAGGCAGAAAGCTTCTCCCCCTTCTCCTGACACATGTTCTGAAACCCTGTCATGATCTTCATTGGGCTCCCTGGTGTGCCAAATGCATTTTCCAGTGTTCCCATGTAATCGGCAGCCTTGGCTAGGAGGTACCAGGACTTCATGGCTAAGTATCCTCCTACACTCAGATCTACAATCTGTTAACACTCAGTTCCATTTGGGCCAGAAACATACGAATCCTGACCTTGCCTTTAGTTGCCCTAAACATACTGCCCACCTCAATCCCATGAGTCAGCCTACCTTGTGATTGTTAAAATCATTATTGTTCCTATATGTCTTTCTGACTAGTCTGCAGATGTTCACCTCTAACTCATCTCCATTGTTTGAATGCTTGCAATGCATGAGATGAATCATATAATTTTCATTCCTGCTTTGTTTTAATCCTCTCCAAAAGGATTTTCTCTTATTACAAACACGAGGATATTGATATGTCCTTTTGTTGAGATCATACCTTTTACTAAGTGTTCTTGTTAACCTTCCTTCACCTCGAAAATATTGTAATGAGAAAAACATTGTTTCCGGGTCTGTATATACTTAAGTCATTTACCCTAAGGAGTCATCATATTTCCTCTCTCTACAGTAATAAACACTTCTAATTCTTTGTTTCTGGTCAGTTTATATATTCATGTGTTGCGAATACACTATATACAGCAGACCCTAGTTTAATGGGACTATTAGGTCCAATTAAGGGGCTGCCCCAATTAGCCAATGTTTCATGGAAATAGTAAATAGCATATAAAAGACAAACTGCCATTTAACTGAGTAACAAATCATGTGTTTAAACAAAATACAGAACCAATTAGAACACTATCAATACTACTACAGAACTCTAAAATTGTGTATGAGTTCTTAATGCAAACCCCATTTCCAGAAAAGGAATATTTTCCAAAATGCAATAAAAACAAAAATCTGTTATGTTAATTCACGTGAACCTTTATTTAACTGACAAAAGTATAAAGAAAAGATTTTCAATAGTTTTACTGACCAACTTAATTGTATTTTGTAAATATACACAAATTTAGAAATTGATGGCTGCAACACACTCAACAAAAGTTGGGACAGAGTTAAAATAAGATTGAAAAGTGCACAGAATATTCAAGTAACACCGGTTTGGAAGACTCCACATTAAGCAGGCTAATTGGTAGCAGGTGAGGTATCATGACTGGGTATAAAATTTCCCAATGCAAGATTGCAGAGAATTTAGGTCTTTCAACATCTACAGTACATAATATTGTGAAAATATTCAGAGAATTCAGAGACATCTCAGTGCGTAAAGGGCAAGGTTGAAAACCACTGTTGAATGCACGTGATCTTCAAGCCCTCAGGTGGCACTGCCTAAGAATCCAGCATGCTACTGTGACAATTATAGCCATCTGGGCTTGGGAGTACTTTGGAAAACCATTGTCACTTAACACAGTCTGTTGCCGCATCCAGAAATGCAACTTGAAACTGTATTACACAAGGAGGAAGCCATACACCAACTCCATGCAGAAATGCCGGAGAGTTCTCTGGGCCCGAGCTCATCTCAGATGGACCGAAAGACTGTGGAACTGTGTGCTGTGGTCAGATGAGTCCACATTTCAGCTCGTTTTCAGAAAAAACAGGCGTCGAATTCTCCGTGCCAAAGATGAAAACGACCATACTGATTGTTATCAGCGAAAGGTGCAAAAGCCAGCATCTGTGATGGTATGGGGGTGCATCAGTGCCCACAGCATGGGTGAGTTGCATGTATGTGAAGGTACCATTGCCTCTGAGGCGCATATTAGGATTTTAGAGAGACATATGTTGCCATCAAGGCGACGTCTCTTCCCGGGATGTCCATGCTTATTTCAGCAGGACAATGCCAGACCACATTCTGAATGGGCTACAACAGCATGACTTTGTAGACACAGAGTGCATATGCTTGACTGGCCTGTTGCCCGTCCAGATCTATCTCCTATTGAAAATGTATGGCGCATCATGAAGAGGAGAATCAGACAACGGAGACCACGGACTGTTGAACAGCTGAAGTCTTATATCAAGCAAGAATGGACTAAATTTCCAATTGCAAAGCTACTACAATTAGTATCCTCAGTTCTAAGATGATTAAAAAGTGTTATTAAAAGGAAAGGTGATGTAACACAATGGTAAACATGCCTCTATCCCAACTTTTGTTGAGTGTGTTGCAGCCATCAAATTCTAAATTTGTGTATATTTACAAAATACAATTAAGTTGGTCAGTAAAACTATTGAAAATCTTATCTTTGTACTTTTGTCAGTTAAATAAAGGTTCACGTGAATTAACATATCACAGATTTTTGTTTTTATTGCATTTTGGAAAATATCTCAACTTTTATGGAAATGGGGTTTGTAGTTGGTTTGGTGGTTGTCTATCATATCTGACAATGACAAGGAACCCGTGCAGGAGAGTTTTTAAATTGGAAAAGGCATTGCTATGGGGAAGTTCCACTCCATCAACCGCAGAAGTCTGGTTCCAGTGGTACAAAGCTCATTACACTGGGGTCTTCTTCAGTTGTAGTTGGTTTACCAGGATTTCTTCTGTGCTTCACCATTGGACCACACTAACGATGTCACACTGGAGCTGACTTTGCATGCTAGGACTGTCATATCCCCGTCTCACTGGAGTATGAGGCCTGTTGGCTCCCTTCATCTGGTTTAGCCTGCCTGTCAAAGCGGTGTACTGGAATGTGCCCGTGGTTGCATGCAAACAGCTTTTTGGAGCCACAGGTGAAAGCTGAGTGTATGCTACCATTCAGTGGTAAAATCAGTGTAAACATCTAGCTTTCATTTTCATTATAATATTCAGGATAATTGTTGATACCTTCAAATTCTTAGTAACTCCTAACTTGAACTAATGAAGTAACTTCATTTTCACTCCCAATGGGTTTTGACATCTCCAAGCCTGAATGCTTGAAATTGCAGTGAGCAAAACAGTTCTGAATTATGTTAGTTTATTTCTTGACAACTATTAGTGGCACAAATACTGTTTTTTAAACAGAGGCACACACAACCAATGCTATTTAAAAACTGTTCACTCTAAGCCGGGGGTCGGCAACCTGCGGCTCCCGAGCCATTTGTGGCTCTTTCACCTCTGTGCTGCGGCTCCCTGTGGCTTTGGGAAATAATTGGTCAGTATTTAATTAAAATGTATTTTATGTTAGTTTGTTAGCTTTTGAAATGTAATTCTAAATTTGAAGATTATGGTGATCTTGTACAATCTAAGTGTGGCGACACATTTCCTGGCACATCTGAAACGGCTCACAATTAGCCAGCATTCCGGCTAAGGGAGATAGCCTACGGGGGTTTGTGAGTACGCGTCTTTTGCAGCATCTGCGTCCATGGGGGCTGGGTTGAGGGAGGCTTAAAAGCAAGGCTGTTTAGTTCGAATAAAGTTATTCGACTGCAGTTTACTGACTGCGTGAGCACACCGCTACAACGTGTTTTTATCGCTATTAATATACGTCACCACTGCCAATACCTGACACCCGCCAGTGCGCGATTTCTTTAATTTTTCGATCCAAGGTAAGCCAACTATGGAGAATTCTAAAAAAAGAAAAGTGACTGAAGAAAACAGAACGTTTAATGATACGTGGACAGATTCATTTGCTTTCACTGTTGACGAGACTGGTTTACCGGTATGCTTAATATGCAATGAGAAACTAGCAAACAACAAAAAGTCAAATGTCGCAAGGCATTTCCAGAGTAAACACGCAGCCTTTGCTCAAAAATATCCGGATGGAGATGAGAGAAAAAAAGCCGTTTCGGAACTGATGCGGAAGGTTGATCTGAGCAAAAATCATTTCCAGAAATGGATGAAGTCTGGAAAATCAACGACATACGCCAGTTATATTGCCGCTCAGGAAATAGTCAGGCACGGGAAGCAGTTTACAGATGGTGAATATATAAAAGAATCTTTCATTAAGATTTCAGAACATCTATTCACGGACTTTAAAAACAAGAGTGAAATTGTGCAGAAAATCAGGGATATGCCCCTCTCTGCAAAGACTGTCAAAGACAGAACCATAAAAATGGCAGAAGACATCACAAGACAGCAAATTAAAGACATCAATTCAGCTGTGGCCTACTCGATTGCCTGTGACGAGTCTAAAGACAAAGGTGATATTGAACAAATAGCGTTGTTCTGCCGGTATGTAAACTCTGCCGGGCCACAGGAAGAACTGATTGAGTTGATACCTCTAAAAGACCAAACACGGGGGGAGGACATCTGTGAGGCTGTCTTGAATTGTTTAAGAGCCAAAGGAATAAAGACCACCCATCTGGTGTCAGTAGCTACTGATGGGGCTCCGAATATGACGGGAACGCACAAGGGATTTGTGGCTTTACTGCAGAAGTCGCTGGACAGAAAGCTGCTGACTTTTCACTGCATCTTGCACCAAGAGGCACTGTGCGCTCAAACATTTCCTCCGGAATGCACAGAAGTAATGGATGTTGTCATTCAGATTGTCAATAAAATAATGGCAAAAAGTTTAAATCACCGTCAATTCCGTTTGTTACTGGACGAGATGGAAAGCGCATATTCTGATCTCCTGCTGCACAACAAAGTCCGGTGGCTGTCCAAAGGGGAGGTGCTGAAACGCTTTGTCGCGTGTCTGGAAGAAGTGAAAACTTTCCTGGGCAGCAAAGGGCTCACCTTTCCTGAGCTGGAACAGCCAGAGTGGCTGGAAAAGCTACACTTCATGGTAGACATGACAGTGCACCTGAACACGCTGAACACAGCTCTTCAGGGGAAAGGACGCACAGCCCTGCACATGTTGGAGGATGTTTTGGCATTCGAGCGCAAGTTGACAGTGCTTGCCAGAGATTTACAGAAAGGCACTTTGTCTCACTTCCCCAATTTGAGAGAGTTCTAACAAGGTCACGACATGATAATTTCGGAGTATTTACATTCTGCAATCATCGCAATGCAAACATCGTTTGGGAAACGCTTCTGTGAGTTCAGAGAGGAAAAAAACACATTATCCTTCCCGGTCACTCCCTTAAGCATCGATCCTTCCCTACTGAATACGACTGCATTGGCAGGTGTGAGTCAACCTGATCTTGAGATGGAACTGGCCGACATAGCCGACAAAGACATATGGGTGTCCAAGTTTAGACGCTTGACAGCAGACCTTGAAGATGTTGCCCGTCAGAAGGCCGTTCTTGCTCAGAATCACAAATGGAGTGATATTGAAAACCTTCCAAAACCGGACAAACTTGTGATCGAAACATGGAATGCTATGCCCGACATTTATGTAAACATGAAAAAGTATGCGCTTGGAGTCCTGTCGATCTTTGGATCCACATATGTATGTGAGCAGGTGTTCTCCAACATGAACTTTATTAAAAACAAACATCGCGCACGCCTCACAGATGACAGCTTGCGATCCTGTGTAAAGATGAAGGTGACGTCATACAGCCCTGATGTGCAGACGCTGTGCGCTGAGGTCCAGGAGCAGAAATCCCATTAACCAAGTATGATAAATATTTTAATTGCCTATTATTTTATGTATATTCATATTTTTTCATTGTTCAGTGAAATAGTCCTTTTATTTTTCAGGCTGACAGCTGGCTGATGTTATTTTTGGTTTGCTGCTGGCGGCAAATTTAAGTTTGGCTGCTGGCGGCAAATTTAAGAATGACTCAAATAGACGTTGAGTATTTTACTTAAAAGTAACCTTCAACCCAACGTCTTTTTTTCGGAGTTCAAAATGTTTTTGTTGCATGCAGAAATGTAATTTCGTTTTCTCTGCAGGAGTTCATCAATTTCATAAATGCAACACATTATAGTTTGTTTATACATAGCATAAAGGCAAAAAAAACGTTGTATGCAGTGTTATTTCATTTTAAATGTCAAACGGGTTTTGCGGCTCCCAGTGTTTTCTTTTCTGTGGGAAACGGGTCCAAGTGGCTCTTTCAGTGGTAAAGGTTGCTGACCCCTGCTCTAAGCACAGTGAAATGCTTATTAGCCACATAAGTGCACATGTCTGATGCTAGTTAGAGACTGTTTGGCAAGTCTCCTGCCCCAATTAAATGGCATAGTGTCCAAAATACCTGAATGGAATCCCAGCTATTTTCTTGATAAGTTTTTGTTCTTTAAGAGTTATCCCAAATAAGTTGCTGTCCCAGTTAACCGACTGCCCAATTAACCATAATCCATGGTCTTTATAATCCTGTCATTCAAGCTTGATCTCAATTCTTTCAAATATTGACCCCAATATTACATTCTCAAAAGATATTTTAGTTTGGTATTTTGCTATATTCTAGCATTAATTAATCTTGCTCTGGCCTCAAATACTATTTTCACCAGTATGTGAAACCAGCAGTTGATGGGTTCAGAACTAAAGAAAGCAATCTATATAAAGTCTTGATTTAATGCATCATTTTGATCCTGATTATAGTTATTATAATTGTGAACTTCTCTACAAGTACTTTACCACAAACCTGAAATGTAAGATTTTCACTTCCACTGAAAGGGAAGTGTTCTGATGCCATAATGAAGAATGGAAAAAGTGCTTTGTCATACAGCACCGGAAGCATGAAGTCTTTAGTAGTCTACACAGTACTTCTTTCAGCAGAACCTAATCTTGCCCTGCATTTACTCTAAACAGCTGGTCACAATTATGACCAGATGTTCAAATGAGTGCTTATCAGCAAGTAATATGATCAAGATTTCAATTTTCATATTAAGATGGCACCTCACACAAAACGGATGTTGCACTTGCATTTCTCTAGAACTTAACTTGCCCACCTTACAGCAATTTAATTTCAGGAACATGCTCACACTCCCACCCTCAAGGCTAAGACTTTCCTCACCATCTGGTAACTGGTACAAATCCATTCTCAAAGTAACCCCTACCTACAACACAAAGACATTTGCATTCATTTGATGCAATTGAACTCCTTTCCATTTTTTAAAGTATTCTATTTTTCCAGAATTTGCAATAATTCCAATATTGTCAATCCATTCCCCTGCACTAACCCTGTTGTTGTACATCTTTCTTCATCTTTGCACCTTTGCAGCATGGTTGATTTAATGCCTGCCTCTAACTCTTTTGAGAAGATGATGTGGACCACCATTATTGAAGTACTGAAGAGAATTTGCTACAGTATTGTAGGTTGAAGTTCCAGAATCTAGATTAAACAATAATGAAGTTGTTTGAGGAGGTCCTGTGCACAATAATTAAACAAACATTAAGCGAGTGAAACATACATTATGAAAATGTTATATTTCTCATCACAAAGATTGTACAAGTAGTATCTATAATTTTCTGAAATAAAACTAATTAAAAGTTATAAGTTACAACTTATTGCAAATAGTTAAAAAGAACACCTCAAAGTATTTTTTTATAATCTCTCTGGCATTAGAACAACTAATTGTTAATGGGGGCCATCAACTGACAAGTATGAGGGGTTATCCCCCACAGCTAGACATTTCTTCTAGCTCAACACAGGGTCATCTACTAGAGACCTCAGCCTTGGAATCACACGTTCATTGCCATTTTTGTTATTATTTGCGTTTCTTGGTTCTTATTTGTTCAGGGAGTAGATCGATTAAGTTTTATTCTAATTTCAATGATACATTGACAGATAAATACAGATGGCTAAGGAAAAGGTAAAATTCATTTCTTTTAATGTAAATGGGCTATTAAATCCAATCAAACGTAAGAGAATTTTATCCAAAATGAGAAAAGAACAAGCCCATGTAGTATATTTACAGCAAACTCAGTTAAGTGATAATTAGCATAAAAAACTAAAGAGAATGGGCTTCACTAATCTGTTTTTCTCCTCATATAAATCAGGACATAGGAGAGGAGTTGCTATTCTTATCTCAAGTAAGTTAAATGTTGAAAAAGTATTCGAAATGGGAGATAAAGAGGGCAGATATATTCTGGTAAGGGGGAATATAGACGGCAATTCAGTTACTCTATATATGCACCCCCGGGAAGTGATATTGGTTTCTTTCAGAAAATTACTGATATTATGGTAACGGAAACAGAAGGTCTCCTGATATGTGGGGAAGACTTAAATTTACAATTACAACCAAACTTAGACTCTGACAATAGAAAAATCTATTAAACGAAATCTTTACATAAGAAAGTTAATACACTTTTTGAGGATGTTGGTTTAATTGATATATGGAGGGACCTTTTCCCTGACAGAAGGGATTACACGCATTATTCTGCTCCCCATTCTGTATATACAAGAATAGACTATTTCATAACTTTTGGAAAAGACAAAGACAAAATAAACACCTGTGGAATTTAGACAATAGATGTGACCATGCACCTATATATTTATCTGTTGATTTTGACCTACAACCAAAGAATACTATTTGGAAACTGAATTCAAGTCTACTCAATGATCCATACTTTAAGGAACAAATTAAAAAAGAAATTGGTCTCTACTTAGAATTTAATGATAATGGAGAGGTTTCACCTCCCATTTTATGGGATACTCTGAAGGCGATCTTAAGAGGGAAAATTATAGCGATATCTTCATATAAGAAAAAAAAGGAATAAAACATTAGAGGAATTACAAAATAGGCTGAAGGAACTAGAGAAAAAACACAAATTGAATTTGGCACAGGATACATTGGGGAAATTAAAAGATTAGGAATGAAATAAATAGTTTGGCTACGCAAGAGATCAGGAAAAACTTAATGTTTCTGAAACAGAGACATTATGAAAGTGGATCGAAATCTATGAAAATACTGGCATGGAAACTGAAAAAAAAAGATAGCAGAAAATACAATTCGTAGAATTAGGGACCCAAGAACGAAAATGATAAAAAATAAGCTAAGTGAAATTCAAGAAGGTTTTGAAGTGCTTTACAAAACTCTATATTCCAATGTTCCAGGGGGAAGCATAACCCAAATTGACACCTTCTTGAATTCTCTAGAGTTAGCCACTTTAAGCGAAGAACAAAATAGAATGATGACTGCTGACATAAGTTGAATTAAAAACTGCAATTGGTAGGCTTAAATTAAGCAAGTCACTGGGATCAGATGGGTATATGGAAGAGTGGTACAAAGAATTTAAAAATGAGTTAATTCCTGTTTTACTCCCCACACTGAACTGGGCTTTAAAAAAGGCACAAATGCCACACAGTTGGAAGGAAGCGATAATCTCAGCTATACCGAAAGAAGGCAAGGATAAAATGGAATGCGGGTCATTTAGACCAATATCCATTCTTAATGTAGATTATAGGTTATTTACCTCCATCACGGCCAAACGATTAGAGGAGTTTCTACCCATACTGTTACATAACGATCAGACAGGTTTTATACAACAATGCCAGACACAAGACAATATATGAAGGATACTTCACATTATGGATCATATACAAAAAAATAAAATTGAAGCAATAGTGATAAGCGTGGATGCTGAAAAAGCATTTGATTCTGTTAATTGGAATTTTCTTTACAGAGTTTTACATAGATTTGGTTTCCATATACAATTATTAAAACTATACAGACACTATATGACAATCCTACTGCTAGGATTAAAATCAGTGTATATTTATCAAATAGTTTTACCCTAGAAAGGGGCACGAGACAGGCTTGTGCATGGTCACCACTACTCTTCAGGTTACATCTGGAACCATTAGCTCAATACATCAGACAAAATGAAGATATCAGAGGAATTACTATTAAAGGGACAGATCATAAATTGGCTTGTTTTGCGGAAGACATTTTGATCTATCTAGGGCAAAGCAACATTCTCTTTACCTAAATTGATGCAACCATTTGAACAATATGGTCAATTATCAGGATACAAGATCAACATAGATAAAACCCAACTACTTTCATATTATTATAGCCCACCAAGTGAAATTGAAAGATGATACCCCTGGGCATGGCACACAGAGTCTTTCAAGTATTTGGGCATCTTTATGCCAAAAGATTTGGCAAAATTATCAGAATGTAATTATCAGCCTTTATATAAAAAAAATTAAGGAAGATGTGACAAGATGGAACCGGATTCCTTTTATCAGTCTCAGTTCAAGGATTGAGTCTATTAAAATGAATATACTGCCCAGACTGTTATATCTCTTTCAGACCCTACCAATAGAGATTAATCAAAATCAATTCAATGAATGGAACAAGATGCTATCAAGGTATATTTGGCGGGGTAAAAGGCCTAGAGTTCGTCTCAAAACTTCGCAATTAGGAAAGGAAAAGGGGGATGGGGCCTACTTTCTCTTAGAGATTATTATTTTGCAGCACAGTTGAGAGCTGTGATATGTTGGTGCAACCCATCATATGACGCTCAATGGAAAAACATTGAGGAGCGGGTACTTCCCATCCCCATACAAGCAATTTTGGCTGATAACAACCTGCAAAGGTACAGAAATACTATTGACAACCCATGGGTGAAATTGACTCTTAAAATATGGAAAACTACTATAAAATATAATCTAGAGGGAGATATTGCAATTCTTAAATGGTGTGTATATGACTCGGATTTTACACCAAATAAATTGGATGCTAGATTTAAGGACTGGACAGCTAAAGGAATAACAGTTCTTTGCAACATAATGAAAAAAGGCACACTGTTCAGTTTTGAAATGCTTAAAGAGAAACAGTTATTAGAAAAACAAGATTTTTATCAGTATTTACAGATGCGACAATATGTTAATAAGACTCTTAAAAATGTAACCAAGGCAAATACATGCTTGATAGAGCTCTTTAGAAAAGTATATAATTCAGATAATGGTAGTAGAATCCTTTCAAGCATGTATAAGGGGTTGTCAAATCTTAAAACACGTTCAATTTCATAAATTAAAACAAAATGGGAGAAGGAAGGAGGGATAATTTTATTTGAGGAAGAATGGACAACAATATGGAGATATCAATGGAAGTGTACCAGTTCACAGAAATGGAGGGAGCTTAGATGGAAAAACTTGATAAGATTTTTTCTCAGAAATCCCATTATGATAGTAACCTCCCTGTTAGCTGGAGAAACAGTGGAAATCAAAATGCAAATCATTATCATATTTTTTGGGACTGTCCTGTTATCAAAAACTATTGGAGGGGGATACACAGTGCCCTACAAGACATCTTTAAATGTGAAGTACCCTTAGAGAGTAAGACCATATACTTTGGATATATAACTCAAGAATGGTTGAAAAGAGATAAATATTTAATGAATATACTGTTGGTGGCTGGTAAAAAGAATCTTACTAGGAAATGGTTATCACAGGAGAGCCCAACTTTAAGTACTTGGATGGAAATTATAATGGACATTTACAAAATGGAGAAGATAACGGTATCTATTAATCATAAGCTGGAACAATTTGATTCATACTGGGAAAAATGGTTTAACTACATAATGCCTCATAGGCCTGATTTTATTCTCACAAATCAATGAATCTGTTGTAAAAAAAAGATCACTCCCTACTTGTACATTGTTCTTTCCTTTTGCTTGTTTTTTCTTTCCACTCTTTTCTATAAGTGTATACCTCAGATAAATACTTTGTGGAGATTTGTGATAGATATGATTATATGATATATATGTACAATGTCTGAAATACATCTTATGGAAATGTTTGTTTGATGATGAACTTCAATAAAAAAATAAATTACAAAAAAACAAATAATTGTTCACCATTGTCATTCATTAAATCTTAACAGAAAGCTACTAATCCAAACTATTCCTGTATTTGCATTATTGTCATACAGCTGCTCTGGCTGATTAACTTCCAGACTATTCTGCCATGACCGAAGGAGAAAGAATCAGTTTAATTAGTCATGACATAATTTGAACAACAAAAAATATTTTATTAAAATAATTTCAGACATAATGAGAATAATTAGTACCAGGAACAAAAATCCCCAAACTATTTTGAAATAGACATACAGAATATTACAATTAAAATAAGGAAACATCAGAAAGAGTTGAAATGCTGAAACTTCCTAATGCCAGAAATCAATTCAAGCTCATTCAATTTATTGTTATTCAACATACACATGCGTACCACAAAATGAAACAATATTTCTCCACATCAAGGTGCACCACACAGTACATATAACTCACACACATAACACATAAAGTAATATTACCACAAATAAAGTAACAAATAATAAGGTACATTTACAACACAAGTTAAAAAGTAAACAGTATAACGCCACTGGCACTTCATACGTGATGAAATGTGCATGATGGCAGTGAGTTCAGTCATCTTACTGCCTGGGGGAGGAAGCTATTTCCCAGTCTAACAACTCTTGCCCTAATGCTACAGTACCTCCTGCTTAATGGAGGGGGTTAAAGTGACTGTTGGATGGTGTATATTAAAGTCACAAAATCACACAGCACAGAAATAGGCCTTCACCCCACAATGTCCTTGAGACTATTACAGAAGATTTCCATCTGTAAAAATCTCATTTACCAGCACTTGAAAAATACACCTCTCTGTCTTGGTGATTTAAATGATTGTGCAAATACTTTCTCAATGTTTTGAAAGTATCTGCCTCCACCACCATTCTAGATTTCAACCTTTCTCTGGATGAAAAATTCTTACTCAGACCCTTTTAACTCTCTTTCTTTTCATTTTTAGCAGTTTTATGTATTTCCATTGTGGGAAGAAATTCATTATCTTCCCTATTATGCCTCTCATAATATTGTTTACCTCTTTTAAGTCCACCATCAGTTACTCTCTTCAAAAAAAAACAAATCCAGTCTTCCCAGTCTCTCCTTGTACCTGAAACATTCCATCCCAGGGAACATCCTAGTAAGTATTTTCTACAACCTCCCCACTAGAATGTATTTCCCAAAGTGCTGGAATTGGAACTTCACACAGTACTCCATCTGTGGCCTAACCTAAGTTTTATGAAGTTATGCCAGGCTATCCATGCTTTTATATTCTATGTCCTGACTTGTGACAGATATTTGCTTCCTGGGCCAGGGGTCTCGTTGTCTTTTAGCCAAGCTTCACTTTCTAAACACAGCAGCCGGCATTTGTAAAGATCAAACAGTTATCAAAGATCAAACTTCCACTAATATTCAGTGTTTAGCTTCTGGTCAGAAACAGGAGCCAGCCTTCAATGTAAATGGCAAGTAATAATCAGTTTGAAGTTAGAAGGGCAGCTTTGCAAGCAGCCACATTGTCTGTAGAAAGCAGGATTTTGGGTCACTGCACCTGGCTTATTGCTGCTCAAGAGGTGCAGTATAAGACAATGAGTTATTTAATTTGGCTTGTTTCAAACTAGATAACACTGATTAAGTTGCTTAGTTCGAAGAAGATTGCAGACCAGATGGAGACAATCACTTAGCACATCATTAACAGATCTATTAATAAGTTGGAAGGTTTATATACTCAAGAAAGTTAGCCTCACTGCATTAATTGTGGTAGCATAGGATTTATGTCTCTGAGAAGCTTTTAGACTTTTTGTTTTAAAAGGTAGCTAAAAGAATATCACATGTGTATGAAATCACCTAACTGTCAAAAAACTATAAATGTAGATTGCAGTTTGGGCTTATGAGGAATGAGTCATCATGAAAGAAACATGGGATGAACTAGAGTCTATTCATCTGCCTTAGATTTCTGTGACAGGTTCATCTGCAACTTGGGGGTATGTCTTTTTTAGATTATAGAAAATGTAGCTGTATTTTGGAAATCCTTAGTGTTTTAAGATTGTTGTTTGGATTTAAAACATGTATCACTGAAAATAAATGTGTTTTAAACTACTTTGTTAGCTGGAAGTATCTTCTCTTTGGCAGGGTGGTGGGACCAACTGCTGAAACAGTGAGTATTGGCAACTAAGCTCACCATGAAGAATAAACAGGAATATGAACCAGTCTTTGAGAGATGGATACTTGCAGTCTAACCTTCCTTTAGTGAGGATACTCCTAGCTATTTATATCAGATAAAGTTTAAGGTATTCAGTTGAGTTTAGAACTTTGCAGTTGCAAACCCATCATAGGCTAATTATTACCTTCCTCACTAATTTGTCTACCTGTGCTGTTACGCAAATGTCCCTCTGATCCTGGAACTTGGCTTGGTTTCCCATGGGCTCTAACAATTTTAAACAAGACTTCCCTGTGGAACCCTGTCAAAGACCCAAATGAAGTTCACAATGGCTACATCAGTTACACTGATCTCATCAATATATTTTGTAACTTCTTTAAAATAATTAACACCCTCAGGATTTCAGGCATGTTGGCCAATTGGATCCAAAGTATCTTGGTAGTAAGAGAGATGGTGGAGGTTGTTTATGTGAATGGAAGTATGTGGCTAGCACTGGGATAGTTACTCCTTGTCATAAATTAAATTAATATATATTAATTATCCTGCCAACAAAGTCATGCTGACTGTTCCTGATCAACCCCTGTTTTTACAAGTGTAGATTAATCCTCTCTCTCAGTATGTTTCTCCTCCTAATAACTTTGCTACCATTTTGCTACCCTGCTAAATGAAAATATGTAACTAAATGAGCAATAACATGTGCGGTGTTATTTGTTGCAAGCTGAGGTAATAACTTAAGATGTACATTATTTGTTACTTTATCATCCAAACCACTCCTTGAGAGAACAAAATGCTGATCAGGTAATCTGTTCTTTCTTTTTAAATCTTTTTATTAATTTTAAACAAACATAAATGAAACATTATTTGAGAATACTGGTACGTAATTAATAGTTTAAATAGACATTCATATAAAAATAAAATATATAACCTCCCAAACTCATAACATTGATGAACAAAGAAATAAAAAGAAAAAAAAGACCCCAGAGGAAAAAAGGGAAAAAAAACACTAACCAACATGGGCCATTGAATAATGTTAAGTATATATACCAATTAAGGATAATATAAGTAAGGTTTAGGAAAAGACAATTCAACTCATATGAAAATGTTGAATAAATGGTCTCCAAGTTTCTTCAAATTTAACTGAAGGGTCAAAAACAACAGTTCTAATTTTTTTCTAAGCTCAAACAAGAAATGGTTTGAGAAAACCACTGAAATATAGTTGGAGGATTAATTTCTTTCCAATTCAATAGAATAGATCTTCTAGCCATTAGTGTAACAAATGCAATCATTTGTCGGGATGAAGAGGATAGACAACTATTATCCACCATTGGTAAACCAAATATTGCAGTAAAAGGATGCGGTTGGATATTAATATTCAAAACTCTTGAAATAATACTGAAAATATCTTTCCAGTAATTTTGTAAACAAGAGCAAGACCAAAACATATGGGTTAATGAGGCAACATCAAAATGACATCTGTCACAGGTTGAATTAACATAAGAATAAAATTGAGCCAGTTTATCCTTAGACATATGAGCTCTATGTACAACCTTAAATTGTATTAGAGCGTGTTTAGCACAAATAGAGGACGAATTAACTAATAGTAACATTTTCTCCCATTGCTCAGTGGATATAAGACAATGAAGTTCTTCCCATTCCTTAATTTTTTCTGATACATCTGGCTGTATATTCATAATCATCTTATAAATGACAGCTACTAAACCCTTTTGAGAAGGATTCAGAGCCAAAATTCTTTCCGTAATGTCCAGTGGACCTAGTTTCAGAAAAGACTGTAACTCATTATACAAAAAATTTCTAACTTGCAAATATCAAAAAAAAAAATGAGTTTTAGGTAAATTATATTTATTAGATAACTGTTCAAAGGACATAACGTTATCATCTAAAAACAAATCACAAAAACATGTTATGCCTTTTGTTTTCCATAAAAAAAAGTTTGATCCATAAAGGAAGGCAGAAAAAAATAATTAGATACTATAGAGCATGATAGAATAAACTTATTCAAACCAAAAAATTTACGAAATTGAAACCAGATTCGCAATGTGTATTTGACAATAGGATTAGTCAATCGTTTATTCAATTTAGATAAAGAAAAAGGAAGTGAAGATCCTAAGATTGAAAACAACGAAAAGCCTTGTACAGATTTACATTCCAAATTTACCCACTGTGGGCAGGCAGCTGTAGTCAATTCTTGTGTCCAAAATATTAAATATCGTATATTGACTGCTCAGTAATAAAATCTCAAATTTGGCAAAGCCAAACCACCTTCCTTCTTAGGCTTATGTAAATATTTTTTGTCTAGTCTAGGATTTTTATTCTGCCAAAGATAAGAAGATATTTTGGAGTCAATAATATCAAAAAAAGATTTAGGAATAAAAATTGGTAATGCTTGAAATAAATATAAGAATTTGAGTAATACCATCATCTTAATAGCATTAATTCTACCAACCAATGACAAAGATAGTGGAGACCACCTGGTAGCAAGTTGTTTAATCTGGTCAATTAAAGGTAAAAAGTTAACTTTAAATAAATCTTAGTGCTTTTTAGTAATTTTAATACCTAAATAAGTAAAATAATCTGTAATAACCTTAAATGTTAAATGTTTATAAATTGGAACTTGCATATTTAATGGAAATAGTTCACTCTTGTTAAAATTCAATTTATAACCAGAAAAGTTACTAAATTGAGCAAGCAAAGACAAAATAGCAGGAATAGATCTTTCAGGGTCAGATATGTATAGTAACAAATCATCAGCATATAATGATAACTTATACGTCCCCTCCCCACGAGTAATACCAAAAATATTAGGTGATTCACGAATAGCTATAGCCAAAGGTTCTAGAGCGATGTCAAATAGTAAAAGACTTAAAGGACAACCTTGCCTTGTACCACGGAATAACTAAAAAAAAAAGGAGATCTTTGATCATTGGTAAAAACTGAAGCCAAGGGTTTATGGTATATTAATTTAATCCATAATTTAATCCATGATATAAATTTTGAACTAAAATTAAAATGCTGCATTGTATTAAATAAATATGGCCATTCAACTCTATCAAATGCTTTTTCAGCATTTAGAGAAATGACACATTCTGGCATTTTGGGTGAGGAAGTGTAAATATTTATTATTTTTCTAATGTTAAAAGATGAATAGCGATTTTTAATAAATCCAGTGATCTTCAGAAATGATTCGAGGTAGATCAGGTAATCTTGAGTGCATTTTAAAGTTTACATTTGACAATGGGGTACAAATTTCAAAATATTTAACAGTATTTGCAATATTATACTCAATCTTTTAAAGAAAATTCAGAACTACTGACATGGACCATTCATTAATGGTGTTGGAATCTAGTATAGACTAAAAAATACTGGCAATTCAGAAAACAAAGCCAATAAAAACTGAATCCGAACAGCTCACATTTATTTGCTGTTTTCAACCTAATAAAGAGCCCTAAACTAATCTAGCTCAACACATTCTCTTTCTTCTGCTTTTGTCATCTTTTGATGTTGAGTGCTCTTTCACCGATAACAATGCTTTTACACATATGGGTAGTCCTGGTCCATCTTCATCTCTAGTGCTTTAGAAACATTTCAAAATGGGGTACATTTCTATTCTATCGAGAATCTCCATTCTTTTAAGTTTACTGATTCTATCTGTCAGGATCTGATACTGCATAATCACAGGCTGTTATCAATGACCTTCCAGCCAATAAAATGATCATGACCAATCATCCAATTGTGATATAAATGCTGTCTATGGCCAAGATTATCTATTTGCCCCAGAATGCATGGACTTCTATTGATTTCAAAGGTAAATTTAATGTCAGAGAAATGTATACAATATACATCCTGAAATTCTTTTCCTTCACAACCATCCACAAAAACAGAGGAGTGCCCCAAAAAATGAACGACAATTAAATGTAGAACCCCAAAGCACCCCCAACTCCCCTCTCCCATGCATAAGCAGCAGCAAAGCAACGAACCAGCCAGCAAAAAAAAAGCATTAGCGCCCCCCCACTGAGCACTCAAGTGTGCAGCAAAGCATCAATAAAAATACAGACTTGCAATACCATGAAGACTACTCGTTCACCTGGTAATTTGACATACCACTGGCTCTCTCTCTCCCTAATAAGGAAAAAAGAGGTGTCCCTGTTTCACAGCAGGAGGGGTGACAATTACATATTTACATATCCTTCTACACTCTTAACCAATCTATAAAGCATTTTGGTTCAACTTGCACATTTTTGTGGAAGTTTGCTTTCCCTAGTTCAAAATGATGCAATTGTTGACATTATTCCCTCTATACACAAACAATCGCTTGGAGAAACTCAGTAGCTTGAGCAACAGCTGTGAGAGGAAATGAACAGTCAACGTTTCAGGTCAAAAGCCTACATCAAGATTTGGCAGATTGCTTATTGGTTCAGATTCTAGTATCTGTCACCCTTTATGTCTCTATCATTTTCTCTATTTCCTTAAACAAATCATGTATAAATAGAGAAAACAAGTGAATTTGCCACACTTTCTTGTAGTACTCTGCTGATTGTATCATCCTATTCCAAAACACATTAATTTATTTAAAACCTCTATTTACTGTCTTATAGCCATTCTTCTATGGGTCATTTTGCTTTCAGTATGCTAGGAATTAATATCTGTATCAAATTTAACGTGCTAGAAATACTTTGTGAAAAGTTTCATGGTTATCGGCAATGTAAATTTCACAAGCAATTTAAATTGGCCAAGGTTGACCTATCCTTTATAAATCTAGATAAGCCTTGTTAAGTGATTGCTAATAGTATTTCATGCAGCTTTCATAAATGTTTCATGAATGGATGTTTTCATTTTAACCATCTCATTAAATAATCTGCAAATCACTTAAGTGAATTGTCTCCAAAAATTATTGTAACATTGTGGATAATATCTCCATTATTATAACTGTATTCTGTAGAAAAGATCAAATTAACACCCAAAATTCCACTAGGTCTACTTTGCCAATATAACTATGATGGGTAAAACACTTGACTGCTCAAAATAAAAGCTACAGTATCCTTACTAGATTACAGGAGTTGATTAATCTGGAACTGCTACATTACATCTCTTAAAAAAAAACCACCAGTGGCATTCATATTGACTGATATTACTAGAATCCAGTAATTTTGATTTCTCTAAAAGGCCTATCGAGACATTTTTTCCAAGACCGTCACATTCCAGTACCAACAGACATCCTTTTTAAAAACTCTTCACTCATTTTCTGACCCATCTTGCTCTCAGCATCATCAGGAATGATGCTGCATGGTACTTCCTTCAAGGTATCAGATACACAGGAGTCTTGATCACCCTTTTGAAAAGCCAGATCATTATTATATTGCCCAGTTTTTATGATTTTCCCAGTTTTTTCTTCCATGCAATTAGCATTAACTTAAGTTCCCTTCTTTAAGTGCCTCAAGCAGACATGGAACTCTGGACTAGGTGTGTTAGTTTGTGTCTTCTCTTAGTTTTCCATATTATCTTCCAGTCTTTCTTTACTCTAAATCTATTCCTTTTAATCTAACATTGTTTAGTAAGCTCAAAGTTGTTTTGGTTGAAATAGTATGAGGCAGGCATCACCTCAAACAAGAAATAATCTTACTTTCTACTCCTAACATTCAAGGGGATTACCATTGCCAAGTTCCCCCACTGTCAACATCCTGGAAGTTATCATGGATCAGAACGTTAAGTGGCCTATCACGCAGAAACTGTGACTAAAACCAGGAGGTTTGAAGTTTGATGTCATGCAGTGTGCAAATCACCTCCTGACACCCTAAAGCTTTTCCACCATTTACCAAATGCATCCCAGAAGTGTAATAGAATGCTCTCTACTTGACAGGATAAGTATAACTCCACCACAGGCAAACAAAAGCTGCAGTATATGCTACAAAATGCACTGCAGTATCTCACACCCAAGTTTTCCCAAAAGCATCATCCAAACTCAAACATGATAAACAAACCCACACCTAATGCCAAGGGCATCAAATGTATGAATGCACAAACCCACCTGCAATTACAAGGGCATAAGGTGCAAGGATATAGTACTATCTCATCTTTCTTTCCAATTCATACCTAAACTAAGATGAAAATACATTATCATTCCTTCATTGCAATTGGGCACAAAACCCAGTACTTGCAACCCCATAGTACAATGGGAATATATCCATTATAAAGGTCTGTGACGTTTGAAGAAAATGGCTCCTGACAATCTTCTCAAGGGCAACAGAGATGTCATTTCTGGGTCATTTTGATGGATCAATATTCTATATTGTGTTATAATAGTCTATATTGTGTTATAAATAGTCTCCCATTCAAATTATCAGAAAGATAGTGGGATAGAAATATAGAAATTTGTAATATAATATTCAGCAGAGCTGCTGCAATGTCACACTGGTTTGAAGAAGTTCCATTTCACATGAATTTCATCGTCCATTTGCATAGTTACTGGAGTATTTATTACTGCAAAACATGTACAATAACCCAAATTATAATGAAGTTTATAGAAATTAGATTGCCATATTTGGTGGAGTTCATAGAAATTAGAGTGCAGCTTTAAAAACGATTGTTCTGCTAAAGGTCATCATTTGGAGCAAGGCAATTGTGCAACAATACTGGCAGATCTCTATTGCTTTCCTTTGTTACGAACCACGTAACTAGGTCACTTACCAGCAAAGAAAGAGAGGTCCGTTGAAGTCTGATGGTACTATTTTTAACAGTATTTATTGATAAAATACACAAAAATAATATCAATGCAAACACACAGATAATATACGTTGTCAATACTAAATCTAAAAGCGTGGGTATAATAATAATCGATAAGAAATAGCTCTATCGTTGTCTAGGGGGATAATGTATTGTCCGATGGAAATATAAAAGTCACTTTAGTTCATTCAAGCTGCAGCTTTTTGGTTAGAGAGAAAGACGGGTAAAACTTGCCCATTCCTTTTATGATGTCAATCCTTCGAGAGTTGTTGGGAGTTGATTTCCCCGTTGTTAGCTAAAAACTGTTCTTCCGTGGTAAAGGCCACCGATTCCGGGGCAAATGGAAACGGACGCACGTGGCCTTCCCACTGGCTTTCGCTATTACGGGATCGCTAGCGTTTCTTCTGGTGCGTCTGAGGGGTGTTCCCACAGACCCTCTTTTATCCTGACTCACAGGGTCTCAGATGTCAATCAGGTTGGGATGATGCAATCCCTCCACCAACCTCCCCCTTGGTTCATTGCCTGGGGCTTCGATGCATCGTACAGGATTCAATACACAAGTCCGTCTCCAAGAGACAATAGCTGGTATCAATGGCTCCACCTTTCAGAGGCCAGGACACATTCCAACTCTTTGTGGATTCTGCATGTCTTTCTCTCATTTCCTGGGTCTCCTGAACCGACTCAATAGTGATCTTGCAATTCTTAAAAAGGAGCTGTGCACATTTGTAACACCTTCAAAGGGTTGTAGAATATTTTTCATTATCTTAAATGTTAATGGAGCTTTGGTTCAATACCTCATCTACATAAATGATAGACCACCCTCAATATTAAACTGCGAGACTGGATTGTGTGTTCATATCTTTCAGCCCAGAATGCAGGTTGGAAACTGGTAGCTAAATATTGAAATTCCTGCCATCTTCACATGGCTCACCATTGACCATCTTACCTACAAATATCAGTTACAAGTTTTCTGACTTCCAAAGCTGCCTTGATTATACTTTCTTTCACTCTGCCTCCATAAGGATTCTATTTCCAGTCTCTCAGGTCCTCTGCCTCTATCATATTTGCTCCAATGATGAAACTTCTAAGGCACCACACATTTTTAAGATGTTTTCCCTCTTCCTGGGCCATTGCATATACTCTTCCATTGATTACAAATCTCTTTGTTGCATCCTATGCATTTTCTATACCCCTGCTTCTACTTCCAGCCCTTTCAAAATTTACCAAGGATACATTTCTCCTAGTCCTCATCTACCATCCCATCACTCTGTGGTCTTAAGGCCACCCTTTGCAAATTCTGCCAGCTTCAATGAGATTTCACTACCAGCCTCACCTTCCCTTCCATTCCCTTTTCAGCTTTTCAAAGTGAACAAACCCTTCACCACTTCAAAGTCCACTCTTTTATTCCCATCAATCATTCCCTTCTTACAGCCCTTTCCCACATAAGCCCAGGAGTTGCAACAACTATCTTTATCTCCTCTCTCTCCATCAATCCAAGGATGAAAATAGTCAGTGGTTCACTTGGACTTCTTCCAAATCTAGTACACAGCGGTGTTCATAAAACAACCTCTTCTACAATTAATATCCCAAATACAAAATTGGGACCTGCTAGATGGAGCATGAGTACTCAGTCTGCAGGGCTAGTGTACAGCTCTCTGTTGCCTGCCACTTTATTTCTCCATCCCACTCCAAGGCTCTGTGTCTCCTACGTTTGTATAACAAGAATCACTAGTTCTGGTTCAGGGTCTTGACCCTAAATGTTGATCAAGCCTTTACCTCCATACATGCTGCTTGACACACTAAGTCTTTCCAGCAGTTTGTTTTTTGCTACAGTTCTAAAGGACTTGGATGTAAATGTATTTAAGTCTTTGAAAATGCCATGGCATATTGGAAATGATTACATTAAATAATATATAAGAAGACAGAACAATAAATAATACATAAGATGTGGGCTTCATTCATAGGGACTTAGTAGGGAAGAGCAAGAAGGTAATTTTGTGCATTCAATAAAAACAAGTTAGGGGTCTTAGTTGATCATTGTACGCAATCTGGACACAGCACTTCAGCAGGGAGGCAAAGATTTCCTAAATGTGACAGGAAGTTTTACTGGAATAGCTCCAGGCTGAGTGATTTAAGCTGTAAGGTTAGACTATATAAGCTGGGAGTAGTCCCCTTTAGCAAGTGAAATTGAGAGGAAATCGGAAACACGAGAGACTGCAAATGAAGGAAATCCCGAGCAACACACTGGAAGAACTCAGCAGGTCAGGCAGCATATATGGAAACAGTCAAAGTTTCAGGCTGAGACCCTTCTTCATAACTGGAAAAAATGGGAGAAGATGCCAAAATAAAAAGATGTGGGTAGGGAAGAAGGACTAGGTAAAAGGTGATAAGTGAAGCTAGTGGTGGGAATGATAAAGGGTTGCAGAAAAAGGAATCCAATTGGAGAGAAAGTTGGAACATGGGAGAAGGGGCATCAGCGGGTGGTGATAGGTAGATGTGGAGAAGAGTTGAAAGGCCAAAGTGGGGGGAGAAAGAAGAGGGAAGGGGGAGGAGAAATTACTGGAAGGAGAAATCAATGTTTACGTTATCAGGTTTGAGGCTACTGAGATGGAATGTGAAGTGTTGCTCCTCCACTGAGAGTGGCCTCATCATGGCAATAGAGGCCAGCGACCAACATGTCAGAAGAAGAATGGGGAAAGAATTAAAAAAGCATGTTGGAATGGGAATGAGAGGAAATTGCTAACATTTGCAAGAAAACGACTGGGTTTGAACAGGTTAGAGAGAAGGGAACTGTTTTCAATCACAGATAATCCAGAAATTAGGAGACACACATTTAAATCTCCTATCTCCCACCCCCCATCCTCATCACATTCTACAGGGGTTGTATTGAGAGCATCCTGAGCAGCTGCATCACTGTCTGGTTCGGAAATTGCACCATCTCAGATCGCAAGACCCTGCAGCGGATAGTGAGGTCAGCTAAGAAGATCATCAGGGTCTCTTTTCCCGCCATCACGGACATTTACATTACACGCTTCATTTGCAAAGGAAACAGCATTATGAAGGACTCATGCACCCCTCATACAATCTCTTCTCCTTCCTGCCGTCTGAGAAAAGGCTCCGAAGCATTATGGCTCTCACGACCAGACTATGTAACAGTTTGTTCCCCCAAGCTTTCAGACTCCTCAATACCTGAAGCCTGGACTGACACCTTGCCCTACTGTCCTGTTTATTATTTATTGTAATGCCTGCACTGTTTTTGTGCATTTTATGCAGTCCATTGTAGGTCTGTAGTCTAGTATAGCTTTCTCTGTGTTTTTTTTTATTACGTAGTTCAATCTAGTTTTTTGTACTGTGTCATGTAAACCATGGTCCTGAAAAACATTGTCTCATTTTTACTATGCACTGTACCAGCAGTTATGGTCGAAATGACAATAAAAGTTGACTTGACTTGACTTGATGACTTAAAGTGACAGAGAGAAGACAACATAAGCAACGGTTGTGATTTGGGACTCATGCCTGTAGAAGAGGTAGAAATAGAGTCAATCATGGATATCAGAAGGAAATTAGATGGGTACTTGATGGAAAATAATTTGAAGCACTATGAGGAATGAGTGAGTTAGAGCAACTGATTGAATTGCAAACTAGGGAGCTGGAATGGATATAATGGACTAAACAGTTCCATGTTATGTAAAAAATAGTTTCCACATTGGCAGCTAGTGCACTTTGCAGATCACATGCAAGAGATTACAGTGCAAAAAAAATCTCCAATCTTCAATTAGTTTAAATTTCTCCCCTGAAATACTGTAATTTTATTTTAGTATTTTTCAGTTTTTCTATGATATTTTTAGCTGTTTTCTTGTTGGTTGCTCTAATTGATTTCAGTTACTTAATAGCAGTACTTTCCCTGATCTTGCAAGTATAAATGCACCCTGTCATTGCAGCCATTTGAATAAACGACAATAATTGTTCTTATACAAAGCGCTGATGCAGAGATATCACCATCAATTATATAATTAATGCTTCAGGTCACAGAATTTTGCTCTTGTGAATCAGACTGTATTTTATAACCATAAAACATGCCCAGTTATATAATTAAGAAAATAATTCAACATCTTTTTTTTAAAGTAGGAGCTATCTTACAGAACCCATTGAATTTTACACAATAACTCTTTGGAATGTTAAGTGAAAACTGTAAAACTAAAGAGAACTCGAGTTTGTCAAACAAGACCAGCCCTTCATGAATCCATGCTGTGTTTGTCTGATGGAACAATTTCTATCCGGTAGCTTCTATGCAGATTTGATAACTTCAAGCATTTTCCCAACTATTGACATAAAGCTAACTGACATATAGTAAAACTCCTTCTGTCTATATCCTTTTTCAAACAGTGGAGTGACATTCGCTGTCTTCCGATTCACCTGGGACCTATCCACTTTGGTAAATTATCAAAAAAGCATCTACTATAAATTACACCATTTCTTCAGTACCCTGGAATGCATCCTATCAGGAGGCCTTGTTCAAGTCCTGACTCTTGCAAGTGAAACTCTCAAACAATAATAAAGTAAGAGTACCAGAAACTCACCTTAGTCTCTATTTCTACTTGCTGAGGCTTCTTGAGCTAAAGCCTCAGTTCATCACTCTAATCCAGTCCACTCCCACAATGGCCGCTCTGTCTGCTTATACCTAGCTTCTTTTTATTGCCCCTCAATCAGACTTGCTCTTTTCAATGGCTCCCTCCCCCTCTCATACAGATCTGGCTGTAGCTCTCTCTCATTTCACTGTGTCACACTATCACTCATGATCCTTCAAGTTTATGACCCCATCATTCAGTTTGCTCTGCATCCATACATATTTGGTCCAAGCAAATTATCATAAATGTGAACTGATAATATCTCTGTATCATCCAGAAAGCATTTGATAAGGTGCCAAGTAAAATACTAGTGCACAAATTAAGACATCATAGGGAAATATGTCTCAGAGATACTCATGGATTCAAGATAGTTTTGTGTAAATATAGAGAATCAGAATAAACTGATCTTTTTTTCAGACTGGAAGGATGTAACCACTAGGGTGTTCCTAGGATCATTTCTTCAGTTATTCACTATATATATTAATAATAGCAAAGAGGGACAGAGTACAACAATCCAAGTTTGCAATGACATGAAAGTAGGTAGGAGAGCATGTTGCAAAGAGAACTCTGCAACAGCATCTGGATAGGCTGAGTGAGTGGATGAAATCTTGGCAAGTAGAGTTTAACGTGGGGGTAACTATGAGATTATGCCCTACATTAAGAGAAATCCAGAGGCAGATTATTATTTTATTGGAGAAAGATCACAGATAAGCAAAGTGCAAATGAATTTAGCGGGAATTTGCAAATTGCAGGTATGTACAGCAAGTGGTTGAGAAGACAAACGGCTTTAGATTTGAGTTCAGAACTATGGAATTATTGTTACAATTGTAGAGTATATTGGTAAGATCACATCTGGAATACTGTGCATGGTTATGGCTCCCTTATATAAGAAAGGATATACAGTGATTAATTGGGCCATCATTTAATTTGAGCGGCCACTTATATGGGACAACTCTTAAAAGAACAAAAACTAATTAAGAAAATAGCCTGTGTTTATTTGGGACACTATGCTGCTTAATTGGTAGAGGAGACTGTTGATGAACAGTTTCTAACTAGCATCCATCGTGTCCATTATCTACACTAGGTGTCTGTGCTGATTTTGTTCATTTGCAGTCAATCAAAAGAATATAGCAGTGTACCATCAATAACTATCTGGAACTAATACAGTTTTATAGTACAGTACTGTAGTGTTCCAATTTGTTCTGTATTTCATTTAAATACATAATTTGTTACTATTTTAACTACTTCCATGAAACTTCAGGTAATTGGGACAGCCAGTTAATTGGGTCAAAATGCACTGGTTTGGATGTGTTCCAATGAGATAAATAAATGGATACTTTATTGATCCCAAAGGAAATTACAGTAGCATTACAAGTGCACAGATATAAATATTAGAAGGGGAGTAAGAAAAAATAAAAAACAGGTTACCTCTACAGAAGGGTTTCATCACTTCCCCAGCGATAGGTTGATTCACCGTAGAGGCTAATGGGTGAGGATAAGAATGACTTCATATAGCACTCTCTGGAGCAGCACAGTTGTTTTTGTCTATTGCTAAAAGTGCTTCTCTGTTCAGCCAAGGTGACATGCAGAGGATGAGAAACATTGTCCAGAATTGCCAGGATTTTTGGTACGGGCCTTTGTTCTACAACAGCCTCCAGTGTGTCCAGTTTGACTCCTAGAACAGAGCCAGCCTTCCTAATCAGTTTATTGAGCTTGTTGGCATCACTGAATTGATGCCATTGCCCAGCATATCACCATGTAGAAGATTGTACTGGTAACAACAGACTGGTAGAACATGTGAAGGAGAGGCCTGCATACCCAAAGGACCTCAGTCACCTCAAGAAGCAGAGGCAACTCTGGCCCTCCTTGTACATAGCCTCTGTGTTGGTGTTCCACTCAAGTCTGTCATCCAGGTGCACCCCCAGGTACCTGCAGGTCCTCATCCTATCCATGTACTCACCATCAATAGAAACAGGGAGCAGTGCAGGCTTCGTCTACCTAAAGTCCATCACCATCTCCTTTGTCTTACTGATGTTGAGCTGCAGATGATTCAGCTTGCACCATCTGACGAAGTCCTGCACCAGGGCCCTGTATTCATCCTATTATCCTCCCTTTATACACCCAACTATTGCCGAGTCATCAGAGAATTTCTGCAGGTGACATGACTCAGTGTTGTATCTGATGTCTGAGGTATACAGGAAGGGAGCCAGTGCAGTCCCCAGTGGGACCCCAGTGCTGCTTATAGCCATGTCTGACACAGCTCTGAAGCCTCACAAACTGTAGTCTGCCATAATTATCTGGAATCCATTGTACTAGCACTGGAAACAATATGAATGGCATTTACTGAGTTACTTCCTGAGATATGAGGATCCTCCTATCTCGAGCAGCTAGTAGAATTAGATATTTATGTTTTATAGTGTTGAAGACTGCAGGGTAATCTTAACGAAACACATTAAATTCCAGGAGGAGTTTCTTATTAGGTCCTGATGAATGGTCTTGGCACAAAACTTTGACTGGTTTTCCACTCCACGCATGCTGCCTGATTTGCTGAGTTCCTCCAGCATTTTGTTAGAGGGTGGTGAATCACCAGAATTTGGTATCACAGAGGATTGTGAAGACTATACCATTCTCCAGATTTTCAAAAATTTGTCTACCTCCTCTTTCTAAGAGAGCTATGTTGTAGAAGAGGAGATGAGGCTGGGCAGATCAGCCATGATCTTATTGAATGGCAGGACTAATGGGTTGAGTAGTCTACTTCTGCTCCTATTTTCTTAACTTTTATGTTCTTATACACTGTGATTGATAGTGGCCATTGAAAATTCCCAACTGCAGAGCAGTTCAAGAGCTTTTCCTTTTTGGTAATCATAAGCATGTTCAAAAAATATATAATAATATCATTACTAAAAGCCAGACTAAAGCACCAGCGTCTTTAACTGGCACACAAAGTCATGTCATTAAAGAAATCCTATTAACTTAATGATGCCTAATGAAATGGAAGCCAAGTGAAAATTGAAGAAGCACAGCAGATACTTTCATTAGGCAAATTGGTCATTTCAAAAGAGGAATAAATTTAATTGAAATAACCAGCAGAAAGGGAAAAAAATTCAAAATCCCAAGTTACAGTCTAGGAAGATGTAGTTATTACTCTTTATCTTCATTATTATAAAAATCTAGAAAAAGGATGTCATATAATATTTTCTTAAATATTGTAAACTTTAATCAAGAGGACAAAATGAGATCATACAGCAACATGGCTGATGATAAAAGTTCGACTTTGCTGTCCACCACCTGCAATCTCCTTTTTCAAATACAAAACTAATTGAGTTATAAACTAAACATTTTGTAATAATCATCATTGTGTCAAAGCACATTATATATATATATGCAATATATCTCCTGCTCCACTATTTTTCCTAAGTTAATTCAAGCCCTACAACCATATTTCTGATTAATAGGTCATACAAACAATTCACCCTCATTATTCACCTCTCAGATGTTTAGAAATTTCATTGGATCTCTTGTAGACTTTCCTTTTGGGAGAAAAGTCACAATTTTATTTTAAGTTTTTGCATAACTATATCCAACTCTAATTCTTGGTACAATTTTAAAGAATTCTTTGTATATTTTCTAACTCTGTGGGTACAATATCTTCCTACATTGCACTGCCTTAAGATACATGACCTCCAGCTAAAATAAACCAATGTCTTGAACAAATTTTGTTATCACATCTGTTCTTTTAAATGTAATGTCTCTATGTAAAACATGGTGTCCCATTTCGGCTCCTTTTTATCTCTAGATCTTAAAGATCCAGAAGTCTGAAGTCTGTTCTATTGAATGTAAAGACAGAACTAATGAGCACTATTTGTAAGTACAAAGCAGCCCCATCAAACATTCAACCCGCATAAGCAGTCAGCTATCAAGACATCCACACTTGTCACTTGTATCAAAGGCCTGTGCTGGAGGGAGGGATGCCTAGACCTGTAAGAATTTCACCTAAATTCCCAATAAAAGTCTTTATTGAAATTTTTGCGGGTGTACAGTTACAACTGTCAACACTACCATAACAGCACTTCTAAAGCTGCAACAGGAAAATTATTGTCCAGTTTTTAATATAGGGTGTCAATTTTTTCATAAAATGTATTATGGCTGAGTGTGAAGCCAAGAAACCCCAATTGTTTAAAATAAGCAGCTAGTAGTGTCAACGGCCCATTCTATGTGAAAGCCTGCAACACATGGTAATGGTAAAAGTGCTGTGAAGGCTACAATAGACACTTAAGGTAGGAAATTGAACCCTCCACCTCCATCTCACTATTTCCCCAGTCATAGGAATGCATCCGATGGCAGGCCTGGGACATCTGCCAGACCCACTACTGGGCCTGGATCACATGTAATTTCAGGGTCAAACATCACCAGATGCTAGGCCTGGACAACTGAGCTCTGTCTGGTGTAATAGCATTCTCCAGCTTGTTTTAACAGCAATTTCAAATAACTTATTTAATGGGCCCCTTGGGCACACTAACTCTAAGATACTTTTAATCACCATTTGACAACAGCCTCCCTTTCAAATTTAATTCTTGTTAGTAACAGGCACATGTATTTCAACATGTGGAATTCCCAGATAGAGCTAATTCAAAGGAGGTATACAGACAGGAAATGTGCTCTGTCTCTTAATATACAGGAGGGGAATATGTTTACCCTCTAAGTTTAAAGTGTGTTTCAGTATTTTTTGGAAAAAACATGTTTTTTGTATGACTTGGAATTTGGCTTTCAAGCTCAATGGTTAAGTATCAGAACCTGGTAACCTGTAGATTATATTTTACTTTTCCTCATTTATTCAATATCATTTCATATGATATCTACTGGAGACAGTGTATCACATTTAGCCTGCACTTCTTCCAGGATCATCTCTTGTGGACCTGCTCAAATTAAGCTCCACCCACAAAATGTCTCACTCACAAACTTTTATTGGTTGAATACCATGTTGGCAACATCACAGACGGATGTGATGGGGAAAGGACCCTGGAAAGTGGCCTAGACCAAGCTAATTGACCATTAATACTAATGTTAAATGATTGCTAAGTTAGTGGATGTCACCAAAATTAGTGGTGTGGTAGGCAGTGAAGAAGGTTGCTTAAGGTTACAAAGGGGTCGAGATCAACTGAGAAAATAGGGAAAGGAAAGGTAGATGGAATTCAACTCAAACCAGTGCGAAGTGATGCATTTTAGTAAGTTAAACAAAGACAGGATTTGCACAGTAAATCTCAAAGCCCTAGGGAGTGTTATAGAACAGAGAGAGAGAAGTAAATATTTCCCAAAAAGTGGCAACACAGATGAACAAAGGAGTGAAGAAGGCAAATAGGAATAGAACACTTGGCTTCATTGGATGGGGTGAGGGTCAGGATGCCATGTTACAACCTTATAGGGTGTTGGTCCTGGAATTTTGTGAATAGTTTTGGTCACCGTATTATGGGAGGGATTTGATTAAGCAGGAGAGGGTGCAGAAAAGATTCACAAGCAAGTTGATGGGTCTAGACAGCCTGAGTTATGACGAGAGACTGGAAAGCTGGGACTATTTTTACTGGAGTGAGGGAGGCTCAGGGGTTACCTTATGGAAGTTCATAAAATCATGGTGAGCTTAGATAAGGTGGAGGGTCACAATCTTTTTCTCTGGATAAGAGAATCTAAAACTAGAGGCAATAACTTTTTTGTCCCACTTCCCTCCGGGAAAAGGTTCAGGAGCATGAAGATTCGAATGGCCAGATTTGGGAACAGCTTCTTTCCAACTGTGATAAGACTGCTGAACAGATCCTGACCCGGATCTGGATATCTGGATCTGACTTGCACTACCTTACTTTCCCCTTTTCTATTTTCTAATTATGGTTTATAATTTAAATTTTTATTTTGATTTGTACTTCAAGGAGCGCGAAGCACAGAAACAAACATCACTGTGATGATTGTACGCTCTAGTATCAATTGTTTGGTGACAACAAAGTATAGTAAGTAAATATGTTTAAAATGAGAGGGGAAAGGTATAAAGCTGATATAAGAGACAAGGTTTTCCACCCACTGGGTGATGGGTATGGGAATAAACAAGCTGCCAGAGGAAATGGTAGAAATGATTACAGGTATTATATTTAAAAGACATTTGGTCAGGTTCAAGGATAGGAAAGGTTTAGAGGACATGGGCCAAATACAAACAAATAGAACTAGTCCATGAAGGCACTTTGATTATCCTTCAAAATTCAAAGTAAATTTATCATCAATGTTGTATATGTCACTTATAAAACTCTGAGCTTCATCTTCTTGCAGGCATTCATAGTAAATACAAAGAAACATAATATAATCAATGGAAGACTGCACATAACAAGATGGTCAAATAACTAAAGTGCAAGATAACAAACTGTAAATACATATGTATATACTTAAATAGGTAAGTAGGTAGGTAAATTAATGAATAAATAATAAGTAAATAGTGAGACAAATAAATAAATAGAGGGAGTCAATAAATAAATAAATAGATAGATAGATTAAAAAAACAAGCACGCAAACAAGCCTGATGGTGAGAGTTAATAACTGTTCTTGGATGTGATGTGGTAGGGCCTGAGGCTCCTTCATCTCCTTCCAGATGGCAGTAATGAGAAGAGAGCATGACCTGAATGGTGGGGATCCTAGGTGATGGATGCTGCTTTCCTGTGACAGAACTCCTTGTAAATATGCAGAATGGGGGGAAGGGCTTTATCCATGATGGGCTGGACTGTATTCACTATTTTCTAAGGGACTTTCCATTCGAGGGCATTGGTGTTTCCATACCAGGCTGTGATGGAGCCAGTTAATCCACTCTCCACCACACATCTATAGAATTTTGTCAGAGTTTTAGATGACATACCGAATCTTTGCAAAAGTAAGCAGAGGTGCTTCCATGCCTTCTTCATAATGATACTTACATGCTAGACCCAATCTCTGACCCCCTCTGATGAGGATAGACTCATGGACCTCTGCTTTCCTCCTCCTGCAGTCAATAATCAGCTTATTGGTCTTGCTGACATTGAGTGATCATGGGCATGTTTCCATTCTATAACACATTATGACTTTAACATGTTTTACCTCCTTTAGAAGCTGAAAATTTAAATGATGCCTGATTATTTTGGCATGGTAAGAGTCTTAGATACCTTCTAATGAGTGAGTTAGCAGATGGAGGTGGGTTGCCATAAGGGAGCTCCAGTAGAGCCAGTTCCAGTCATGGATACAGTCTGTCCTCAGGTTTCAGATGGCAATACATTCTACTTCATTACAGCTGTATTGGTTCAACAGACCTTTTAAAAGTTTGACCCTAAAGCTCTGTATTCCTAGATCTTTATCCGCTTATTCTCATAAGAGACTTGCTATTCAGTCATACTTCTCTTTGCTTAAGGTTAGCCTTCTACTTCACATATCTCTGCACTAAAGTACGTTTAACACTGATCTCGCCTCCTTTTTGTCAAGGGCTTCCTGCCAACTTTTTATTTCTTTCTTACATAATTCAAAGGCCCCAATTTGAAATCATTTAAGAAAATTGTATATGATTTCACTTATCTTCAAGTTTGCCCCAGGGAAATCTGGTTAGTTGATAACATAGACTTCTGGCAAAAACAACTTGATTTATAACAAAATTAGGGTTTACAAAATTATTTGTATTCAATTTGAGATACATAGATTTCTATGATCAGAATATGACAAATGAATCAAGTGTCCTCTTTCATTAGCATTTTTCTGTTTAGTTTAATAAACTTATAATAAAAGAGAGACACTGGATGTATCTGTATAAAAATTCATAAGGCAACATTAATAATTTCCCGATACTATTCAATCTCATCCAAGAAATAAAAAAAAATAAAACTGCTTCCCATCCTGTTTTCCTGGATTCTTTAAGCTTTTAAAAACGTTTTGTCTGGAACTTATTGTCCATATCAGTGATTGTGACTATATAGTGACAGCTAATTTACCTATGGTTGAATGAGTATTTTTGCAGCAATTAATTAAAAGAGAAATAGGCTATATTGCATCACAAATTAAATCACAGAAGAGACTGAAATAGCAGCATGGTTTAAGTGTAATGTTCCAATGTTATCTTGATTGCCAAATTTCTATGAGATTTGTTTCTGCATGGAGGAAAGATGCCATTTATGTAGCTGCAGATCAAAGCTGGTTTGTATAAATAAAAGTCTGCAACTGTTTGTCATGGAAAACACAACTAAATAATGAGGAACCATTCTGGGAAAGTGGAAATCAATTCTTAGTAAACAGCTACTTGTGCTTCATCCAAATCCTGGAGACAGTACATGTAAAGTAACTCACTTGTTCCACTGTGGAATTCAGTACAGTTGTACTTGTAATAGAAGACATTTGGATCCTGGAATGGGACAATGAGCTCTCTGTGAACATAAAATACCTGTTCAATACAACAACTCTCTCATTGTATCACCATAATCATTTTATTTTCTCTGTCCCAGTGCACAACTGAATACAATTAAGTTACATTGCAATGCTATTATTCAGCTGAAACAATGCAAAAAGGAAATTAGAAAATATATCTTTAAAATAATTTTTTGGTGTTAATTGTGAATATGACAAAACTATATTTACATAATTCTATATTATCAGATTACTGATAATCTAATTACTGATAATTTACTGATAATTACTGATAATTTAAGATGTAAACTATTTTTGATATATAGCTCTTTAACAATGAACAAATTCAGCTTTTGTTTGAACCACAGAACAATGTCAATAACTATTTATAATTTATTGTTCCACTATTCTCTTGTATACAAGCCACAAAATGTTAAATACTTTAACATTGGTGATTTGCTTTGTTTAACTGACATTCAACCCTGCTTAGTCCCCTTTCCCACCTATCATTTAATTATTTCATTAAGTCTCATGTCTCCGGTTAATTTATTTAACTTTACATGCACTTTGATGGAGTTGCTGAGGGTACAGATGAGAGTTACTGGAGTAATATCAGATAAGGTAGTTCAGATCGGTGTAGAAACTAACACTTTTCCTTAAAGCAGAGGAGGTTAAACAGAAAAATTGATGGAGAAGGTACAAAACTTGCAGGTGTATAGGTAAAGAAAAATGATTTCCAGTAGGTATAATGTTAATAACCAAAGGATGCAGTATTTAAACACAGGACATACACACACAAAATATACAAAGTGGAGTTAGATTTTGGCTTAGAAACTTTGATGTGTGCATTGCCTACAGCTCTCTGACTGGAAAGTGGTGCACGTTTGCAACCATTTCCAGACTGAACTGCACCGCTCCACTGATTAAAACTGGCACTTCCGATAATGATTTATCTGGTGCAAAATCCATGTATGGCATCAGTCTTTGGCAATCTGGCTTCTGAATGAGGTCATATCATGGCCAGTGGCTCAGTACTCACAGATACACTGATAAACTAATGTCTGTGATATCAAACTAATAACTAATGACGCAGTATGTCAGGCTACAGCTTGTTGCATTGGTGTATTGCATTGGGTGAAAGAGTTCACCTTCACTATCTACTCAGTCTCCTACAGCTTGTAGAATTGTAGAAGCTGTATTTCTCCCATGAGAGGAGAAACTCATGAAGCTGTGAATTTTGTGAGAATGGAAGCATTTTGTAGGATAAAAAAGTGACACACAACGAGGAGGATTGATTATGAGGCTATTACTATCTCAAATGGTTTCCCCTCTACAGGCCATGCATTTGGTAATGACTATTCCTGGAGCAGCCAGCACCATCTCCTCCATTGAAATAAATCCAGTGGGACAAGAACAGGCTGGAGTCCCTTTTGTGGATCTTGGGTAAGAGATAAAAACAGGCATATAATCAACAATTAACAACTCAGCACTTGTCTGTACACCTTCTCATCAGCATCATCCAACAACCTGAACAGCTCTTCTGGGTGAGGCAGAAATTCATGTGCACTCCCCTGACCTTATCTATTATATTCAGTGCTAATGACACAGTCATTTTGTGAGACCAACTGCAGACTAGGTTTCCATTTTGCTGAGTATTTGTGCTCTGTCCAGGATAGACATCTTGAGCTTTTGTTTGCATGAAACTTCAACTCCCTTCCCCACACTGACAGGTCTGTTCTCACTGCCATGGTGTAGCCAAATGCAAACAAGAAGATCGACACCTCCATATTCAATTTTGGTTGCTTACAAACCAATGGAATAACCACTAAGTTTTCCAATTTCAGGCAACCCCACTCCCTCTGTGTTCATTTCCCACTCCCATCAGTCCACCCAGGTTTTCTCTCCCTTTGCTCATGTTTCTATTCACCCATTCACTCCTCCATCTTCTTACTAGATTCATTAGTTTCTCAGACCTGGTTCCATCTGTCCAACACCCACTATTCACCAGGGTTTCTTCACCTTGGCCTACCTTTCCTGCTTCCTGTCCCATCTGGTTCCATCTGCACATCATGTCCTGTTACCTGGTTCCACTTAACAACTCCCAACCTCTCTCTCCCTTCTCAGTCTCCTTCCATTTGGCTGAATCTGTCCATTTCTTCCCCTAATCTGTTACCACCGATCAGCCACCAGCCTCTGTCTGAAAACAGCCCCTTTCACCAGCTCATTCAGTTCCACCTCCCTGTTCACTCCTATTTCATCACTCCGTCTTACTTCTACATCCTGGTTATCTTCCTTCTCTACTCAATCATGATACAGTGCCTTGACCCAGCTATCCATTCGCCTCCGCACATGCTGCTTGACCAGTTCGTGTTTCACTTCACAGTGAAGCATCTGCAGTCTCTTGAGTCTCAATCACAAAATATTATTGGGGTTTAATTAACTAAAAGGCAATGATAAAACACTATTGAGACTGGTGGACACATGGGATAATTTAAGGGAAATGATTTAATTGAAAAGACAGTTTATGGTTTTAATAAGCATTTAATGGGAGGATATGCCATAAACTAAATGCTTACTAAGTAATTATTTAACAATGAATGCCAGGAGATCACTTTACAACCATAAACACTTAATTCACATGGTATCAAGTGCTATTACTTTGCATTAAACGAGATGCTTTATATTGTTGGTAACTTCCCTATCTCCCAACTTAATATACATATCTTTACTTTGTCTTTGCATTACTTATCAATCTTTTCAAAATTTGTTGAGAAGGAATGCAATGGTGATTTAGTTGATTAACATTAACGATCAAGAAAGTTGGGACAGTACTTTTGTTCTATGAATGAACAATAAGAAGAGGATGTGCTTCACATTCTAGCAAGTGTATTTGGAAAATTTCCTTTGATTCCAACTAACAGTTAGACTCAGTCTTCAGTATAACCCCTTAGCTATTAGCCCTCTTCTGGCCAGCCTCCTATTTATTGTCTAGAAACCACAGTGCATCCAAAATCTGGTGCACTTATCGGGAATCATACCAAGCTCCTGCAGTCACTGACTTGTATTGGCTCCTGGTCCACCAATACTAGTGTCAGAATTTTCAAAAGCATCTTTTTACCTTGTTGCTTCCCATGAGTGAAATCTTCTCCAGATACATAGCCCGTTAAGATATTTGCAGCTGCCTCTTGAGCGTTCTGGAATTTTCATTCATTCACCATCTGTAGATTCTAAGGGTCAGGACTCCAAAATAACCACCTTACTGCATTAATTTTTAATCCTTAACTCACTGTTTCCTTACATCTTATGTACATTGCTTTGCTGTGAATAATACATCACTGTTTGACATTTCTATAGAAATACTACCCAATCCATTGACACTTTTCAGAATTCAATCATGTTTGTAAGATCATACCTCGGAATCGAAGCTGATGTTTTATTATGGCAGACGACTTGGATTCTGCCACTTATTTGCCTGAGCACATATAGGGCAGCAATGTTGTATGCACCAGTGAACGGAGGGATTAAGCTTTTCAAAAGATTCTGCCATATTTTATACAGGTTGCAACAATTTAGCCTTTGCCACAATGTCTGTAATTTAAGAATTACTGTTATCATTTGGCTCAAGTTGTAGCTGCTATTTCCTTCCATTCCAAGATGAATGACTCAGCTCTTCCTTGCTTCTCACCTCCTGCTGCAAGACCATTACATTTATACAGTATTTTAGAAACAGTGAGACTTCCTGCAATGGTAGGAACACAGAGCATTAAGTCAGACACGATTCCCTCTGTCTTGAAAGTAAATTAACATAAAATAAAAACTGCCATCTGTATGAGTTGTGGAAAAACAAAATGTGAATTGATCCTAAAAGCATTGACTTGCCCCTCACAGCAAGAGCTGTACACTTAGCAACATCCACTTTATTTTCTAACAAGCCACAGAATCCGCAGATGTAACCGCTATTTCTGTTACTGGTAAAGTATTTATTTCATCACAGTTTCAGTGTGATCTCAGTGAGAAGAGGGGAACAAATTGCTATCTTCATCTGGCAGCATCAAAGCAGACTTCAGAGGCAAATATTTCGGGTTCACTAGCCACATCCAGAAATAAAAACCTGCAGTACTATGGCATGTTTAACATAGTCAAGATTCCCTGGTGCTTCATGGTGTGTAGTCAGGCTAATTTTTTAAACAAAGCAACAGATATTAGGACCTCAGCCACAATCTCTGTCAAATGAGTAATCTAGGATTGGCTAATGGGAGGCAGAGGATGTTGAGAGGATCAGGGAGGAAACTCCAAAACAGAGGGCTCAGACATCTAAGAATTATGGCTGATAGCCAAAAACAAAGCGAAAGAAATCACAGACCCGAGATCCTGCAGATGCTGGAAATCCAGTGATATACACAAAACTGCAGGAGGAACTCAGCAGGTCAGGCAGCATCTTTGGAGAGGAATAAACATTCAACGTTTTGGACCTGGACCTTGATGAAGCAGGGTTATTTTTCAAAGATGTGATGATCTGTGGATGGCTGTGGAGCTCAAGTCATTGAATATATTTATTGGTTAGTCAGAGTGTCAAAGGTTTTGGGAAGTAGGCAGGGGTATGGGGTTGAGGCGGTAATAAATTAGCCATGACAGAATGGTGGTACAGACTTGATGGACTGGGCACTCTAATTCTGCTCCTATGTCATATGGTCTTATGATCTGTTTCCACCTACCTTTGTGGAACTTAATAAAATTTTCCACAATTACCGACCGTCTTTCAATTTTCCACTCTTTTAAAAAAATCACAATTAGACTTTCCGGCCTATAAGATAATAGCTATTTTAAATTGTACTTTTGCAAATTGCCACTTTAATTTTTACAATTGCTTCTATATAGTATAAACGTCTATTGGAATGAAATGATTAGCAAACAAAATTTGACAGAGCTACGTAAAGATATTGTTCAGAACAGATACCCAAAAGGAAATCACTAAACGATCAAGGAAAATAGGAGAGGTAATGAGGTGGAGACATCTTTGAGAAGGAACTCCAGAACAAAGGAGTCAAGAATCTGGAAGGTGTACTAAGATCTTGATGGTTGGATTAGTGAAGCAAGCTCCAGAGAACTGCAGGAGGGTGAGTGAGAAAAATCCCATTCTCATAATGAGACCTTTCAAAAAGAATTTAATTCTAACTGTTTTCTCAGTGAATGTATCTTCAGATCCACTCTGTAGCCTTACAAGTTTTTCTCCAGAATATCTATCCAATCTCTTCCAAAATGCCTCAATAACATCTGCTTCCCCCATGCTTGGAATATCCATCAGACCCCAACACTGTTCTCATGTCACAAATAATTTTATTTTATTTCCATGATCTCTAACTTTAGACTGTTTCACCAATGGTAACAGCCTCTCAGTTTACACTTTGTCAGATCCTTCTTTGTTTAATACACTACTATTGTCTTCCAGAACCTTCTACAATGTAAACAGTTCCAGCTTCACTAATCTATCCTCATCCCAGGAAGCAATCTCTAAATCTTCTCTGGTCCCTTGCCAGAGCTTCCAGATCCTACCCATAATGAAGTGACCACAATTGAACAAGACACTTCATCTGAGATCAGGTGAATATTTCCCTGCTTTCAAACTTTGAACTCCTATTTAAATAAACCTAGCTGCTACTGTAAATGCTACAACTGCTTTTTCAAGCTGCCTATCATATTCAATGATTTATGCACCCCTACCCTCAAGGCCCTCTGCTCCTGTACTTCCCATTAGAAGAGTATTTTTTATTTGGTATTGACTCTGCTCACTCTTATCACCAACATTCATCACCTCATACTTCTTCAGCACACATTTTCCCATTCCACCTATTTATTTATATCTTTTTTCAGTTTATCACTAACCTCTTTGCAGTTCACAATCACAGTATGTCATTAACAATTTTAGAAATTATTTTACGCCATGTGCAACTATGCTGATAAGCCTTTAATGAGGCACCATATCAAAAGATTGCTTGCTGTTCAAGGTTCAAGTTGCTTCTGGCTCCTATAAGATTATTGAATGGCTTCCTAGTATGCTAAGGTGGACTCTGGACCTCACAATCTATTTTGTTGTAACCTTGAACCTTAACATCTACCTGTAGGGCACTTTCTCTGTACTATAACACTAATGCTACACTCTGTTATTGTTTCACCTCTGATGCACCATCAATAACTCTCAGAGACGTGAGGCGAGATATAGGCTTTTATTGGCTGGAAGAAAGAACAAACAGCAATTGACCACCACACTACATCCTGGAGACTGAGGCTGGGGCTCAGTCTCCAATCACCTTTATACCGGGGTCCATGGGAGGAGCCACAGGAGCAGTCAGCAGGGGGGCGTGTCCAGACAGGTATATGTAGTTCACCACATTCACCCCCCCCCCCTTTGTTTTAAAAGAGAGTCCCCATGGGGCGAAGTTTCTTACAAGTATTTACAGGTTAAGTCTTTCAGGTGGTCGAATCTGTTGCTGCGATCTACGTAGCACTGGCTGTGATTGCACAGGTGCCAGTGGTGATTGCACCAGAGACGGTGGTTGTGCTGGTTCCAGCCTGACTGCAGGTGTCAGCCCACTAGGCGTCAGTGATCCCTCATGCGTGTGCGAGGTGCCTGGTATACGCGCGTACGAGATGCCCGGTATAGAAGTGTCATGAGGAGTCTGTGTAGGGCTCGGTCTGCGTGGTATCACCTTGGGTACAGGGTTCATATTTACCGTGGAGTGTTCGGGGTAGTGGTCTGCTGCTCCTGCGGGCGCCAGGTCGCAGACGGAGACCGTGTCCTCCCGCCCATCAGGTAAGACCACGTAAGCATACTGGGGGTTCGTATGTAGTAGGTGAACCCTCTCAACCAACGGGGAGTACCTATTGCTCCTCACATGTTTCTGGAGCAGCACTGGCCCTGAGGATGTCAGCCAAGCCGGTAGGGTGGTCCCAGTGGCAGACTTCCTGGGAAGCGAAAGTAGGCACTCATGAGGGGTGGCATTGGTAGACGTACATAACAGGGAGCGGATAGAGTGCAGTGCCTCGGGGAGGACCTCCTGCCATCGAGAGACCGGCAACCCTTTTGACTTAAGGGCTAAAAGTGTGGCCTTCCACACTGTGGCATTCTCCCTCTCCAACTGTCCATTACCCCGGGGATTATAGCTCGTGGTCCTACTAGTAGCAATGCCCCTAGCCAGCAAGTACTGGCGCAGCTCGTCACTCATAAAGGAGGACCCTCTATCACTGTGGATATAGCAGGGATATCCGAACAGTGTGAAGAGCTGGCGCAGAGCTTTTATGACGGACGTGGCAGTGGCGTCGGGGCAGGGGATGGCAAAGGGGAACCGCAAGTACTCGTTGATAATATTGAGAAAGTAGACATTGCGGTCAGTGGAGGGAAGGGGGCCCTTAAAGTCAACACTCAGTCGCTCAAAGGGGCAGGTGGCTTGATAAGTTGCGCCTTTTCAGGATGGTATAAGTGCGGTTTGCACTCAGCGCAGACTTGACGGTCCCTGGTCATCGTCCTGATTTCCTCAAGGGAGTAAAGCAGGTTCCGGGCTTTCACGAAATAGTAAAATCGGGTGACCCCCGGGTGGCAAGGATCTGCATGGAGGGCGTATAGCCGGTCGAGCTGCGCACTGGCACACGCTCCCCGGGATAGGGCATCGGGGGCTCATTGAGCCTTCCAGGCCGGTACAGGATGTCATAGTTGTAGGTGGAGAGTTCTATTCTCCACCGCAAAATTTTATCATTTTTGATTTTGCCCCACTGTTGGTTGCTGAACATGAACGCAACTGAGTGCTGGTCGGTCAGAAAGGTGAACCTTTTGCTGGCGAGATAGTGCCTAATAGCTTCCACTATGGCCTGGGCTTCTTTCTCCACAGCGGAATGCCGAATTTCGGGGCCTTGAAGGGTACGAGAAAAGAATGCTACTGGCCTGCCTGCCTGATTGAGGGTAGCAGCCAGCACGAACTCGGAGGCGTCACTCTCTACTTGGAAGGGAATGGTCTCGTCCACCGCATGCATCGTAGCTTTGACAATGTCCCCTTTAATGAGGCTGAAGGCCATGCGGGCCTCGGCTGAGAGGGGAAATGTGGTAGACTTGACCAGGGGGCGGGCCTTGTCTGTGTAATGGGGGACCCATTGGGCGTAATTGGAAAAGAAGCCCAGGCACCGTCTGAGGGCTCTGGGAAGAGGGAGTTCTAACAGGGGGTGCATATGGTCGGGATCAGGGCCAATGACCTCGTTCTCCACAACATACCCAAGTCGGGTGGTTCCAAACACACACATGTCCCTGTTATAAGTAAGATTCAGGACTTTGGCCACTTGGAAAAATCATTGGAGGTTGGCGTTGTGATCCGGCCAGTCGTGACCACAGATGGTGATATTATCCAGATAGGGAAATGTGGCCTTCAGTTGGCACTGGTCTACCATCCTGTCCATTTCCCTCTGGAAGACAGAGGCACCATTTGTGACACCGAAGAGGACAGGCTGGAAGTGATAGAGCCTGCCACCCGCCTCGAAGGTGGTGTAGGGGCGATCCTCTGGGCGGGTGGGGAACTGGTGATAAGCGGATTTCAGATCTATGGTCGAGTACACCTTGTACTGAGCTACCTGATTGACCATATCCACGATGTGGGGTAGGGGGTACACGTCAAGCTGCATGAACCTATTGATGGTCTGGCTATAGTCCACGACCATCCTATTTTTCTGCCCGGTCCGAACAACAACCACCTGGGCCCTCCAAGGACTTGTACTTGGCTCAACGATCCCCTCCCTGAGCAGCCGCTGCACCTCTGACTGAATGAAGGCCCTGTCCCCCGTGCTGTACCTCCTGCTTTTAGTTGCCACAGGTTTACATTCGGGGGTCAGATTGGCAAACAGCGGTGGGGGAGGGATCTTGAGGGTGGAGAGGCTGCAAGTGGTGTCAGTAGCGCAGCTGTCGGCATGGTGCTGGGTGGGATGTGTGTGTGTGTGTGGTCAGTAGCGGGGTATATGACGAAGTCCCACAAAACTGAGGATTCCTGACAGTGAGTGGTGGGAGGGGCCCATCATATGCCATAGTCACACTTTCGAGGTGGCTCTGGAAGTCCAGCCCCAATAGCACAGGCGCGCACAGTTGAGGCATGACCAGTAGCGCAAAGTTCCGATATTCTGTGCCCTGCACCACCAATGTCGCTACACAACCCACCCGGATGTCTGTGGAATGCGACCCAGAAGCCATGGTGACCCTCTGGCTTACCGGCCATGTCACGAATCCGCAACGTTGCACCGTGTCCGGGTTAATAAAACTCTCAGTGCTGCCTGTATCAAACAGGCAGCTAGTCCTGTGCCCCTCCACCAGGATGTCCATCATTGACCTTGCAAGCTGGTGTGGGGCATTTTGGTCGAGGGTTACGGAGGCCAGAGTTGAACTGCCGTCTTGGTGCCCGGTAAGCACCGGTGGGTCAGGGGCGGGGCAAGGTGGCGCCAACAAAGATGGCCGCCCACATGTCTCGCACGAGGCAGGCAGGCAAGATGGCGGCAACCAAGATGGCGGCCCCCCATGTCTCGCACGAGGGAGGCAGGCAAGATGGAAGCAACCAAGATGGCGGCCCCCATGCCTCACATGCAGCGCTGCCCGACCCCGCTCGTGGTTCCGACTTACAGACCTTGGCGAAATGGCCCTTCTTCCCGCAGCTGGAGCAGGTAGCTTCTCGGGCCGAGCAGCGTTTTCAGGGGGTGCTTTTCGAGTCCGCAGAAGTAACACTGCGCGACTGGCAGCAGCTGTGGTCGGTTTTGGGGAGTTCGTGGACTCGCGACTGGCAGTGGCGGTGGTGAATTCGCTCGCGGACGGTGGCGGGGTCTGCAGTGTCCACGGAACCGGCGGTGGATCATGCGGCTGGACAGCATCAGCGTTGTGCAGAGCAGCCTCCAGCGCGTCAGCTGTCTCGTTCACTGAGCGTAAGGTAAGATCGGCATTTTCCAGCAGCCGCTGGCGCACGTACACTGACCTGATCCCCGTAACGAAGGCGTCTCGTACTAGCAGCTCCGCACCCTGTTCCGCCGTCAGTCCATTGCAGTCGCAAGCTCGCACGAGTGTCTGTAGGGCTCGGAGAAACTGCCCGCTTGACTCGTCGGTTCGCTGCCGCCGCATCGCTAAGCGATGTCTTGCGTAGATGGTGTTCACCAGCCACAGGTACTGTCTTTTGAGGGCGTCCAGTGCCCCTTGGTAGGTCGGCAGGTCCCTGATCAGGGAGAATACTGTCGGACTTACTCTGGATAGTAGTATTTTGTACATTGTGGCAGGCTCAGTCACTGGAATCACTTCCAAGTATGATTGGAAGCATGCAAGCCAGAGTTCAAGAGCTGCTTCTGGGGCTTGAGGGTCCAAGTCTAATTTTTCTGGACGTAAAATACTTTCCATGTTTTAAAACTTCCAGCCAATAAAATTGATGCACCGTCAATAACTCTCGGAGATGTGAGGCGAAATATAGGCTTTTATTGGCTGGAAGAAAGAACAAGCAGCAACTGACCACCACACTACGTCCTGGAGACTGAGGCCGGGGCTCAGTCTCCAATCGCCTTTATACCGGGGTCTGTGGGAGGAGCCACAGGAGCAGTCAGTGGGGGGGGGGGGGGGGGGGGTGGGCGTGTCCAGACAGGTATATGTAGTTCACCACAACCTCAATGCACCATTGCAATGAATGGACCGCAGGCAAGAGCAGATCTTTTTTGCACCTCGTTACATGTGACAACAATGAACCAATTTACCCAACTTTTTTTTAGTTCATGCACATCACAACAATTACATTGCCTTTATCAATTCTACCCATTACCTCAGCAAAAAAATATATGCTAAACAAACAGCTGAAACATGATTTGATTTTAGCTGCTGGCTTGACATAATCTGCTTTCCTCCAGTGACATTTAATCCGGCCCTGGTTCAATTTCTCAAAGCTTTCCAATGACTGAGGTTAAACGAGTGACCTGCAGTTGGTAATTTTATCTATTTCTCTTTTTTGAATTAGTAAGTAATATTTGCTGCTCTCTAATCTATTGGCACTGCCCTTGCATCCAAAATGTATTGAAAAATGATAGCCAGTGTCCCTTAACTTTCCTGTCATACTTCTTTCAATGTCCTAGGATAGCTACCTAGGTTCTGGTGACTTAACTGCTTTAAGTTCTGCTAACTTTTCTAATACCTACATGGTATCCATTTTAACATATAGTCTGTTTCAATTATCTTCTTCTTTACTATTATTTTAGGATCTCGCTCTTGTGAAGTCAGTTGCAAAGGTAACATTTAATGACTTAACACTTTCCTCAGGATCCAGATGCAAGTTCCCAATTTGCTCCTTCAAAGCATCCACTTATCCACAAGCTACATTTTCCCACTTATATGTCAATAAATCATTTCTGGATTCTCATTTTTGGTGAATAATCTCTTCTCATATGATCTCTTAGACACTCTTATTTCAGTTTTAATTTCTAATAGCCTGTTTCTCACTGGTATTTACAATCCAACACTTGTCATAAGCACATTTTAATTGTGTTGTCATCTTCAGTATTTCTTCTGTATTCACAAAGCTTTGGTTCTGTTTTTCTTCCTTTGCTCTTCATTGAAGAGTACCTCAACTGTGCTTAACTATCTCTCACAAAAAGCAGCCCATTGTTCTATTACAGTCTTGATACCTTGGCTCCACTTTACTTGGGCCAGATCCAATTTCATCCCATTGACATTAGAAACCATTTAATTATTTTTACTTTGGATTGCTCCTTTTCGGAAGCCTACCTACACCATATGATAAACATGTAAATTGGTTTATTATTGTCATATACACTCAGTAGCCACTTTAGTAGGTACATCTCTACACCTGATCATCACTGCAATATTTAATCAGCCAATCCTGTAGCAGAAACTCAATGCATAAAAGCATGCAGACAAGGTCACGAGGTTCGGTTGTTGTTTAGACCAAACATCAGAATGGTGAAGAAATGTGATCTAAGGGACTTTTGGTGCCAGACAGGGAGGTTTGAGTATCTCAGAAACTGATGATCTCATGGAATTTTCACACAGAACAGTCTTGAGACTGCTGTGAAACAGTGAGAAAAGCAAAAAAAAAACACAGAGTGGCAGTTCTGTGGGTGGAAATCTTGTTAATGAGAGAGGTCAGAGGAAAGTGGCCACACTGTTTCAATCTGATAGGAAGGCAACAGTTACTCAAATAACCATGTGTTAAATTAGTGGTGTGCAGAAGAGCATCTCTGAACACACATGTTGAACCTGGAAGTGGATGAGTTACAACAGCGTATGATCATGACAATAAACTCAGGAAGTACCTAATAAAGCGGCCACTGAGTGTATATCGAGGTACAGTGAAAAACCTGCACACAGTCCATACAGATTATTTCATTACAACAGTGCTTGGAGGTTTTACAAGGTAAAACAATCACAGATTGCAGAATAAAGGGTTACATTACAGAGAATATGCAGTGCAGCTAGACAATTTGGTACAAGGCCATAGCGAGTAGATTATAAAGCCAACAGTCTATCAGATCGTACTTGAGGACTGTTCAATAGTCTTATATCAGCAAGAAGATGTTGTTGAGTCAGGTGGAATGTGCTTTCAGGGTTTTGTACCTTCTACATGAAGAGTGAATGTTCAGGGTGGGTGCTGCCTCTGATTATGTCAGCTGTTTTACTGAGCCAGCATAAAGTGTACACCATCCATGTAGGGGAGGCTGATATCCATGATGTGCTGAGCTGTTTCTTGCAGCCACAGCAAAAGTACTTTTTATACAGATAGGATGCTTTCTATCGTGCATTGATAAAAATTGTTAAGGCTTGACAGCAAAATGCCAAGTTTCTTTCACCTCCTTAGGAAATAGAGGCATTGGTGAGCTTTATTAGCAATGGCATCTCAGTGGGACAGCCTTGCTGAAGTCAATGACTAGCTCTTCTGTGTTGCTGACATTGAAGCTGCATGACACCATGTCAGTGAGCTCTCTACCTCCTTCCCAAACTCCGACTCAACGTTATTTGAGATACAGTTCACTATAGTTGTATAATCTGCAAACTTGTAGATGAATTGGAGCAGAATCTGGCCACATAGTTATGAGTGCATAGGGAGTAGAGTAGGGGGTTAAGGATGCCACCTTGTGGGGCACTCGTGGCAAGAGTGAAAAAAGACTTGGCAGAGGAGACGTTGCCTATCCTTACTAATTGTGATCTATTGAACAGGAAGTCTAAGATCTATTTTCAAAGAGAGGTAGTGATTCCCAGGTTTAGGAGGTAGAGCTGTAGTCAATAAACGATAGTATAACATAGGGGTCTTTACTGTCCAGATGCTCCACAGGTGAGTAGACATAGTAGGTGAATTGCAGAGGACCGAGATTGTCTGCAAGGTTACAGTTAATGAGTGCCATGACCGGCCTCTCATAGCACTTCAGGATGGTGGATGTTAGAGTCATTGGGCAATAGTCATTAAGGTATGTAACTTTATGTTTTTTTAAGTATTATCTAACACCTGTGTAGTGCTCATCTTATTTTGTGTGACGGGTCACCACACTCTTAATGAGAAAATCTAAGTAGTACTAGGTGCTAGTAGGCCATCAGAAGTTCTAGACATAGGAAGGAGACAGTGAATAGGAAACACACACTTTTAGAGGTAAGTTTGTTTATAAAAAACAGCAATATATACAAAGTACTTATACGAGTAAGAACAATCCAACATTCTGTCTCAGGTTCCAAATCACATATATCAATGAAACCCAAATTCCTTTTTAGTTAGAATCAGTGAGATTCATTAGAATAACCTTTATTACTCCAATTTCTCCAACTAATTAGATCTTCTGTTATTCCCTATTTAAAGGTTTACAGATGAACATCTGCCTTTATACTTATTCCTAATTATTTAGTTAGTTAATATAGTTAGTTAGAAATCTAACTGAATTCCTGTTCTTAAGTATTATGGTTAACTTCAGTTTCAGTGGATGTCAGTATGTCTACAAATACAAATTCAACCCCAAATATAAATAAATAAATACACACACACCTCTTCTCAAGACAATTTCTTCAACTTTACAACTACAATAAAGAAAGAAGAGGCTTGAGGAAGTAACAGGAAAAAGCAACAGCAGAAGAAAGGGAGAGCATTAATCTCCTTCAAGAGGACCTAAAACAGAAGCTCTCGAAGCTGTGCAGAGAATTTAACAAAACGATGCAAAGAGAAGGAAAAAGCAAGAACAGATTTCTACAACGATCCCTTTAAATATGAGAAAGGCACTTTCACAAAAGAGAAAAACAGATCCTTGGAAGTATCAAAAGAGGTTGAAAGACATCTCAGAACCATCCACACTGATGAGCTAAAAGATGAACTGATACTTGCCACAGCTGACAGTCCAGCAATCGCACTCTCACAACATCAATTTAACATCAGCCCTCCCAAGCTGATTGAGATGAAAAAGCAGCAAAGCAGGCAAGATCAGCATCAGCACCAGGCCCTAACGATATTCCATATTGTGTCTACAAGAACACCCCAAATGTTCTGAAATTTCTTTGGAGAAACATGAGGGTTGCATGGGAAAAGCAAGTGATCCTCAAAGCCTGGAAAAGAATTTGTCCAGCATCGAACAGTTTCACCAAATAAAGCTTCTGAACATAAAAGGCAAGATCTTTTTCAGCATGTTGGCGCAAAGACTTACAAAGTATCTGAAACAAAACTATTTTATTGATACATCAATCCAAAAGGCTGGCATAGCAGGCTTCTCCAGATGCCTTGAACATACCAGTGTCATATGGCATCAAATCCAGATGGCTAAGAAAGAAGGAAAGGGTCTGCATGACTTGTTCCTCAACCTGGCCAACGCCTATGGATCAGTTCCTCATTCTCTACTGTGGACTGCTTTTGAATTCTTTCAGGTGCCTGCAACAATAATAAATTTGGTAAAACACTATTTCCAGGATATGCAAGTTTGTCTCACAACATTAGACTTCACTACAGCTTGGCAACCACTGGAAGTAGGCATCATGGCGGGGTGCACCATCTCCCCATTGGCCTTCACTATCAAAATGGGTTGCAGGAGGAAAACGGCTACGGTTTGGTCAGCGGTTACCACCAATACGAGCCTATATAAATGATATAACAATACTTACGACAACTGTCCCCTGCACCAAGAGACTTCTGGAAAAGCTTCATTAAAACATCGCATGGGCAAGGGTGAAGATCAAGCCCAGCAAGTGCAGAAGCATCTCTATTGTCAAAGGCCAAGTCACAAATGAAAGATTTCATATTGATGGAACACCTGTCCCAACTGTTTCAGAAATGCCAGTGAAGAGCTTGGGCCAATGGTATGATACTAAGCTCAAGGACACCGAGCAGTTTAAACAATTCAAAAAGGATATCATCATGTACATAGCTCACATCAACAAGACCTTGCTGCCAGGAAAACTCAAACTATGGTGCTTCCAGTTCGGCATACTCCTAAGACTTATGTGGCCTTTAACAGTGTATGAAATCCCCATTAACAAGGTGGAAAAGCTCAAAAGAGCAAATCAGCACACATGCGAAACAGTGGCTTGGACTTCCACGATGCTTAAGTCCTGTTGGACTGTACGGGAACAGCAAATTGGAATTACCAATTGCAAGTCTTGTGGAAGAATTCAAATGCACCAAAGCAAGGTTGGTCATGGCCCTCAATAAATTAGAAGATACTGTTATTCGAACAGCAGCCCCTCGTGTGGCATCAGGGAGGAAGTGGACCCCATCTGAAGCCGTTCAGAGTGCTAAGTCTGCTCTTCGCTTCAGGGATGTGGTTGCCAAGTCCAACTTGGGAGAGCAGAGCTCGGGCTCGTCCCAAAAGCTCCTCAATGGCACAAGGCAATATCAGTGCAGAAAAGACAACTTGTGGTGGAGGAGGTGAGAAGACAGGAGGTGGCAGAGCAATATGCCAAGGCCATCTCAATGGCCAAACAGGGCCAATGAACTAATTGGGAGAGCCTGGAAAAGAGGAAACTCAGCTGGAATGACATCTGGGAGATGGAGGGATCTTGGCTAAGTTTTGTCATCAGAGCCACTTATGACCTCCTGCCCACACCCCAGAACCTGAACCAACGGTGGGGAGAAAACCCCACTTGTTCTCTTTGCCAAGCACCTGTATCACCAAGGCACATTTTAACAGGATGCACCACGAGCCTCAGCCAGAGGTGGTATACTTGGTGGCATAACCAAGTTTGCAGACAGCTGGCATCAATCAGAGGTGAATTACCACAAATGCTCTTCCACAAACATCAGCAAGAAATGTTCACATCACACAGTTTGTACCAGCAGGCCCCGCTGCCAAGCTGTATGGGTCCTAATGCCCTTCCCTTGGACAACATCGGTGACATGGATAGGGGAGACTTGCAGCTTGGGCAACTGCCGGTCTTCCACTAAAAAAAAACACTACCCATGCTTGCACCCTGGAAACTTTCCAAGGCACAAATCCATGGTCTATTGAGACTAATGGATGCCTACACACAACAGCAAGCCAACCTCCAGAGCATCATATAACATCAAAAGAGGTAGGCATTCTGCAGGTGTTGCTCGGGATTGGAAAATGGACGTGGACTTGGAAAAAAAGCTTGTGTTTCCCGCAGACATTCTGGCTACAACACTCCAGCCAGACATGGTCCTGTGGTCCACAACAGCCAAGCTGGCATACATTGTGGAATTGACAGTACCATGGAAAGATGGTGTTGAAGAAGCTTATGAGAGAAAAAAGACAAAGTACTCTGAACTGGCAATTAAAGCTGCCCAGAATGGCTGGAAGACCAAGATTTTCCCTGTAGAAGTGGGATGCAGAGGATTTGTGGCTACATCTACGAACAGTCTATTGAAGAAGATGGGAGTAAGGGGTTATTCACTCCAATAATCAATCAAGTCCTTATCAAATGCAGCAGAATAAAGCAGAAACTGGATTTGGATTAGAAGGAAAGACAACAGCTGGGCTGCAAGATGAATACTGGAGTGTATGGAACTGAGGGGGGTGTATCTAGATTGCCAGGTAGCGCCATTGAGCTCTCTGGAGATGATGTAGGCTTATCAACAAAACATCAAGAAAGGAGAGTGCCCACTTGATGACTCTGAGCAGGTACCTACCCTCCTTGTCACCACTCCAAGCCCACTGCCAACATCGAGAGTGCTGACTTATCATAGGGATTGAAACATCAAGTCCTCTTAGCTCTACTACTTTGGCATCCCTGATACCTTTAGGGAGGTCATGTCTCAATTTCTTGCATGATTTGATTTGAATGCTGTAGTCCCAGATTTCAGTAGGGAGTGTATCTCCTAAATCATTCATGGTTTCTGGCTTGAAAAGACCCAGACTGCCTTCACTGGCACACAGTCCTCAGCATTCGGCTGGTAAGGTCCATGATGATGATGACATACATATCTAAGCTGGTAGCTGTTACGAATGTGCCACAGGTCTGAGGGGCCGAAGGGTGTGGGGTAGCCCCCTCCTTTTTGAGAATCACAAGATCACTATTGAGTCGGTTCAGGAGACCCAGGAAATGAGAGAAAGACATGCAGAATCCACAAAGAGTTGGAATGTGTCCTGGCCTCTGAAAGGCGGAGCCATGGATACCGGCTATTGTCTCTTGGAGACGGACTGGTGTATTGAATCCGGTAGGATGCATCGAAGCCCCCAGGCAATGAACTGAGGGGGAGGTTGGTGGAGGGATTGCATCATCCCAACCTGATTGACATCTGAGACCCTGTGAGTCAGGATAAAAGAGGGTCTGTGGGAACAGCCCCTCAGACTCACCAGAAGAAATGCTAGCGATCCCGTATTAGCAAAAGCCGGTGGGAAGGCCACGTGTGTCCTTTTCCATTTGCCCCGGAATCGGTGAGCCTTTACCATGGAAGAACGGTTTTTAGCTAACAAAGGGGAAATCAATGACTCTCGAAGGATTGACATCATAAAAGGAATGGGCAAGTTTTACCCGTCTTTCTCTCCAACCAAAAAGCTGCAGCTTGAATGAACTAAGGTGACTTTTATATTTCCATCGGACAATACATTATGCCCCTAGACAATGATAGAGCTATTCCTTATCGATTATTATTATACCCGCACTTTTAGATTTAGCATTGATGACGTATATTATCTGTACGCTTGCATTGATATTATTTTTGTGTATTGTTATCAATAAATACTGTTAAAAATAGTACCATCAGACTTCAACGGACCTCTCTATCTTTGCTGGTAAGCGACACAGTTACGGGGTACGTAACAGTAGCCAAGTCTTTGAACATGGACCAATCTACTGACTCAATGCAGTCACGTAGTAACTCATCTATTTCCTCAGACCAGCACCATACAACTTTCTGTACTGGATCCTCATGTGTCTGCTTCTGTTTGGATGCACAGAGAAGGAGCACAGCCTGGTGATCTGATTTGGCCCAGCATGGTTCTGTAGGCGTCTTTGATGGTTGTGTAGCATGGTCAATAGTGTTAAAATGTTCCCAAACTGAAACCCAGAGCACTTGACTCACCTCATTCCACAGAACCAGATTTAAATATCCAAACACATCATCTCTTTTTAAGTGATACACAGGTTTTATTCAGCTGAACTCGATAGCACGCCATTCCTTAATTCAGTTTAAGATAGTACACAGGGCCCATATGTCCAAAGAGAAATTGGCACATATTTTTCCTAAAATAAGCCCTATTTGTGACAGATGTAACGCAGAGGTGGCTACTCTAACTCACATGTTTTGGTCATGTGTAAGCTTAAATAATTTTTGGAGGGATGTGTTTACCATATTATCCAAAGTTATAGATGTGGATGTTCAACCAATTCACTTATGGCAATTTTTTAGATTATTCCAGAGGAAGCAGATAGAGTTTCTGCTTCCACTCAACATGTGATAGCCTTTTCAACTTTACTGGCTCGGAGAGCTATCTTGTTATACTGGAAAGATTCTAATCCGTCTACTGTTTTATATTGGCTCTCCTCCATTATGTCATGTTTAAGTTTGGAGAAAATTAGAAGATGGACGTTTGATGCATTTTTTAATTTTGAGCAAGTCTGGTGACCCTTTATTCAATATTTTCATATGATTTAATTTTTATTTATTTATTTATTTCCCTTTATTCTAATTAGAGTAAATCCTTATCCACGGAGGTTCAGAGGTGACTGGAAGGATGTTTCTCTCTTTTTCTTCTAATTTTATCCTCAAATGGACTGCCCAATCTTTCTTTTTTTTCCCTTTTTTTTCCCAGTTTCGTTTAGTGGTTTTTTCCCTTTATTAAATAAAATTTCCAATTTTTTTTACGATTTGTTAAGAGGAGTTGGGGTTTCTTGATTATATTGTATATATAACAGCGTAACATTATACCTATCTGATTTTGACAATATATACTTTTTTTTGCTGTTTATACATCTTTTGTATTATCTGTTTGCTAAACTTCTCCTCTGATTTGTATATTTTTTACTGGAAAATCAATAAAAAGATTGAAAAATGAAATGACATTTAAATATTAAAGTTATAAAATTTCTCTGCTGATAATGCTAGACTCATTATACGGAAGATAAAGATGCTGAACTAAGGGATCCAGGATATACTGGAAATGTCATGCCAAACAAAACAATGCATGGACTAGAGAAATTGACTTAATATGCAAATTAATTAATATTGGAGAATTATTTTTACTATTAATAAATCCAAACACATCATCTCTTTATAAGTTTTATTCAACTAAACTCGATAGCTACCAATCAAAAAATGATTGTCCCGTTTATCAATTGATTTTGCGGACATAGAAAGCATATCAGGTACAAGTTAAGGAATCAGTATACAAGCTATAAATGGTTCCTTAATTCTTAAAATTCCACGTTTTAATTTTTTTAATTGGAGGTTTACTAGTAGGCATACAATAACTGAAGATGCCTCCATTATTTGCCCACTGTTCGGAAGAAACCACAGATGAATTAAAATACCTCCACTGATAATAATCTCACAGTCAATCCACTGAAATGTATTTTAGGAATGATGTAAAGTAGTAGACGATTCATACATTGCACACTTCCCACGGGCAAGTAATGAAAAATCAAACAGGAAATTATGCAGCATAAAGAAATAAATAGACTATTCAGTATTTGGGATGCTTGGAGATAAATCATTGGCAAGATAATAATAAAGGCAGAGGAATATTTGACACAGTATTTTGGTATGGAATAAATAGAGTACATGAAGGTTCATAACACAGTTTAGCTATCAGTTTGATGATAATCTGAACCTTTTTCCCACACAAGTCCCACCTCCAGTACAAACAAAGCTACATATCTCTTAGTTCTTCTCAATGCAAGAATTTCATAGTTATTTACAATTACACTACACAGTACACAACAAACACAAATATCTTACTATTTATTTTGCAGTTGTGGACTAAGACCTTACTAGCTAGGATTAGAAAACTGCTTCAACACTTCAATATTACAACTCATTCGAATTCAGATTTGGCTGTAGTGCATAACTTTTTTATTTTGGGGTTTGCAGGTAAACGATAAGAGGGAACTACAAATAACACAAAATCTGTTTTAAGAGAATATTAGTTTTCAGCCAAGCCTATTTGTGCTTGGATTTTTTAATGTATTTTTCTCCAAGACAGCTTTCTCATACTTGCATTCCTTTTATCCTCTCATATAGTGTTTCTTACATTCAATTTCTGGTGCGAGCCCCATCTTCCTCAAAGTCTCTGCTGCTTCATTAATAATCACCATCTGTGATGTTCTTCATTTTTTTTTGGTGCAGCCTCTCTTGTTGCCTCCTCACTTTCCACACTTCTCAGTGTAATCTTCCCACCATATCAATGTTTTCAAAGTCTCCTATTCTCTTTTTGAAACACCTTAGCCTTTTGAATGGTTGGAAGAAACAGCGTGTTTTGACTGATCCAATCAACTAGATTAATAGGACCTCAAGGAGCCACTGAGGCAGGCAATAGACAATAGACAATAGGTGCAGAAGTAGACCATTCAGCCCCTCGAGACTGCACCGCCATTCTGAGATCATGGCTGATCATTCACTATCAATACCCAGTCCCTGCCTTGTCCCCATATCCCTTGATTCCCCTATCCATCAGATATCTATCCAGCTCCTTCTTGAAAGCATCCAGAGAATTGGCCTCCACCATCTTCCGAGGCAGTGCATTCCACACCTCCACAACTCTCTGGGAGAAGAAGCTCTTCCTCAACTCTGTTTTAAATAACTGACCTCTTATTCTCAATCCATGCCCTCTGGTACTGGACTCTCCCAACATCTGGAACATATTTCCTGCCTCAATCCTATCAAATCCTTTAATTATCTTAAACGTTTCAATCAGATCCCCTCTCAATCTCCTCAATTCCAGCGTGTACAAGCCCAATCTCTCCAATCTCTCTGCGTAAGACAGCCCTGCCATCCCAGGAATCAACCTAGTGAATCTACGCTGCACTTCCTCAATTGCCAGAATGTCCTTCCTTAAACCTGGAGACCAAAACTGTACACAATATTCCAGGTGTGGTCTCACCAGGGCCCTGTACAAATGCAAAAGAACATCCTTGCTCTTGTATTCAATTCCCCTTGTAACAAAGGCCAACATTCCATTTGCCCTCTTCTCTGCCTGTTGCACTTGCTCATTCATCTTCATTGACTGGTGAACTAGGACTCCTAGGTCTCTTTGCATTTCTCCCTTACCTAACTCGACACCGTTCAGACAATACTCTGCCCTCTTGTTCCAGCTTCCAAAGTGGATAACTTCACATTTATTCACATTGAATGACATCTGCCAAGTATCTGCCCACTCACTCAGCCTATCCAAGTCTCCCTGTATTCTCCTAACGTCCTCTTCGCATGTCACACTGCCACCCAGTTTAGTATCGTCAGCAAACTTGCTGATATAGTTTTCAATGCCCTCATCTAAATCATTGGCATAAATCGTAAAGAGCTATGGTCCCAATACAGAGCCCTGTGGTACCCCACTAGTCACTTCCAGCCAGTCTGAGAAACACCCATTCACTGCTACCCTTTGCTTTCTATCTGCCAACCAGTTTTCTATCCATGTTGAAACCCTGCCCCCAATGCCATGAGCTCTGATTTTACTCACCAATCTCCTATGTGGCACCTTATCGAATGCCTTCTGAAAATCTAGGTACACAACATCTACTGGCTTACCCTCGTCTAACATCCTTGTTACACCCTCAAAAAACTCCAACAGATTAGTCAAGCATGATTTGCCCTTGGTAAATCCATGCTGGCTCGGCCTAATCCTATTTCTGCCATCTAGATGTGCCACTATTTCGTCCTTAATAATGGACTCAAGCATCTTCCCCACGACTGACGTTAGTTCTCCGTTTTCTCCTTCCCTCCCTTCTTGAAAAGTGGGACAACATTAGCCACTCTCCAATCTTCAGGAACTGATCCTGAATCTAAGGAACATTGGAAAATGATTACCAATGCATCCGCAATTTCCTGAGCCACCTCTTTTAGAACCCTCGGATGCAGACCATCTGGACCCGGGGATTTATTAGCCTTCAGTCCTACCAGTCTACTCATCACAGTTTCTTTCCTAATGTCAATCTGTCTCAATTCCTCTGATATCTTATGACCCTGGCCCATCCATACATCTGGGAGATTGCTTGTGTCCTCCCTGGTGAAGACAGATCTAAAGTATGCATTAAATTCTGTTGCCATTTCCCTGTTTCCCATAACAATTTCTCCCAATTCATTCTTCAAGGGGCCAACATTGTTCTTAACTATCTTCTTTCTCTTCACATAGCTAAAAAAGCTTTTGCTATCCCCTTTTATATTCCTGGCTAGACTGAGCTCATACCTGATTTTTTCTCTCCGTATTGCTTTTTTAGTTAAGATCTGCTGTTCCTTAAAACTTTCCCAATCATCTGTATTCCCACTCATCTTAGCCCTGTCATACTTCTTTTTCTTTAATGCTATACAATCTCTGACTTCCTTTGTCAACCACTGTGGCCCCTTCCCCCTCTTTGAATCATGATAAAAACCATAGTTTTTCAGCATCATACCCTACGACCACTGGGACTTGTCAAAGCCACCAAGACAAGCCAGGCAGAAATATTACATAAACCAGGAGTGATTACATGTTGTGCACCACTTGAAGCAAGGGACAAGCATCAATTAATTTTATTAACAATCATGTATTGGAGTTTCACACCTTAGTTAACAGCCAGGATAACAAACATTAACCCAGACCACCCACCACCCCACTCTGCCTCCAGAAGCTCTCTACTTATTGTACCTCCTTCTACAAAAAGTGTTACAGCACAATGAACTGCCGCTGGGTAAAAGAAACCTGTGTGAATTAACATCAATGTTAGAAACAAATTTCTAAGAGACCAAAGCACATTCTTATTTGGCAGTTGTGACCAGATCATGTATCAAAAATAAAAGGTGATAGATATGGGTTTAACTATGGTTGACTTCTTCCTCTTCCTGATCCACCGTAGCCGCTGCCATGCCCAACACAATGATGCTAATATTTATCATGTGCAGTCACATTTGACTCTTATTCTCAAAAGGAATCCTGTTATAAAACTGTGGACCAAGGGAATCCAGAAGTACAGAGAAGGGGTAGCAAACAGATGACAGAATAATGGCACGAGCAAAAATGTCCAAAAATCTGGAAAGAAAAGATAATAGGAGATATTCAAGATTCAAAAAACACCCCAAAAATTAAACAAATTAATTTTAAACTCTTGGGCTCTGCAGTGAACAACTGTAATGCTTCCAGTGCCTGCAATTAATGGTGTTCAGCAGAAACTGACTTTGTCACCATTACCGTGGGTGCTTTCACTGGACTGAATCTGTAGGTGCTAATAGAACAACCCAGTACAGGCCCTTCAGCCCACAATGTTCCGCCAACCTTTTAGCCTATTCCACGATCAATCTAATCTTTTCCTCCCAAATAGCTTCCATTTTTCTTTCATCCACTTGCCTTTCTAGGAGTCTCTAAAATGATCCTAATGTATTTGCCTCTATCACCACACCCAGCAGGGTGTTCTATGCACTTACCACTTTCTGTGTAAAAAAAAACATTCCTCTGATATTCCTCTATACTTTCAACTTAAAAGTATGTTGGCTTATATTAGCCGTTACCATCCTGGGGAGAAAAGAATCAGGTTGTCCACTCTATCATCTTATATAGTATATGTATCTCTAACAAGTTGACTCTCATTCTACTTCTTTTCAAAGAGAAAAGCCCTAGCTACCTAAACTTTTCCTCTTAAGACGTGTTCTCTCATCCAGCAACATTCTAGTAAATTTCCCCTGCACCCACTCTAAAGCTTCCACATTCCTCCTATAATGAGGTGACCAGAACTGAACGAAATCCTCCAAGTATGGTATAAACAGACTTTTATACAACTGTCACTTTACCTCGTGGCTGTTGAACACAATCCCCTGACTAACAAAAGCTAATTTTACCATATGTCTTTTTACCCACCCTATCAGCTTGCAAGGCAACTTTGAGGGATTCATGGATTTGGAACCCTGAGATTCCCCTGTTTCTTTACACTGCTAAAAATTCTGCCATTAACTTTATACTTGGACCCCAAGACCCCTCTGTCCCTCCACATTGTTCAAAGTTTCAAAGTACATTCATTATCAAAGAATACATAAATCATACAACCTTCAAATTTGTTCACGTACAGGTAGTGTTACTGGGAGTATTGCAGTTGAAGGGCCCAATGCATTGTTGAGGATCCCTTCCTCCCATCCAACAATCTCTTTGAGCCACTACCATCAGAAATTAGGTACAGAAGCATCAGGACTAGGACTGTCAAACAGGGAAACAGTTTCTTCCCTCAGGTTGTGAGACTAATGAATACCCTATCACCACTGAGATCTTGTCACTAGGACAATGACTTGTTTACTGCACTGTTCACCATTTACCTGTGCTGCACTTTACTACAGGCATTTTGAATTATGTTTTATTAACATATTTATAGTGTAATATTTTGGTTTATGTGTAATGTTGTGTAGGTGTACCAGAAACATTGTTTCATTTGGTTGTATATATTTACAGTCAGATGACAATAAACTCGAAATTGTACAATAATGCAGCAAACTCTTCCCTCACTTCCCCTACTAATCTAGGGTATATTCCAACTGGCCCCAGAGATAAATCTATCCAACAGTTTTTCAAAAGTTCCAACAAAGCCTCTTCCTTAATCTTGACATGTTCCAGCAGATTAGCCTGTTCTATACTGAACTCAGATTTGTCAAGGTCCCTCTCACTGATGAATACTGAAGCAAAGAATTCATTAAACATCTCGCCAACCTTGTATGCTGCCAAGCATGAGCTTCCTCTTCTATTCCTGATTGGTCCCAACCTCACTCTAGTCATGTACCTATATGTATGTATAGAATGCTTTGGGGTTTTCCTTATCCTACTCTCCAAGGCTTTCTCATGCTCCTCCCCCACCCCCCAGCTCTCCTAACTCCTTTCTTAACCTCCTTCCTAGCTACTTCATAACTCTCAGGATCCATGAAAAAATATTGCTTTAATACCATCCATAAACTCGCAGGAAGCTCAAATCACAGCTTATGCAGGTCAAAAATGATCTGGGACTCAGGTAGGCTGGCATTTACAGGATTCCCTGTGAATGCAGTGCAACATATATCGGCCAGATGGGATGCACGGTGAAAAACCAAATCAAGGAGCATAGGAGATGTATCCATTTGGGTTACACAGAGAAATCAGTGGTAGCAGAACTTTGCATTTGCAATGGCAATTGGATTGACTTTTATGCCACAAAACTACTGTGCTGTGCCAATGGTTTATGGGACCGCCTGGTAAAGGAAACCATTGAAATAAAACTAGAAGGAAAATTTTTTAACAAAGACCAAGGTCTTGCTCTAAGTGAGAACTGGAATTCAATTGTAAACAAGTGGGAGAGTGGAGAACTGATTGGATAAGGACTAAACAATCAGAAGGAATGGACTACAGGGTATAAATACCACTGGACTAGACATGCCCAGGCATCATCCCTGAGAAAGATAGCAGAGTTGGTTATTGAAACATTGGTTATAAATGATGCCTCTACCTGACTGGAAGCTCAATAAGAGTTAATTCATCTCAAAACCCATGTCTGATCTTTGCTTCCTAGGTAAGTATGCTTTCTTCTTCCTCTTGACTAAATGTACTGTACACCTCTATTGCCAACCATGGTTCCTTTGTCCTACCATCCTTTCACTGCCTCAATGGGGCAAACCATCCAGAATGCCATTGTGTTTCCGAAACAACCTCCACATTTCCATTGTATATTTCCATGAGAACATCTGTTTCTAATTTATCTCCCATTGTCTTGCCTAATAGCATCATAATTAACCATCTCCTAATTACCTCTTAATTAATTTCTCTTTCAAGAGCTCTTTATCTCATGTTCTAAATATTTAGTGTTTATTTATTGATTATTATTATTTCTTTCTTTCTTTTTATATTTGTACAGTTTGTTGACTTTTATACACTGGTGTCTATGCTTTTCATGTGATCTTTCATTGATTCTATTATGTTTATTAGATTTATAGATAATGGCCGCAAGGAAATGAATCTCAGGGTTGTATATGATGACATATATGTACTTCAATACTAAATTTATTTTGAGCTTTGAATTTTTGAACTTTAAATACTTTCCAAAACCCAAGCCTATTCTAAAGATCAGGCAGTTGTGGTCACTGTCTCCAAAATGCTTGCCACCAAGAGATCTGTCACCTGACCAGGTTCATTGCCTAGTACTAGATCCAGTATTGCCTCTCCTCTAGTTTGGCCTGTCCACATATTGTATCAGGAGTCCTTCCTGGACACACCAAACAAGTTCCATCACATTTAATCCTCTTGCACTAATGAGGTGCTAATCAATATTAGGAAAGTTAAAGTCACCCATGACAACAACCCTATTATTTTTGCACATTTCCAAAAACAGCCTTTCATTCTGCTCCTCAGTGCTATTACTATTGGTGTGTGTGTGTGGGGGGGGGGGGGGAGGGCATAGAACACTGCTGATAGAGTGATTGCCCCCTTCCTGTTCCTGACCTTTATCAACACTTACTCAGCAGATGATCCCTCCAAGATGTCCTCCCTTTCTGGAGCTGTGCAACTATTACTGATTAGCAAGATCACTTCCACACCTATTTTACCTCCCTCTCTGCCTCTTTTGAAACATATAAACCCTTGAATATCCAACAGCCATTCCTGCCCTTGTGACTGCCAAGTCTTTGTAATGGCACAATACTTCCTTCTACTGATCCATGCTTTAAAGTTCAAAGTAAGTTTATTATCTAAATACTTGTATGTCACTATCTTTCCCTGAGATTCATTTTTGTAGGCATAGTCTATAAATCCATATTAGAATAATAATCATGACAGAATCAATTCAATTGCACAAATAGGGCATTATCACTGTGCAAAAATAAATAGTAATAAATAAATAAATAAACAATAAATGCTAAGACGAGGAAATCTGCAGATGCTGGAAATTCAAGCAACACACACAAAATGCTGGTGGAACACAGCAAGCCAGGCAGCATCTATAGGAAGAAGCGCTGTCGATGTTTCGGGCCGAGACCCTTCATCAGGACTAACTGAAAGGAAAGAAAGTAAGAGATTTGAAAGTAGGAGGGGGAGGGGAATATGCGTAATAATAGGAGAAGAGCGGAGGGGGTGGGGTGAAGCTGAGAGCCAGAAAGGTGATTGGCAAAAGGTATACAGAGCTAGAGAAGGGAAAGGATCATGGGACAGGAGGCCTAGGGAGAAAGAAAGGGGGAGGGGAGCACCAGAGGGAGATGGAGAACAGGCAGAGTGATAGGCAGAGAAAGAAAAAAAAGGGGATGGGGAAAAAAAACTAAATATATCAGGGATGGGGTAAGAAGGGGAGGAGGGGCATTAACGGAAGTTAGAGAAGTCAACGTTCATGCCATCAGGTTGGAGGCTACCCAGCCGGTATATAAGGTGTTGTTCCTCCAACCTGAGTGTGGCTTCACCATGATAGTAGAGGAGGCCATGGATAGACAGATCAGAATGGGAATGGGACGTGGAATTAAAATGTGTGGCCACTGGGAGATCCTGCTTTCTCTGGCAGACAGAACGTAGGTGTTCAGTGAAATGGGCTCCCAGTCTGCGTCGGGTCTCACCAATATATAAAAGGACACACCGGGAGCACGGGAGCACCAGCCAACTCACAGGTGAAGTGTCGCCTCACCTGGAAGGACTGTCTGGGGCCCTGAATGGTGGTGAGGGAGGAAGTGTAAGGGCAGGTGTAGCACTTGTTCCATTTACAAGGATAAGTGCCAGGAGGGAGATCGGTGGGAAGGGATGGGGGGGACGAATGGACAAGGGAGTTGCGTAGGGAGCGATCCCTGCGGAAAGCAGAAGTGGGGGGAGGGAACGATGTGCTTGGTAGTGGGATCCCGTTGGAGGTAGCGAAAGTTACAGAGAATTATACATTGGATCTGGAGGCTGGTGGGGTGGTAGGTGAGGACAAGAGGGACCCTATCCTGAATGGGGTGGTGGGCGGATGGGGTGAGGTCAGATGTGCGGGAAATGGGAGAGATGTGTTTGAGAGCAGAGTTGATGGTGGAAGAAGGGAAGCCCCTTTGTTTAATAAAGGATGACATCTCCTTCATCCGGAATGAAAAGCCTCATCCTGAGAGCGGATGTGACGGAGATGGAGGAATTGTGAGAAGTGGATAGCATTTTTGCAAGAGACAGGGTGGGAAGATGAATAGTCCAGGTAGCTGTGAGAGTCTGTAGGTTTATAATAGATATCAGTAGATAGGCCATCTCCAGAGATGGAGACAGAAAGATCAAGAAAGGGAAGGGAGGTGTCAGAAATAGACCAGGTAAATTTGAGGGCAGGGTGAAAGTTGGAGGCAAAGTTAATGAAGTCAATGAGCTCAGCATGCATGCAGGAGGCGGCGCCAATCCAGTCGTTGATGTGATAGATACCCATATAGGTTTGGAACATGGACTGTTCCACAAAGCCAACAAAAAGGCAGGCATAACTGGGACCCATGCGGGTACCCATGGCTACACCTTTGGTTTGGAGGAAGCGGGAGAAGCCAAAGGAAAAATTATTGAGAGCAAGAACTAATTCCGCTATATGGAGGAGAGTGGTGGTAGAGGGGAATTGGTTAGGTCTGGAATCCAAAAAGAAGTGGAGAGCTTTGAGACCTTCCTGGTGGGGGATGGAGATATATAGGGACTGGACGTCCACGGTGAAAATAAGGCAGTGGGTGCCAGGGAACTTAAAATCATTGAAAAAATTCAAAGCGTGAGAAGTGTCACGAACATAGGTGGGAAGGGATTGAACAAGGGGGTATAAAACAGTGTCAACGTATGCAGAAATGGGTTCGGTGAGGCAGGAGCAAGCTGAGACAATGGGTCTACCTGGACAGGTAGATCTTGGGTAGGAGATAGAAACGGGAAGTGCGGGGTATGGGAACTATGAGGTCGGTGGCAATGGATGGGAGATCCCCAGAGCTGATAAGGTTGGTGATGGTATAGGAGACAGCGGCCTGGTGCTCCTTAGTGGGATCATGATTCAGGGGTGATGGTATAGGAGACAGTGGCCTGGTGCTCCTTAGTGGGGTCATGATCCAGGGGTAAATAAATGCTAAGAACAAGAGATGAAGATTTCTTGAAAGTGAGTCCATAAGTTGTGGGAACATTTCAGTGATGGGGCAAGTGAAGTAGGGTGAAGTTATGCTCTTTGGTTAAAGAGCCTTATGGTTGAGGGGTAATAGCTGTCCCTGAACCTGGTGATGTGATCCCTGAGACTCCTATACTTCCTTCCTGACAGCAGCAGTGAGAAGAGAGCGGGTGGGGTCCCTGATGATGGATGCTGCTCTCCTGTGACAATGCCCCATATAGCGGGGAGGGCTTTACCTGTGATGGAATGGGCAGTATCCACTACTTTTTGTAGGATTTTCTGTTAAAGGGCATTGATGTTTCCATACCAGGCTGTGATGCAGTCACTCAACATACTCTCCACCACACATCTTGAGAAGTTTGTTAAAGTTTTAGGTGTCATGCTAAATCTTCGCAAACTCCTAAATAGAAGCGATGCCGTGCTTTCTTTGTAATTGCTCTTGCCTGCTGGGCCCCGGACAAGTTCTCTGAAATGATAACACCAAGGAATTTAGAGATGTTGATCCTCTACATCTCTGATCCACTGATGAGGATTGACTCATGGACCTCTGGTTTCCTTCTCCTGAAGTCAACAATCAGTTCCTTGGTCTTGCTGACATTAAGTAAGAGGTTCATCAACTTGTTCTTGATACTTCTTGCATTAACACAGACACATTGCAACACATCCAACTGACTGCAATTATGTCCTATCCACTATCTATTGCGTCTACTTTTACACCAACTGCTCTATCCTCTGACCTATCACATTGGTTCGCATTCCCCTGCAAACCTAGTTTAAACCCTCTCCACAGCTTTAACAAACTTGCACACAAGCATGTCAATCCCTCTCGAGTTCAGATGCAACTCATCCCTTTTCCTCAGAAAAGATCCACTATTATGAAACCCTGTCCCCAGCATCAGTACCTCAGCCACATATTACCTGCCATGTCATCCTATTCTTACCTTCACTGGTGTGTGATACAGGTAGCAATCCAGGGATTACTACCCTTAAAGTCCTTCATTTTAGTTTCCTACCTAGCTCCTTATATTCACTCTTCAGGACATCATCTCTTTTCCTACCATTGTCATTGGTACCAACATCTATCACGACTTCTGGCCCCTCACATTCTCCATTAAGAGTGCTATGATCCTGATCTGGGATCTTGCCTGTTCTATTAACTACTGAATTCCGTATCATCGCCATTCTCCTTTTCTTCCTCATTCCCTTCTAAGCCACAGAGCCAGGCATAGTACCAGAGTCGTGGTCGCTACAGCTTTCCCCTGGTAAGTCATCTCTGCAAACAGTTACCAAAGCAGTTACTATAAACTTGTTACTCAGGGAAATGGCCATAAAGATACTCTGAACTGCCAGCCTCTTCCATTTCATTATCTGAAAATCCCCCGGCTGCTGCCGTCTGTAACTTAGATGTGACTGCCTCACTGTACCTCCTATCTATCTCCTCATTCTCCCAAATTATCCATAGGTCATCCAGCTCCAGTTCACTATTACAGTCTGTATGGAGTTTCAGCCGGATGCACTTCTCACGGGTGTAGTCATCAGAGACACTGGATGTTTCCCTGAATCAGTTTACCAATGACATTGATATTCACCCATCCAATTCTATGGGAAGTGTACACTGTTGACCAAAGGCAAAATCTCAAACATGATGTGTAGGCAACATTCTTTTAAATTTATTTACCATTAATTTCCATTTAACTGAGCGCTAGCCCTTCATTTGAAAAATGCCAAGCAGCCCAGATCTGTTCTGCAGAGAGGAACACTGTCTGCTTCAAACTAATATTGCAAAATTGATTCTTTACTTCACTCAAAGCATAATAATAGTTTATTTAAATTGTTTTGTCACACTGCCTGGATGTTGAAGGCCTACTAATGTTCCCAAGGCTTTTTCTAGTTTTTCCAGCATTACTTTAATCATTCAATGTGTATTAGTGACCCACAATCCTTAGGCTTCTGCACAACACTTTACCATTTATCCACAATAGTTTTCAATCTCTATCATACCAACAGCATAAAATCAAAAGCATTTTGAAAACCTTTCAATGTATTTTCTCCCTCTATTGTTCTCACTACATTTGTGTTGGTCAAGTTCATCTGATTTCAGCACTTTAGTACACTGAATTTTATTTCTCCAAAATCAGTGCAGTACTATGATATATTTCTTCATACAGGAATATAATTAACTGATTACACTACTGTAGGAATATAATACAGAATAAAATTTCAAGCCAACAGCAAGTGCAAAGCCAACTAGTTCATACCCTATCAAAATACACAACATCTTTTGGTGTCTGATTTGGATGTAGAAAAGAGGAACGTATAGATTCCTCATTTAAGTAGAATTATTATTAAAATTGGTATCTTAATTGACTGGTGCTAGAATTCATAAGTACTTTCATTTTTGTATTTAATTAAATTTAGATCAGTGAAATTGTTGGAGGTCAAGGTTGCACAATAATAACTCATCTTCCATCTAGGCATATTGCAACCTTCAGAATTCAATATCAAATTCCTAAACTTCAAGTAACTTGCTGTTACTGCCTGTCTTCATTTTGGCTCAATTGTTCCTTTGTTTGTCTATAGGCGCGTTTGTTGGGTATGCCTGACAACCATTAGAAACACATTCCAAAGGCAAAGAAGCTTATTCTGATTTTAACTGCTACTTAACTGTAACATTAAGTGGTCTGTCTCATCCATTCGGAAGTATTCCCCTTGTTCTAGGCACCCCTACCCACTTTCTCTAAGCTAACCTTACAGGTTAGAGACCCTTTGTCTGAAATGAAAAGAACATAAAAGAAGCTTTCAAAGTTGCTAGGATCCATTCTTCAGTAACCAATCACCAGCCACTGCATTTCTTATGGTACTCTTCTTTGCAACTGCAGGCAATACAAAACTTGTCCTATTTCCTTTCCACCATCCAGTGACCCATATAGTCTATCTAGATGAAGCAATTAAACCATTACATTAGTCAGATCACACTACGTAACAGAGTATTCTCAGAGTAACTATGCTACTTCATTACAAATGCAAACTGCTAAGAAACATTTGCCTTGCAACAATTCTGAGAAGAACACCCCTTGTATTTATGAGAATCTATGCTGTCCTTCTGAATGTTATGGAAACTAAACTAGGAGCCAGCCATTTTCACACAAAAATGCATAATGGAAAAATAAATGCTAAATGAAATGCTTGGGATGAAGTCAGGGCAGATAAATCTAGTTGTCTGAAACAAAAAACATTCAGTATTTATTATTAACAAAATCCTTGAAGTTCTTTATCAGAAGCTAGGTTTCATCTTCAACTTTTCCTTAAAAGGAAAAAAAGATGAAAGTGGAAAACATTCTGTAAATCTAGGCCTATTTTGGAAATTGGAAAATTGCATCATAAACCACATTAAACCTTATCCTATCAATGGTTTATTATCATGAACACACAACAGAATAAACACAGTTCTCAGGAAACAGCACATTGTGACGACCCACTTTCTGTACAGGCGAACCAGCTCACAAATAGCCAACGCGCAGGGGGAGACTTTGGTAATGCATCTCTGATGTCATTTCCGCCCGGAGAGGGCAGGCGCTAGGGATTAAATGCCAGCGCCGTGAAGTTTGAATAAACTAGTCTTGAAACGACTTATCGCTACAACATTTTGTTTTTATTCAATAGTTCTAAAATAGGGCATTTCAAAACTGAATGGATAATCAAAATAAAATACTAATTTTAAAGAACACCTGCTTTATTGTGTTAATTAATATTCATTATCATGAACCACTTACCAATCTTCTCTGTGCCATATTAACTAAAAAGATACATTACAACATTCTCATTTTGTTGAAATGATGCATAAATTGACTAATGTTGGGGACAATTTGATTTTATATCCTTCAGCCTGCTAATAATATATGCTGAGTAAAGGGCAAACAAGTACAAAACTATGCATATGTCTCACACAAGTGAAACCATTTTGACAAACAATTGATTCTGAAAATAAATTACTCCTTTATGGGAAACAGGGATACCAATTCTATCTATGCAAAACAGAGTCTTCAGATTCTACTACCAATACAAAATGAATTGAGCATTGTCTGCCATGTTATACTAAACATGAAGCTCTTTTGTTCAGAATTATACGGCGTAAGGAAGCATTACAGAGGCAAAAACAGTTTTCATCATCTGCCTTTAAATTTTAATAAGTCAATATGATGGGCAATGCCATGCACCCATTATTGTGTCGATACAGCTTTGTCTTTTTTTTAAACCCTTGAATCAAAGGCTGGACAGCTCTAAAGTAAATAATGGATATATTAATATAATTTTTAAATTTTATATTTTTTATGAATGATCAGTAATTGATTAGATTTTAGTTCAGAAATAATGGAAACTCAAAAGTAACAGCCAAAGTTGTTCATCCAAAATTCAGATTAGATAAGGTCCATAAATTCAGAAAAGACTTCTCTCTTTTCTAATTCATTATGTATGGTACAGTACTATAATCTGTGTGTCTATTTGGAAGTACTGTATATTTAAGTGTGGCTTTGGCAATGATACAATGTGAGTGTGTGGTCCAACACTTTCATGCTAATCTACTTTAACACAACTCCATATTCATTTTACCCTGGGCAAAAGATTCTGACAATCCTATGTATATCTCTCATAATTTTACAAACTTGTATAAAGTCAGCCCTCGGCCTCGTATGATACCAATGACAAGAAACACTGTCTATCTAACTCCTTACAACTACAGCTCTCTGTTCCAGGTAGCATCCTAATGAAAGTCACCTGCATGCTCTCTTTTGCTAACATATCCTTCCTAATGTGTGATGACCAGAACTGTACATAATTCTCTAAGTGTAGCCTACCATTGTTTTGTACAACTGCAACACGACATCCGAGTTGTTATATTCAATGCCTTGCCCTATGAAGGAAAGCAGTCAGATTTATTTGCCAAGGTCTCTCAGTCCATTAACACACCTAAAGTCCTTGCCATTTACACTGTATGTCCTACCAGAATTAGTCCTCCCACACTAAACTGGATTAAATCCCTTTTGCCATTGTATGTCCCACTGTATCCTTAGGCAACCTTCTTCACCATCCATAACTCCACAAAATTTCATGTCATCTGCAAACTTACTAATCATAGCTCCACAATTTGATCAGTTATTTATAAATTTTACAAACAATAAAGGATGTAGTACTGATCCTTGAGGTACACTACTTATTACAGATGTCCAGACAGAAGTCTGTCATCGCCAATGAACTGGACTCAGAACACTCTCCTCAATCATACTTAATTTCACTTGTGCGCAAGGAGAACAACATGGTCCCTGTCACCCACACTAATCGAAAGCCAGGAAAGAAAAATGCTATTTTTATACAGTATTGGCTCATCAGTTACCGACATTGACTAGTTGGTTAACTGTGTATGTTTAATTTCCTTTGCAAGATCAATAATCCTTCTAAATCGAGGTGTTAAAAGTCAATAGAAGCTAGAAACTGACAACCAATGATACTATGAAGTTAGTAAAGTATTTGTCCCTTAGTTGTTGGGTGTATTTTGCATCCTTCCGCTACATTCTTATCTTGACTGTCTCCAGTACCCCTATTGTGTAAAGGGAAGCTATGTTATCCAAAGGCCTTTCCAGAAAAGGTCTTATTGTGGCGACCCATTTCCTGGCACATCCGAACCGGCTCACAATTAGCCAGCATTCCGGCTAAGGGAGATAGCCTACGGGGGTTTGCGAGCACAGAGCTTTGGAGCCTCTGCGCCACGGGGGGCAGGTTGAGGGAGGCTTAAAAGCAAGGCTGGGTATTTTGAATAAAGTTTTTCTTTCGACTGCAGTTACCGACTCCGTGCCGTAATTTTAGCGCTGCATGTAGCACACCGCTACATTATTCAGATACTTCACTTATCTGGGTTGACTACACACTGCTGAAGCCGTCCTTTCTTATCTTGTCTGCTGTAAGCAGGGATGGCTCTGGCAGTCTCACTTCAGAGGCTTCTCTTGACTGGGTTGACTACACACTATCCCTGGCTATCTTACCTGGACATTCTACTTAATCCTTGCTTTACCACAACTCCCACACATCCACCACTACCCTATGCTTCCAGTCACCCAGCCAAGTTCTAAAAATTGGCAAAGAACTTCAGACACAAATTTACAAGCTCAGCTCCCAGATTTTAAACTAAGATAAATGGGAAGAGACACGTTATTATAGGAACATTACAAATATTCCACAAACTAACTTTAAACTAACTTTAACCCAAAATAGACTGTTTGCAAAACTTGCATTTTATTTTTTTCCCAGATGGCCTGAGTACATGCCCAAGTGGAACTATCTGGATGAACTTTCAGAAGCCCAATAAATATGAATGGACTTTATGTAACACTTTTCAAAAAATAATATTTATATAAAGCTAGCATTCAGTGCAGAAAGGAGCAAAGGATCTGTATTAGCTTTCTGCAATTACGCTACATTGAGTACAGTAGGCTGTATTATCTATTGATAGAATAGCATTTTTCTATCAGGAGAAATTCAAGTGTTAAAAAACACACATATAGTAGAAATTTTCTCATTGCTTATTTCAATTTTCTTCATCAGACTTTCAAAGTGAAATCTTTTTTAATCACAAACAAAATGTGTATTTTTCTTATTGCTTGATTGAAATACAAGGTCCTGAAGTGCTTTGATAGGGCGTGTTGTGTATTTAATGTTTCAGTAATGTTTGAATAATATTGTAGATCTATTGTTTGATTAAGCATTCTTTGTTATTTTCATAATTGATTGCAGGTTATATGTAAAAGTACATGAATGGCATATGCCATTATACCACCACATCACATGCGCTAGCTCACTAAACGTAAAAATGAAATTGCCACAATTCATCCCTGGGCTCCCATGGTTTTCTTTTGAATAGTTTTGGAGTTACAAAATCTAACAGTGGTGATAAGGTAGATTTAAAATGAACCCAAAATGACTACCTACCTGTTGAAGCACAGCATCTTTTTCTTCACAAAGGTGAGAGAGATGTCCTAGCTTAAAAGATTGCAGAACGTTCAAGTTTAAAAAAAAGGCAAAAAATGGGTGAAATACACAGTTGATAAACAGTGAGATCTGGGTGATAACAACCATAAATAAAAAAGAGCTGAAGTGGTGTTTGATTGCACAACGGATAGCTGGCTGATGCATACTGACTGAATTGAGCAGTATTTTAAAGCAAATGGAATAGTCAATGAGAAATGAGTACCAATTTTGCTGAGTGCAATTGGTGGAAAAGCATACAGTTTGCTTAGAAGTTTGACTGCACCAACCAATCCAGTCAAAATAAACAGAGTGACTTCCATAGCAGGCAAGTCACGTAACCATGAAACAATCTCAGTTCTGCAGCCTCTTAAGTGTTGGTTATAGCAGTTGACTCTGGAACTGCAGGAATTTGTTCTGACAGCTCTGGATACCTTTTTTCTCCAAGATGCTCTTAGTATCTTCAGATGTGTTGGCATTCTGAACAGTGTATGACAAGCTGCTCAGTTTACTGATCTATTCCAAGCTGCTAGCCAAAGTTTCAAGCCAATACTTTCATTTTGACCATGCCTAGGAGACCAGCATGTAGCTCCTCAAATATGTTAGCTCTAAGCTTGGATGGTACACTCTCAATCCCCACAAAAAGTAACCTCTGTCAAGAACATTCATCCAGGAAGAGGTCCCAGACTTGAGTTTGTTTCACAGGCACAAGTCAAGCCATGATCTGGAAAGACGTTATCCCACAAGAGAAAGAAATCCTCCACAGGGATATTAAATCTTTAGGCCTGAATGAGAAACTTTAAAATTTACTGCGCTGTGCATTTTATTAGAGCAATTTTTGTATTTAGCACACTTACATTTAGCAAATGACTTCAGCCACTAATCTTTAAATCTGAATATGAGTTGTAGAGTTAATTTAAAATGGAGCTCTGAACAATGGGTTCCTAAAAGCTTTGAATCACAGACCAAAAATACTGATTAAAATTCATTTAGATGTCTGTGGTGTGCGTGCACCAATATAGTAGTTGTATTATATAGTGTATATAGTTGAGGTGCATTCTATAATGTTTGAGTTTATAGCTAAGCAGGGTGAAGTGTGGTGTATTTAGTATTTTAGTAATATTTGAGTAATATTGTAGATACATTGTTTGATTAAGCATTCTTTATTGTTTACATAATGCACTGTGGGTTATATGTAAAAGTATGTGAATAGTGTACGTCATTATGGCACCATTTACATGTGCATGCCTTGTTAAAAGTAAGAACAAAATAGTCATGTTTTATCCCCGAGCTGCCATGTTCTTCTTTCAATTAGTTTTGGAGTTACAAAACATAATAGGGTGGATATGAGAAAATGTTTTCTCTTGTGGAAGAATCTAGAACTAAGAATTACTATTTAAAAAAATAAAGGATTACCACTTAAAATAAGGGGGGTAAAATTTTTCTCTTAGCAAGTCATGAATCTTTGGGATTTTCTTTTACACAGGACAGTTGAAATTATGTCTAATTTTAAGGCAGAGGTAGGTAGGTTTTTGATAAGAGTGAATGGTACCAAGGGTAGGGAGAAATGCAGAGATGCAGTTAGGATTGAGGAGCTAAATGCTCAATTCTTGTATTTGTATATTGACTTAAGCTAAGTTTGTAAACTTCTTTTCAAGAGAAATGATTGCTTCACCTGTTGAAAATTAAATTTTGTGTTGATCACTTGACCATCATCAGACCACAAATTTCAACATAAGGATATTGAAAAGATTGACCTTACAAATTTTCTGCTTAGCTGATATGACATGCACATCATAACTGTGATCCCAACCATTAATCCTGTCAGTGTAAAATTATGCTTTCTGAATTTAGTATGAAGAGTTTACAATAAGTTATGCGGAAAAGAGAACTGCTTCTTCTGTTTAATTAAAATCAAATATTTTACCTCAGTAGAGCACCAGTAAACTTTCTGATGCAAAGGGATGTACAAGGCATTTATTTTGGAAATTATTGAACTTACTTTTATGAAATTTAGAGAAGAGTTTTGCCCATTTCCCCTACTTCATTACACCACATTAATGCTATCTCTGAAGACAATCTTGATTCAATGGATGAGCCATCAAAACCCATTACAATTCTCCCTCTATACTCCATGGAATTTCCCAACAATAACCTCTGTTACCATGTTCCAGAAGGGCTAAGTAGAAGCACAATGTTTCTCGGTATTACAACACCCAGAGGCCCATGCAATTCACTAAACCAGGGGCATATGGGAAAAGATAGTAAAGAGATAATTTTGTTATTTTTTTTACTTCCTTTAGCATTCCTCATATGCAGAGTACATTTTCAACAACCAGTTCATCTTCTAAGGCTCCAATAGCACAGATCCACAAGCTGCAGGTCTTTGCCAATAGACTAGAAATCATCTGGAAACTCCCAGAACGCCTAAGAAGAACTTTTAGCTCACTGCCCAGAGCAGCCCAATATCAGCAGATTGTGATCTCCCAGATTTCTGCAGACAGGCGGTTGGTCTTGGCACGTGATTTTCTCCCTGTAATACTCTAAGTCACCTCCAACAAACTTTGGACTGGGAGTGAAGTTAATCTACAAATGAGCACCTGTTCAATCTATGTTGTCTCTACTCCAGAGCCATGATCACTCCAACTTCAGTCACTGAGCTGCAGTACACAATGTTTGCATGCTGTCGAATTATTCACCAAATACTTCAGGAGATTAGAGCAGAGTTAACATTTGAATGAGCTCTGCTGTTGACATGCTTCATTTGTACAACATAAGCTCAACAGGATACCAGAAAATGTGAACTTCTTTCTGAATCTCAGGAGCTCCCTACCAACAAAAGCAGACTTCAGTGATGCTGTGCCCAATGGCCTTTATAGAGCCAGCACAGCCTTCCGCAATCTGAGAAAAACGCTCAACGCTGACACAAAACCCATGCTCTACTTGCCAGGGATGATCCCTGCCCAACACAATCAAAATGACAGAGGTATTCAGCAAGTCAGGCAGCATCTGTGGAGGGAAATAAACAGTCAACTGTTCAGATCTCGGCCTGAGACTACTTACAACAGCCATCACAAAATACAAGAGAGCTATCAATTAATGCTTCTAGCAAAATCCTCCAAATCCAATTGCAAGATAAGTAGATCAATATCCCCAGCACTGAAGCCCTATTTCCTGTCCACTGTTGCTCCGGTGGCCAGGCACATTGTTTGCATACTCAGAACAAGATTTGTAAAACAGACATTAACCTCTAAGAGAGTATACCAGGTGAACAGAAGAAATTATTTTCAAAGCTCCTGGAAAATGCGTAACATCCCCACCTACTTGTGGGAATCCCTGACCCCGGATTGCTCAGGGCAGAGGAGCAGTACTTGGGATGGAATTGAGTAACACAAGTTAGTTAGAAACCTGTCAAATAGCCATCAAACCACTCACCACTTCATCCATTTCATGCCCTACTTGTTATAGTACCACACGGGTCCTGCATCCCTCATCCAGCACTTTAATATCTACTGAAATATTGTGAAGACAAGGTATTTCAAACTTGAATTCAATTGAATTGACTTTATTTCTTACATCCTTAACATATATGACAAGTAAAAATCTTTGTTACATCCCTGTCTAAATGTGCAATGTGCAATCATAGTAATTTATATTAAATAGAACAGTCAATGTAACACAGAAATACATTCAAATCAGTGTGAGTTAATCAGTCTGATGGCCTGATGGAAGCTGTCCCTGAGCTTGGTGGTCTTGGCTTTCATGTTGCGGTACCGTTTTCCGGATGATAACAGCTGGAATAGATTGCTGTTGGGGTGACTCAAGTCCCCAATGATTCTTCAGGCCCTTTTTACACACCTGTATTTGTAAATGTCCTGAATCATGGGAAGTTCACAACTACAGATGCGCTGGGCTGTCCATGCCACTCTCTGCAGAATCCTGCAATTAAGAGAGGTACAGTTCCCATACCAGGCAGTGATGCAGCCAGTCAGGATATTCTCAATTGTGCCCCCATAGAAAGTTCTTAGGATTTGGGCGCCCATACCAAATTTCCTCCACCATCTGAGGTGAAAGAGGCGCTGTTGTGCCTTTTCCACCATCCAGCTGGTATGTACAGACAATGTGAGGTCTTCGGTGATGTGGATGCCAAGGAACTTAAAGCTGTTTACCCTCTCAATCCATTGATGACAATAGGCATTAGCCCATCTCCATTCCATCTGTAATCCACAACTAGCTCCTTTGTTTTTGCAACATTGAGGGAGAAGTTGTTTTCTTGACATCACTGTGTCAGGGATGACTTCTTCCCTGTAGGCCACCTCGTTATTGTTTGAGATTAGGCCAATCAATGTAGTGTCATTGGCAAATTTAATTAGTAGATTAGAGCTGTGGGTGGCGACATTGTCATGGGTATTTAGGGAATAAAGGAGGGGACTTAGTACACATCCCTGAGGGGCTCCTGTTGAGAGTCAGAGGGGTGGAGGTGAGGGAGCCCACTTTTACCACCTGCCAGCAATCTGACAGGAAGTCCAGGTTCCACCTGCACAAGACAAGGTCCTTATTTCCTTATTATGGAAATAAAAATAAAAATCTTCTCCTCACTTCCACACTTCTTCCACCCTTGCCACATAAGAAGCTAGTCTTATAAGGCAGGTTTTTTCCTTTGATGGAACAAACTGCAATCTGACTAAGGACAGATTTACTATAGAAGACACAATTTTGGAATCACTCTGTACTAAAGGGACAGAGTCAAATATCAACGAAGTGTATTTGCATTATAGGTATTTACAAATTTAGAAGCCTCAACTCAGTCAGCAGGATTTCCTATCTAATAAGCTCTCTGCTGTTTCCGAAGCTCAGAACTGTTCTTGAAAGTAAGATCTTGCAGGATAGATATGGTCCACTGTGCAGCCCTTTACTGGAGAGGGTACAGACAAGATGTACAAGCATAGAGCCTGGATATTGGATAGGTTTGGATTGTTCATTTTAGAGAAGATGCCAAATGGAGACTGAATTGCTAATACACAAAATTATGAGAATCCTTCGAGATGTACAAGAAGAATATTAGCAAAGAGTCATTAACATCATTGGCTGCAAGATCAGAAAAGAATTTTGGATAAATGTTAGGATTCATTTACCAAAAGTGTTACAAAATTCCTCTGCATACTGTAGTTATAATCACAATGAGGTCTTGAGGTTTTGTGAAACTACAAGGCAATAGATTAATCTAGCTACCTGAAGGTGCTGAGGACCTGGTTCAGAAGAGCCCAGGGTGAGTAACAAAAACATGCTGGAGCATATTTACAAGCTTATAGCACAACTGGAATTGTGAAAGTGCTCCCTCTTAATTTCTGATCATCAGGGACATGGTGTTTTCTTTGTTGCTGTACATGGTACAGATCTGGGTCATATCCCATTCCACCATTGTGTCAGTGACCCAAACAATCTTCAACTTCATCTATGATACAAGATCTCTAACAGGTCAAGTCCCCAAACAACAGTGCCCTCATCCTGATGGCCACTTGTATGTGTGGCTGTGCAGAGGCCCAAAGTGTTCAGGCACCATCACTGTGTGTCAAGGTTCTACCAGTCTGTGGTGTTATTAAGGATGCAGTACAAAGGTCCTAGTTGCAGTACAAAGTCCCATTCAATTGGACATTGCCATTCTACCTGTACTTCATGGAAAAGTTCTTTCAGAAAAACAAACTTTGACCACAAGTCCATCAGGACTGTTGGCAAAAAGCATCTTGCAGGCACTTTGGGTAAAGAACATAGTGGATGATATGAGAAGCCAATGCTGCTCTGCAGAATGCATTTACATTACAATTACAGTATATAGAATTAATAACATCAAAAATGTATAAACTAAATGACACAAATATAAAGAAAGTCATGCACTGTTTTTTGTATTTCTTGCATATATTGTTATGAATAAATTTTATTTTAAAATTAAAAATGAATGAAGAGAGCTGCAGTGAAATTCCAGTAATCATGGATTCAATGAGTAAAAATGACTCCTCCTTATCCATTTATTTCTATGATTCTACCAGAATACAAGAAGAAATGGTTAAAATTACAGTTATTTAAAACAGGAGAATTCAGGAAAGAGGAGTTTTTTTGCATGAAAAACCATCATAAATAATGTTCTAGGCAGAGGTTGCGAAGCTATGGCACACGTAACCAAGATGGCACATGCAAACATTTTCTTTTCATGCAGCATACAGTGGTACCCCTCGATTATTTAAACACCAGCATATTAACAAAATCATAATGATTATCTTAAGTGCCAAATGAAGCAACAAATTATTTTTATAACTCAACAACAGTAAGCTGTTTTCACAGGAAACAACACACACAGACTTGGTGCCAGCTAGATAGTTGTGAGAATATGTGACGTTGGATGATATGTTTAGAAATCCATACAGGCCTAGTGTACACATCAGTATTTGGATAGTAAATTGTTGGGGCAGCTGGCATTGGCTTTATTCTGCTTATATTTTTTCTGCTTTATCTGTGAGTGAACACCAGATATCCAGTGACAATAACAGAAACATAGAAAATATGCAGCACAATACAGGCCCTTCGGCCCACAAAGCTGTGCTGAATATGTCCCTACCTTAGAACTACCTAGGCTTTACTCATAGCCCTCTATTTTTCTAAGCTCCATTTAGCTATCCAGGAGTCTCTTAAAAGACCCTATCGTTTACGCCTCCACCAGCCTGCCAGCAGCCCATTTCACGCACTCACCACTCCCTGCGTAACAAACTTACCCCTGACAACTCCTCTGTACCTACTTCCAAGCACTTTAAAACTATGCCCTCTAATGCTAGCCATTTCAACCCTGGGGAAAACCTCTGACTATCCACATGGTCAATGCCTATCATTATCTTGTACACCTCTATCAGCTCACCTCTCATCCTCTGTCGCTCCAAGGAGAAAAGGCTGAGTTCACTCAACTTATTCTCATAAGGCATGCTCCCCAATCCAGGCAACATCCTTGTAAATCTCCTCTGCACCCTTTCTATGGCTTCCACATCCTTTCTGTAGTGAGGCGACCAGAACGGAGCACAGTACTCCAAGTGGGGTCTGACCAGGGTTCTATATAGCTGTAACATTACCTCTCAGATCTTAAACTCAACCCCACGATTGATGAAGGCCAATGCACCGTATGTCTTCTTAAACAGAGTCAACCTGCGTAGCAGCTTTAAGTGTCCTATGGACTTGAACCCCAAGATCCCTCTGATCCTAGACACCGCCAAGAGTCTTACCATTAATGCTATATTCTGTCATCATATCTGAACTACCAAAATGAACCACCTCACGCTTATCTGGGTTGAACTCCATCTGCCACTTCTCAGCCCAGTTTTGCATCCTTTCAATGTCCCGTTGTAACCTCCGACAGCCCTCCACACTATCCACAACAGCCCCAACCTTTGTGTCATCAATGGTAAATATTGTTTATAGTTTTGCACATCCATTAATATTTATAGTTTCCCAATAAACATTTTATTTATTTTAGTAAAACTATTTTAATTTGTTTTTTTGCTTTACAGCTTGTGAGAATGTCAGGTTTACTACCAAAGGATAAAAAAACATACAAGTCATAAACATGAGAAACATGAGAAATCATAAACAGAAAATGTTTATGCTGGAAATCCAAAGCAACACACAGAAAATGCTGGAGGAACTCAGCAGGTCAGGCAGAATCTATGGAAATAAATTTTGTGTGTGTTCAAAACATTCAAATGATGGGAGAAGCAGCAGTATTTTCAAGAGTGGTAGAGTGAAAGATTTGGCATGATTAGTAACAATAAAACATTATGCATCTTATCTTCCAAAACAAAGGTACGTATGACTTTCTCCATAGCAGCATTATGAACCATTATCAAAGCATAAAAATTTACAATGAGGTTTTGAAACTCTGGAATTCTATTCCAGAAACTAAACTGTCTGAAAAATATTGCAATGGCAATATTAACAATATTTTCATCAATGTATTCATGTGATTCATTGTTTTAGTGATGAAATTGATCATCTAATTATATAGACACTGATGAAACTAGTGCTAGATGCATAGCTCTCAAAATAACTAAATACAAGTCAAATATAAAATATCTGTCATCCTTAATTCAGCAACAAGTCTCACTGAGAGTAAAGTGTGTTTGTTTTCCCTTTCTTCCTCTTTTTTGAATATACAACAAAGCTTATAATTTCACATTTACATTTCTTATGTTTATATATGAAGTACAATAACAATACTAGTAAGAAATTATGTTACTTTTCCATTAACGAATGAAAGTCTCTGCTCAAAATTACCAACGCACACAAGAATTATCACCAACTTATGGGTAGCAGGTGGAGATCCTTCTCTACCAAATGAGGTGTAAGGTGTTCCTTCTCTCCACCAGCCTGCAGGTCACACTGGGCAAGGTGTAGCATCTGCTTAGCCCTCCAATCAGGGTCACGTGAACCCATGTAACTAGTTGGTGGATGGTCGTATGAGTAGCTGGTGCATACTACAAGTACTGGTTTTGTGGCCACTGATGCCAAGCAGATAATCTCTAAAGAATATTGATAATGGTTGGGGACACCCGTCTTGTAAAAACATTGCCCAGAAGAAGGCAATGGCAAACCACATCTATAGAAAAATTTGCCAAGAACAATTATGGCCATAAAGACCATGATCACCTGTGTTATACAACACGGCACATAATGATGATGATGATCCCCAATTTGGGCACACACTCTAAAAGGTTTGCCTTCCTTGTTCTAGAGTATTGATCATTGATAGAATACAGTTGGAGGACATTTACTTTTCTTCTGAATGATCCCAATTTTCCTTCTGTTACCTAAATTATTTTAGTTGACTGTCTGCAAAGTATTACTCGATTATAAACAGATCATTGTGCTACTTCACTGCAAGCGCAGATATTGACTTTTACTTCTGCTACCTTAACAACTCCTACCCATTAGTATTGGCTTAAAACTTACCAATAACATTTATATTCATAAACTGAAGAAGATAATGAGTCCAATCTCCAATTTATGAAAAACACCAGGTTAATTTTTAATATTCCTGTTGTCAAATATATTGAAGTTATTGGCACATTCTAGATCTCCTTGGATGTTTATACCTTGGCAGTAAGAACTGCACAAATAAAAATATGCCTTATTTCAAATATTCCTGTTCATTACTGTAGTGGAAGGTAGATCTATAAGTTTGTTTTTTCTTTCTTGGGACTACATTTATCAAGTCCAATGGGAAGTTAATTAAATCTTTCAAAAAAGAAAATCATTGAAGCAATTCAAAGGCAAACGGACTGAGCTCTGAATTAAAAACATCTGCAAGTTTTGACTTTTGAAGAGGCTTTTAGATAGACACACAAATGTGTAGAAAATGGGCACTATCTAGGGTCTGGGCGTTGTGCAGGCAAAAAGGTCTCATTTAGTTTGTTTAGCTTGGCACTAGATTTTGGACTGAAGGGTCTGTTCCTGTGCTGTACTACTGTTCTGTGTTCCATATTCTGAAGATAAAGGACAGTCATAGAAAATATTTAAAAGAGATATTCTAAAAAAACATTTCTAACACTTCTGCAGCTTCCCTTTCATAATCTCAGAAAGCATTGGTCTAAATACTAATATAGTATTTGGTTGCTAAAATTTTCAATGTGTTTCCACAAAATGAGGCTCCTATACTTACCTGCAATGTAGAAATCACAAGATGGAAATAAAGAACTTTGTTGTTTAAGGTACTTTTGCAATAATATCAGAATGTTAACAAATTTTACATAACTGTTCCAAACCAATTTTTTTTAACCTGCCAAAACTCTGAAATCCCAGAATGACTTTGAAACTGTAATTCCACCTTCTCCCTGCCTTATTAATAAAGTAATATTCTAAGAGATGCAGGTATCTCCGGCATATGCAGCAATCGCTTACTTATCAGTGTGATTCTTATAATTATGGTAAGGAAACAGTTCAGTAGTAAGATTATGCTGCAAAATATTCTCTGACATTAGAATCATTACATGTTAAAGCTCCACTAATAGCATACAATAACTCAAACTATTGGAATATTCAACATTGAGGGCAAATTATAATTGCTTATTCCCTAGGGTATGTCACTTAAGGAGTTGTATATACTATCAAGGTGTTATCTTTCAACTAACATAATTCAGTGATAAGTCCATGAGACGAACTAGTTTAATAATTGTTCAGCTCCACTCATTAAAAATGGCCAATTCTTTATAAAGGATGGTTAAAAATGAAACTTGTGTTTCTTTATTTCCATGCACTATAATATTTGATTAAGAATAACGTCCTGCGACATGATTAATCATTCCACCCTCTCCTCAAGATTTACCGATGAAAATATTTAATGTTAAAATAAAGAAGGCTCAGAAAGCTTTGAAAGATGGCTGAGGTATTTAGCTATGCTAAGGATCTGTCTCGTGTTCGTGCAACAAATTACACAGAAAACTGACCGTTGCTTGCCTTCATAGGCAGTACAAGATGTTATTAATTTCTCGTACACCATATTTAATGCACATTGACCAATAAAAACAAACTATTAGCAAAATCACTTTCCACATAGAAAAGCTATTATTTTGCTTTCTGTGTTGATAAAGCTAGTGTATTGGAGAGCAAAAAAAACCTAATACCTTGAGAACAGAGCAGTAGATGTTCTACTAAATGAAATGTGTAAAATGTCAGGGAATAAAACAGCATAATTGCTGTCACACAAAGATATGCTGCTGATAAATTATGTTATTCGAAGCTAACGAATTGCTTTCACACACCCTTCCTCTACCGGCAACGATGTGAACATTATGCACTTTGCTCCATATAAATGAGTCACCGATCACTGAAAACAGATGAAGGGGGTTTAAAATTGATTAATATCAAACTATAATACAGTACTATATTGGTATACGAAATCGTCATATATGCAGACACAAATGCGTATACACACACACATAAATCATATAACACCATCTGCTTTGTCAGTGATCGATCCACCACCTGGTTTTTCACCAACATCCGATTTACGGTGACTTAGCAACTGCTCTTTCCTCTAGTTGACCTTTGTCAGTTACTACTGTCGTTAATTTCTTATACCAACAATGAACGCCTGTCTCACTGAACCATAAACCTGTAATTACTATTTGGTAACCGTACCATAAAATAGAAACCAACTCCATCCATCATCCACTGTTTAAAATAAAACTGTCATACCTTCCAGAAATTCAGTTCCCGTTCATGTTTTGCCTTTTCTCTTTCAACGTTATACTATTGTTTTGAGAAAGCTCTGGAACAATGTGCATTCAGAGATTTACATCTTCTACACTTCCATTGCTGTTTCTGTCGAGGAAGGACCAGAATATAGTAGAGAGCTCAGTCTCCGGACTAATCCTACTCTCCATATATGGAACAAAGCTCAACCCTTCCTCCACGAGGGGAGCGATAGTAGTTGCAGCCAGGCAGTAGCATGGAGTATGATTTTCGTAGCGCTCGCTTTATTAAAGCAACACGCACTTAATGCAGTCAGAGAATGGACATTGAGTGTTTACTAAACTAAATCAATGCAGATTTCACAATGATGCTTTGTAAAGTCCAGTGTAATTGAATATATGGCGCAATAACCGGGAAGAAAAAGGGGTATTTCCGTTTATAATATGAGGATCAAGTATTCTCAATTATTATTTGTCAAAATGTATTTAATGGAGATTAAGTTCTCCTTGTAAATGAATTGCACCAACCACCATTGTATCATTCATTGTGAGATCTAAACGCTTGTGCTATGCTTGTTTTTGTTTGTATTTGTTGCCTTGGGGAGGCGGCTCATCAAGAACCATTCCCAGGCAGCACAGCAGCATCACCTGGGTTTCCAGATTATCGGCAAAGGAGCGACAGTCAGCTGATCCATTTCAGCGAAACACCACGAAAGACGTGCCTGTTGCTTTCCTTACAGCCGATTTTGGTAAGCTTTTATGTTGCTCCACCTAGCGGCAACACCTGTAACTCACAGATCCCTTCTCTCTCCAGGCATTTCATCCCTCAAGCCCTTTGGCAGTCAGTGGTTCGGAGCGATAGGACGCATTTGGGTGGAATTACATCATCTGAAAAGCAAGTGCTAGTATTAATAAATAAAACAGCCAGTGTTAAATAGAAACTGTACCTTTTGTTTCATCCTGGCATCTTATCAACTTGATTTCGAGTTTAGGTACATCACTTCGACCGGATCCAAATTAGTCAGTTCTGCTGTAGGTTGTCCAACCGTAATATTAATTTCATTTACTTTCGCCAATAACACTGTCTGGGCTGCTAGGTATTTTCTGCAGTTCTGACATGTATTTCACAACACACTTCTTAAGAAGGGTCTCAGCCTGTGTGGACTGTTTAGATGCTGCCTGACCTACTGAGTTCCTCCAGCATTTTTTGTGTGTTGCTTTGGATTTCCAGCATCTGCAGAATTTCTGGTGTTCACAACTTTCACTTGTTCCTTTGTTCTCTCTCTCTCTCTCTCTCTCTCTCTCTGAATGTCCTCATTAAACTATCAACCAGATGGTTTCATTAGTAACTATCACCTTGGCAACACTGGCCTCACTGAGGGGCATTGTTCTCTTTAGTCTATCCATCCCTTCTCCATTCTGCTTTCCCACTGGAGATATACAGTATTTGCTCTTTTATTTCTTCTCCTCCCACCACCTAGGTAACCAGATGAGGCAACAATTCACTTTCTCTTGTTTTTCTCTCCAGTTTACTGTATTGAGCATTTATAGCCACTGTAGTTTTCCATTCAAGAATCATAGAAATTTACAGCACATTACAGGCCCTTTGGTCCACAGTGTTGTGCGGACCATGTAATCTACTCTAGAAGCTGCCTAGAATATCCCTACCGCATAGCCCTCTATTTTTCTAAGCTCCATGTACCCAGGGGTGTATCTACGGAAAATAGCGTCTATGGCAAGCACTGAAATTGTTCCCCTGTCCAAACATCTGACATTTAGATAACTTTACCATAATATCAGCTCAAAGATACAAGTCAAGCTCGTTAATCTTTTTTTAAAATGTTTTTATTAGTTTTTCAAAACATTTTACAAATTAAAAACCCCAAATCCCAATGAGGAACATTAAAACAGTGCAAAACTAAGCATACAATAACAATATGCTATAAAGGAAGAGAATTTAACAAAAAAAAAGCACCTAAATTAAAGACAAGTAAGCTTAGTGTCCTCCCCAAGCCCCACAACACAAGAAAAAACAACAGCAACTCCAGACCAACCACAACACAATATAGAGAGTATAAGTCAGGACAGCCAAACTCCCAGACTGTGAATACACTCAGCAACAGAGGATGATAATGCCTTCTACCAGAAAAAAAAGTAGCTGAAAGCAAGGGACCGAAAAGAAAAAAAACCCTAGTCAAGAGGAAGGTTATGAAAGTACTCGATAAAAGGTCCCCAGACCTTATGGAACTTTAGATCTGATTTGAGAACTGAATAATGAATTTTTTCGAGGTCCAAACAGGCCATGATGTCGTTAAGCCATTGAGCATGAGTGGGCAGGGCAACATCTCTCCATCTGAGGAGGATCAAGCGTCTGGCCAGGAGAGAGGCAAAGGATAATATTCGGCATTTGGTCGGAACCAGACATAAATCTGTCTCGCCTCAAAAACCAAACAGAGCAATTAAGGGGTTTGGTTCTAGGTGCTGATTCAGAATACACGATAATGTAGTGAAGACATCTTTCCAGAATTTCTCCAAGCTAGGACAGAACCAGTACATATGGATGAGAGAGGCCACGCCCCTCTTGCATTTATCACAGAGCGGACTAACACTAGGGTAGAATCGAGATAGTTTAGATTTAGACACATGGGCTCTATGAACAATCTTAAACTGTAAAAGGCAGTGGCGAGCACAAAGAGAGGTTGAGTTAACTGATTTGAGAACTGAATCCCAGCTCTCCTCAGATAAGGAGATATTTAAATCCTGCTCCCAGGCCATTTTGATTTTATCCATGGGGGCCCGTCGTAAGGCTGCTAGTTTATCTCGGATGATTGATATTAAGCCTTTACCTAGTGGATTCATGGAAAGAAATAGGTCCATAGCATTTTTCGCAGGCATTTCAGGAAAGTTAGGAATTAAAGGAGCAATAAAGTGTCGGATTTGGAGATATCGGGAAAAATGAGCATTGGGCAGATTAAACTTAACAGAGAGCTGCTGAAAAGAAGCGAAGCGATTATCAATGAAAAGATCTTCAAAATGTCTAATGCCCTTCCTAAACCAAACCTGGAATGCTGAATCGTATGTAGTAGGTAAAAAAAGGTGATTATGAGCAACAGGGCTGGAAATGGAAAACCCCTGGAAATCATAGCATTTCCTGATCTGAGCCCATATACGCTAAGTGTGTCTAACAAGAGGATTAGCTATTGATCTGGGCAGACTACTAAGGAGTGCAGAGCCAAGAAGTGCAGAGACAGATAATTCTTTAGTAGAGCTCAACTCCATCGCCACCCAGTTAGGGCACTCGGGTTGGCCATGGAAGAAAGACCAGAAGGTAGCACAACGTATATTAGCTGCCCAATAATATAAACGAAAGTTAGGTAAAGCCATGCCACCCTCTTTTTTGGATTTTTGGAGATGGATTTTATTAATTCTAGAGCACTTATTCTGCCACAGATATGACAAAATAATAGAGTCTAAGGAATCAAAAATTTAGGAATAAAAATTGGGATAGATTGAAATAGGTATAAAAATTTGGGGAGAACATACATTTTAACAACATTAATAAGACCTACCAAAGACATAGATAGAGGTGACCATTGTACCAGACTCTGTTTTATAGCATATGAAAGATTGGCAAAGTTTTCACGAAAGAGATCTTTAAACTTCCTTGTGACTGTAATTCCACGATAAGTAAATTGATTATGGGCTACTTTAAAAGGGAGATCACGAAATCTTAGTTCTTGTGCTTCTTTATTAATTGGGAGAAGTTCACTCTTATGTAAATTAAGTTTATAGCCAGAGATCTGGCTAAACTGGTCAAGAAGTGAAAACATTAGAGGTAAGGATGTAGACGGATTTGAGAGAAAGAGTAATAAGTCATCAGCATAGAGAGAAACTTTATGCTCAACACCCCCTATCCAAATCCCAGTCAATTCAGGGCAGTTTCGAAATGCTATTGCCAGAGGTTCCATAGCAAAATCAAAGAGAAAGGGACTTAAGGGGCATCCCTGGCGGGTGCCATGTTTGAGATTAAATACTTGGGATTTCTGAAAATTGGTTAAAACAGAGGCAGTAGGACACAGGTACAGCAATTGAATCCAAGAGATGAAACTTTGGCCAAGGTCAAATTGTTCTAAAACTGCAAAAAGGTAGTTCACTCTATACGATAAAATGCTTTCTCCGCATCGAGGGAAATAACACATTCAGGAATCCCAGTTGCAGGAAGCTCGTTAATCTTTTAATTCACAAATTACGGTACTACATGAAAATTATAACTGCACCTTCCTTGCTTTCACCGATGCAAATTGGTCTATGATGTGATCAAAGTCAGTTTTTTCAGTTTCTTCTCTCTCTACACTCAGCAGAGCAAGATCACAGAGTCTGCCTTGACCCATGGAAGCTCTCAAATATGAAAGTATTACTTTTAACTTGCTGAATGATCTCTTACAGCTGGTGATGGAAACTGCGATCGTTAGCATTATCTGAATAGCAATGTGGAGATTGGGGAAGATGCTCCCATCTCCATACTGAACAATAAATTCAAGAAGTTCTTCAGGTCTTGATATTTTCATGTTAACCGGCCTTGATAGCTACATTCCACAATCCAAAATTGCTTCATATAGCTGCTGTCCATCAACATCAGAGCTGTACAATTCGCCCAAATTTTCACACTTCTTCTTTAGGTCGTTACTGTCAGCGCCGTAACCCAGTCCCTCGACATCGAGAAGGAACCCAAACTTGGCGTCAGTGTCATGCAAACGAGTGAACCTTTCGTCCATTTCTCGATGGAGACTGTCAAGTGATCCCTTCATGACTCTTTCCATTTCCTCCTTAGCTGTTAACCCAGTGTCTCTTGAGTTCTCATCAGCCATTCATTTCTTTTGTCTCTGACGTCTTTCAACTTCAATATTCCATTCTTGACAGAGACCTTCTTCGAGTGACTCACCGACCAACACTTCTCTTTCATCATAAAAATGATGCCAGAGGGCTTTCAAATCCAGGGCAGCATCGTGGAAGTTCATGCTAGGAACCTGCAGCCTCTTTTGAATATGGTCAATGCAAATGAGTACTTTGTTCCAAAATCCTAGCAAAATCAGAAAATTGTAACTCAACATACAGTTGTACAGCTGCCTTGTGTCACTTCTTGTTTCACTGGTCTCATTTTCATTGTCTATCATGTCCTGGAGAACTTGAAGTATCTCCTCAAGGTACATGTTGACGGGCTTCACTGCTTCTGTCCTTGCACTCCACCTGGTTTTGGATTCTGACTTTACAACCACATGTACGGTGTTTTTGAGTTTTTCCCAGCGCTGTGTTGAATGAGGTAAAAACATGTAGAGGGCTTTGATGGTTCCAAAAAACGTGACCATCATTGTATCCTGCTTGGCTGCATGAACACCCACCAAGTTGTTGAGTGAGTGATTGCCGTAATTCACAAACACTGCCAGGTTGTTTTTCTCACTTATTCTTTGATGAACACCACTTCTGTGTCCAGCCATCACTGAAGCGTTGTCATAGCACTGCCACCGACTGACAATCTTGTAGCTCCATTTCGTCCTTCTTTAGCTGTTTCATGATGTCTTCAACCAAGCTCTCAGCATCCTACTGGTTTATCTGGATAAAACCAAGGAAGGACTCTCTAACATGGACTGTTTTCCTCTCAAAATCAACTTCCACATACCTCACTACTTCTGACATCCGCCCACAGTTTGCCTGATCAGGAGTTGCGTCCAACATGGCTTCTCAGTAAACTCTGGTGAACAGTGAATGCCATCATTTGGATGAATTCGTTCTTGACACCCGGTGAAAGATAAGACATGGATCCAGGATGACTTTCCAAATGAGTGAGGTGTTCTTTTATGACAAGATCAAAGATGGCCAGTAGTTTCAGTAAGCCAAGGAAATTTCCCACATTGGAGTCATCGTCTAGCTGAAGTGACTCTGTGTCCTCGCAAAGCCAGGTTCTGAGTCGCAAGGAATTTTATGCAGTGAAGGATTCTCGACAAGAAATCATGCCACTTCTGCTTTTCCTTCTCAATCTGTGACTGAAATACTGCATCAATAACTCCTCTGTTTGCAGCTAAATATTTTTTCATTTCTTTCCACTGTGTGAAGCATTCCCAACAATTCTTGGCATTTTCGTGAACACGAATCTGATAATCAAAGACAGATCATATATCTGAAGAAAATTCTTTTTTCACTATCCAAGGATGGCTTGTCTGACTTTAATAGAAACTCCTGCAAGTGGTACCCAAGGCATGTGCCATACCTGCCATATCTTAGATACGCCACTGCATGTATCCATCTAGGAATCTCTTAAAAGACCATATTGTAAGCAACTCTACCACTGTCACTGGCAGTGCATTCCACACATCCACCACTCTGTTATGTAAAAAACTTACCTCTGACATCCCTCCCTGTACCTACTTCCAAGCACCTTAAAACTATACCCCCTAGTGTTAGCCATTTCAACCCTGGGAAAAAGCCTCTGGCTATCCACATGATCAATGCTCTCATCATAAGACCGTAAGACATAGGAACAGAATTAGGCCATCCAGCCCATTGAGTCTGTTCCACCATTCAATCATGGCTGATCATTTCTTTTATCCCCTCCCCCAGTTCCCAGCCTTCTCCCTGTAATCTTTGATGCATGTCCAATCAAGAACCTATCAATCTCTGCCTTAAATACACCCAACAACCTCATCTCCACAGCTGCATGCAGCAACAAATGCCACAAATTTACCACCCTCCTCTGCACTCTGTCTATAGTATCCACATCCTTCCTGTAGTGAAGTGACCAGGACTGAACACAGTACTCCAAGTGGGGTCTAATTAAAGTTTTATATAGCTTTAACATTACCTCACAGCTTTAACATTACCTCACAGCTTTAACATTAACAACACTGTTAATCTGCACAGCAGCTTTGAGTGTCCTATGGACAAGGACCCCAAGATCTCCCTTATCCTCCACACTGCCAAGAGTCTTACCATTAATATTATATTCTGTCTTCAAATTTGACCTATTGAAATGAACCACTTCACATCTGGGTTGATCTCCATCTGCCACTTCTCAGCCCAGTCCTGCATCCTATCAATATGCTGCTGTAACCTCTGACAACCCCCCAGACTATTCACAACACCCCCAACTTTTGTGTCATCAGCAAACTTACTAACTCACCCTTCTACTTCCTCATCCAGGTCAATTATGAAAATCACAAAAAGGAGGGTCCCAGAACAGATCCCTGGAGAACACCACTGGTCACCATCCTCCATGCAGAATACAAACCATCTACAACCACCCCTTTGCCTCATGTGGGCAAGCTAATTCTGGATCCTCAAAGCAAGGTCTCCTTGGATCCCATGCCTCATTACTTTCAGAATGAGCCTTGCATGGGGAACCTTATCAAATGCCTCCCTGGAATCCATATACACAACACCCACTGTTCTACCTTCATCAATGTGCTTTGTTATATCCTCAAAGAACTCAATTAGGCTTGTAAAGCATAACCTGCCTTTGACAAAGACCGACTATCCCTAATCAGATTATGTTTCTCCAAATACTCATAAATCCTGCCTCTCAGAATCTTCTCCAACAACTTGCCGACCACTGGTCTATAACTTCCTGGGTTATCTCTACTTCCTTTCTTGAACAAGGGAACAACATTTGCAACTTTACAATCCTCTGGTACTTCTCCTGTCCCTATTAATGATGCAAAGATCATCATCAGAGCCTCAGCAATGCTTGCTTCCCACATTAGCTTGGGTATATTTCATATGGTCCCGACAACTTATCTAACTTAATACCTTTCAACAGCTCCAGCACATCCTCTTCCTTAATGTCTATACACCCAAGCATTTCAGTCCCATGTAAGTCATCTCCACAATTGCCAGGGTCCTTTTCACTGGTGAATACTGAAACAAAGCATTCATTAAGTTCCTCTGCTACCTTCTCCAGCTCCATGCACATGTTTCCACTACTGCACATGATTGGTCCTAGTATCACATGGCACATCCTCTTGCTACACAAGACCTTTTTCCTAATGGCATACTTATGTGGGCAAATCTATAGAACAGTAACTGTAAAGAGGATCAATGAACAACAAAAGGTGCAAAAGTAAATATAAATACATAGCAAGAAAGAGTCATTAAAATGAGACTATCAATTGTGGGAAAACCAAAAAAAATGAGTGTAGTTATCCCCTTTTGTTCAAGAGCTACATGGTTGAGGGGTAGTAACTGTTCTTGAACCTGGTGTTGCAAGGCCTGAGGCATTTGTGCCTTCTACCTGATGGCAGCAGTGAGAAAAAGCAAGGCCTGGGTGCTGAGAATTTTTGATGATGGATGCTATTTTCTATGGCAACATTTCATGTAGATGTGCTCAATGTTTGGGAGGGCTTTACCCATGATGTACTGGGCTGAATCCATTACCTTTTGTAGAATTTTCTGCTCAAAGGCATTGCTGTTCCCATACCAGTCCATAGCGCAGTCAGTCAATACACTTTCCACCAAACATCTATAGAATCTGTCAAGGTGACATGCCGAATCTCTGCAGATTCAAATGCTCTACTAAAGACTGTTAAGTGATCCAGCAAATCTTGGCACTGGAAACTTGAACTCACCTTCAGACAACCCTGTGGGTCAGAATCAGAATTTTTATCACTGACTATTATGATGTGAAAGTTGTTGTTTTGCAGCAACAGCACAGTGCAAAGACATAAAATATAAACATAAGTGGTGCAAAAAAAGGAATAAAGTAGTGTTCATAGGTTCATGGACCTTTCAGAAATCTGATGGCAGAGGGGAAGAAGTTGTTCCTGACCTAATACTATAAGACCATAAGATATTGGAGCATAATTAGGCCATTCAGCCCATTCAGTCTGCCCCACCATTCCATCATGTCTGATTTATTATTTTTCTCAAACTCATTTTCCTCCCTTATCCCCATAATCTTTGATGGCCATTCTAATCAAGAGCCTATCACCCAGCCTCTGCATTAAATATACCCAATGACTTGGCATCCACAGATATCTGTAGCAATGAATTCTACAGATTCACCACTCTCTTGCTAAAGAAATTCCTCCTCATCTCTGTTCTAAAGAGACATCCTTCTATATTGAGGCTGTGCCATCTGGTCTTAGACTCTTCCACTATTGGAAACATCCTCTGGGCATCTACTCTAATTAGGCCTTTCAATATTTGGTAGGTTTCAATGAGATCCCCTCTCATTCTTCTAAACTCCAGCAAATAGAGGACCAGAGCAATCAAAGGCTACTCACATATTAGCATTTTCCTTCCCAGGTTTCATTCGCGTAAACCTGCTCTGAACACTCTCCAATGCCAGCATATCCTTTCTTAGATATTGGGTTCAAAACTGCTCACAATACTCCAAGTATTCCAGGCTGCTGCTGCTTACACATGGGAGGGAGGGAAGCTGGTGGTGGGGGGGTACTTTGGTGTTATAATATTTAGCTGTCATTCATTCTTTGGGGAGGGCACTCCTCTGTTTTTGTGGACGGTTGTGAAGAAAAAGCATTTCAGGATGTATATTGTATACATTTCTCTGACATTAAATGCACCTTTGAAATGCCCCACATAATCCAAATATGGTCTGATCAATGCCTCATCATTAAATCCTTGCTTTTAAATTCCAGTCTTCTTGAAATGAATGCTAACATTGCATTTGCCTTCCTTACTACTAACTCAGCTGGGGTGGAACATTCTTATTTAGTTGAATTATTGAACAAATTGTTTTTATGAATTATTATGTTATCATGTTTTGCATCTCTTGGTATATTGGCAACAGTGACTTTATTCTTGTTTACTGATGAGTATATAATGTTATTTAGACATCTGTGGGATTAATTTCTCATGTCTGACCTGTTATCTTGTGAAGAATTCCTTTGTATATGAATTGGTTTATTTTCTTCCTTCCTACTTTCATAAAATTTAACAATAACAAGCTTTTCATATGATTGAAAGTTATTCCAACTCTTCCTAGAAAAATCCTTTGCTATTGACTGAAACTATGTCACCTTGCCAATAACTGCATACTTGAGTGAATACTGTGCCTTAGCTGGATAGCACTTATTTCCAGCTGGCTGATCGTTCAGTGAACATCTGACTACTGCATCACATTTATAAGAAATCCTCTAATACTTTCAGTAGCATAAATAATATTGTTTAAAATATGTAAATAATATTTTATTTCTACCATTTCCCTAATCAGATAAGAAAGTCTTTCAGAAAAACACAGTATTCATGAGTTAGACTGTGCATCCACTGCCTTATTTAAAATATCTGCTTTATATTGATTTGAGCATCTGAAGATCTGTACAGATGATCTTCCTAATTTGAATAAGATTAAGGGATTTAATGAGTCATATTCATGATAGCCATGTCAGTATCACAGGCTGAATGCATTTCAGTTACTGTCTATGGTCAGTACTTGCTGGTTCAAATTGGCACAAAAACATGAGTACCTCATAGAACACGAGACCCAATGGCATCACTGGCGCTAACTGAAAGATCAAATTGGCAATCATAACATTCTTATGTAAAACTTAACTGCTGAATCAATTGCTTTCAGGGTTTAGTTGGAAGAGCCATTGGTGCTGAAATTCCACTCCCCTTGAAAAATTTCAGGGCTCATATATTTATAATTTCCTCATTCTACTTTGATAAATATTGTGAAATATCTAACTATTTTAATTGTCTATCTTTCTGCATTACTTAATGTTTTTTATTAACTTTTCAATTTAATCCTGCAGTCCAGGTTGGCAAGTCATCTTCTATGGCACCAGCTCCTACAATCATAAATTAAAGCTCTTGAAAAACAAAATACACTATACTTCCACTTTCCTGTTACCTCTGTGTTTAATGAACAGCTCTTTCTTCTCCACAGGAACTGTTTTGTTTGAAATGTCCATCTTTAATTTCAAATTCTACCACGGTCCTTTACAGAGAACATTTGATTAAAGTCTCACATCTAAAAAAGATCCTATGCTGTCTCATCCGTCATGTGGAATAGCTCAATATTTTGAAACAATCTATACTGTTTGAAACATTCAAAACATGAATATACAAATTAAAAGTGTGAATAGGACACTCAGCCCCTTAAGTCTCCTCCATCAGTTAATAAGATCATGGTTGATATTTGCTGTGACTTTTTGTCCCCTTGTTTATCAAGAATTTATCTGTCACTGCCTGAAAAACATTCAAAGACTCCTCTTTCCAACTAAGAGAATTCCAAATACTTGTGATCCTCTGGAGGATAAAAAATAATCTCATCTGTCTGAAGTGGATGACCATATATGTTTAAACAATGGTTCCCCTAGCTCTAGATTGTGTCACAAGAGGGGACATACTTTCCAAATGCATCTTGTCAAGACCATCAGAATCTAAGGTTTCTATCAAATCCCTGTCCACTCTTCTGAACTCCAGTAGGTAGGAGCCTAGCCTGTTCAATGTTTCCTCCAAAAACTTACTATCCATTCCAGCTATTAGTCTACTAAACCTCTTCTGAACTGCTTCCAGTGCATAAACATCCTTCCTTAAATAAGGGAATCTGTATGGTGCATAGTATTCCACATGTGGTTTCACCACTATGATGTATCATTTACATGTAACATTCCTAGCAAAAAGTAAACTACTGGAGGAACTTAGTGGATCAAGCAGCAACTGAGGTATGAGAGAAATTGCTGGGGCTTCAGGTGGAGATTCTCCATCAGTAATATCTACATTTTTGTATTAATTTCCCCTAGCAAAAAATAGCATTGTGTTAGATTTCCTAATTACTTGCTGAGCATGCATACTTGTTTTTGCAAATGAAATACAAGGAAAACCAGATCCCTCTGTCTCAGAGTTTTGTAATCACTCACCATTTAGGTAACATGTTCTATATTCTTCCTACCAAAATTTACAGTTTCTTATTTTATCACACTATTGCCTGATCTTTGCTTACTCATTTAATGTATCTACCTGCCTTTGAAGCTAGCTCTTTACATCTTCTGCTGAACTTACATTCCTGCTGATATCTGTTTCATCAGTGAATTTAATATTATCTAAACTCATTTAATCTCTTCGCATTTCTGACGACGAGCCTTCGATCTTAAACATTAACTGTTTAATTCCATAGATGCTACGAACCCACTGAGCAAGTCTGTGATTTTCTATTAGAGGCAATACTGTTAGTTCCTTCATCTAATTGATTTTCATAAATTGTAAACAAAAACTGAGCCTTCAACACTGATCCACGTGGCACAGCGTTCAATGCATCTTGCCAAGAAAATAATTTCCTATCTGTGTACTCTCCAATTTCAGTTCGCCATGCATTCTTCTGTCCATGTTATTACCTATGCTATCAGCTCATTTCCTGTAACAAACTTTGATACAGCAACTTATCGAATGCCCTCTGTAATTATATGGTTTATTCACTGCTTTGTCACTATCCACATTAATAATATTTTTCTCTTATTTACCTTGTCCTTTAGTAAATAAGAGAAAAACGGTTTTCATTATGAGTCTAATTGTTTATCTAGCAAGTAGCTTGAAATGCCTGTTTTGTTTTGGGTTACAACAGCTGTTACATTGTACAAATGATCTCCCTTGATCTTATAACCTTAAGAGATCTAGTGAAGTCACAAGATATTGCAGATGCTGGGATCTGGAGCAAGAACAACCAAGATCTGTTCTGTATATGTAGAATCATAGTATCAGAGGCATGATGCCAGAGTAACTCAGCAAGTTAGGCAGTATCTAAGGAGGGGAATAAACAGTTAATGTTTCGGGCTGAGGCCTTTCATCAGTGAACATCACCATCCTTTATCCTTCTCAAATCAATCGAGAACGTGTTCCTCCAACACTGCTTGTCTGCATAGACTCTTCACTCAATTTACAAAATTTCGCCCTCATTCTAACTTTAAGGTACTCTTTGAAGCCACCCCGCCCCGTTGTCCAAGTTGTTGCCCAACTGCCCTCAACGAGACTTCCTTTTGAGTCAATTTGAATGAGACTGTGCACTACTCGAGAATACTATTAAAAGGAACTATGTGCACGAAAAAATATTACATAGTTCTATCTTAGATTATAGCATACAGTTGTATTTTTCTTACAAATAAATGGATGCGTGTTATACTAAAACGTTGAGGTGAACGCCTCGGCCCTGCTGGCTCGCTGGGTGCCAGCGGTTGTTAGGGACCCGCCCAGCACGTGCCGGCCAGTCGGCCGGACAGAGCCGCTTTCGCACATGCGCCGTTGCAGGGTCGTTTCGATTCCCGAGTGTCCAGCCTTTCCCCGCAGCGCATGCGCGTACTCGGTGCGCGATGTCGAGGGTGGGCTGAGTCGGGGAGGGCTGTTCGGTTGGTGTGAGCGGAGCCGGTGTTATGGGAAGGCTGAAGGCGGCCCGGGTGTATCGCAGGACAGTGCTGCTACCCACTATGTTGACGTTCGGTGTGATCGTGGCGTCGGGCGGGCTGTTGCTGATGATCCAGAAGGGCATGCTGGCTGAGGTGGACACCATGAGTAGCCATACATACGGAGCCAGGAGCCGGTCCCGCAGCAGCACCAACTCCAGGCCCAGCTCCGGTGGCAGTCAGGATTGGAAGGGGGGAGAGGATCCGGATTACCAGGTGGGAAGCTCATCAGAGGAGACCACCATTAGTTAATATAAGACGGTTCCGACTGCTGGCGGTCGCTGTTTGTCAGACACAGGGCCATCTTGAAGTCGCTGTTAGGAGTTACTTTTCTCTTAAACCCACCCTATGTGTGCGGCCTGAATCACAGCAACGCAATCCAGAATTTCTAAAAACAAATAATTAAAACAAAGCAAAAGCGCAAATTAATAGATGCTGTACAAATAATAGATATATGAAATAGCTGAAAGAATCTTTAACTTTTAAAGGCGATTTGCTTTCTGGATAATTTTGCGCAACTTTCCCGACAATCTTGGATTTTTTTCCCCATGTGTATAGGGAGCAATCCTATTTGCAAGTTGCCAAAGTCTGCCTTTAACCTCACCTAGTACAGTTTGACTGTCAAGCTCCTCTGTGATTGTACAGTATGTTTTTCCTCCGGTTTGCCTGCCGCAGTACCATGAGTTATTCAATTGTAGCAAGTAAGTTTTCTTTAATATGATGAATGTATTTTGATTTTGGGATGTTTCCTAATAACCGTTGAAAATTGCAAGCAATGAACTTACCGGAAATTACTTGTTAGTAATTTACTGAGAAAGTTGTTAACTTGTTAACTGAGTAAACCACAATACAGAAATCCACAAGATTTCTTTTGTTTTTGAAAAAATAATTTTTCAGAATTTTTTCAACTTGTTTGGAAACAATCAGCATTATGTCGCTTGGTTTCTTGCAAGTGCTGGAATAGAATTTGTGGTCAGTGTTTACATTGTGTGGTCTACCATAACTTTAGTGTTCTTGCTGAAGTGCTGAAGAATGATATAGCAATTTTAACACTACTTGCCATAGTAATTGTGATGCCAGCTATTATTAGTAAATAACTTTTTACTTTTTACTAATAATTTATCTAATTGTGTCAAATGGGATGGAATGTTGATTTAGAGAAAGATGGACCAAACATGGGCAAATGGCTTAGCTTGGTCAGTGTGGACCAGTTGGTCCAAAGGCTCCATTTTATACTGTATGACTCCTCTGTGCAGCTGTAATTTTATGTGTTTTTATGTATCTGGTGTTTTAGTTAGAGTAAATCATGCTGAATATTGTTTTGGTGAATGCTTTGCAAGTATTGGTGACCATGATATTTTGCATTAAATTGTGCCAGGTGGCAGCTGGAGATTGTTGCAATTCTTTGTGATTTTTCCAATAATCTTTGCTATTTATCTGAAGAGTGGATTACATATCACATTTGTGAAGGGGGAAATAATGTTTTCAGGCTGATGACCTTTCATCAGAACTGGGAAAAAGTGTGTAATAATTTGGTTTAAAAAATTGGCAAAGTTAATCCAAACAAGAATGAGGTAATGTACATCAGGAAGTCAAATTCTAGTAGGACATATACTGTAGAATAAATAACAGCAACTGCGGAAGAATTGATGTGCAGAGAGACCATAAAATATAGGGGCAGAATTAGGGCATTTGGCTCACTGACCATGCTCCACTGTTGCGTCATGACTAACATATTATCCCTCTCAACTCCATTTTTCGGCCATGGTCTTTGACACCATTATAATCAAAAATCTATCAACCTCCACTTTAAATATATCCACTTGGTCTCCACAGCCGTCTGTGGCAATGCATTCCAAAGATTCACTACCTATAGAACTTCCTCATCATGAGCAAGTTCATAGCTCCTGAAAATGATGACATGGGTGGAGAGGTTAGTAAAAAGGGAGATTGGAATGACCTAGTTGTTCATAGCATTAGTTAGACTGAACTTGGAATATTGTGTACAATTCTGATTGTCAAACTACAAAAAATAATGTGAAACCTATAGAGAGAGAGAATGTAAAGAAAAGATTTATAAGGAATCTGATGACGGGTCTCTGCTTGAAACATTGACTATTTACTCTTTTTCATTGATGATGCCTGGCCTGCTGTGTTCCTCCAGCATTTTGTGTGTGTTACTTGGATTTCCAGCATCTGCAGATTTTCTCATGTTTGAGATTCATCGGTTTGTTGTCTTGAATGAAGAGCTAATGTTTTGAGGAGAGTTTAGATTTGCCTAGTTTATTCTCACTGGGACATAGACTGAGGGATGACCTTTTCTCATTCAAAGTGAGAGAGAACTTTAAAAGAGATCTAAGGAGTGTACCTTTTTCAGAGGGTGGTGGTTATCTTAAACTGTCAGAGAAGAAGGCTAAAGTAAGTATAACTAGAAGGCATTAGGACAGCTATTTAGATAAGAAGGATACTGGACTAAGGCTTTATGGAAGTCATTTACTAGGAAATTGCCATTTTAATTCCACTTCACATTCCCACACTGATATGACTGTCCAATACCACCTCCAATACTAGGTCAGCCAAATGAAAATTAGAGGAATAACACTTGTTATTTTCCAACCTGGCAGCATGCATGACATCAAATTATCAAACTTCCAGTAACTGCTCCCTCTGACCCTTTCCTCTTTTTTTTTCTCTCTCCTGAGCCCTGTTCTTAATATTACTGTGGGTTACTAATAAAGTACCATCTTCTGGAAAAATGAGAACTTTTATTTAACAACCGCTATGTTTCTACAGTGCCATGTTTCTAGATCTTTCTGTCATTCCTGCGCATGCTCAGAACTCTCTCCAATCATGTTCTTACATGTTATATCACCACATCTTTATTTCCTTAAAAAGAAAAACAGTTAGCAGCATTGACCAGAGCAAATACATAATTTAACATATCTTCTCTCTGGGGGTGGTTTATGAACATGAATGAGTAGACCTTTGAAGTGGTTCAACACACTATTCTTGTGTTTCATTGTTATTTCCATGTTTTGTCTGGTCTGCACCAGCTAACTGAAACTCTGAAATTGGCTCATTCTTGAGCTCTTTGCAATTTCTTCTTAACACTGCTCCTTCTGTTTGGACCATGTATGATCTGGGTTGTACTTCAAGTACTAGCTTTCTGTGTCCATGTGTTCATTTTGTCTTGTATCCTTTCTTCATCTCCTTGGTGCAGTTCAGGTAATGGACGAGAACATCTGTCAAACTATGTTTTCTGCTTTGCTTTGTGTTCATCTTTCCAACTTTTCACTTGTTCACCTCCCTCTGTTCTCAGAAGGCTCTCATCTATTGGCAGATTGGATCTCAAACGGTGTCCCATCAAGAGCTGAGCAGGTGAAAATCCCTATACCCTGGACACTGTTTTGGCCAATGCTGCCGCCCACAGCGTTCACATAGCTTTTTTCTCTTAGATGACGTCTTGTTCTCTGTCAGTTTTGTTGTCTTTTTTTTATTTTTTCTGATATGTTTCTGTTTCCTCACAGCATTTATGTTGCAGCTGTCAATGAAAAGTTCTTTAGCCTGTGACATCACGTTTTCTGAAGCTTTGCAGAGCATCAAAGCTTTTTCCAATTCTAAGTCTTGTTCTCTTAATAGTCTTTCTTTCAGACCAATATCCAAAATGCCACAAACAATTTTGTCTTTAATGAGAGAGTCTGTCAGTTCTCCAAACTCGCATGTTTTACTCTAGTGTCTCAAGTCAGTAACATTGATCAATAGTTTCACCATCTCTTTGCGTACGTGTAAAACAAAAAATCTGTGTCATTTGCACGTCACATTATGCTTCGGTATACAAAATGCTTCAAATTTGTCCATTATCGATTTTAACTTTAAATTATCTCCATTCTCAAAAATAAAATGGTTATATACCTCAATTGCATCGTCACCTATTACGTGGAGTAGAAGCGCAGCTTTCATTTTTTCCGTTTTTCCATCCGCATAGATCATCAATAAATACAATTCAAAACATTGCTTAAATTTTCTCCAGTTCTCAGCTACGTTCCCAGACAATTGAAGTGTTGGTGGAGGCTGCAAACCTTCTATTTGTAAAACTGTTAGCAAACACCAGAACAGTTCAAACTCTGTTTTTCAGAAAATTACCTTTGATTCTCCCATGTTAGGAAATGTATTATTCTTCCAAACCGATTTCTGACACCATGTTGTGTTCTTTATTATTGCTGTGGGTTACTAATAAAGAATCTTCTTCTGGAAGAATTAGAACTTTTATTTAGCAACAAACATCATGTTTTTACAGTGCCATGTTTCTAGATCTTTCTATCGTTCCTGCGCATGCTCAGAACTCTCTCTAATCATGTTCTTACATGTCACATCACCAGAAGCCCCTTCATCTATCTATTGCCACCCACTCCTCCCCTCCCCACCCCTCCCCCTAAATTCCATGCTCCACTCTCCTTTCCTATACCAAGACTGGTTTAGAAAGGCATCATTAGTGTAGGTGTGAAAGATGGGCCAGTTCCTGTGCTGCGCTATTCTATCTTCTGTTAGAGCAGGTGTTGTAAATGGAATTAGTGCAGTTGGGCATCATACTTGGTAAGAATGAGATGAGCTGAAAGGGCCTGTTATTGCACTGAAAAGTTGTGTTCTCATTCATCTCTTCTATTACCCTGAAGACAAATTGTCTAAGATTAACAAATCCTCACCCAAACCACACTACAATATCAAGCTCTTTCACCGGTAATCAGCATTTTTTCAAATGTGTGAAATGTTGGAAATGATACTGCTTTATTGTCCTTCCCTGATGGCACATAAAGGATGGTATGGATATCCACTTCAGCCTGGCTGGTCATTCAACTAGCTGATAGTCCTATACATCTCTTCTCCATCAGATATTCTGCCAAAAACATTGTTGTCATCAGTGAATTTCTCGATGGAGTTTGAGCTGTGCCAAGCCACAGAGTGAAATAACAGCAATATAAAGTCATTATTTAGGTCATCCTAGTAAATATCAAAATAAAGAAATGGGGGTACACTGAAGGAGGAAATGTAAATGTAAATTGATTATTTTATCCTGATCTTGTTCATGTGGATAAATTGTCAATAGTTAAGAGATAGTTTAGCGAGTATTGGAGATGTAGAAGGCACCTCTAGGTATGCAAATTGTGAGACTGCAGTTTTTGGACATCATCCAGTGCCCACATTTGTTGTCATCGGTGATTTGTGGGGTCGATGTCAGAACCCAGAAGTTGAGGCCTGATAGCTGGAGCCATGACTCCTAGAGTCCACTGGACAAGTCCAAGACCCAAAGTCTGAAATCCGTGAGCCTATTGGAGGTTGGAGGCAGCCTGTCCTGCAGTTGGAGGACTATGTGTGGGTGTTGATGGGATAAAGGAATGGGACTTGTTTTGCTGCTGTTGTTTTGTGCTTGTTGTGTTCTGTGTTGCTCTGATGAGCATTGTGGGTGTTGGCGCTAGTGTGTCAAGCAGGCTGTCCCTAGCACATCCTTGGGTTGTGTTGGTTGTACATACAAATTGCATATTTCACTATATTTTGATGTACATTTGATAAATGAAACTGAAGGACATATGTTCTAGCAACTTTATTGAATTCCTTTTGAAGTAACAGATAGGGTAGACATTGTGTACTGTTGTTACAGTAAATGTATTATGATTACAACGTGATTTCTGTGGATTCTGTTACCTGTCCTGCATATCCAAATCTTCTGAGTGCAAATGAGACAAAAATAAAACAAGACAATGCTGCATGCTCAGTAGGTTCAGTAATTTCTATAGAAAGGTGTTATGAGTGATGAGCAGACCTGATGGACAATGGGGTAAAGAGTTAACCATCCCCCCCCCCCCCTTGAGAACCATGAACTATTACTGTTGCTATGCTGATCATGAGAAAGAGAGACGAAAAACAAGCAAGAACATCGGCGACAGATAAGAGAGAGGGGGAAATTGCTGATTAACCGTATTGTGACTCCTTTTTTGAATTATTTACTGTTTTGCTGCAAGGACAATAGTTTGCTCATAAACATTCCTCGGTGGACTGAAGGAGTGGCCTTATTTGATGGACACAATCATTCAGGAGTGATGGATAGCTGAGTCCCCGTGAGAGGGATAAAAGACAGGTCTGGAGAGACACCCTCCAGACACACCAGTGGACACTGATTGAGTGTTGGAACCCACAAGAAAGGTGGGGGCTTCGAAGACCGAACCAGGTGGTCAGTCATTAAGGCTATCAGTGTAAAAGCAGGGCCGGTGGGGACTTGTGTGTGTGTCCACTCATGCCAGAGTGACGAGTCCACCACAGAATGGTCTAGCAGAAGGACAGAGAGGTCATAATTGAATGACCACACTGATACGATGGATTAAGAAAGCAAAGGAAGATTTGTCTGCCTGACTGTAGCTGTTACATCTCTCTCGCTTGCGCGCTCTCTCTCTCTCTCTCTCTCTCTCTCTCTCTCTCTCTCTCGATTACAATACAACAGCTATAACTACATCAGCATTCATGAACTGAACTTTATACTTTTCTATGACAATTTATTTACCCCTAGACATCGATAGAGCTTGTTTATTATTGATTATTATTATTCCTACACTTTTAGGTTTATTACTGCTAACTGATTTTATATGTATATTTGCATTATTGATATGGTTTTGCTTATTTTTATTAATAAACACCTTTAGTATAGTACCACCAGACTCCCAAAGAATTCTTCTTTCTCTGCTGGTTAGACACCCAGTTACGGGGTACGTAATAAAGGATTTAATAATGTCTGTAGCTGAAATTTAATGTTTGAGACCTTTTGTCAGAACTGTTAAAGAAATTGAGTTGCTTTTCAGTAGCAGAGGTGGGGAGAAAGAGTGAAACAAAGTCATTATCTCTGTGGTCATACCAAATGAATTGATTTGATCTTTAGAATTCGATTTTTAGATTTGATTTAGAACTGGTACATTACTAATACCAGAATTTTGGCTATGCAGGGCAGACTATACTATGGAAAAAGGAAAATTGAACCAGTTTCGTAGATGTCTATCTGAAATGGCCAGTTTTGATACTGACAGAAAGAAAGATTGTTATTTGAAATTGCAGAGTTCTTTTATTAATCCACTTGGCTGCAATATGATCAATGGAAGATGAGGTTTTCGGCAAGCTTGAGCTTGTTTCAACAGTGTAGGAGGCTGCAGACAAGTCAGAGCAGGATGGAGAATTAATGTGGACGGAAATTAGAAAGCAGTTTTACTCCTGTATAATCAATGTCAGTCCTCCGCAAATAGAAATGTGCAATCTGCTTTTTTTTGCTCCAATATAGGAGAAATCCTGTGAGCATCAAATTCAATTTTGAGAAAGGGCAAGTGAATCAAGTGGATGGTGAAAAAGAAAAAGGTGAACTACAAATGAGGATTGCAAATCCTGTAGTTGCATGGGAAATTGCTGTGAGGTGTGAAATTGTTGGTGGGGCCGAAGAATGAAGTAATTTACCTTAAACGCTGGAAGGAATGTGTCTGGTGGTAATCTTGCTTGAGCTGGCAGAAATTGTAAAGGATAATTTGTTGAATGAGGAAAATGGTGAGGTGGAAGGGTGGACCAGGGGAACTTTTCTTGGTGTCCAGGAGGAAGATCTGGTGAAGGTTGCAGAAATGTAGGAAATAAGTGAGATACATTCAAGGGGTCAGTCAAGTATGGTGGGGGGATAGCTACAGTTCAAGGTGAAGGAAGAAATTTCATAGTGGAAATTCAGAAACTGAGGCAGGTGGAGGAATTGGGCAGCTGAATCGCTAGGAGTTAAAGTTGACATGATGTGACCTCTAAAATCACTGCTTGTATCTATTTCCACACACAATTTGAACAGTGGAATCTTGAAATGCTATTCAAATGTAGCACCCTGATGAAGATTTTACTGCTAATGTTGTAGGTTATTTCATTTAATGGCTTTCTGTAGAAACAGTGTGTTCTGCTGGTAGTGTTTGGGTTACCATTCAAGATGAGGGGTTGTGATGTTCATGCTTAGGAATGTCATGTGATCCAATCAGGATGGTGGAATAGGGAAAAGGTTCTAGAGAACGCTGGGTGGAGAGGTTTTGTGACGGACTCTGAGGTGGTTCAAGATCTTTTTTGGTGGAAGATGGAGAGAGAAAAAGCTCGAGGGAACTGGCCATAGGAATTGATCGAAAGGGAATGTGCAATTTGATGGAGTCCAAGAGCTGGAATCATACTGGTGATCAGTGAATAGGAGTTGGCACTTTGAGTCCATCAGACACATCAGCTTTTGGAAGATTTGAGCTCCAACCTGTGCACATTTGACTTTTAATTATGATGGCCCTTTTGTTTTTTTCTTTTCTTTGATAATGCTTTGGTTAAGTTAACATTCATAAATACAGTGGCATGCAAAAGTTTGGGCACCCTGGTCAAAATTTATTACTGTGAATAGCTAAACGATTAAAAGATGGCCTGATTTCCAAAAGGCATAAAGTTAAAGATGACACGTTTCTTTAATATTTTGAGCAATATTGCTTTTTTATTTCCATCTTTTACAGTGTCAAAATAACAAAAAAGGAAAAGGGCCCGAAGCAGAAGTTTGGGCACCCTGCATGGTCAGTATTTAGTAAAACCCGCTTTGGCAAGCATCACAGCTTGTAAACACTTTCTTTACCCAGCTAAGAGTCTTTCAATTGTTTGGGGGATTTTCACCCATCCTTCCTTGCAAAAGGCTTCTAGTTCTGTGAGATTTTTGGGCTGTCTTGCACACACTACTCTTTTGAGGTCTATTCATAGATTTTCAGTGATGTTTAGGTCAGGGGACTGTGAGGGCCATGGCAAAATCTTCAGCTTGTGCCTCCTGAGATAGTCCATTGTGGATTTTGAGGCGTGCTTAGGATCATTATCTTGTTGTAGAAGCCATCCTCTTTTCATCTTTCAGCTTTTATTTTACAGACGGTATGATGTTTGCTTCCAGAATTTGCTGGTATTTAATTGAATTCTTTCTTCCCTCTACCATTGAAACGTTCCCCTTGCCACTGGCTGCAACACAAGCCCAAAGCAAGATTGATCCACCCCCATGCTTAACAGTTGGAGAGGTGTTCTTTTCATGAAATTCTTCACCCTTTTCCCTCCAAACATAGCTTTGCTTATTGCGGTGAAAAAGTTCTATTTTAACTTCATCAGTTCACAGGATTTGTTTCCAAAATGCATCAGGCTTGTGTAGATGTTCCTTTGCAAACTTCTGATGCTGAATTTTGTGGTGAGGGCGCAGGGAAGATTTTCTTCTGATGACTCTTCCATGAAGGTCATATTTGTGCAGGTGTCGCTGCACAGTAGAACAGTGCACCACCACTCCAGAGTCTGCTAAATCTTCCTGAAGGTCTTTTGCAGTCAAACAGAGGTTTCGATTTACCTTTCTAGCAATCCTACGAGCAGTTCTCTCAGTTTTCTTGGTCTTCCAGACATCAACTTGACCTCCACCGTTCCTGTTAACTGCCATTTCTTAATTACATTACGAACTGAGGAAACGGCTACCTGAAAGCGTTTTGCCACCTTATAGCCTTCTGCTTTGTGGGCATAATTTATTTTAATTTTTAGAGTGCTAGGCAGCTGCTTAGAGGAGCCTATGGCTGCTGATTGTTGGGATAAATTTTGAGGAGTCAGGGTACTTATAAAGCTTTGAAATTTGCATCACCTGGCCTTTCCTAACGATGACTGTGAACAAGCCATAGCCCTAACAAGCCAATTAAGGTCTGAGACCTTGGTAAAAGTTACCTGAGAGCTCAATCTCTTGGGGTGCCGAAACTTTTGCATGGTGCTCCTTTCCTTTTTTTCACTCTAAAATTGTACAATACAAAAATAATAATACACTAATCTTGCTTAAAATGTTGAAAAGAATGTTTCATCTTTAACTTTATAACTTCTGGAGATCAGTTTATCTTTTACTCGCTTAGCTTTTCATAATAACAGAAATTTTGACTGGGGTGCCTAAATTTTGCATGCCACTGTATACATTATAATTGTATGCGGTGTACAGTCTGTTATTTCTTGCCGACGGGCAATTGCATGGGGGCAATAATTACACAGTATTCACACAAATCGGGGTTCTGGTGGGCAAGACATCCCAACCTCTAGTTTGGTAGGACCCAAGTCATAGCAACCCTAGATGTACGGTGCTTGAGAAAGGCGGTTTTCTCATTGAGGGGTGTATCGCCGGTTTGGGGGGCGGGGTGTTATGTGGTGACCCACTTCCCAGCGCACTCGAGCCGGCTCACAAAGTGGCGCGTGCCGGCGTTGAGGCCGGTCCCAAAGAGGGCGCCAAGCCTGCTTCACCAGCAAGGGGAAAAGCCCGCGAGTGGAACGGGACTGTGAATACGCACCTCCTATATCATTCCCGCCCGGCGAGGGTGGGAACAGGAAGGCTTTAAGTGAGGCCGTGAAGTTTGAATAAACCTCTTTTGCAACTGCAGCTCACTGACTACGTGTCGTTATTTCAGCGCTGCGTGTAGCATACCGCTACAATTGGTGACCCCGACGGCCCAAACGATATTTGGACTGGAGATGAATGACGTCGCATCTGTTCACGCAGTTTCGTTAAAACTGCCAAGCTTCTGGACGCTGTGACCTCACCTATGGTTCCAGCAAGCAGAAGCCCAATTCCACATTCGGCAGATAACCTCGGATGCCACACGTTACTACTACGTGGTGAGCTCCCTTGACCAGGAGACAGCCGCCCAGGTTGAGGAGTTCATACAGTCGCCCCCGGAGGACAGCAAATACACAGAATTCAAAGCCCTGCTCATAAGGACTTTAGGACTCTCACGGCGCGAGCCAGCTGCCCGCTTACTGCACCTGCACGGTTTGGGGGACAGGCCACCATCGGCTTTGCTGAACGAGATGCTGTCCCCGGCCGGAGGGCACAAGCCCTGCCTCATGTTTGAGCAGGCGTTCCTGGAGCAGCTGCCCGAGGACATACGCCTGCTACTGTCCAACGTGGATTTCAGCAACTCCCGGAAGGTGGCGGCCCGGGCAGACGTGCTGTGGAAAGCCAAGAAGGAGAGTGGGGCATCCGTCGCACAGATCACCAGGCCACGCTCCCAGCAGCAGACCAGCCCAGGCCCAGCCGCAGAGCCCACTAACCCCAGAGGTCAGAGTGAGGAGACCAACAAACAATGGTGCTTCTACCACCAATGGTGGGGCACAGGAGCCCGCCGCTGTAGCCCGCCCTGCAAGTTCCTGGGAAACGCCAGGGCCAGCCGCCGCTAATGGCTACAGTGGCTGGCCATCAGGATAGCCTCCTGTATGTCTGGGACAAGCAGTTGGGACGCCGCTTTTTGGTTGATACCGGAGCAGAGATCAGTGTCTGACCTCCGATGACTTACGACACCTGCAATAGAGAACCGAGTCCCACCCTGAGGGCTGCGAATGGCAGCACAGTAAGGACCTACGGTACCCGTACGGTGCGGCTACAGTTCAGCTCCAGCCAGTTCATGTGGGACTTCACACTGGCCGCCGTAGCCCAACCACTCCTGGGAGCGGATTTTTTGCGAGCTCACAGCCTACTGGTCGACCTGCCAAGGAAGAGACTGGTCCACACCGAGACCTTTCAAACGTTCTCCCTGAGCGAAGCCCAGTTACAGGCCCCACACTTAGACCCCATCATGCTGTCCGACAACGACTTCACCAGAGTCCTGGCGGATTTCCCATCGGTTCTGGCGCTGCAGTTCACGGCAGCCATGCCCAGACATGGCGTACAGCACCACATCCCGACACAAGGACCACCCCTCCACGCCCGTGCTCAAAGGCTTCCCCCGGACAAGCTCCGACTGGCGAAGGAGGAGTTCAAGAGGATGGAGGAATTGGGGATCATACAGCGGTCTGACAGCCCCCCCCCACCTGCACATGGCACCCAAAGCAACAGGGGGCTGGAGACCATGTGGTAACTGCTGCAGGCTGAATGAGGCTACAACACCGGACCGCTATCCTGTGCCACACATTCAGGACTTTGCAGCAAATCTGCATGGCGCACGGATCTTCTCCAAGGTAGACCTCGTCCGGGGATACTATCAAATCCCAATCCATCCGGATGACGTCCCCAAAACGGCACTCATCACCCCGTTCGGCCTTTTCAAGTTCGTCCGCATGCCGTTTGGCATAAAGGATGCAGCACAGACGTTTCAGCGGTTAATGGATGCGGTGGGACGCGACCTGGACTTCGCTTTCATCTATTTGGATGACATCCTCATAGCCAGCAGTAGTCGTCAGGAGCATCTGTCCCACCTCCGTCAACTCTATGCCTGACTGAGTGAATACGGCCTAACAATCAACCCGGCCAAATGCCAGTTCAGGCTCGACACCATCGACTTCCTGGGCCACAGGATTACAAAAGATGGGGCAACCCCTCTGCCCGCCAGGGTAGACACGGTCTACCATTTCTCCCAACCCAGGGGTCAGCAACCTTTACCACTGAAAGAGCCACTTGGACCCGTTTCCCACAGAAAAGAAAACACTGGGAGCCGCAAAACCCGTTTGACATTTAAAATGAAATAACACTGCATACAACGTTTTGTTTTGCCTTTATGCTATGTATAAACAAACTATAATGTGTTGCATTTATGAAATTGATGAACTCCTGCAGAGAAAACAAAATTACATTTCTGCATGCAACAAAAACATTTTGAACTCAGAAAAAAAGACGTTGGGTTGAAGGTTACTTTTAAGTAAAATACTCAACGTCTATTTGAGTCCTCCTTGTATTTATGAAAAACGCCAAACTTAAATTTGCCGCCAGCAGCAAAAATAACATCAGCCAGCTGTCAACCTGAAAAATAAAAGGACTATTTCACTGAACAATGAAAACATATTCATATACGTAAAATAATAGGCAATTAAAATATTTATCATACTTGGTCAGGTTGACTCACACCTGACAATGCAGTCGTATTCAGTAGGGATGGATCGATGCTTAGGGGAGTGACCGGGAAGGATAATGTGTTTTTTTCCTCACAGAAGCGTTTCCCAAACGATGTTTGCATTGCGATGATTGCAGAATGTAAATACTCCGAACTTATCATGTCGTGACCTTGTTTGAACTCTCTCAAATTGGGGAAGTGAGACAATGTGCTTTTCTGTAAATCTCTGGCAAGCAACGTCAAGTTGCGCTCGAATGCCAAAACATCCTCCAACATGTGCAGGGCTGTACGTCCTTACCCCGTTGAAGAGCTGTGTTCAGCGTGTTCAGGTGCGCTGTCATGTCTACCATGAAGTGTAGCTTTTCCAGCCACTCTGGCTGTTCCAGCTCAGGAAAGGTGAGCCCTTTGCTGCCCAGGAAAGTTTTCACTTCTTCCAGACACGCGACAAAGCGTTTCAGCACCTTCCCTCTGGACAGCCAGCGATAAAAACACGTTGTAGCGGTGTGCTACACGCAGTCAGTAAACTGCAGTCAAAGATAGCTTTATTCGAACTAAACAGCCTTGCTTTTAAGCCTCCCTCAACCCGCCCCCCCATGGGCGCGGATGCTGCAAAAGACACGTACTCACAAACCCCCGTAGGCTATCTCCCTTAGCCTGAACGCTGGCTAATTGTGAGCCGGTTCGGATGTGTCAGGAAATGGGTCGCCACAACGTCTTATTTAGATTGTACAAGATCACCATAATCTTCAAATTTAGATTTACATTTCAAAAACTAACAAACTAACATAAAATACATTTTAATTAAATACTGACCATGTAGCGGTGTGCTACACGCAGCGCTAAAATTACGACACGGAGTCGGTAACTGCAGTCGAAGGAAAAAACTTTATTCGAAATCTTCAGCCTCACTTTTAAGCCTCCCTCAACCTGCCCCCCATGGCGCAGAGGCTCCAAAGCTCTGTGCTCGCAAACCCCCGTAGGCTATCTAATTTGTGAGTCGGTTCGGATGTGCCAGGAAAAGGGTCGCCACAACCAATTATTTCCCAAAGCAACAGGGAGCCGCAGCACAGACATAAAAGAGCCACATGTGGCTCTGGAGCCGCGGGTTGCCGACCCCCGTCCCAACCCAACACAATCAAAGGCTTTCAGGAATTCGTGGGTATGGTGAATTTTTACCACGGCTTCCTCCCTTCAGCAGCCCGAATCATGCCCGACTGTTCGCCCTGATGTCGGGTAAGGGCAAGGACATTACTTGGGACGAGGAGTCCGCCGCCGTTTTCATTGAAGCCTTGGCAAACACCACAATGCTAGTGCACCCCAGAACAGATGTCCCTACGGCCCTCACAGTGGACGCATCTAACACGGCAGTCGGTGGGGTGCTGGAACAACTTATCGAGGGTCACTGGCAACCCCTGGCGTTTTTCAGCAAATACCTACGACCACCCGAGCTCAAATACAGTACTTTCGACTGGGAACTGTTGGCGCTATACCTGGCAATCCGGCATTTCAGGAACTTCTTAGAAGGTAGGCCCTTCACTGTGTTCACGGACCACAAACCTCTTACCTTTGCGTTCACAAAAGCATTCGACCCCTGGTCCTCCTGCCAGCAGCGACATCTGTCCTACATCTCCGAATACATGACAGATGTCCGGCATGTCTTGGGAAAGGACAATGTCGTGGCGGACGCTCTCTCCAGACCTAACATCTAAGCCCTGTTCCAGGGGTAGACTATGAAGCGCTGGCAGAGGCGCAGCAGGCAGATGAGGAGATCCCTAGTTTCAGGACTGCAGTCTCCAGTTGGCAGCTCCAGGACCTCCCCATAGGCCCAGGTGAGAGGACCCTACTCTGTGACGTCACCACCGGCGAACCCCGCCTCGTTGTCCTGGTAGCCTGGCGGAGGCACGTTTTCGACTCCATTCACAACTTAGCACACCCCTCCATCAGGACAACCGTCCGGATGGTAGCCAACAGGTTTGTTTGGCACGGACTCCACAAGCAGGTCAGTGAATGGGTCAAAACGTTCATGCACTGCCAAACAGCCAAGGTGCAGCGGCACACCAAAGCCCTGCCGCAGCAGTTCCACCCCACCCACTGGATTTCGACCACATTCATGTGGATATCGTGGGCCCCCTGCCAGTGTTGCGAGGAGCATGGCACCTCCTGACTATCGTAGACCGGTTCACAAGATAGCCAGAGGCAGTCTCGCTCACCGACACCACCTCCGAATCCTGCACCCAAGCACTGATTGCAACCTGGGTATCTTGCTTTGGTGTACCGGCCCACATTACCTCCGACAGAGGCGCCCAGTTCACGTCCAGCCTGTGGTCAGCTATGGCCAGCCTTTTGGAGACACAGCTGCACCACACAACTGCCTACCACCACAGTCAAATGGACTAGAGGAGCGTTTCCACCGTCACCTGAAGTTGGCTCTCATGGCCCGCCTCAAAGGGCCTAACTGGGTGGACGAGCTTCCCTGGGTCCTGCTTGGAATCCGCACGGTGCCCAAAGAGGATCTGCACACCTCGTCGGCTGAGTTGGTGTACGGCGCACCCCTGGTCGTCCCAGGAGAGTTCATACCAGCCACAAGGGGGCCAGAGGAAGGACCCGCAGCAGTCCTGGACAGACTACACTAGAGGCTCTGTAACCTGGCCTCCATACCCACTTCACAGCATGGGCAGAACCTGACCTGCGTACCCAAAGACCTGCAAAACTGTAAGTTCGTTTTTGTACGACGGGGCGGACATCGGGCACCGCTACAGTGGCCCTACGAGGGGCCGTTTATGGTGATCAGAAACAATGGGTCCACATTCGTGCTGGACATTGGGGGGAAAGAAGAGGTTTTCACAGTGGACCGACTCAAACTGGCCCACGTGGACTTGGTGCAGCCGGTCGAGATTCAGGCACCGCGGCGCAGCGGCAGACCTCCCAGAGTCCGACCCAGATTGAGGACTTTGGGGGGTGTATCGCCGGTTTGGGGGGGGGGGTGGGTGTTATGTGGCGACCCACTTCCCAGCGCACTCGAACTGGCTCACAAAGTGGCGCACGCCGGCACTGAGGCTGGTCCCAAAGAGGGCGCCAAGCCTGCTTCACCAGCAAGAGGAAAAGCCCGCATGCGGGACGGGACTGTGAATATGCACCCCCTGCAGCATTCCCGCCCGGGGAGGGCGGGAACAGGAAGGCCTTAAAGCGAGGCCGCGAAGTTTGAATAAACCTCTTTTGCAACTGCAGCTCACTGACTACATGTCGTTATTTCAGTGTTGCGTGTAGCACACCGCTACAGGGCTAACAAGTTGCCTCTATAGATAACGTCCAGTAAAAAGGGGTTTCATAAAAATAATTCAGACTGTATCAAATTGGGGATTTGGACGTTTTGGAGTAGGACTGCAGCACAATAAAGCAAATCTGATTAATTACAGAGTAGGCATATAATTGCCAAATTAGCTTCAGTGTAGTAATGTTGTCCATTTGACAGTAAGAAACAAAAGGTCACATAGTCATTGAGGAAAGAGTGAGGTGAAGAAAATAGAGGCACCTAAAAGCAAAGATACAAGATAATTTATTTTTAAATCATAAGCAATAGTGCTGACGGTTATGGAGACATAGAATTGGAAGAATTGTGTTGAACTTATGGAACCTCTATTAAGTGCAGCCTAATTATAGACTGTGTTGCTCTCCTTTATGAGGACGCCACAGGAACTGATGACTGAACAAAATATCTTTGCGTCGTTCTAGTAAATACTGGAATGATGTTACAAACTACCAGGAAACAGTGTTTCTATAGAAAGTCTTGAGATGATAGGACAGGGCAGACACATTAAGTATTTCTGTTATGTCTAGAATTATATGCTGGAAATGTAAGATCATGACTAATCCAATAGTCAGTTCAGTAGAAACTTATTTATGCAGAATGGTTAAGGTCTGAAGCATCCTCTGTTGGAATATTTGTGGAGTTGGATGGGATGAACCTTGAGTGGAGCATGAAAGTCAGGATAGATTAATGGAGCTGAGTCACATGTATTGGTGGCTGGCATGGTGGGGAAATTTCATCACATTAGAAAATGAGTTCTGGAAATTGAGGGATATGAAAACACTTTATTTCCGAATTGCCATATTGTAAGAAAACATTGGAATTCAAGAGTGCTCTCCTGAAGTTTTTAAACCAAATTTATGTTGCAGTTTTAAAATTAACCCTCCTTTCAATTCTCCTTTCAGCCTACAATTTAGGTATCAAATGAGGATCCCATGGTCTCTGCAAAGTAACTAGATTTCAGTTCAAATGAAACATTAGTAACTTATAAATTTTTTAAATCTGTCAAATGCATAAACAAAACTTGAAAGGTCTGAAATTGTAGCACAACTTTTCTTTGAATTTATCTTGTATTTTTTGAAGTTTAGGAGTGGGAGTTAATCTCCTGTGCAGATTTTTGGAATCATTGTATTTTACTGCCAACATTGTTACACATCTGCTACTTTTTTTTTTCTTTTCTTTTTCAATCTTTTTATTAAATTTCATATATAAAAAAAACAACACATAATAATGAACAGATTACAAATTCAATAAACTTGAAATTACATTAGTAATAGGATAATAATATCCTATTAAACATCAATCGACAAAAGGTACATAAATCAATCAAGTCTATATAAATATATATGAAAAAAAAAACAAAAATAATCATCGAAAAAAGAAAAAAAAATTGAAATTATATATGAGAAAAAATATATATTGAAAAAAAAATACTAAACTAAACTAACATGGGCAATAATAGCACTTTATAAATATATAAAGGTGTCAAGAAAAGAACTCCGGAACTCCATACCTGAACAAGGATAAGTAGAGAAAAGGATCTGAAATAGGCCAAATTAATTCATATGAAAGTGTCGAATAAATGGTCCCCAGGTTTCTTCAAATTTAATTGAAGAATCAAAGATAGTGCTTCTGATTTTTTCCAAACTCAAATAAGAAATGGTTTGGGAGAACCACTGAAATGTAGTAGGAGGATTTACTTCTTAACAGTTTTGTAATATAGACCTTCTGGCAATTAATGTTACAAAGGCAATCATTCGTCTGATTGAAGGGGAAAGCTGATTGCCATCTTCATTTGGTATACCGAAAATAGCAGTAATAAAATGGGGTTGTAAATCGATATTCCATACTGAGGAAATGACATCAAAAATGTCCTTCCAATAGTTATGTAAAGTGGGACATGTCCAAAACATGTGAGTCAATGAAGCCACTTCTAAGTGACATCTGTCACATTGAGGATTAATATGCGAGTAAAATCGGGCAAGCTTATCTTTAGACATATAAGCTCTATGTACAATTTTAAATTGTATTAAAGCATGTTTAGCACAAATAGAAGAGGAATTAACCATTTGTAAAATTTTTTCCCATTTATCTGTTGATATATTACATCGAAGTTCTTTTTCCCATTCTTGTCTAATTCTATCCGATATTTCTGGCTGTATCTTCATAATCATGTTATAAATAAAAGCTACTAATCCCTTCTGACAAGGATTAAAAGTAAAAATCAAATCTGAAAAATCCGATGGAGTTGAATTAGGAAAAGACGGAAGAATTTTATGTAAGAAATTTCTAATTTGTAAGTATCTAAAAAAATTAGATTTAGGTAATTCAAATTTGTTGGATAGTTGATCAAAAGACATCAAAGTACCTTCAAAAAAAAGATCACGAAAACATTTTATACCTTTCCTTTTCCATATACTAAAAGCTTGATCTGTCAATGAAGGTTTGAAAAAAAAATTACATAAAATAGGGCTGTCCAGAGCAAAGTTTTTCAGATTAAAGAATTTACGAAATTGAAACCAAATTCGTAGTGTATGTTTAACAACAGGGTTAGATATCTGTTTATTGAATTTGGCTAAATCAATAGGAAGAAGAGAACCAAGAACGGAAAATATAGAATATCCCTTAACCTCACTACATTCCAAATTTACCCACTGTGGGCACACAGGTGAATCCAAATCTAGTTTCCAGTACATTAGGTTACGAATATTATTCGCCCAATAATAAAATCTAAAGTTAGGTAAAGCTAGACCACCATCTTTTTTAGATTTTTGTAATTGCCGTTTGCTTAACCTAGGATTTTTATTTTGCCACACAAATGAGGAAATTTTTGAATCAATATTATCAAAAAAAGATTTAGGAATAAAAATTGGTAAAGCTTGGAATAAATATAAAAATTTCGGTAAAATCATCATTTTAATAGCATTAATCCGACCAACTAATGATAAAAATAAGGGAGACCATCTTGTAGTAAGTTGTTGAATTTGATGAAGCATAGGTAAAAAATTCAGTGCAAATAAATCTTTATATTTCTTGGTGATTTTTATACCTAAATAGATAAAGTTATCAGTAACAACTTTAAATGGCATCCTATCACTCAATAAGGTTTGCGCGTTTAAAGGGAATAACTCACTCTTATCTAAGTTTAGCTTATAACCAGAAAAGCTACCAAATTGAGCCAACAAGGATAAAATAGCAGGAATAGACCTACTAGGATTAGAAATATATAACAACAAATCATCAGCATAAAGCGATAATTTGTATAACTTCTCATTATGGGTAATACCAAAAATATTAGGAGACTCACGAATAGCAATAGCTAAAGGTTCTAATGCAATATTAAATAATAAAGGACTTAAAGGACAACCTTGTCTCGTACCACGAGATAATTGAAAAAAAGAAGATCTATAATTATTTGTAAGAACAGAAGCAACAGGTTTATAATATATTAATTTAATCCATGATATAAAATTAGGACTAAAATTAAAGTTTCTCAATGCATTAAATAAATATGTCCATTCCACTCTATCAAAGGCTTTTTCAGCATCTAATGAGATAACACATTCTGGGGTTGTAGGTGATGAAGTATAAATTATGTTAATCAATTTTCTAATATTAAAAAGGAATACCGATTCCTAATAAAACCAGTTTGATCTTCTGAAATAATCTGTGGTAATACCTTTTCTAATCTAATGGCTAAAATTTTTGTAAGAATCTTAGAGTCTACATTTAATAATGAAATAGGGCGATAAGATGCACATAAAGTAGGATCTTTATCTTTTTTAAGAATTAGAGAGATAGTAGCTTCATAAAACGATTGAGGTAGTCTCTTCTTAACAAGCGCATCATTAAAGATTTCACATAGCCAAGGAGAAAGCAATAAAGAAAAAGTTTTAAAAAATTCTACAATAAAACCATCGGGACCAGGAGCTTTCCCTGAATTCATTGATGAGATAACCTCTCTTATTTCATCCATAGAAATAGGAGCATCAAGCAAGCTACAATCTTCATCTATCAGTTTAGGAATATTCAAGTTATTAAAAAAATTATCCATCGTAAACCGGTCACCGTCAAATTCTGATTGATATAAAGATTTATAAAAATCTTGAAAAGTGTTATTGATTTCTTTATAATCAGTAGTTAAATTACCGTCTTGTTTACGAATTTTAATAATTTGTCGCTTAGTCGAAATAGCTTTTAATTGATTAGCTAACAATTTACCAGTTTGATCACTATGAATATAAAATTGAGCCCTAGTCTTAATTAATTGATTCTCAATTGAAGAAGATAATAATAAACTATGTTCCATTTGAAGCTCAACTCTCTTCTTATAAAGTTCTTTGGTAGGAGTAACGGAATAAATCTTATCAATTTCTTTAATTTTATCCACCAATAAAGCTATATCTGAATATCTTTGTTTTCTTTTACCAGCGGAATATGAAATAATTTGTCCACGAATAAAAGCCTTGAAAGAGTCCCAAAGTATTCCTTTATCAATCTCTTCATTATAGTTTGTTGAAAAAAATAAGTCAATTTGTTGTTTTATGAAGGTAATAAATTCTGGATCTTGAAGCAAAGTAGCATTAAGTCTCCAAGATCTAGTATTGAAAGAAGAGTCCGGAATCTTGATAGATAACTTCAAAGGCGCATGATCCGAAATAGCAATAGAATCGTATTTACAATCAATAACATCTGTTAATAAACAATGATCAATAAGGAAATAATCAATTCTAGAATAACTATGATAAACATGTGAAAAAAATGAAAATTCTTTATCTTTAGGGTTCAAAAACCGCCATATTTCAGTAATTCCAGAATCAACCATAAAAGAATCAATAAGTAAAGCTGATCTATTCGGAAGAGTTCGAATAGGTTTAGATCTATCCATCGAAGGATTCAAACAACAATTAAAGTCTCCACCCATAATCAACATATATTCATTCAAGTTAGGAAGAGAAGTAAATAAACGTTTAAAAAATTCAGGACAATCAAAGTTTGGAGCATAAATATTAACTAAAACAACTTTCCGATTAAAAAGTGAACCAGTTATCAACAAAAATCTACCCTGTGGATCCGAAATAATTTCATAATGTGTAAACGAAATTGAGGCGTCTATAAAAATAGACACACCCCTAATTTTAGCGGTACAATTTGAGTGAAATTGTTGCCCTTTCCAGAACCTAAAAAAACGTTGATTATCCTCCCTCCTAATATGGGTCTCCTGTGCAAAAATAATATTAGCGTTCAATCTATGGAATACTTTAAATATTTTTTTACGTTTAATCGGATGATTTAAACCATTAGTATTCCACGAGATAAAGTTAATAGATTTATCCATCATACCAATATTAATTGTGTGTATCATAAAAGGTTAAAAAGACACATAACCCACAATTTAGGAAGAAGGAAAATTGATTCAGGAGCAACCGGAGATCCTGACACCTCAACAATATTAACAATTTAAAGTCAGCCCATAAACTAAAAGCAAAAAAATAAAAAGCAAAAGCGTGAAAAAAGATCCCTCCCCCCTCCCCCCACCCTTTGAAAGAAAGCCAAGCGGCAGGCGCATAAACTAATACTAATATTACCCCCATTTCAAGATGGCAGCTCCATAAGAAATTTTTTTTAAGAAAAAACTATATAACACCCTAATTAAAATATAGAGTTGCAAAAAAAAAAATATATATATATATATACCTACATATATATACATACATACACATACACACACACATCAGTCAAGTCAAGAAAAAAAACCAAAATAGTAAAACCAGAAAAATCATTAATAAAAAAAAATGAACATTAAAGTTTAAAAATGTAATACACCTTTAAAAAAGAAATTCCATATTCAGATACAAAGATGACGTTTCACAAGCCAAGACTTATGGGAAGAAGAAACGACATTTTGAGAAAGCCATATTACAAAATATGAATATAAATTCAGCAATCAAAAAAGTTATCAAAATAGAATTTTTTTTTTAAAAAAAAGATTTAATAGACACTATAACATATATAAAAAAAAGACTAAAAAAAAAGAATTCAAAACCTTTGTTCCATTTCTAAATACAGGCAAGCAAATAAACGCTTATAAAAAGTAAAGACTTATGGGAAGAAGAAACGACATTTAAAAAAAATAATTCATGATTACAAAATACAAACGTGTATAAAAAAGGATATTATAAAAATTAAAACAGCATCTATAAGCAATAATAATAGTAGTAAAAAAAAAACCCAGACCTATAACCCAAAATAAAAAGTTATAACCCAACTTCCAGGGTTAAAACTTAAAATGAAATGGCATCCTCTCTCCAAAAAAAAATCTTCAATGTAACTCATAGTTCAAGTTGCACTAGAGGAACGATATTCTTCAACAGATTTCTTCGCTTCTTCAGGAGTGTTAAAAAAGTGTAGACTGTTGTCGGGCAGCACAATTCTAAGCTTCGCTGGATACATTAAAGCTTGTTTAAATCCAATCGAATGAATCTCTGCCATCACTGGTTTAAAAGCGATCCTGGCTTTCATTACTTCATACGAATAGTCCTCAACAATTCGAAATGAGTAATTTTTGTAGGAGATCATACCTTTTTTACGAGCTAACCGAATTAGAAGCTCTTTCTCACGAGGATAATGAAGGCGAACAATCACCGCTCGTGGTTTATCAGGCACAGACGAAAACCTCGCAACTCTATGAGCGCGGTCGATAACAGGTTCATTTTTCAAACCTTCACCACCGAAAATTTCCCACAGTAATTTAGAGAAAAATTCAGTTAAATCACCGGACTCAACTTTTTCGGGAATTCCGATGATGCGCAAATTCTGTCTGCGAGAACGATTTTCAAGATCAGTAATTTTAAACTTATACTGATCTAAAGTTTTAGCAGTCGACTCTATCTTCTTCTCTAACACTTCAATTGTACGTGCTTTTTCACAAATTGATTGTTCAAGAGTCGTGATCTTATTTCCAAGCTGCTGAACCTCTAACGCCTGCGACTGAAACTTAGTTTCAAGCGATTTAACAACTCCTTCAAGATCGGATATTTTCGAAGTAATCCTCCTTTCCAAATTTAACAGTTTACTGTCCAATTTACCTTCTAGTCTGCCTTCCAGACCCGCCAGTTTAGTATCCAGTTTAGCATCCAGTTTAGTGTCCAAAAGACCAGAAATTGCGTCGATGGATACAGGATCCTTAGCCGATTTCTTACTTGTAGCCATTTTAGGTTCGACAAGATTAGATCAAATATTATTTTAGGAAAAAAGGGTCAATCAAAGGTAGCAACTCATATAATTAAGTTCGAAAAGATCTAATTAAAGGGTGATTATAGTTGAAAAAATAAAGAGCGCCTAAAAGGCAGATGCTTACGTCGCCATCTTGAAACTCCACCCCCTACTTTTTTTAGACATTTTTTCTTCTTTCAGTTCAGACAAAGAATCAAAATGAAATTTCTGCAATTGATGCCTGACCTGAGTGTTTATTGCATCTATGTTAAATTTGTTCATTGCTGAAACTAAATGTAGTTTCTCAACTTGTGCTGCTTAAATTCAACTAACTCATGTGATACAGAAATTGAAGTTGTGATATTTGAATTATTCAGTAATCCACTGAAGAAATTCTAATTTTTTTGTTTGAATTGCACTGCCACTTCAGTTGGCGCTGTACAGAAACAATCAGGAGATTGACAACATGTGTAATATTCAACAAATACAACAAATGTGCAATTAATATGAGTAACTGATTCTATAACTCACATTGGGATAACATTAAATTCTGTTCACAATGTGTAAATCAAATGCCTTAATGTTGTTACTGCTGTCATGTTGTGAAATAAGACCATTGTAGCCACGTCAAGAAGGCACAACTAGTCAGTTAATATGGTTTTGTTCATGTTAGTTGAAGGATTTAATGTTGGCCATGATTCTGAGAGCTCTTTTGAATAATATGGATTATTTTAAGACCTCCTAAGGCAGCAGATGTGGCCTCTGTTTAATGTCTGGAAGATGGAACCTACAGCTGCAGTCTGCAGTTATTGCTTGATTTTTGAAATTTAATTTACAAACTTTTACTATCATTCTATTAACTCAAACATATATGCCCTCAATTTACAAACTTTATAACAAGAAGCATGCAATCTCACAACATAATGCGTGTTGTGCTTAGAGCCACATAATTTTATCATTTTCAGTATTGTTAAAGGTCATGGAGCTCTGCAAGTATTGTTAGGATCTATCACAGTTTATTCTTTGCATCTATCAACATGGCTTCAGAAGGACCTTGCAGTTCTGTGGATTACAACTCTTCTAAGAAGTCAGTGCAAGCTATAATTAACAGAATTAAAAAAAAATGGGTGTTGTACATTTTTGCAGTACCCACTGTGCAAGTAATGCTTAAAAACATGAGGAAAAAATAAAATAGTTAGTATTATCAGTGATACTCTGGGAAGGGCATTGTTTTATGAAGAGTTGGGAAGGGCATTGTTTTATAAAGAGTTGGGAAAAGTATGGTTAAAAGATCATAATCAAATGTGTACCTGAATTTGATGATTCAGAGGAAAAGCAATCTGAGGAAAAAAAAATTAAGATGGACAGTTGGTTTGATTGCATTGAATCAAATTGATTATGGTTTTGAATAACATGCAAGCTTGTCTAATAGTTATTTTGTATGGGAGACAGTGCAGTAAAATTTTCTCAGTGAAATTAGGTGAATCTTCAAGGAAGATGACTTTTCTATTTTTTAATATGGATAGGACTGGGTTTATTTTTGGGAAGGGAATGCCCATGTGCATGTATATGTTGGGGAATGAGAAAACTCCTGACCTCAGGGCAGCGAAAGATTGTATTGCTCTTTTCCTTGAGTGACTATAAGCTTAAGTTTTCTAAGTAGTCAAAGGGACACTATAAGTTTGACATTAAAAAAAATGGATCTTTAGCATTGACATTAAGTAAGATAACAAATCATTGCATGGTGTCATTGCCCCAAAACACTTAGAGGATGTCATGAATGTTACTGGCAGGTAGTTTTTTGACTCTTGCATTACTTCATTGTTACAAACTAGGGTCTGGGGTACCTCCCTACATTTAAGGCTAATTATCTGCAGCAAATAACATGGCATGTAATTATTAGAACCAGACAGCAATGACAAACTGACCTTTTGAGAAATATAGAAAAGGAATAATGTTTAGACATACATTGGGTACTTTGAGCTTTGTGGGATGACATACTCCTGCAACATTGAATAGTACATGGAGGAGATTAATGGCCTCTGAATGCACATCTCCTATATGTTGACAAGTCTAAAAATCTCCCAGACGATATAGTCAGTTTTTTAAACTGGATGTCATCAGGAAGAATTCAGAGTAAGGTTTCCGATGAATACCTATCTGCTAGAACTTTGAGCAACAGAGGTCAGGAAGAGCATGAGGGCATTGATCTAACACCATAGCTCCATATTTTAGAAATAAGCACTGATGTTCTACGTCAGAAAGTGTTGTCTTTGAAGAGCCACTATATGGTGTGTAACATTAGATTGTTGCTATTTGATATAAAATGCTGTACTTAAAGGATTGCATGAAAAAGGAGAGTTTTCCAAATTTTCATTGACACTCTATCTTCTTCATTGGCCACCCAGGAATTGTTGCAGGATCAAGTTGGAGAAATCTCACTTCCAAATTAAAATAAAAGATTCAGTGCCCCTTCCTCTGCCTCTTTCCATCACATCTCATCCCACCTCCACCATTCCACTGCCGGGCAAAGCTAACAGATACAACAGTTCTGTTTAAAAGGCTGGTAGAATATGGAGGGATAGGGAACAAGTGCAGACAAAAGCAAATAAGTTTATTTTGGTATTGTTTGGTGCAGATATTGTAACCAAAGGACGTATTTCAAATTCTGTGTTGTACTACCAGGTGCACTTTTATTATGAAGGTGCAAGAAATGAGATGGCACTTCTCAGTACACTTATGGTAATGTTTCTCCCCAATCGCTTATCAAGAACCTGCTTCAGGTTATGCTTTTCTGCCCTTTGAGGAAGAGTCCCAAAGACTTAAAGGCCTCAACTTTGCCTCATCATTGCCTTAAGTAGGCAAGCCCATATTCTGAGACAGTGGCTTTTCAGATTCTTCCACAAGATTTTTCTCCACATCCAGTTCTCGAGGACCCTCAGGATCTTCAATGTTCCACTTGGTAAATATCTGAAAGGATGTGTTTTATTACTTTGAACTTTACAATATCACCATAAGAATTATTATTTTGGCACCTCTGATTTGCCTTTTTTTCAAATACTATAATACATAGGAGCAGAATTAGGCCATTTGGTCCATTGTTTGGTCCGCCGTTCAATCATGTCTGATTTATTTACCCTCTCAACCCCATTCTCCTGTCTTTCTCCCTCTAACCTTTGACACCTATACTAATTAAGAACCTATCAACTTCTGCTTTAAATATACCCAATGACCTTGCTTCCATAGTTGTTTGTGCCATAGAATTTCACAGATTCACCATCCTCTGGCTAAAGAAATTCCTCCTTGTCTTTATTCTAAAAGGGGTGTTCTGAGCCTGTGCCCTCTGGTCATAGACTACCGCACTATTGGAATCGTCCTCTGTATATCCACTCTATGTAGTCTTCCATTAGTTCAGCAAGTACAAGCCCAGAGCCATCAAATGCTTCTTGTATGTTAAACCTTTCATTGCCGGTATCATTCTTGTAAATCTCATCTGGAGCCTCTCCAATGCCAGTACATCCTTTCTTGGACATGTGGCCCAAAACTGTCACATTAATTGAAATGTGATCTGACAATGCCTTGTAAATCCTCATTTCATTCTTGCTTTTATATTCCAGTCCTCCTGAAATTAATATTAACATTGTATTTGACTTCCTTACTACTAACTCAACCTACAAGGATTCCCAAGTCCTTTTGTACCTCCAATTATGAATTACACTACTCATTTAGAAAATAAGTCAACAGAATCAATGGAGTAGAAAGCTCAAGAAGAGATCATACAGTATGGCCAAGTGAAATAGGAATTGATAGGAAAGGAGAGGGGAGTACTGAATTAAAAGTATTATATATGAATGCACTAAGTATAAGGAATAAAGTAGATGAGCTTGAGGCTCAGTTGGAAATTGGCAAGTACGATGTTGCAGAAATAACTGAGACATGGCTTCAAGCAGACAGGGCCTGGGAAATAAATATTCAAGGATATACATCTTATCAAAAAGACAGACTGACTGGCAGAGGGGGTAGGGTGGCTCTGTTGGTGAGTAATGATATTCAGTCCCTTGCGAGGGGTGACATAGAATCAGGGGATGTAGAGTCAGTATGGATAGAACTGAGAAATTCTAAGGGTAGAAAGACCCTAATGGGAGTTACCTACAGGCCTCTAAACAGCAATCTGGATGTAGGGTGTAAGTTGAATGAAGAGTTAAAATTGGCATGTGGCAAAGGTAATGATACAGTTGTCATGGGGAATTTCAACATGCAGGTAGACTGGGAGAATCAGAATGGTACTAGACCCCAAGAAAGGGAGTTTGTGGAGTGCCTCTGAGATGGATTCTTAGAACAGCTTGTACTGGAGCCTACCAGGGAGAAGGCAATTCTAGATTTAGTGTTGTGCAATGAACCGGATTTGATCAGGGATCTCGAGGTAAAGGAACAGTTAGGAGGTAGTGACCATAATATGATATGTTTTAACCTACAATTTGAGAAGAAGGGAAAATCGGATGTGTCAGTATTACATTTGAACAAAGGGAACTATGGAGCTATGAGGGAGGAGCTGGCCAAAGTTCAATGGAACAATATCCTAGCAGGGAAGACAGTGGAACAAAAATGGCAGGTATTTCTGGGAATAATGCAGAAGGTGCGGGATCGGTTCATTCCAAAGAGGAAGAAAGATCCTAAGGGGAGTAAGGGGTTGATGAGGGAAGTAAAGGGCAGTATAAAAATAAAAGAGAAGTATAACATAGCAAAGATGAGCGGGAACCAGAGGACTGGGAAGCTTTTAAAGAGCAACAGAAGATAACAAAAAAGGCAATACGCCAAGAAAAAATGAGGTACGAAGGTAAACTAGCCAAGAATATAAAGGAGGATAGTAAAAGCTTCTTTAGGTATGTGAATAGCAAAAAAACAATAGTTAAGACCAAAATTGGGCCATTGAAGACAGAAACAGGTGAATTTATTATGGGGAACAAGGAAATGGCAGATGAGTTGAACAGGTACTTTGGATCTGTCTTCACTAGGGAAGACACAAACAATCTCCCAGATGTAATAGTGGCCAAAGGTAAAGGATGAACTGAAGGAAATTTATATTAGGCAAGAAACGTTTTTGGATGGACTGTTGAGTCTGAAGGCTGATAAGTCCCCAGGACCTGATGGTCTGCATCCCAGGATACTTAAAGAGGTGGCTCTAGAAATCGTGGATGTATTGGTAATCATTTTCCAATGTTCTATAGATTCAGGAACAGTTCCTGCTGATTGGAGGGTGGCTAATGTTTTCCCACTTTTCAAGAAAGGAGGGAGAGAGAAAACGGAATTATAGGCTGGTTAGCCTGACGTCAGTGGTGGGAAAGATGCTGGAGTCAATTATAAAAGAGGAAATTACGACATATTTGGATAGCAGTAGAAGGATCAGTCCGAGTCAGCATGGATTTATGAAGGGAAAATCATGCTTGACTAATCTTCTGGAGTTTTTTGAGGATGTAACTATGAAAATGGACAAGGGAGAGCCACTGGATATAGTGTACCTGGATTCCAGAAAGCTTTTGATGAAGTCCCACATAGGAGATTAGCGGGCAAAATTAGGGCACATGGTATTGGGGGCAGAGTACTGACATGGATTGAAAACTGGCTGGCTGACAGGAAACAAAGAGTAGCAATTAACGGGTCCCTTTCGGAATGGCAGGCTGTGACCAGTGGGGTACCGCAAGGTTCGGTGCTGGGACCGCAGCTGTTTACAATATACATTAATGATTTAGATGAAGGGATTAAAAGTAACATTAGCAAATTTGCTGATGACACAAAGCTGGGTGGCAGTGTGAAATGTCAGAAGGATGTAATGAGAATGCAGGGTGACTTGGACAGTTTGGGTGAGTGGGCAAATGTATGGCAGATGCAGTTTAATGCAGATAAATGTGAGGTTATCCACTTTGGTGGCAAGAACAGGAAGGCAGATTACTATCTAAATGGAGTCAAGTTAGGAAAAGGGGGGGAAGTACATCGAGATCTAGGTGTTCTTGTACATTAGTCAATGAAAGCAAGCATGCAGGTACAGCAGGCAGTGAAGAAAGCTAATAGCATGCTGGCTTTTATAACGAGGAATTGAGTATAGGAGTAGAGAGATCCTTCTGCAGCTGTACAGGGCCCTGGTGAGACCCCACCTGGAGTTTTGTGTGCAGTTTTGGTCTCCAAATTTGAGGAAGGACATTGTTGCTATTGAGGGAGTGCAGCGTAGGTTCACAAGGTTAATTCCCGGAATGGCAGGACTGTCATATGTTGAAAGATTTGAGTGACTGGGCTTGTGTACACTGGAATTTAGAAGGATTAGAGGGGATCTGATTGAAACATATAAGATTATTAAGGGATAGGACACGCTGGAGGCTGGAAGCATGTTCCCGCTGATGGGTGAGTCCAGAACTAGAGGCCACAGTTTAAGAATAAGGGGTAGGCCATTTAGAACTGAGATGCGGAAAAACTTTTTCACCCAGAGAGTGGTGGATATGTGGAATGCTCCGCCCCAGAAGGCAGTGGAGGCCATCTCTGGATGCATTCAAGAGAGAGTTAGATAGAGCTCTTATAGATAGCGGGGTCAAGGGATATGGGGAGCGGGCAGAAATGGGGTACTGATTGTGTATGATCAGCCATGATCACAGTGAATGGCGGTGCTGGCTAGAAGGGCCGAATGGCCTACTCCTGCACCTACTGTCTATTGCCTTTATTTCTTGAGCCAAATTGCATGACCATGCACTTCGCCACACTGTATTTCATTTGCTACTTATTTGCCCATTTACCTAATATCTCCTTTTGCTTCCTCAGCACTACCTGCCCCTCCACCTATTGGTGTATCATGTGCAAACTTGGCCAGAAAGCCATCAATTCAATCATCAAGGTCATTAGTATTTAACTTGAAAAGTAGTGGATCCAACACTGACCCTTCTGGAACGCTATCAGCCAACCAGAAAATCCCCCCTTTATTCCCTTTCTTTGTCTTCTGCCAGTCAGCCAATCTTCTATCCACGCTAGTATCTTTCCTATAATACCATGGGCTCCTTATCTCAGTTACAGCAGCATCATGTGAGGTACCTTGTCTGAAAATCCAAATAAACTATGTCCATTGACTCTTTTGTTTATTTTCTGTTATTTCCTGAAAGAATTCCAACAGATTTGTCAGATGAGATTTCCCCTGAAAGAAGTTGTACTTCTGTGTGCCTCCAAGTACCTAGAAACTTGATTCTTAATTTGTATTTTTTCCGCCTTCTCTTCTTAAAGAGTAGAGTGACATTTACAATTTAACAGTACTCCAAAAACTCCAAAATCTAGTAATTCTTTAAAGATCACTAGTAAAGCCTCTACAATGTCTTCATCTGTCTCTGTCAGATCCCTGGGTGTGGTTCACCTGGTTCATTGCGAATTATTTACCCTCAGATCTTTCAACTTCCCAAGCACTTCTTGGTAATAGCAACTACACTCACTTCTGCCCCTTGACACTTGAATTTCTGACATACAGCTGGTGTCATCCGCAGTGAAGGACTGCGTAAAATACTTATTCAATTTGTCTGCCATTTCTTTGTCCTCCATTTCTACCTCTCTGGCATATTTTGCCAGGGTATCATATTACAGTGGAGTAAAGGGAATTAGAGGGGCATGAGAGAGTGTTGGTCAAAATGGGTTGGAAAAGAACACTGGGAGAGATAATGGCAGAATTTCTGGAAGCAATTTGGAAGGCAGAGAATATATACATCCCAAAGAGGAAGAATTATTCTAAAGGCAAGATCACACAACCATCGCTAGCGAGGGAAGTCAAAGGCAACATAAAAGCCAAAGAGAGGCTTTTATATAATAGAGCAAATATTAGTGGGAAGTTAGATTGGGAAGATTTTTAAAAACCAACAAAGCAACTAAAGAGTCATTAAGGTAAACAGAATATGAAAGTAAGCTAGCCTGTAATATTAAAAAGGGTACCAAAAGTTTCTTCAGATAAATGAAGTGTAAAAGAAAGGTGAGAGTGGATATTGGACTGCTGTAAAATGATGCTGGAAAGGTAGTAATGGGGGACAAGGAACGGCAGACAAACTGAATAAGTATTTTGCAGCAATGTACAGCACCCCTTCTCAACCTTTTTGCCCTTGAGGAACCCTTGAAATAATTTTCAGGTCCCAGGGAACCCCTGCATAAAAATGATTATATCTACAGCTCACGGTACATTAGTGTGCTCAGTAAGTTGTAGATGTAACAATCCAAAAATAATTGTCAATGCTCTTTTGAGAAGAGAATAAATTTTTAGCCAATCTTTCTTGGGGAAAAAAATAACAAGTAGTTAAGCTTAGCTTTTTTTTGATTTTTTTTTCTTGAAGTTTTTCTTTTCCTTTCATAAATTTTTAAAACTCTTAAGACAAAATACATTTCTGTTAAATAACTGGCTTAAGCCAAAGTGGGATTTAATTTTTCTAAAGGTAGACTAGGTAGATTTAATTCAAATAAAGGTTGTAAATTTATTTTAATTAGTGCTATTTACAACATGAAAATTTATTGACAATGTTGAATAGTAAGGTTACTAAAAACCATGAGCCAAACGCAAAAGACTATATATAATATAGTCTAAGATTTTATATAAAACTTGGAATAAACATTTTCTTACTAAGTGATATGATGAGGCTCAAATATAGGCTAGCATGTGAAACCTGTGCTTGCCTTTTGCTGCACAGATACTCAATTCTGGGTTGAACTAGTGATAAGCACACACTGATTTCACCTTCAGCTGAAATGAGACTATTTCTATTGCTCTTGATGCTGTTAAACAAGAAAAAGCTTACTCACATACGAGGGGTGATTGATAGCTTCGTAGCCTAAGGTAGAAGGAGTCAATTTTAGAAAACCTAGCACATTTATTTTTCAACATAGTCCCCTCCTACAGTTACCCACTTAAGTCCAGCAGTCGTGGAGCATACAGATCTTGGACCTCCAGAAAGTGTCCACAGCACGAGTGATTGATAAGTTTGTGGCCTAAGATAGAAGGAGATGTGTTATCCAGCTCTCATTACGTGCACATGCAGGTCAACTTTTTGAGGGATTATGCAGAATGTTTGAAGTTAATTGGGTATTAAGCTCTCAGTGACTTCAATCATTGGCTCTGTGATACCTGCAAAGTCAACTCTGCCGATTTCTAGCTCATCCACCTTACTTCATATACTGAGTTTTTGTTTGAACTGCTTTATCTGAATCTTGAGCTCTGGATGCAATGTTTTCATTTTGATATTTAAGGAAAATTTGTGACTTTTTGCTAAATGTTTTACAAGGAAGAAGCTACTTTTACAAACTGAGGAATATTCACAAGGTAGGGAAGTGTCAGCATAGCTTAACTACTCTATTTTGTATATGGGTAGGGGAGGGAGTGGGAAATATTCTATGTTTTGTATCACCCTAATTTCATTTATTTTTCAACTCTTAGATTATTCAAGAGATTCGGAACAGGACTCTGCAGAGTGTTTGTAAACAGAAGACAATGCCACAGAGTATTTTGGATTTGACCTCATCCCAACGACGGACTTTGCTGAAACACATTCTAGTTAATGATGAATACAAGTTCTTATACTGTTATGTGCCCAAAGTTGCATGCTCTAACTGGAAACGTGTTATTAAAGTTCTGAGTGGTGTGTTGGATAATGTGCACGTTCAGATCAAAATGGACCACAAAAACGACTTGGTCTTCCTTGGAGATTTAAAGAACAGTGAGATTAAATACAGGCTGAAACATTACTACAAGTTTATGTTTGTTCGAGACCCAATGGAGCGATTGTTGTCAGCTTACAGAAATAAGTTTGGAGAAGTGGTGGATTACCAAAGGAGGTACGGAATGGAGATAGTGAGAAGATATAGGAAAAGCATTGGACAGTCGAAGGGAGATGATGTTACATTTTCAGAATTTCTTCAGTATTTAGTGGATGAAGATGTAGAGACAATGAATGAACATTGGATGCCAGTTTACAATCTCTGTCAACCATGTGCTGTAACGTATGACTACATTGGTTCTTATGAACGATTGCATAGTGATGCACACCATGTACTTCAAAATATTGGGGCCACAGACAGTGTTGAGTTTCCTGAAAGACAAGCATGGTATAAACCTGTCACAAAGGAGATCTTGCATTACTATCTATGCAAAGTACCTCAAGAACTTCTGCTTGAACTCCTACCAAAGTATATTCTAGATTTTTCATTATATGCGTATCCTCTCCCAAATGTTACACATGAATATTGCAGGCATTGAGAGCAATGTCTGTCTTGATGGCTAAGAATGCTTGGCCATTTATTTTCTAAATGATACTGATTGTATTATTGATATTCTTGTGACATTCTATTGTTGCTTTTGATTGTTTATATATATATATATGCATAAAATATTAGTGTGATGGACTTCCCCAAAACCTCTTTTTTTGCTTTTCTCCTCCCCCTGCCAAAAAAGTGTATGACTTGAATATTTTCTGTGTTAAATTTTTAGATTAAATTAATTTGTATAATTTCTCCAGGGTCAGTATTTCAGTAACTGTTTTTGCTTTGCATGACAATTTGAGACACTTTAAAAGATGTTTTTCAAGCTATTTTCATACTTCTGTTTTTACTGAGCTCTGTTCCTTTTTCTCCTAACTTGTTTAGTTTCACTCTTAAAAGATTTTTCTATTCTCCTTTTCAGAAACTGCATAATATTTTCCCAGTGTGTGGATGTAATTCCACTATCAGTGGAGTCCACTGATCACATAGGTATAGACTGCTCGTTTATTTTTTAAAAACACTATTCTTTACTAAACGTGAGTAAAGTTTGCTTTGCAGTTGCTTGTTGTGAGGCCAGACTTGAACCTCAAACCACCTCTTGCAGATCAGTTGACAGAATGTTACTTAAGCAGTGGGAAATTCTCAACTGTAACAATGGCAGTACCATAAAATCTTAGAAAACAAGCACATTTTTCCCCAGCACCTGACTCTTATCTTTGAGCTGCTTGTTTTTATTTTAAAGGAGCAAGGGTCAATTTTTGAATCAATGGAATTTCTTACACTTGATAACTTTGTAATAATAGAATGACAGAAGCTCAAATGTTGAATTAATTGTTCTCGATCGCCTTGTAAATATATGGATTTTATGCGTATTTTTAAAACTGTACATAGAATGCACCAGGCTTATGATGTTATTTTGTTAATTGTATGGGACACCACATTTTTCCTTGCCTTCCACAGAAGTGGAAGGTCTGTTGTATGTATTGTATAAATTCTAAAGGCATAAGTAGCTTGGAAATGAGTTCATTAGGAACTGGTACAATTGATAGAACATTTTTGAAAAAAAGATATATTTCATTTAAGTCAAATAAAATATTTCCACCTTGACTGCTATGTTGTCTCCCTTGTGTTATATTTAAAACCCAAACATTTAATTAAAAGTCAGTGTTATGACAGGATTTGTTTCTACAACTTAAGGCTGTACTTCATCACCATCTCATAAAGCAATCAATGTGCTTTGTTTGGGTATTGGCTGAATCCACTGACAATTGTGTTGTTTGGCAAGCACAAATTCCTATCTATAGGAAGAGAATTAAAACAAGAGGGATTAGTTGAATCTGCAAGTGGCCAATACAAGAATACAATGCACAGTTTGGTTTCCATTTCATAAGGGTACTGGGTGAGAATGCAGTTCTAGCATTCTTCTACCGAAGGTTAATAGAGAGAGGGATGGTGTAGAAAGCTGACAATATGATTATACGTTAATTTGTTAATGCTTGCAAAGAACGGTTTATTTCTCAACTTTAATCAACTCCCAAATGGTATGTTCAATTTAGTAAGTGATTCCAGTTAGTAATATAGTGAAAATAAATGAATTGTTTTATAGATACAAGATTCTGCAGATGCTAGAAATTCAGAGTAGCACACAAAATGCTGGAGCGACTCAGCAGATCTTGCAGCATCTATGGAGAGGAAAAAGCAGTTGACATAAACTCAGATCCTGATGAATGGTCTTGGCCCAAATTATCGACTGTTTATATCTCTTTATAGGTGCTGCCTGACCTTCTGAGTTACTCCAACATTTTCTGTGAATTGTGTTTTATGTCAGGATGAAGCATAATTCTGAAGAGTTTGGCGGCACTCTATTTTGAAGGCTAAGCCATATCCCAGGCCATAATGTATGTTTATAGATGGTATATGCTTAAGGCTTCTATTTTATTGGTTGCATCTGATAGGAATCAATAAACCTCCCCTGAAGATTGATGTGAGGTCTTCACACCAATTAAATTTAAACTTTATTTTGTCAGCTGAACATAGGTGATTTTCTGCTTTGTTGTTTTAAATTCCTCTGGAACATGCTTGAGCACAATGGGTAGTTCTGCAGCATGTAAGATTTTTTTGATTGTTTCAAGGGCCATTATTTTCTTTCGTGAGGAAGGTGATGGTGAATTGCAGCCTTTGTGAGGAAGCCATTGCCAGGATGGTGATCTTTTAAGTTTTTGACCTGGCAGTGATGGAAAACTGATATATTTCCAAACTGGGATAAAGTGTGTCTGGAGGTTTTATGGTATTTAACCTTTTGGTTATAGAGCTTGTAGGGTTTGAAAGGTTTTCTTTCAAATGTATTTATATAGGTAAAAATAATAGCATATTTAATGTCTGTCCTTAATTACCAGAAGCTCAATACAGGGGCACTCAACAGCAAATCAATTAAGAAGGCCTAGAGTCCTGCACTGCATAAAGTGGCTGGGAAAAGCTGGCAGATTTCTATTACTGTCCTCCGTGTTTCAGGAAGATAAATGATGAGAGCAGAGGAGCAGGGAAATAGATGGGATGTCAGATCCTGTTCAGAAAAATCTTGTAGACCTGTCTGGAAAGTCTTACTGTCATATTTGCCCTAACAATGAAACTGGGAGAATGGAATTGAGTCGATACAGTATTTAAGGTGGGAGAATGTATAGAAGAGAGATCTGTAGGGATTTGTGTGCTTATTATATTGGAGGATTGTTGGATGACAATCCAGAAAGAGGAGGCAAGAGTCAGATGGACCATGTGAAGGTTGAGCCTTGTTAACCACCCTATCAAACTGTGTAGTCACTTACTGGGAATTAGGAACTTCGACTCCAAGATCCCTCTGCTCATCAACACTGTTAAGGGTTTACTGTCTCTACATATGACCTACGAAGGTGCAACACTTCACATTTGTCTTGGTTAAAGTCATTCTTTCATTTCTGTGCCCATATCTGCAACTAATCTATATCCTGTTGTATTATTTGCCAGTCATCTATGCTATCCACAACACCACCAATCTTCATATCATCTGCAAATTTACTAACCCATCCATCTCAGTACATTTTAATCCAGGTCATTTATATGCATAACAAACAGCAGAGGTCCCAGTGCAGATCTCTGCAGAACATCACTAATCACAACCTTCCATAGAATAAGACCCTTAGACCACTTACCGTCTGTCTTCCATGGCAAGACAGTTCTAAATTTTGCTGTGGAATCCCATGCATCTTGATCTTCTGGATGAGCCTCCCATGAGGGACCTTGTCAAATGTCTTAATAAAATCCATGTAGACAACACCCATAGCTCTACCTTCATCACAAAACTCTTATCAATTTACAAAGATAAGACTTGCCCTGGACAAAGTCATGCTAGCTCTTCCAAATTAGGTAATGGTTAATATTAAAGAGGATACAAAAGCTTCTTCAAATATAAAAAGTGAAAGAGGTGAAAGTGGATATCGGACTGCTGAAAAATGATGCTGGAGAGGTAGTAACGAGTGACAAAGAAATGGTGAATGAACGGAATAAAGATAAATAAAGACCTTAGCAGTATGTCACTCATCCAAGAGGATCAGGGGCAGAAATGAGTGAAGCTGCTGTTACTAGGGAGAAGGTCCTTGGGAAACTGAAAGATCTGAGGATAGACAAATCACCTGAACCTAGAGTTCTGAAAGAGGTGACTGAAGAGATTGTGGAGGCATTAGTAATATTTCAACAATCGATAAATTCTGACATGATTCCAAAGGACTAGAAAATTGCAAATTTCACTCCACTCTACAAGAAGTGAAAGGCAAAAAAAAAGGAAATTGTAGGCCGGCTGGTTAGGAAGATGTTGGAGTCGATTGTTAAGGATATGGTTTTGGAGCACTTGGTGGCTCATGATAAAATTGGCCGAAGTCGGCATGGTTTCCTTAAGGGTAAATCTTGCCTGACAAATCTGTTGGAATTCTTTGAAGAAATAACAAGCAGAATAGACAAAGGAAAATCAGTGGACGTTGTGCACTTGGATTTTTAGAAGGCCTTTGACAAAGTGCCACACATAATCTGCTGAACAAGTTAAGAACCCACAGTATTACAGGAAAGATACGAACATGGAGAGATCATTGGCTAATTGGCAGGAGGCAAAGACTGGGAACAAAGGGAGCCTTTTCTGGTTGGCTGCCAGTGGTTTGTGGTCCACAGGGGTTTATGTTGGGTCACTTCTTTTTACATCATATGTCAATGATTGGGGGGAGGGGTATTCTTCGTGGCCATGTTTGCTGATGATAGGTGGAGGGGCAGGTAGTATTGAGGGAGTCCTTGTGCAGAATTCCCTAAAGATTAATTTGCAGGTTGAGTCTGAGGTGAGGAAGGCAAATGCAATGTTAGCATTATTTTTCAAGCAGACTAGAATATAAAAGGAAGGATGTAATTTTGAGGCTTTATAAGGCAATGGTGAGGCCTCATTTTGAGTATTGTGAACAGTTTTGGGCCCCTTATCCAAGAAAAAGTGTGCTGGCATCGGAGAAGGTTCAAAGGAAGTTGACAAAAATTTCAGGATTGAAAAGCTTATGTGAGGAGTGTTTGATGGCTCAAGGCCAGTACCCACTGGAGTCCAGAAGAATGAGGGATGATCTAATTGAAATCTATTGAAACTTGAAAAGCCTTGACAGAGTGGATGTGGAGGGGATGTTTCCACAGGTGTGGGAGTTCAAGACCAGAGGACACAACCTCAGAAAAGTCCATTTGGAACAGAGTTGAGGAATTTCTGTAGCCAGAGAGCAGTGAATCTGTGGAATTTGTTGTCACGGGCAGCTGTGGAAGCTCAGTCACTGAGTATATTTAAAGCAGAGGTTGACAGATTCTTGATTAGTCAGGACAGGAAGGGTTATGAAGATAAGGCAGGAGATTTGGGCAGAGAGGGAAATGGATCAGCCATGATGAAATGCTATGTTGGCGCCGGAATGTGTGGTGACGCTTGTAGGCTGCCCCCACACATCTCTGGGTGTGCTGGTTGTTAATGCAAACAAGTCATTTCACTGTATCATTCATTGTACATGTGGCCAATAAATGTGAAATTAAATGATTTAGTTAAAAGAAACTGGATAAACTGAGTTTGCTTTCCTTGGAGCAGAGGTGGTGTGTGTGTGTGAAGACAACCAACTAAGTGGTGTTTAAAACTGAAGAATAGATTAAAATAGAGACAAGAAAAGATTTGTATTTTTTTCCACAGGTTGTTGGAATCGAACATACTGCTTGGGAAAGCAGTGAAGTTGGGTTTACACATCATTTAATATTCTGGATGACTATTTGAATCCCTAAACAGGCTATGGACTAAATGTTGGTAAATGGGATTATTATAGATCGATAGATACCCAACGGTCAGCTGGAGGGCTTGAACGTTTAGGTTTGTGAATCAGGTGCAAATCAAAATCCGTTTTGTCTTGGATAATGGTGAGCTTCTAAGGCAAGATGAGGGTGTAATTACGTGAACAGCCTATTGGTGAAAAAGTGTAGCTCGACACACAGTTAACAAAACTGTCCATCACTTTGCTATAGCTGAAGACTGATGGTGTGCTAATTAGCTGGATTAGATTTATTTTGCTTTTGAGGGCAGAACTAATCAATGTTACACATTTATGAATGAAAACTATTAACATTAGGGCTAGAGACAAGGCAAGTTTTGAAGTATGTCTCCAGTACTGCAATTTAAGGTAAATGACAGCAGAATTATTGACCTAACATTGGTCCCTCCTTAATCATGTCTGATTTCAAAGGTCATTGCTGTTTTGACATCTCATCATAAACTGATATTTCTTTGCCTCTAATCTGCTCCAGACCTGAAACAGTTGGAAATACCTGTGCTTCTCAGATTCTCCCTATCCCTAGATTTAATTGCTCCATAACTGGTAGTCACGGTAATCAGATGTCAAGTCCCTAAGTTCTGGAATTTCCTGCTAAACGTCTGCATTTTTATCTTTACTCCCTTTGGGTGCTCCTGAAAAGTCATTCCTCTGGAACAATACTATAACATCTTTGTGTTTCTTGAATAGCACCTGGTAATAATTTTCTGTTAAATTCAATGAAAGATGTTTTATGCATTTTTATCCCCCACTCCCCACCTTCTTACACTGACTTCTCATCTTTTTCCCCCCAGTTTTGATAGTCTCAGCCCAAAACATCAACTGATAACTCTTTTCTATAGATGCCCCCGGCCTGAAGAGTGGCTCCAGCAGTCTGTCTTATGTTTTATGCACTTAAGTGTCTAAGGAACTGTCTGAGAAAGACTTGCATTAATACAATTGATCTTGCGCTGAGTGTCCGTTACGGTTGATTCTGAAGTTGACGTGAAATGACTTATTTTTCACATTTCCTTCAAAATAAAATTGAATTATGGATTAAGTAGTATTGTGGTTTAAACAGATGGTTTGCTTAAATTTAACATGGATCTCAGATTTTGGACCTTAGTTCCTCTGGTCTTTTGTCATTACAGCCCAGGGAAATAGCCAAATTCCTGCAGGAAAATTGTACGGTATGTGGATTTTCCATACCTAGCGCTCAATAATGTGAACTGTAACAAGGGTCTTGTAACTATAACAATGGCCCGATGTTCTTCTTTACCCTCAGTATTGTGTACCTGTCTATTTCCTTCATCATGATTGAATAAGCTTCAAGATTGTGGCATCAGTACCTCCTAGTACAACTGGATCTTCAAGTTTCTCATTTAAAGACCATAGTCAGTTTGGATTGGCAACATCTCCTTCATGATATCCATTAGCACAGCTTCAATGCCATATTCAACTTTGCTGATGGCACCTTTGACGTAGGCTGATTCAAAAGTGGTGACAAATCAGCATATACAGTAGTAGGGAGATTGAAAATCTAGCTTAGTGCCCTAATAACAATAACCTCTTAGTCATCAAGACCAAGGAGCTAATTATTGACCTCAGGAGGAGGAAACCAGAGGTTCATGAGCCAGTTCTCATCAGAGGATCAGAAGTGGAGAGGGTTACCAACTTTAAATTCCTCAGTGTTATTATTTCAGAGAGCCTGTCCTGGTACCAGCACGTAAGTACAATTATGAAGAATTATTCTCTCACCATTCAAAGTAGTTCTAAAACACATAGCTAGTTTTAACATCTCATTGAAAAGGTGTTACTATCAACAATGCAGTTCTCCTTCAATCCTACATTGGGATTTTGAACTAGATTTTACAAATCTCTACTGGTTCTTCAATTCATATCCTCTGATACTTGACCCTTAAAAGGTTGAAAAAAATCATCCTACGAGTTAAGGCTAGAATTAACTAAAAAGGGGGACCATGTGACACTTGACTCTTCATTGTTAGATAACACTAAAATTGGCCTAAGAAAATCTACCAGGGTGTACCAAAACTACCCTGGTCTACTTTGGTACTTTCTGGTAAAGGACTGGCTCCATGCGTCAAGATCATTGAGGATCTAACAGCCCCAGCACATCAATGCAGGTATAAATGTAAAGAGGGTTTCTTCTTTTTGTTAACTAGCAGGAATGCTAATTTACTGATAACGAGAATGGTATTCCTTTGTAAACCAAATGGGGATTAATGTTCTTTCTTCTGAGTCTGTAAGCTTTTGTTGACGGGCTTTTGGGCAGATCGGCGCGAGGGGGTTGAGAGAGAGGACGCAATGCTCTAAGCTGGGCGAGGATCGGACCCCAAAGGGGGGTCCGAGGCCGGGAGATTCTCCGAGGAGGGGGGGGGATGAAGCTAGATGTGCTTGGTTGACCACTCGGAGGGTCCTGAGCTGTTTGGAGAGTCGAGGAGTTCGGAGGGTCCTGAGCTGTTTGGAGAGTCGAGGAGTTTGGAGGGTCCTGAGCTGCGAGTCGAGGAGTTCGGAGGGGATCGAATGGTGGCCAGAAGACTTCAGAAATTGAGCTCCAACGGTTGTGCACGAAGTGGTTTGGACTTTGATAAGTTTGGCGCCTTTTCTTTAATTTTCTCTTCATATATACTGTATCGTTATTAATCACTTAGTTATAGTAACCTTTATAAATTGTACTCATTTAATCGCATATGGTGTACTGTCTGTTTTTGGGCGAGGCGGGGACATCACACAGCATCCACACCAGCTGATTACCCAGTTTGGCGGGGCCGAAGGCTGCTCCCCCTAGACGAAACGAGCTGAGCGGGCCTGAGGCGACCCAGGGGGTTACATTGTGGGGTGCTCGTCCGGGATTGATTTCTGTGGAAGCTGTGTGATCACCCTCTTTAAATTGTGTCTGCGGCGAAGAGCTGGTGTGCCTTTGTGGGTGTGCGATTGCTGGTTATCGCTGCGTGTGTGTTGGGTGGGGTGGCTGCTGTTGGCTGACGAAATGGTGGTGGGACCATGGGCTGTCCGTACTGTTTGGAGAATGAGGAGTGACAGGTTGGGATGTTTCAGCAGTGGTGAGCTCCGCCCAGTAATTGGAATAATGTCCAGCCCTAAAGGGGCGGAGCGGACCCCTCAGTTGTTGGGTGAGTGGCAGTGCTTGGCTGAGGGAAAGCGACAGGGACGGGTTGAAAGTTTGAGTAGGCGGGCTGGTGACTTTGTTAGAACTGTCAGGCGCAATTACCTCGAAGTGACCGCTACCAGTTCTGGGAAAGTGTGGGAAGATGCGTGTGGTTCGACTGGAAGTCAAATGCCGCAGCTGGGGGGCTTATCATATCCGTGGCAGGAGATTGGTGGGAAGTTTTTAGGGTATCCCTTTTTGCCTAGGGGGGCAGATAAATTGCTTGTGGTGCCAAGGGGATCTGTCAAGGGGATCGGTTGTTCCGTTGATTCGAGAGGTGTCGGGAAACTTAGAGGAGGCCCAGTGGGGGAACGGCTTGGGGTCTCTGGGGGAGCACGTTCCCAGCAATGTACCAACGAACTCCCAAAAGGAGCAGACCCTATTCCTGAAGGATTAGAGGGGCCACGCGCACAGGTGTTGTTACGGATGGATGGAAGTCAAGTTAAAGCCATCCTCGGCACTGGGGCGCCGGTGAAGTTGCTGTACAGTTTGTTTCATAACCGTTATTGGAAGCATTTACCCTTGACAACATTGAGGACACTGGAGATTCGGGGTACCAGTGCCGGTGATTATCCAGACGACGGTTGTTGGTCAGTGAAAATGGAGTTCTTAGAGGCAAATGTGGAGGAGACTGAGGTTCAGGAATCGTTAATGCTGATGTGTCCGGACCCTGTTGAGACGGGCAGCGTTTCTGTTCTAGAGAGAACCAATATCCTGTTGATGCGCTTGGGAGCCTGCCCGGAGGAGGCGGGTGAGCGCTGTTTGGAGGCATTGTCGATGCACCCAGGGTTTCGAGCTGCTTGTGTGGACGTGTGTAGCAGCATTGGGCTGATACCGAATTCAAACAAGAGCCAGTGGTGGTACGGCCTGGGGGAAGTATCTGATGGTGAGACCCTCTTCGTGGACGCTGTGAAATACCACAAGGGAGGGGAGTTGACTGCTGAAGACACCTCGGAGAGAGAGAGAGGTTGCGGCGACTGGCCCCTACAGCCGTGGAAGATGTAGGCAGCGTGTGTATGGATTATATTGCGTTGAAGAGGCGCACTGTCAGTGACCAGAATATGACCCTGAGGGCCAGAGAGGCGATGGCCTGTCTGAGTGGTGTGAAGTGGTTTAAGGTGCTGGATCTGAGGAGTGGATGTTGCCAGATCCCGATGAGTGGGGCCAACAAGGAGAAGACGGCCGTTATAAATTCCCTAGGAGTCTTCAGGTCCGAAAAGATGCCACAGGGCATATCTGGAGCCCTTGCAACCTTCCTGTGGGGCAGGTGGAAGACCATAGGGGATGTGGAGGCGTTTGGAGTTTTGGTGTATGTGGATGATCTATTGGTATTTGGATTTGCCTCAGGAGAATATGAAGTGAGGTCGTTGCAGGAGCAGCTGAGAACTACCGAGTTAAAGTGTTTTCGGGACACGTGCCAGGGCTGACGAAGGTCGCAGCTGGTGAGAGACTGTCTCTACGGAATCCAGTTTGAAATGAAGACGGAGAGACTGGAGAAAGTGATCTGGAACCATTCGGAAGACTTACAAGTTGGAGAGAATGAAGAAAGTTGTCTGACTGAGGGTAATAGCAAACTGAGAACCAGGAGAGGGGAGTTTGCGGAGGTGAAGAAATTACAGATGAATCTCAGAAGAGAGAAGCGGAAGCTTGAAGGGAACCTGAAGATGACCATTGACAGTTCAAATGAAGTGCAAAACCTGAAAGTTGATCTGGAAGAAGTCATGAGGAAGAAAAAGCTGGAGAGAAGTGCAGTGAATACTGAACAGGAGGCTGAAGAGACTGAGGGAGCAGTGCAGGCCACATGTTTCCGTTTGGAGAAGATCAAACAGCAGCTACCGATCACAGGAATGAGGAAGAATACAGATTCGATGGATGATGTGCTGGATGTGTGGTACATGCTGCCTTTTGCTGACTTTCCCTCGATTGAGGAAGAGACCTTTGGCCCTTCTCCCATTGAGTCAGGTGTAGCGGGGAGGGTTAGCTGTGTGCAGTGTGGGGCATGAGTGAGAGGTTGAGAGAGGAGTTGGTAGTGGGCCCAAGGTATCCCCAGTTGTGTCCGAGCCTGAAGGGTTTAGGTGAGGGGGTATGGAGGCCTCAGAAGGGTTAGGGAACTCCCAGATAGTTGGCCTAAGTAGCGCCTGAAAAACAGGGCGTGAGGGTTACTGTGTGGGGAGGAGATGTCACTGTTTGTGCTTGGGTTACGGTGTGTTGGCAGGAAAGGTGGCGAGTTATTTAGTAGTCATGAGGACATGACTTTTATTTGGTGGAGGGAGAGTGTAAAGAGGGTTTCTTCTTTTTGTTAACTAGCAGGAATGCTAATTTACTGATAACGAGAATGGTATTCCTTTGTAAACCAAATGGGGATTAATGTTCTTTCTTCTGAGTCTGTAAGCTTTTGTTGACGGGCTTTTGGGCAGATCGGCGCGAGGGGGTCGAGAGAGAGGACGCAATGCTCTAAGCTGGGCGAGGATCGGACCCCAAAGGGGGGTCCGAGGCCGGGAGATTCTCCGAGGAGGGGGGGGGGATGAAGCTAGATGTGCTTGGTTGACCACTCGGAGGGTCCTGAGCTGTTTGGAGAGTCGAAGAGTTTGGAGGGTCCTGAGCTGCGAGTCGAGGAGTTCGGAGGGGATCGAATGGTGGCCAGAAGACTTCAGAAATTGAGCTCCAACGGCTGTGCACGAAGTGGTTTGGACTTTGATAAGTTTGGCGCCTTTTCTTTAATTTTCTCTTCATATATACTGTATCGTTATTAATCACTTAGTTATAGTAACCTTTATAAATTGTACTCATTTAATCGCATATGGTGTACTGTCTGTTTTTGGGCGAGGCGGGGACATCACACAGCATCCACACCAGCTGATTACCCAGTTTGGTGGGGCCGAAGGCTGTTCCCCCTAGACGAAACGAGCTGAGCGAGCCTGAGGTGACCGAGGGGGTTACATAAAGAAGGCAAGAATGCAGCTATATTTCATTTGGAGTTTGAGGAGACCTGATTTGTCACCCAAGACACTCAAAAACTTCTGCAGATGTACTGTGGAGAGCATTCTAACAGCCTGCATCACTGTCTCCTATGGACGGGGGAGGGGGGGGGGCTGCTACTGCACAAGATTGAAAGAAGCTACAGGAAGTTGCAAAATTAGTCAGCTCCTACTTGGGCACTAGCTTCCATAGTATTCAAAACATCTTCAAGGAGCAGTGCCTCAGAAAGGCAGCATCCATCATTAAGGATCCCCTTAGCCCAAACATGCCCTCTTCTCATTATCAGGAAGGATGTACAGAAGAATGAAGGCACACACTCAGTGATTCAGGAACAGTTTTTTCTCCTCTGCCATTCGATTCCTAAATGGATATTGAACCCATGAACACTACCTTATATTATTTGTTTTTGCACCATTTTTAATTTAACTATTTAATATACATATATACTCACTGTAATTGATTTATTTTTTACATGGTCATGTATTGCATTTTTGTGCTGCTGCCAACAAATTTCACTACATATGTCAGTGATATTAAACATAATTCTGAAGAAAACCGGAACAAGTATAGACAGGGACAGAACCTTTCTGGAGAGAACCTTGATACAATATCAATTTTGGTACATTTTAAAAAAAAAATCTGAATTTTTACTACCATACTTAAGTGAACACCTAGTCCTTCCTTTATTAGCTAAAGAACTGAATTCATTTTCAAATCTGTATATATTAGATCCTTTAAGAAAAAATATCTAATAAACAAATAATCTCTCTCTAAAATAGTACTTAAATATAACTGAATTATTTCAATATGGCCAGTACAAAGGCTTTTCAAACTCTGTCTCAAAGGGTAGAGGTATTGACCTTACAAGATCTGAAATTCAGGGTGCAGAAGTCCGCCATCATCAATTAGAAGAAACTTATTTTAGAGCTAGAGTTCTCAAGGCTCATCTTGAAGCCCATCTATAGATTTTAATTGTGTTATGGAGCACTAAAAATAGAGCACAAGTTTAGCACTGGTTCTCTTCTACAGGATGAACGAATACATTTGGATTGGCTTAGACAACAAGGATCATATAAGGAAATGGAATAAAGTTTAGTCCACAGCAAGTTTAAGTTTAATTTACAAACATCAAGAATTCAGGAGTTATTTGTTGTAACAGTATAAATACCATTTTTATTTCTTACAAATAAATGCTAAATTACAATTGGCAAAAACCATGCTCTGTAGTAAAAATAAAACAATAAACATATTTAAAATAGTCATAAAATTACTATCCTGAAGATACTTTAGGGATAACATTTTCAAATATCAAATAAGAGATTTTTCCTCAAAGAAAAGGGCACAATCATCATTCATGTTAGTTGATAATGACATTAAACAGATGTACCAGATCTGAAGCAATCAAGGTATTATGGTATATCAAGTTACACTGGAATATCAAATTTGTAACAGAGAAAAAAAAATCCCTTTAAAATATTCAAACTACCAGTGACACCCACTTAAATCATTTAATTCAACAATGATTTTTATGGTACATGGACTTAATCAAGCAAATTTATGCTCATGAATTAGTCTGCGGAATTCACTGTTAACTTTCCACAAATTTATGCTGATTTATTAGTTATATATAGCCTCCTGTGCCTTAATTAAAAGCTGAAAATCTCTTTCACTATTATTACATGAGTAAAGAACTTGTAATGGCAAAACTGGTTTTACATTGACAAAGCAAAGATAGTTATTAATAAAAAGGCAACTTGCCCACTGGTAGCAAAAAGTTGATTTAGTTGCTGTGAGGAGATTTTTCAATAAATAAATTACTGGAAACACTGAAAACCTAATTCAGTATAAAAATATCTTTACAAATAAAAATTTCTTCAGCCATTCACAATAGAATACAGATATTTACAGTACAGTATGGGCACATCAGCTCTGAAAATCACAGTAGCCCATTTTAAACGAACAATTAAGTACTTGGCACCATTTTCAGATTATACAATTTGAATCTCCAGTTTAAAAGGGAATGTTCTTATTTTCCTTGAGTTTCTTTCTTGCATCTTTAGCAAAGCAAAAACCTTTGGTAATGTGGTTCACTTGTCACTCTAGTATACTCTATTTGATCCATTAAATTTAGCTTTATGGATAAATAATATTTAAAAAAATTAATATATTATTATAATGCTTTAATTATGGCAATGTTTTGAAAGATCATACAATCTTTTTTTTGTTTTTGAGCCATGTAATAATATACAGGTATGGAGTGTAAAAACTCTACTTTATAAAATATAGAAAGGCAAGCCAGAGTACTGAGTGATATTTTTTGAAATATTGGAGAAATGCTGACCTTTTTAATAAACTAAAACAGCAACATTGACAAATGTGTTGTGTGGAATGTTAGATCAGCCAATTAATTAATTTACAATAGCCCATACAATCTAATACAGAATTGTTTCCTGAAATTAAGTTTACTTTATTTCAAAGTTACACAAAAATTGATGAAATAAATATTGTAAAAGATTAGGCGTGCAACTTCTGAAAAATTCCTTTGGAGAGACCTGTAGCTCCATTTGTGAAATATTCAACTGTTCTGCTTGAAGTCTACTCCTTTAAATAAACTAAAACTGGGAAGAGAAGCAAAGTACTTATTATTAATAATACTAATTTTAAATTAAGAATGAGCCAATTATTTTATTTAACATCAAATCTGCTTGTGTTAGAAAAGGTATAATATTAGCTATTATGTTTAATTGCTTTAATTCTCTGAATAAAAACCCTTCTTTGGATTTTCAATTAACATATTCCCCTAACTGTATCGCCCCATTCTCCAATTCAGTTTCTTTTTAAAGCTGGAACTGGTGATCAGAAAGACAATCTTCTGCATAGGTTGAACTTAAAACAATATTAATAACCAAAAAACTGCAGATGCTGGAAATATGAAATAAAAACATAAAATAGGGAAATTTTTTGGACAGCATCTGTAGAAAGGGAAACAATTAATCTTTCAGTTTGAAGATTCTTGGTCTTATTTCTAAAACAAAGTATGGAAGACATCTGAAAAACTGCTGGCCAGAAAAAGGCTAATAGAACAAAGTTATCTTGTCCTATCTGCACAACCTCAAAGATCTGAGCTAAGGAGTAAATGAGCAACCTGAGCATCACTGAATGACACAGAAATGTGAGCACTTCTTTCAAGTACACTTATTGTCATACTGGAATCCTCAAGATTGAAACTGATAGATCTAAGCATATGGAGCAAAGGAATCAGATTTTACCAAAATGGGTGACAAAGTGGGCATAGGGTTTTGAAATAAAGCTTCATTTTATTTTGACTGGATCTGTCCTCAATTCTTTAGGTAGTAATCTTTGTACTGGATGGGGAGTAAAACCGTGCTGGGCGTGAACATTGTGAACTACATCCAGAGAGAGAGATTGTAGAAGTTAATGTGAAAGTAAAAGAGACAGACTATTGTTACACAAGTTTCCCCAAGATCAAGAGGTAAGATTTAACATGTAAATTCAAGGAGTGGAGATCCCTGGAGGACCAGGTAGCATGTTCACAGGATTATAATTGAATTGAATGAGTATGGTCAGAAAATGAATGCCTTCCCTTAATGTGGGGAAGCATCATTATTCAAAATTGTGGCAAAACTTATGTTGATACTGTTCATATATAAACATTTAGGCTAAATTGGAACATGTGTTTTAAAGAAAAGGGACATTTAAACATTTCATTCCTTCAGATTTTATTAAGTACCGTAAGTTACTCACTTGCAATTAATAGTCTGCAGAACATTCTGATACTCATTTAGGGGAGCATGCATCACGGGAATGACAAAGAGGGCTCCCTGATGTTCTAAGCGGGGACAAAGAACTGACAGTGGTAGAAAGGCCATGGTGACGCATTTCCTGAATTGCACGTTCTCTGTACAATCAACAATTAAAAAGAGAGCATTTTTGTCTGGAAACATGAGACTACCAATGACTTTTGATGTATAATCAAAACTATAAGCTCAATGAATAATTACATTAAAAATGTTTTTTCAACATGACATAAACAGTTAAATATTTCTAGTCACTCAAACCAAACTATATTCCAAATATTAAGTATTATAGAAAGGCAGATTTCACCAAACAATTAAGGTAAGCTAAAAGGTTTAAATCATGAATGGCCTCAAAATTTTAAATATAAAGAATGCATACATTTTTCACACTATACTAGAAGAGATGTTACCTTTCAAAACGTTCTGTTGTGATTTGCCGTTTCATAAGATCAAGCTCAGTTTGAAGTTGTGAAGATTTAGAACGAAGCTGAACTAAATCATGATTCTGACTTGATCTGTAAAGAATTAACATTTGAGATGAGAAACAGCAGAACATCAAAATGTAAGTTACTGTTTTAAGGGAAGTAGATACCAATAGGAAACATGTGAGGTACCAACAACACAGAATACTTTAAATGTTGAAAGTCTGAAATGAAGGAATTAACTAGTAGACCAAGAGAAAAAAAAACTAAATATTCTTCCATTAGAACTTAGTTCTGACACAATAATGTAAGGCCAAACATCTGAAATTGCTGAAATGAAGCCCGAGTCAGCTACTTGTCATTTTAATTCTCCATCCACTCCTACTTTGACCTCTTACACTGTTGACATTTCAGATAGAGGAACAGGAATTTATTTTAATAGCCATATGTAAACTGAATAAATAGTAAATATATCACTTTCTTGGTGTCTGTTATTTGTATTATTTATCCCCCAATGGGTACCATTTCTCATATAAAAGACTGTGTTACTCATCCAATTAAAAAGTTTGCATATTTGCAGGCAGTTTTGATCAAAATACATTTGTTGTTATTTAGAATAAGTTTTTAAAGAACTTGCAATTACTGTTCTTAGAATGTAAAATTAACAACTATAAGCAGAAACTAGCTTCTTTGGAAGCAGAACAACAATTTTCTGTTGAACAAACTGCACTAATTGAGAGTACAAGAATGTATACTTGTGCTTCAGATCATTCTCTCTGGCGACACATCTTGTATCCAAACAGCAAAACTGAGATTAATAAATCACTATTCTCGCACTTGATATACGTGGAATGTTACAGTGACATCATTAATTGGCTCTAATGTAGCTTTAGTAATGAAAGGTACAGCCATTCAAGTTTTCCATCCTCTACCTAAAATTAAGATGCCACAAAAGGGTTATGAAGTTACAAGGAAATCACCATGGGTTCAGAAGATCAGTACAGGTTTATAACAATTAAACTCAATCTTTCCATTACTCGCAAAGAGAAAATCTGCAGATACTGGAAATCAAAGCAATATACACAGAATGTATTCATTTGTATTTATGTATTTTGATGATTGTATTTTTTGAAATGGATACAATCCATTGTAAATTATAGCATGTCTATAGAAAAAAAACTGAGATACTTAAACATACATTTGTCAGTAGACCTGCAACTTCTCTCCTACCTGCCGATAAAAAACTTCCACTAACAAGTAAAGAGTGGCCTCTCTTGTGAAGAGAGGTCAAGAATTAACAGAAAAAATCCAAATGAATTTTGTTAGTTTGGAAAAATAGTATATGACAAGTGTTTTTCTGAGTTTTCTCATAATTCTGCTCTCCTTTTAGGAACTTTGTATTATTGATGAGGCTAGATTTTCTGAATTATGGCTTGCCACTCAAATCTAGGTCCTTCCAAGGCGCGAACTTGCCTTTCTTCAGCAGCCTAAGTTCAAGAGGATTCCTGACACTCAGCAGTCAAGCTGGATGAAGAGTCAATTACTTTGAGAATTCTTACAGACAGCACGCTAACCAATTGTTCTGGCTATTGTTTTCAGTATTCCACATTGTGCTAAATAAAGGAAGACATGCACATAAGATTAAGGCACAAGTTGAAAGATTAAAAGAAAATTAAACCTAATAGCCCAACTCTGCTGTCACTGGCAAGGTGCCCATGCTCTTTGAAAGCAAACAAAAAAAAGTTTATGCCTCTCCGGTGGAAATTTGAAGAGAACCTGTCAACAATGTCTCCCACAATGCAAGCAACTCATGATAGGAGGCCAGAGCACAATGAACGTAAAATCTTTACAGCTAGCCGCATCCTTTGGCTTAGCCAGTTGTCAAAAATTCTCAAAAGTTCCTGTTCTTCAAAATTTTTCACAAGTTATTAAAAATTAAAATATTTTGAAAACCTACAAAGTAAAAAAAAACAAACTGATTAGAAATACTTTATTGTAGTTCCTTGTAGCTGTTTATTTCACTTTTGGAAAAAAGTGCTGACCTTGGAGATGTATATAAAATCATGAGGGGCAAAGTTAAGGCTGGAAGCATCTAAAAGGAGAAAGCATTCATTCAGATGAAAGGGGAATGATTTAAAGAGGACTGAGGCGCAACTTTTTTTTTTAAACAGAAGGTGGTGAGTGTATTGGAAAAAGCTGCCAGTGAAAGTGGAGATAACAATGTCTTAAAAGACAGTTGAACAGGTACATTGATGGGGATGACTTAGAGGGATTTCAGCAAAATGCACCAAAAAGGACTAGCACAGCACAGACAGGCAGCTTGTTTAGTATGAAGAGTTGGGCTAAAGGACTTTCAACAAACGCTCAGGCCAATGTGTTCACTAGATTCACTACTTTCATCAGCAGCCTACTTTCTCCTGGTATGACAAAAGAAGTTTGTTTAATAAAGGCTCTAAGAATAAACCAGGAAATTACAGACCAGTGTCAGTGATAGGTAAAGTCTTCCAAGGAACAAGATATATAGATATTTGAACAGACAGGGCCCAAATAGGGATAGTCAACATAGGTTTGTGCATGGTATGGCCCCCCCACCACCAAAGGAGATTACCAAGTTGATTGATAAAGACATGGCAATAAACATAGTCTACATTGACATTCTCAGAGTCATTCATAAAGTTGGGTATGTGAGACTGGTCAGCCGGCTTGGCATTCAGGACGAAGTATTCAATTGCATTCAATGTTGGCTTAGTGAGAAAAGAGTGTTAGTAGATAGATAGTTGTCTCTCTGATTGGAGGTCTGTGACAAATGGTGTATCACAAGGACCTGCGCTAGTTTCATTGTTATTTACTTCTTTATTAATGATTTCAATCTTAATGTTTGAAATCCAGATCAGAAAATTTGTAAACACCAAGATTGCAGTGAGGCAGTGGACAGTGAGGAAGGTTTGCAGCTGAATCTTAATCAACTGTGAAAATAGGCTAAGAAATGGCAGATGGAATTAAATGGAAACACGGGTGAGGTATGCTTTGGGAGGACAAACCAGAGCAAGACTTACACAGAGAATGGTAGGGCTTTGAAATGCGAGGTAGATTCTTAATTCATAAAGTTAACAAATTTCACATAAACCTCATTCTGATCCCTACAAAGTCCTTAAAGGGAGCTTTTGGCACGTTGGCCCTCATAAATCAAGGCATTGAGTAAAGGAGTGGGATGTTATGTTGACGATACAGTATACATGACATTGGAGAGTCTGAATTTGGTGTATTGTGTGCAGTTCTGGTCACCTAACTGCAGGAAAGATGTCAATGAGCTTGATATCAAGATATCAATGATATCAAGGAATTGAGGACTTGAGTTATGGGGAAAACTTGAATAGGTTAGGACTTTATTCCCTGGAGTGCAAGAGATAGAGGGGATGAGAGTATACAAAATCATGAGGGGTACAGATAGGGTTAATGTATGCAAGCTTACCCCCTCAGGTTGAGGGAAACTAGATAGAACAAGAGGTTAAGGTGAAATATTTAAGAGACATCTGAGGGAAAACTTCACTTAGAGGGTGGTGCAAGTGTGGAATGAATCTGTAAGTGGACGTAGCAGATGCAGGTTCAATTGTAATATTAAAGAAAAGCTTGGTTAGGCACATGGATGGAGGGTTTTGAAGGATAAAGTTGTGGTGCAGGTAGATGGGACTAGGTAGATGAGATTGACAAGATGGATCAGAGGTCCTATTTCTGTGTTGTAGTGCTCAATGACAAGAATAAGTTCTATTTTTAAATGACATTTTAAACTTTTATGTGTTTTAATAGTCAGAGCATCTAATGTTTTCCAAACAATGAAATTCGACTGAACCATTAAGTAAGAATCACTCACACTTTGCTTTCTGCGAGAGAAAGCTTGTCTGCAAGAAGCTGTATCTCTGACTCTTTTTCATGCATTATGAGGTGACACTGAAGCTCCTTTTCACGTGTTGATGTTAACAATGTCTCAAGGTTCTTTATGGTGACCCTTTCACTACTCAGTTGTTTCTTTATAAGTTCATTTTCAGCCTTTACATCTTCTAGTTCACTTACAGCCTGTAAAGATGTTAAGATGTATTGAGAGAACAAAAAATACATAACCCAGCAGTTTAATCAGAACAAGGGAAGATAAAGAAAATTAATCAAGATCTTCACTAAATTATCTAGTAAATTTTAAATAGCAGTGAAACTCAGAAGGTACAGAAAATGCTAGGAAGTTTAATGTTATACTTGGGTAACTCAAGGATATGATTAACTTGATTAGAAGATCTCAAACCTAATCAGAAATCAGGAATCCAATGCCAATTTAGCTTGTAATTTGCTTGGGCTATTGGTTAAAATTATAGTAAGTACTATAGGGTGTGAAAATATTATTGTGAAAGATACCATTATATAGCAAATGCTAACTGAATTTGCCTCAAAGTTGGAGGAACAGTTTACTTCAGCAAATGGTGTTTCAGTTTCTTTACCCAGTTGGATGTATGGTATAGGCAGAATATGTGAGAAGGGAAGAGGAAAAATGAGCAATAATATTCTGTAAGCCATCTATTTAGCTGATGTACATTTTTGTTATAAAGGCAGCCCCCCCCCCCCCCCAAAGTTATAACCACTCAGGTAACGAAAATTCACCCTCAGAGAATTCACAACTAAAAACTGAGATACAGAATAGAATTTCCTCTCAGAATTTATGTGAAAAAAGTAAATAAATGAACAACTTTTTTTTCAACTCATGCTTCTTTACATATAATACTCAGTGGCCATTTTATTAGGTACACTTGCTAATTAGTCGATTTGTAGCAGCAACACAATGCATAAAGACATGCAGGCATAGTTATGAGGTTCAGACCAAACATTAGAATGGGGAAGAAATGTGATCTAAGTGACTCTGACCATGCAGTGATTGTTGATGCCAGATGGGGTAGTTTGAATATCTCAGAAACTCCTGATCTCCTGGGATTTTCAGACACACCAGTCTCTGGAGTTTACACAGATTGGTGCGAAAAACAATTCAGAAAAACCCAATGGGCAATTGTCCAATTCTGTAGGTGAAAACACATTTTTATGAGAGAGGTCAGAGGAGAATGGCCAGTATGGTTCAAGTTGACAGGAAGGCAACAGTAATGCATTGCAATGGTGGTGTGCAGAAGAGCATCTCTGAATCCACAAAAACAGCAAACTTTGAAGAAGATGAGCTGCAACAGCAGAACACCACACCGGGTTCCACTCGTGTACCTAACAAAGTGTCCACTGCGTGTATGTCCAAATATATATATTGAGAAGGAGGGTCACTTGCATTCTATTTGATCAAAATGAAAACAAATTAAAACAAGGACATGTCCTAATTCTTAACATTTCCCATTTTGTAAGCTGCTTTGACTTTGAACCATCTGGACTAAAATTACAGAAGGAACTCTAATGGGAGATAAAATATGACATCTAAAGACACATCTGTAATATTACTGTTAATATTATCAAACCATACCCTTTCATGTTCCATGTTTTTAGAAGTAAGCTGCCGTGACAGGGTGTCCTTATTAGAATCCAGTTGGGCACAAAGATCCCTGATTGCAGACAAATCTCCTAACACACGAGACTTTTCAGCTTGTGTCTGTCGTAGCTCTTCCTCCAATTTGGACATGCTTTTAGCAGAATTTGTTACCTCTTTCTCATAAGCTTGTTGGGCAGACATGTGCTAGTTTAAAGAATTTGCAGTTACATACACAAAACAAGCATATAGTTAACATGTTAATCTTGAAACAGAAATAACCTTTACAATGTAGGTTAAGAATCAGCAAATTAAAGTAAAAATAAAGCATTTTATAAACTATTTTCAGTACAGCCTTCCACTGAGTAGCTCCTGGAACAGCATTTGATTTCAAAGTGCAGACATTTTACATGCCAGAAAACAATAGAGAAATGTAGCCAAGAACAGAAGAAATGTATTGCATGAACAAATAATGAGAACAGATAATAGGAAGAAAAAACATCAGGACAATACAAACTTAAAAGGAAGCGTGCTTGAAAACATATACTACTGAAGCTAGAGAACACGACTAGTTGAATCAACATGTAAGTGAACACCCACTGCAATAAGGCACAATAAAAAAAGTTTTTCAATAAACATCAGTTAACTAATAGCAATTCTTAAAGTTTAAGTCAGAACATGATTTGTTTTATCAAGTCAATCAGATTTCATGACCATGCTCTACTCTGTAAGTCAAGTCTTGTTAAAGCAATGTTTATGAACTTTCTGCTTGACTTTGCAGTAATGATTTAAGAAGAAAGATGCTGGTTTTAAAAAGTTCACAGCATGAAATATATGCTAGCTTGTGGATACCTTCTTGAGGATTCTGTCAATACCCATTTCTAAATCACAGGCAGGAATCCTAAATTTAATTATTTTTTAAAATTTAGAGATACAGCACGGTGACAGGCCCTTTCCAGCCCAATGTGCCTGTGCAACCCAATTACACCCATGTGACCAATTAACCTACTAACCCGTACATCTTTTGGAATACCTCTTGTATTTCCCTTTCGAGTCTGACCACTTTCTCCTCAAGATGTCGTCTTTCAGTATCTACAGACAGGAGCTCCAAACGAATTGAACTGCTCTCTCCCTCTGCCTGATGGGCCTTATGCTCCCAGTTTTCAGCCTGGTTAGTCGCCAGTCGGAACTGCTCCAGCATGTGATGAAGCTCTTGTTCCTATTATTTAAAAAAAACTTAAGCATAGACATCTCAAGATTGAACATAAAACATAGAACAGTACAGCCCATGATGTTGTGCTTATCTACATAAGCCTACTGACAATCAATCTAACCCTTCCCTCCTACACAGTCCATAACCCTGCATTCTTCTTATAACCATCTACCTATCTAAGAGGCTCTTCAATGCAAATATTGTATAAACCTTTTTCATCACTCCTGGCAGTGCATTCCAATCACAGACCACTGTCTGTAAAAACCTGCCTCTGATATCTCATGTAAACTGGATATCCTTTGGTATTTGTCAACATTGGTTGTCCACTTTGTCTGCGCCTCTTATAATCTTATAAACCTCTATTAAATCACCTCTCATCCTCCTTCACTCCAAAGAGAGACGACCTAGCTTGCTCAGAATTTCTCATAAGGCATGTTCTCTAATCCAGGTAACATCCTGGTAAATCTCCTCTGCACTTTCTCTAAAGCTTCCACATCTTTCCTATAATGAAGCAACCAGGACTGAACACAACACTCCAAGTATGGCTTGACCAAAATTTTACAGAGTTGCAATATTACCTTGCAGCTCATGAAAACAATCCTGTCTAATGAAGGCCACCATACCACTGGCCTTCTTCACCACCCTATAAACTTCTGTGGAAGCTCTGAGGGTTTTATGGACTTAGACCCCTAGACACCTTTGCTCCTTCACTCTGCTAAACATCCTGCCATTAGCCTTGTACTTCTCCTTCCAGTTTGACCTTACAAAGTGTATCACCACTTTTCCAGATTAAACTACATCTGCTATCTCTCTACCCAGCTCTGCATCCTGTCTATAATCTCGTTGTAGCCTATGTCATTCGTCCATACTATGCACAAAGTCACCAGTCAATTCTTGTCATCTGCAAAATAAGTATAGACTAATCTTAATTCATATTCATTTTTTAACAATTTGACAGATCTACTTTTTTCCACTCATAACAATCACTGGCCAATTCAGTGGTTTCCAATTTCCAATTTAAAAATATAGAAAATATTGATAAAACTTCCATAAACATTTTTTTCTTAATAAAGGAGTAATTTTTTTAAAAAATGGAACGCCACGAATTTGCGTGTCATCCTTGCGCAGGGGCCATGCTAATCTTCTCTGTTTCGTTCCAATTTTAGTATATGTGCTGCTGAAGCGAGCACAATAAAGGAGTAATTTAAGAGAAAACAAAGAATTATCCCTCCTCTTCAAGAGCTGTCTGTCAACAATTGTTCAAGGCTACATTGTGAGGCTCAGGAACTGAATACCTATGATCTATCATTTCAATTTGGATGGAACTACATGAAGAGGAACAACTTTTATATAGTCAGATATAAAGTGGTATCCTCAATAAGGGCACCAATATATTAGAAAGCACAGAAAATGAAACACAAATTCCTAATTTCTGGAACAACACACTTTCAGTATTATATGTGTGTGAGCTCTGTAATAAATTTACTTTAATAAAAAGATTCATTGTTATAGTTTCTGTATTAAAACAAAACTTCTGTGCTGCTGAGCCTATAGTGGGATTGAGTAGCTGTTCACTGAGTTGGGACTTAAGTAACAATGAAGCAGAGTTTGAATTGTGGCCAGTGAATGGGATTCAATAGCAAGAAGAAAGCTCCGAGTGGAGTCATCGTGACACCGTCTTTTTTTTAAGCAGACTTTGTTTTTATGAGGCCAAGTTGCTAGCTCGACACTCAACCCAGCATGGATGGAAAGCGTGCAAGGGAGCCGGCTGAACTCGAGAGCCTTCGCTCCGAAGACCAGCGCTGATGCCACTATGCCACCAGATGGCCATTAAATAGTAAGGTAGAATAAAATTAAGGCAGCAAAAAGCATAGCTGGCCATTGTGTGAAAGGTCCAATGTTAGAGTGGGGAGGTTTTGGCTTCGGCTCATCAGGCAAGCGAGGAAGTATCTGGCAAGCATGTTTTTTTTTACTCTTCATTCCCCATCTGGTAGGGCATAGTTAGAGTAGAGAGAATGACACCAAGGACAGTATTATGTTCTTTGTATAAGATATGGGCATTCTGGAAGAGCTACAGCCTCCCAGGTAACTACATTTGTACCAGGAGCACCAAGCTGCAGCTCAATGTAGACTGAGAAAATGATAGACAGGAGTCACCCGCAAGTTGCAGGAGACAATTAGCTGGTGGCTGTCAGGAAAAGGAAGAGGAATGGGCAGGCAGGACAGAGTACCCCTGTGGCCGATCCCCTGAAAAATAAGTATAGTGCTTTGGAAATCATTACGAGGGATGGCCAACCAGGAGGAGCCGCAGCAACTGTGTCTCTGGCACTGTGGCTCAGAAGAGAAGTGCAGAGGACTGCAGTAGTGATAGGAGATTCCATAGTTAGAGGAATTGAGGTGAGATTCTGTGGATTTGAAAGAGACTCCCAGATGGTATGTTGCCTCCCAGGTGCCAGGTAGTTTGGTGCCTTGAGCAGTGGCCAATCACCATTTGGGATTGATTGAGGCTTGAGCTCTTCAAGACTTCAGAGAAGAGAGGCTTGAGTGAGAGAAGGAAAAAGAGCTATAGGTTGTTTTTTTTCCTTGCCCTTCCAGTTTATTTTTTTCTTATAGTTGCTCAGTTATGAACAGTAGAGATGCCAGGCAGGATACTGAATGCTCCTCTTGCAAGATGTGGGAATGCAGGGAGACCTCCAGCGTCCCTGACAACTACACCTGCGAGAAGTGCATCCAACTGCAGCTGCTAACACTCTGTGATAAGGAGTTGAAGCCGGAACTGGATGAACTCCAGATCATATGGGAGGTGATATGTAAGACCTTAAGACATAGGCGCAGAACTAGGCCATTCAGCCCCCTGAATCTCCTCCGCCATTCCAACATGGCCGATCGCAGATCCCACTCAACCCCATACACCTGCCCTCATGCCATACCCTTTTGATATCTTGATCGATCAGCTTCCGCCTTAAATATACCCACAGACTTGGCCTCCACCACAGTCTGTGGCAGAGCATTCCACAGATTCACTACTTCCTGGCTACAAAAATTCCTCCGTGGCTCTTTTCTGAAACAACGGCCTTCAATTTCTAGATACCCTCACCACAGGAAACATTCTCTCCACATCCACCTTAACTAGTCCTTTCAACATTCAGTAGGTTTCAGTAAGATCCCCACGCATACTCCTAAATTCCAGTTGAGTACAAGCCTAAAGGTGCCAAACGCTCCTCATATGTTAACCCCTTCATTCCCAGAATTATCCTCATGAACCTCCTCTGGACTGTCTCCAATGACAACATATCCTTTCTGAGATATGGGGCCCAAAACTGTTGAAAATACTTCAAGTGCTGACTAAGATCTTATAAAGCCTCAGCATTATTTCCTTGTGTAGGGTTCTCAGATTATTAATTATAACATTAACTGTTAACTGCTTATATAAAATGGCTTCTCTGTACAGTTATAATGAAATGGCTTCTTTGTGGGTAACTGATGAGGTAATGCTGTTTAGTTGGAATGTCTGGGTTATAATTATTAATAACGGAGGAACTAACCAATGGTAGCAATGTTGTTCTATCTGTACGTGTGGGAGCCTGGAGTAGTGTGCGGGATTTCCGGGAGGAGAACTGAAGAGGAAGGACGTGCTAGATGCGCTCTGGTCGATCACCGAGGTTGGTCCCAGGTGGTGAGTTGAGGAGGTCGGAGAAGATCAGATGGTGAACAGACAGCTTCGCAAATTGAGCTCCAATGGGTGTGCACGAATTGATTGAACTCTTATAAGTTTTGGCGCCTTTTTTTCTTTTCTTTTTATATTGTATCGCTACTAACTACCTAGTTCCAGTAAGATTTATAAAGTATACTCTGTAAACGTACATTGTGTGCTGTCTGGTATTGTGTGTGCAAGTTTGTATCAGTGTGTATTTCATAGCATCCAGGCAAATGGGAGACACGGCTTGGTGGGTGGATGGATTTTTCCCTAGACAAACACAAGCCGATAGCCCTGGTCGTTACACTTGTTTTTATATTCTATTCCAATTGAAATAAATGTCAACATTATATTTGTCTTCCTTACCACAGACTCAACGTGTAAATTAATCTTCAGTCTTGCACAAGGACACTTAAGTCCCTCTGCACCTCTGATGTTTGAACCTTCTCTCCATTTAGATGACATTCCACACTGTTCCTTATAGCAAAATGCATTATCATACATTTCCCAGTACTGTATTCCATCTGCCACTTTTTACCCATTCTTCCAGTTTGTCCAAGTCCTGCTGCAATTGCATTGCTTCTTCAGCACTACCTACCCCTCCCTCCCTATCTTTGTATCATCCACAAACTTTGTCACAGAGCCATCAATTCCATTATCTAAATCACTGACAAACAACGTGAAAATTAGCGGTCCCAATACTGACCCCTGAGGAACACCACTAGTCACTGGCAGCCAACCAGGAAAAGTCCCCTTTCATTCCCACTCGCTGCCTCCTGCCTGTCAGCCATTCTTCTAACCTTGCCAGTATCTTTCCTGCAACACCATAGGATTTTATCCTGTTAAGCAACCTCAGGTGGCACCTTATCAAATGCCTTCTGAAAATCCAAGTAAATGACATCCACTACCTCTCCTTTGTCCACCCTCCTTGTTAGTTTTTTTGAAGAAAAACAGATTTGTTGGGCAAGATTTCCTTTCACAGAAACCATGCTGACTTTGACTTATTTTATCACTAGTTTCCAGGTACCCCAAAACCTCATCCTTAATAATGGACTCCATCATTTTCCCAACCACTGAGGTTAGGCTAACTGGCCTATGATTTCCTTCATTTTGCCTTCCTCCTTTCTTAAACCGTGGAGTGATATTTGCAATCATACAGTCCTCTGGGCCCATGCCAGAATCAAGTGATTCATGAAAGATCATGACAATGCAACCGCTTTCTCTTCAGCAACCTCTCTCAGGATTTTGGGATGCAGTCCATCTGGTCCAGGTGACTTATCCACCTTAAGATCTTTGAGTTTGTCTAGCACTTTTTCCTTTGTTATAGCAATGCCATTCACTCCTGCTCCTTGACACTCACGGGCCTCTGGTACACTGCTAGTGTCTTCCACAGTGAAGTACCCATCAAGTTCATCTGCCATTTCTTTGTCCTTCATTACTACCTCATCAGCATCATTTTCCACTGGTCCACTATCAGCTCCCCCCCTTTTACTCTTCATGCAATTGATAAAACTTTTGGTATCTTGTTTTATATTATTGGCTAGTTTGCCCCCATATTTCATCTTATCCCTTTTCATAGCCCTTTTTAGTTGCCTTTTCTTTTAGTTTAAAAAGCTTCCTAATTATCCAAGTTCCCACTCACTTTTGCTACCTTATATGCCCAGTCCTCAGCTTTTATGCAGTCCTCAACTTCCCTTGTCAGCCACGGTTGCCTACCCCTGCCATTTTGATCACTGCCTCCTAAGGGTTCCTTTACATTAAACTCCCTAATAAGATCTGGGTTATTACACAACATCCAATCTAAGGTAGCCTTTCCCTAAATAGGCTCAAGTTCAAGCTGCTCTAAAAAGCCATCTCGTAGACATTAAACAAATTCCTTCTCTTGCGATCCTACACCAACCTGACTTTCCCAATCCCCTTGCACACTGAAGTGCCCCATTACAATTGTGAAATTGCCCTTATTACATTCCTTTTCCAGCTCCCTTTGCAATCTCAACTCCACATCTTGGCTACTATTTAGAGGCCTATGTATGATTCCTATATATCTTTTTCTTACCCTTGCAGTTTCTTAACTCAATCCACAAAGATTCAACGTTCTCTGAACCTATGTCACCTCTTTCGAAAGACGTAATTCTATCTCTTACTAGCAGAGCCACACCATCGCCTATGCCTTCCTGCCTGTCCTTTCAATACAAAGTATATAGTTTGATGTTAAGCTCCCAACTATGGCCTTTCAGCCACAACTCAGTGATACCACAATGTCATACCGACCCATCTCTAATTGCGCTTGAGATCATCCTTCTTCCGAATACTATGCATATTTAAATACAGCACCTTCAGTCCTGCATTCTCCGCCCTTTTGAAGTTTGCTTGTGGTGCAAAGTAACTCATTGCTCTGTCTGCATTTGTACCAGTCATTGGCTTGCCCTTTCATACATTCATGGTACATCCATCATCTACTTGTAAACCTGCTGCCTCATCCTCAGTTCTATCATACATGGAGAGAGCTAGTTACACAGGAAACTGGATGACACTCAGGAAAGGGAAAGGGGTTAAACAGCCAGTGCAGAGTGCCCTTGTGCCCCCTCCCCAAAAACAGGTATACCACTTTGGATACTGTTTGTGGGGACGAGTGACCTAGCAGAGGAAATTCACAGCAGTCAGGTCAATGACACTGAGTCTGGCTCTGTGACTCAGAAGAGAAAGGGCTGGACTATGGTGATAGGGGTACATTAGTTAGGAGACTGGAAAGGAGGTTCTGTGCATGAGAACAAGATTCCCAGATCGTATGTTGCCTCCTGGGTGCCAGGATCCAGGACATCTCAGTTTGAGTCCTCAGCATTCTTAAGAGAGAGCGTAAACAGCCAGAGGTTGTGGGCTATGTAGGTACCAGTGGCATAGGTAGGAAGGGTGCCTAGGTTCTGCAAAGTGAGTTCAGGGAGTTAGATACTGTTAAATACAGGGTGATGATTGCAGAATTGATAACTGTGCCATGTGTTAGTGAGGCCAGAAATAGTAAGATTATACAGCTTAACATGTGACTAAGGAGTTGGTATAGGAGGGAGGGCATAAGATTTTTAGATCATTGGGCTCTATTCCAGGGAAGGTGGGGGTAGAAAATAAGGACGCAGGGGGATCAGAACCAGAGTGCCAGAACAGATAGTAGAGAGAGGTTGTGAAGACAGAGGTTGATAAGACCACATACGTCAGGAATCACAAGGCTGAGCATGGTGTGACTAATGTCCTGAGCTGCATATATTTCAATGCAAGAAGTATCAAAGGAAAGGCAGGTGAGTCCAGATGATCAACACAACAATTATGATATTGTAGCCATTAATGAAACTTGGCAACACAGTATTCTGGTGTTCTGTTGTTTTAGATGCAATAGAACAAGAGAGATTAAAGGAGGCACTACCAGTCAAGAAAAATGTCATGGCAGTGCTCAGTCAGGCAGACTGGAGAACTTGCCTAGTGAGGTATTATGGGTGGAAATGAGTAATAAGAAAGATAGACCACATTAATGGGGCTAGTTACAGACCACCAACAGTCTAAGGGACAGAGGAACAAACTTGTAAAGAGATCACAGACTGTGGCTAGAAACACAAGGTTGTTATAGGAGGTGATTTTAACTTTCCACATATTAACTGGGACTCCCATACTGTAAAAGGTCTAGGATATGATTAAGCATTTTTCAAATATGTTTAGGAAAGTTTTCCAAATGAGTACGTAAAAGTCCCAATTAGAGTGTGCGATACTTGATCTGCTATTAGGGAATAAAATAGGGTAGGCGGGAGAAGTTTGTGGAGGTGAACACTTTGCATCTAGTGATCACAATGCCATTAGTTTCAAAGTAAATATACAGAAAGATAGGTCAGGTGCATGGGTTGAGATTCTGATTTGGAGAAAGACCTATTTTGATAGTATCAGAAAGGATCCGGCAAGTGTGAATCGGTACAGGCTGTTTTCTTGCAAATGTGTACTTAGAAAGTGGGAGGCCTTCAAAAGTGAAATTTTGGAGAGAACAAAGCTTGGATGTGCCTGTCAGAATAAAAGGTAAAGATAGGTGTAGACAACCTTGGTTTTCAAAAGATATTGTGGCCCCAGTTAAGGAAAAAAAGGAGGTGCATTGTAGGTTTTGGCAGGTAGGTGCTTATGGAGTGCAAGAGAACACTTAGGGGGCTAAAAGGCTGTCATAACAGACAAGGTGAAGGAGAATCCTTAGGGATCTACAGATATGTTAAGACCAAAAGGATAGCAAGGTACAAAATTAGTCCTCTGTGAGATCAGAATGGTAACCTATGCATGGAGCCAAAAGAGATTGAGGGAAATCTTAAATATAATCTTTGCAACTTTATTTACTTGGGCGATAGACTCAAGAGTCTATTGAGATAAGGCAAAGCAGCAGCAAGATCATGGATCTGATATGGATTACTGAGGAGGTGGTGGTTGCTGTCTTAAGGCAACTTAGAGTGAACTAATTCCCTGGGCCTTATAAGGTGTTCCCTCAGACCCTGTGGGTGGCAAGTGCAGAAATTACAGGGGCCCTGGCAGAGATATTTAAATCATACTTAGTGACAGGTGGGGTACCGGAGAATTGGAGGACAGCTAATTTTGTTCTGCTGCTTAAGAAAAGCTCTAAAAATAAACCAGGAAAGTGAGGCCTGTATAGGCCAGTGAGCCTGACATGAGGCACGGAGAAGTTACTGGAAGGTATTCTAAGGGACCATATATACAGTACGAGTATTTGGATAGATATGAACTGATTAAGGATAGTCAGCATGGTTTGTGTGTGGTAGGTCATGTTATAGAGTTTTTCAAGGAAGTTACCAGGAAAGTTGATGAAGGCAAAGCAGTGGATGTTGTCCACATGGTCTTTAGCATGGCATTTGACAAAGTCCTGAATGAAAGGTTGGTCAAGAATGTTCAGTTGCTCGGCATTCAAGTTGAGGTAGTAAATTGGATTAGGCATTGGCTTTGAGGTAAAAGCCAGAGAGTGGTAGTAGATGGTAACCTCTCTGACTGGAGGCCCGTGACCAGTGGTGTGCTGCAAGAATCGGTGCTGGGTCCATTGGTTTATCATCTATATCAACTATCTAGATGAAAATATGATTAACGGGATCAGCAAATCTGCAGATGACACCAAGACTGTGGGTGTAGTGGACGGTGAGGAAGACTATCATGGCTTGCAACGGGATCCGCACCAGCTGGAAAAATGGCAGATGGAAATTGATGGAGAAACGTAATGAAGCTTTTGGCAGACTGGCCTTCATAAATCAAAGTACCGAGTACAGGAGAGGGGATGTTATGTTGAAGTGGCATAAGATATTGGTGAGACCTAATTGGGAGTATTCTGTGCAGTTTTGGTCACCTACCTAGAGGAAAGATGTAAACAAGGTTGACAGAGTACACAGAAAACTTACAAGGATATTATTGGGTCTGGAGGAGCTGAGTCATATGGGATGAGTGAATAGGTTAGGACGTTATTCCTCGGAATGTAGACAATTGAGGGATTTGAAAGTGGTATACAAAATTATGAGGGGTATAGATAGGGTAAATGCAAGTAGGCTTTTTCCACGGACATTGGGTAGAACTACAACTCGAGGTCATGGGTTAAGATCGAAAGTTAAAACATTTAGGCGAACACAAGGGGAAACTTCTTCACTCAGAGGGTCGTGAGACTGAGCTGCCAGCACAATGTGCGAGTTCAATTTCAACATTTAAGAAAATTTTGGATTAGGTACGTGGATAGCAGCGGTATGGAAGGGTATTGTCCCAGTGCAGGTTAATGGGAGTAGGCAGATTAAATAGTTTGGCACAGACTAGATGGGCTAAAGAGCCTCTTTCTGTGCTGTATTTTTCTATGATTCTATGACCAGAGGGCACAGTCTCAGAATAGAGGGGCATCCATTTAGAATGGAGATAGCAAGGAATTTCTTTAGTCAGAGAGTGGTGAATCTGTGGAATTCATTGCCACAGGCAGCTGTGAAGGCCAATTCATTAGGTATATTTAAGACAGAGTTTCTTCATTACTCAGGGGATGAAGGATTAAGGGGAGAGGTTGGTGTAGAGAGGAAAATGGATCAGCCATGATGAAGCAGACTCAATGGGACAAATGGCATAATTCTGCTCCTATACCTTGTGGTCTTCGAGAAGTCTACATCAGACAGAGCGGTTTAAAAAGTCATATTAGGTGAAAGAACAGAAAAAGTGTGAGTTAGAAAGTACAGAAACCTAAGGTGGCTGCTGGTTGGAATTTTAAATTAATAACTGACCTAGCAATAAATGCTACCTACAGAAAAGCATTCCAAACTTTTATCACCCTACGTCTTAAAGTCTCTTCTAGAAAGACCTGATTCGACCATAAGACATAGGAGCAGTATTAGGGTATTCAGCCCATCAAGTCTGCTACATTATTCAATCACAGCTGATGTATTATCCCTCTGGTGTAACATTTGATGCCTTTACTAATAATGAACTTATCAACTTTTGCTTTAAATATACAAAATGAGTTGGGCTCTAGTCATCTGTGGCAATGAATTTCACAGATTCATCAAGTTTAGACTAAGAAATGTCTCCTGAACTCTGTCTTAATGGGATGTTCCTGTATTCTGAGGCTGTGTCCTTTGGTTCTAGACTCTCCCATTATTGAAAATATCCTCTCAACTGCCTTTCAATATTCAGTCAGTTTCTATGAGATCAGCCCTCTTTCTTCTAAACTTGAGAAAATACAGGCCCAGAACCATCAAATGCTCCTCGTACATTACGTTTATATTCCCAGCACTATCATGAACCTCCTCCAGACCAGACAGACAGACATACTTTATTGATCCCGAGGGAAATTGGGTTTCATTACAGCCATGCCAACCAAGAATAGTGTAGAAATATAGCAATATAAAACCATAAATAATTAAATAATAATAAGTTAATCATTCCAAGTGGAAATAAGTCCAGGACCAGCCTATTGGCTCAGGGTGTCTGACACTCCGAGGGAGGAGTTGTAAAGTTTGATGGCCACAAGCAGGAATGACTTCCTATGACGCTCAGTGTTACATCTCGGTAGAATGAGTCTCTGGCTGAACATATTCCCGTGCCTAACCAGTACATTATGGAGTGGATGGGAGTCATTGTCCAAGATGGCATGCAACTTGGACAGCATCCTCTTTTCAGACACCAGCGTCAGAGAGTCCAGTTCCACCCCCCATCACTGGCCTTACGAATGAGTTTGTTGATTCTGTTGGTGTCTGCTACCCTCAGCCTGCTACCCCAGCACACAACAGCAAACATGATAGCACTGGCCACCACAGCCTTCCCAATGCTAACGAATTCTAACTTAAATGAGGTCATCATGCTCCAAATGTGGTCTGACCAATGACTTCCAAAGCCTCAGCACTTCATCCTTGCTTTTATCTTCTAGTCCTCTCAAAATAAAGGTTAACCTTGTACTTGCCTTCCTTACGTCCAACTCAACCTGAAAAATTCCTTTCCACCTCAAATTTCTGAAGTCACTTCCTGCTTGGAAAATAGACTACACCTTTATTCATTCTACTAAAGTGCATGACCATACACTTCCTTTTACAGTGTTTCCTCCGTCACTTCTTGCCCATTCGCCTAATCTGTCCAAGTCCTTCTGCAGTCTCCCTGCTTCCTCAATGCTGCCTGCCCTCTAATCTTAAGAGTCCTTACACTGGAAATATTTTCTCTTATTACATGAAAAACTTCAATGAAAATACTCATTAACCTTCTAAATTTCACTGATTACAGCTCTGGAAGAAATTTAGCTGCACAAATTTCACCTGGGTAAATCTATGCCGAATATAGGACTTTCCCCCATTTCTTTGTATTTCTTACCTTGGCAACCATTAAGCTTTCTATTCTCGCCACTTCATTGATGTAGTTATGTACTCTTGATTTGAAATCATCCTTTTCATGCAAAGCTTGTTCGAGTTCACTGCTGATTGCCTAAGATGAAGGTGAAGATTATTAACGAGATATAAACTGTTCAATGCAGAGACAAATTGTGCAAAACTACCAGTTATTCACTATTCCTAAAATCAGAACAAATATGTTTGAAGTATTTTGAGAAACCTAGTTACCAGCTGTTTCAAGTTTGAAGTTGCACCGATTAAAATATTGCTTCCAACAAGACATTTCAAATGAAATTTTGAGTACCCTGGATCTGTGCAAGTGCAAATACAAAACCAGTTGCTGCTATTGTATTTAAATTGTCAGTGAAAATCCAAAAAGCTCAGCATTGCAATGGCACCTCCCAGGCCTTGTGTTTGTGAGTGATCTCCAATATGGTACATTACCCAGGCTGGACTGCAATGAAACAGCATACATTCTGATGGGTCAAATTTAGCACACTCCGTTTCCTCTCACTCACGAACACAATCCAATGTGCTGCTGAGTATAATGACAGCATCACCACACTAAAGTCCACTTATTTATTTTATTACTATAGTTTCCTGTTTCCACCCCACTATCCAGACATTGATAGCCTCCATCATAACAGGTTACTAAAAGGATGCTATTTTGATTTGAAGTTAAAAGCAGCACAAATGCTTTGCACGTAACTGTGCTGAGTTAGGAGAAAGTTTCAAAAAAATATTGGAGAGGAAATTAGAAGTTCAACACACCACTTCCCTCTAGAGAGACCAGTTTATTTCAACATCTCAAGCTGGGGAAGGGGGCATTTCGGACTTTAAAGGTAACTTGAAGCTAACACAATCAACTCATCATACAGTACTGTGCAAAGGTCTTTGGCACCTGATATTTTATAATATAAATTTTGTTTTAGATATTTATATTTTGACTTTTGTATTAGTATGTCAGTAGAAAAGCACAAGCTTTTGATTTCCAAACATTAACTTTCTGAAATATTAAATGTTACAGAGAAATGTTTGTATTCATTAAAGAAAGTAACATTATTAAGTAATAGCCCTGTGCATGATTAAACTAAGATACCAAATAGAATGCTAATGACCAATAACATGAGCTGAATGATCTAAACTGATTAACTGATACAGAAATGGACAAAGAAGGAATCAAACTGGGCAAAGGACAACCGAACTAAACGGTGACCATGTGGAAGATGTGAGTTTAACCTTCAAATCATAGAGCTTTGACCAACGACCATCAGCATTTGGGATTAATTATTAAGAGCAAATTAAAGGAAGGTGGGGCAAATGCAGTGGCTATTGACTGAGTTGACATAGAGTGGTGATCAATGGTGATCTATGGCTTTAGCTCTTTAAGCTTCATCAAAATAGTGCTTCACTCAGAGAAAGCAAAGGAAAGAAAAGCTCAGCTTTTTTCTTTCTCTGTTATCTGCTCAGTTAGAGATAACAGGCAGGATAGTGCAATGTTCCCCTTGTGGGATGTGGGAAGACAGGGAGACCTCCAGTAACCCTGACCACAACTGCAAGAAATGCATCCAGCTGCAGCTTCTAACAAACAGTATTAAGGAATTAAGAGTTGGAACTGGATGAACTTTGGATCATTCAGAGGCTGAAGGGGTGACAGACAGGAAGGGAAAAGGGGTTAAGAAGCCAATGCAGAGCATCCCTGAGGCCATCCCCCAGAACAAAAGTTCTATCACTTTGGATACTGTAGGGGAGGAATGACCTAACAGAGGAAATTCATAGTGGTCTGGTCTCTGGTACTGTCTGCATCTGTGACTCAAGACAGGAAGGAGGAAGAAAAGGCACACTGTGGTGGTAGGGAATTCATTAGTGAGGGGAACAGAGAGGAAGTTCCGTGGGTGAGAACAAAATTCCTAGATGTATGTACCCTCCCAACTGCCAGGGTCCGAGATACCTTGGATCAAGTCCTCAGCATTTTTAAGTGGGAGGGTGAACAGCCAGAAATTGTAGTCCACGTCGATACCAATGATATGGGAAGGCTGAGTGATGAGATTTTGCACAGGGAGTTCAGGGAGCTAGGTGCTAAGTTGAAGGGCAGGATCTGCAGGTGGTTGTGATCTCAGGATTGTTACTGTGCCATCTGCTAGTGAAGCTAGAACTAGGAAGACTATAGAGTTTAATACGTGGCTAAGGAGTTGCTGTAGCAGGGACAGCATAAGACTTTTGGATCATTGGTCTCTGTTCCAAGGAAGGTGGAACCTGTACAGAAGGGTTGGTTTGCACCTCAACTGGAGGGGTAACTAATATCCCAGTGGGAAGGTTTGTTAATGCTGCACAGTGGGGTTTAAACTACAGTTGCAGAAGGATGGGAACCAGAGTGCCAGAACAGTTGGTGGAGAGATTGTGGAGGCAGATGCTGGTAAGACTTCAGACAATTAGGAATCAAAAGGTTGAATGAACATGGTGTGACAAAATTGATAAGGGTGAATACAGGACTGAAGGTGTTGTAGCTGAATATGCACAGTATACGGAATAAGATAGATGAATTTGCCGCACAGTTGCAGCTTTGATGTTGAAGGCATCACAAAGTCATGGCTGAAAGATACAGCTGGGAGCTTAACGCCTAAGGATGCACACAGTATTGAAAGGGCAGGCAGGAAGGCAGGGGGCGGCGTTGTTCTGTTGGTAAAATAATGAAATCAAATCATTAGAAAGAGGTGACATAGGGTCGGATGGTGTTGAATCATTGTGGATACAGCTAAGGAACTGCAATGGTAAAAAGATCCTGATGGACGTTGTATACAGACCCCAAAACTGTAGGGAGGATGTGGTCTACAAGTTACAAAGGGAGATAGAAAATGCATGTCAAAAGGGCAATGTTACAATAGTCATAGAGGTTTTCAATATGCAGGTAGATTGGGAAAACCAGGTTGGTGTTGGATTACAACAGGGGCACTGAGAACTGTTCTAGGTGTCAGGGGACATGAAGTGTGTGAAGGTACTATAATCAGAGAGGAGGTTCTTGGGAAACTGAAAGGTCTGAAGGTAGATAAGTCATCTGGACCAGATGGTGTACACTCCAGAATTCTGAAAGAGGTGACTGAAGAGATCATGGAGGCATTAGTGATTATCCTTCAAGAATCGCTAGATTCTGGAATGGTTTCGGAAGACTGGAAAATTGCAAATGTCACTCCAATCTTCAAGAAGGGAGAGAGGCAGAGGAAAGTAAACTATAGGTCAGTTAGTCTGACCTCAGTGGTTGGGAAGGAGTCGACTATTAAGGATGAGGTCTCAGGGTACTTGGAGACCCAAGATAAAATAGACTTTAGTCAACATGGTTTCCTCAAGGGAAAACCTTGCCTGACAAATCTGCTGGAATTCTTTGAAGTAGTAACAAGCAAGACAAAGAAAAATCGGTGGATATTGTGTACTTGAATTTTCAGAAATCCTTTGACAAGGTGCCACATGAGGCTGCTTAACAAGCTATGAACCCAAGGTATTGCAGGAAAGATTCTAGCATAGATAAAGCAGTGGAAGATTGAGAATAAAAGGGAGCCTTTGCTGACTGGCTGACGGAGGCTAGTGGTGTTCCACAGGGGTCTGTATTGGGACCATTCCTTTTACGTTACATGTCAACAACTTAGATGATGGAATTGATGGCTTTGTTGTAAGTTTGCCAACAATATGAAGATAGGTGGAAGGGCAGACACTTTTGAGGATGTAGAGGCTACAGGAGGACTACCAATTAGAACGGGCAAAGAAATGGCAGATGGAATACACTGTCAGCAAATGTAAGGTCATGCACTTTGATAAATGAAAGGGTTGCCTACTATCTAACTGGAGAGAAAATACAGAACACTGAGACACAAAAGGGACCTGGGAGTACTTGTGCAGGATTCCCTAAAGGTTAATTTGTAGGTTGAGTCTGCAGTGAGCAAGGCAAATGCAAAGTTAGCATTCATTTCAAGAGGACTAGAATATAAAAGCAAGGATATAATATTAAAACTTTACAAAATTTCTGGTGAGTTGTCACTTTGGAGTACTGTGAGCAGGCTTAGCCCAATATCTTAGATGTTTCAAAGCAGGTTCACGAAAATGATTCCAGGATTGAATAGCTTGTCATATAAATAGTGTCTGATGGATCTAGGCTTGTATTAACTAGAATTCAGAAGAATGACGGGTGACCTCATTGAAACCTATCGAATGGTGAAAGGCCTTGATAGAGTGGATGTTGAGAGGATGTTTCATTTGGTGGGAGAGTCTAAGAAGAGAGGACAATGCCTCAAAATAGAGAGGTGTCCGTTAGAATGGAGATGAAAAGGAACTTCTTTAGCTAAAGGGTGGTGAATCTATGGAATTCTTTGAAACAGGCAGCTGTGGAGGCCAAGTCTTTATGTATACCGTCGTCCCTCCTTATCCGCGAGTTCCGCCTGCAAATTCAACCAACCGCGAATCGAGAAAATCTTGGAAGTGCTCTTCCAGCACTTGTTGTTTGAGTATTGTTCGCCTCGCATCTCGTTCGTTCGCTACCTTGTTCCTGTGAAAAAATGGTTCCTAAAAAGCAATTACGTGGTCAAAGCAATTGCTCAAAGGCTAAGAGGGAGCATAAAGTACTATCTCTTGCTGAGAAAGTAGAAATATTAGATCTTTTGAAAAGTGGCATGTCACCTTCCGAAGTGGGCCATAAGGTTGGCAAGAACGAATCGGGCATTCGCACAAAAAAGCAGAAAGAAGCTGAAATTCATGTTAAGTGTTAGTACTGCCTCTTCAACGGCAAAAATGGTCTCTCTGGTTCGTGATAAAGTGCTTGCAAAGACTGCGAAAGCATTAAGTGTGTGGTTAGTGGACACATCACAGAAGAATATCCCTGTCGAGAGCCAAATTATATGTGAAAAAGCACTTAGTCTCTATGAGCACTACTATGACGGGGTTGATGAGAGCAAGAGAAAAGAGTTTAAGGCTAGTAAGGGATGGCTGGCTGGCGATGTAAAGCGCTACAGCCTCAAGAATGTAAAGATCACGGGAGAATCAGCATTGGCTAATGCTGAAGCCGCTGCAGCATTCCCAGAGCTCAAGAAACTCATAGAAGAGAAAGCTACTTTCCAGAGCAAATTCAACTGTGATGAAACGGGCTTGTTCTGGAAGAAGATGCCCAATCGTACCTACATCCATAAGAATGCCCAGCAGGCCCTGGGGTTCAAAGCCTGGAAAGATCGCCTTACTCTGGTGCTGTGCGGCAACGCAGCTGGTCACATGATCAAGCCAGGACTCATCTACCGAGCAAACAATCCCTGGGGCCCTTAAGAGCAAAAACAAAAATTCCCTACCCGTGTTCTGGCAACACAACAAAAAGGCTTGGGTGACAGTGATCTTGTTCTTGGAACAGTTCCACCAGCGCTTCATTCCTGAAGTCAAGAAATACCTCAAAGAGAAGGGGCCGCCATTCAAGGCCCTCATAATTGACAATGCTCCCGGCCATCCCTAATCTCTGCTTCACCATTGATAATGTGGAAGTGATGTTCCTGCCTCCTAACACTACGTCACTGTTGTAGCCACTTGATCAAGGCATCATCAAGTGCACTAAGGCGACTTATACCTGCTTCACCTTTGGGAGGATTTGTGCTGTCTTTGATGCTAATCCTGACTGCAGCATCATGGATTTATGGAAGCAGATGCAATTGTGCTTATTGTAGAGCCTGTAGACACTGTAAAACCCGAGACAGTCAATGCATGTTGGAACCCACTGTGGAGTGAGACAATGATTTCAGGGGCTTCCCCACTATTGGTGCAGATGTCAGGGATATCGTGAATGTTACAAGGGAAGTTGGTGGGAAGGCTTCTCTGACATGATCAAGGATGACGTCGAGGGACAAATAGAAGAGCACAGAGAAACTCTTACCAATGAGGAACTCGAAGATCTGCTGAAATCCTCTGCAGAAAATGATGATGCAGAAGATTTAGAGGCAGAGCCATCAATTTGGACACTTGAAAAATTTTCAGCAGTTTTTCAACAGGCGCAAGTGTTGAAGGATATGATCTTTCAATGGAACGAAGCCTCCGTGTCACTCGAGGGATAACAACATGCCCACAACCACTGCAAGATTTGTTTGATGATGCAAAAAAAAGGGACAGCTTCCTATAACAATGTTTCTAACTGAAGCATCTGTAATTCTGTAGTCTCGATATTCAACGCTTGAAGATCCTCAGCTCGCAACCTCCACAGTTCGACTTTAGTATTATTGAGCCTCCTCCAAAGCATCCTTATTCCCTAAATAAAACAGTGTAACGATTACTGTACTTTACTCCTTTTACTTGTTATTTTACTCATTGTTTGATCATTGTTCGCCTTGCATCTTTCATTCGCTCCTTGTGTTGTGAGCGAGAGGAACATGTACAAATCTTACACCATGGCAAGAGTGCCCATAGCAACAAGACACAAGGTGGTCATCCTACATCAGCAAGTTCTCTCCCAAGCAGAAACTTTGCGGCAAATAGAAATTTTAACATGTACTATCCAAGCTCTGCTGAAGAAGCACAAAGAAATGGGCAAAGTTGAGGACCAGAAATACAGTGATCAGACATGGAAATATAGTGCAGCAGACAAGAGATACATCAAACTGATATCCCTTCTAAATTGGAAGAAATCCAGCACTGCTGTCAGCTCTGAACTCACAGAAACCAGTGGAACCCAAGTACAACCTTCTACAGTCCAGAGAAATCTTGTCAGAAGTGATCTTCGTGGAATAGTTGCTCCCAAAAGCGATGCCTCTGAAGCGGAAACAAAGTCTAGAGACTCACCTATGCAGAAAATAACAAGGACTGGGGGTGCTCAACAATGGCAGCAAGTGCCCTGAACTGATAAGTCAAAAATGTGAATTTTTGGCTGAACCAGGAGATAGTTTCTCTGTAGAAGAGCTGGAGAGCACTCTGGATGAGTGCAGCCAGCTGTGAAGCACAGCAGAGGTTCCCTGCAGATTTAGGGCTGTATTTCTGCAAATGGAGTTGGTGATCTGGTCAGAATTAATGGACTCCTCAATGCTGAGAAGAACAAGCAGATTCTCATCCATCACACAATACCATCAGTGAAGCATCTGATCGGTTCCAAATTCATTCTGAAGCAGGACAATGACCTCAAACACACGGCCAAGGTCATAAAGAAATATCTTCAGTGAAAAGAACAAGGAATTCTGCAACAGATGATATGGCCTCCACAGAAATCACAACATCCTCGAGGCTGTGTGGGATTACCTGGAGAGACAGAAGCAAGCGAGACAGCCAAAGTTTGTAGAAAAACTGTGGCAAGTTCTCCAAGATACTTGGAACAACCCACCTGCTGATTTTCTTAGAAAACTGCATGACAGTTTACCTCACAGAATTGATGCAGTTTTGAAAGTAAAGGGTGGTCACATCAAATATTGATTTGATTTAGTATTCTTTTACTGTTCACTGCTCTTTATAGTAATTCATTTGATATTTATAAACCTTTCATTATTTTTGGAAGTATTTTCACTTTACACTTTTTTTACATGCACCCAAGACCTTTGCATAGTACTATACATATGTGAACAAACTTTTGGTATCTTCTTTTATATTTTTGGCTATTTAATCTCACCACCCTTATTGCTTTTTTAGTTGCATTCTTGCATGAGCCCCAGCTTTCCTTGCCCTTCACGATCTCATGAAACAATCCATGTTCTATGCTTACAATGATAATGCTCCCCAACTCTTTCTTTGCTACACTGACATCTCTCATAAGGGCACCAGGCTTTCTTGCATTTTTGTTGGCTATGTTCAAGGCTAAGCTTTCCAATTCTTTCTGTGCTACAATGAACTGAATTGGTGTTGCTTCTTGCACAAGCTGAGGCTGCCAATTTTGCCTCCAACTTCCACCCTGTCTGCAAAATTATTTGATCCATCTGTTGCACTTTTGTTCTCCCTCTCTTTTCTCCTTCTCCCCTGCCCCTCACCTCCCTCCCTTTCTTCCATGGTGCCCCATCTCTCCTATTAGATTTCTTTTTCTTCAATCCTTTATCCCTTCCACCGATCACATTTCAGCTTTTTACACCATTCCCCCTCTCCTCCCATCTAGCCTCTCCCATCCCCCGCCAGCTTGTACTCTCGAACCTTATTCTGGCTACTGCACCCTTCATTTCGAGTCCTGATGAAGGGTCTTGGCCAAAATGTCGACTGTTTATTTCCCTCCATAGATGCTGCCAAGTCTGCTGAGTTCCTCCAGCATTCCATGCTTTAGTTGACTTGTCGATTTTTAAAAGCTCCCACCCGTCTAGCCTCCCACTAAATTCTGCAAAATTGTCTGCCCCCTCTTTTCCTTTTATGCTGTTGCTGACCTTGAATCTAGAACAACAAATCTAGAATTGCCTTCTCCTTTGACCACAAGCTGCTCTAAAAAAATCTGTTCTGTATTCTACAAATTTCTTAGGTTCCAGCACCAACCTGATATTTCCGGTCTACCAGCATACTAAAGTCCCATATGACTACTATTATATTGCCATTCTTACATGACACTTTTAAATCTCAGTTGTAGTTTGTACCCCATATCTATTTAGTTCTCCAAATATGCTGCTAAATCTATTGAGTGTTTTCAATTTCAATTCAGTTTACCTGATTTTCTCTTGTCATTTGAGCCAAGTCATCTTGTAAGCAACGATTCTCTTTGAAAGCATTATCTCGAGATTGTTCAACTTGCTCTAGTTCCTTACGAGTGGAATCAAGTTGACGACGTAAGGAATTTATTTCCCGATCTCGGTTACTCAGAGTGTTGTTCAAAAGACTATTAAAAAATGAAGATTTTTTTTGGAAAGGAAATACATTGTATACAGAGGAAGAAGAACAAGTCTATGTAGCAATTCTATTGTTTTAATTGTTGCACTTACTCTAGTGCAGATTCTAGTTCAGTGACAGTAATCTTCATATTAGTTAAGGCCTTTTCCTGTAAAAGAGAAAAAAGTAGATATATGATTTCCATAGCAATGGAAGCCAAGATGACCTATTACTATATCAGTACTGTTCAAATTCACTTGACCTTTGGACTGCATAAAAGCACAAAATTTTGTTTCTTTATTCAATTCTTATAACTTCACTATTGGGGTTATTAATGGATTATATATAACTTCACTATTAGCTTTTACTTCTCTTATAGCTAGGAGGACGCTCTTGCTTAAATGGAAGGATGCTGTTCCACCTACTCATGCTCAATTGTTAAAGGATGTTATGTCATGCTTAAATTTAGAGAAGATCCGATGTTCAGTTCTTTAATCTAGCCAAGACTTTTATACATTGTGGGGATCATTTTTGAGTTATTTTCAAAACCTATATTTCAATATTACATAGAAACACAGAAAACCAAAAGCACAATACAGGCCCTTGGGCCGACAAAGTTGTGTACCTTAGAAATTACTAGGCTTACCTATAGCCCTCTATTTTACTAAGCTCCAAGTACTTATCCAAAAGCCTCTTAAAAGACCCTATCGTATCCGCCTCCACCACCGTTGCCGGCAGCCCATTCCACGCACTCACCAATCTCGAGTAAAAAACTTACCCCTGACATCTCCTTTGTACCTACTCCCCAGTACCTTAAATCTGTGTCCTCTTGTGGCAACTACTTCAGCCCTGGGAAAAAGCCTCTGATTATCCACACGATCAATACATCTCATCATCTTGGACACCTCTATCAGATCACCTCTCATCCTCTGTCGCTCCAAGGAGAAAAGGCCGAGTTCACTCAACCTATTCTCATAAGGCATGCTCCTCAATCCAGGCAACATCCTTGTAAATCTCCTCTGCACCCTTTCTATGGCTTCCACATCTTTCCTGTAGTGAGGCGACCAGAACTGAGCACAGTACTCCAAGAGGGGTCTGACCAGGGCCCTATATAGCTGCAACATTACCTCTCGGCTCCAAAATTTAATTCCACGATTGATGAAGGCCGATACACCATATGCCTTCTTAACCACAGAGTCAACCTTTGCAGCTGCTTTGAGCATCCTAAATACAATTTAATTTAATTTTTATGAATACAGGGTTTTGTGATTGTAACTGTATTTTTAATACAATGTATTTGGTACTATTTTATTTTTTTCTTTTGACTTGTATATCTTCTTGTACTCTGTATTCCTCTATGCAGAAACTAATAAAAATATTGAAAGAAAAAAATATATTATTAAAACACATATGGATTTACCAAAGCAGTATTAATGATTATTTCAATTTACTTTCCCTTGAGAATTGTCTAAAGTGGCAATAGATTATGTACTTTTGGGAGTGGCAGTATAGGGAAAATAGATTTGTAAATTAGAACACTGAGGTATGATTGGAGTTGTGGATGTGCACATAACTCTTGTTTTAATCATTTCTGTAAGTACACAGCTCAGGAAATTCTACAAAGTTACAAGCAGGAATGGGCAAGTTTCAGATTTCTGGAGCCTATTGGCAAACCTATCACACCACCATTCACCTGAATGGTTGAGTAACTGCTCAGATCACATCTCTCCTCTACTTCACTAATTACTTGACCAGAATTTTTATTTCATCTACTAATATGGTTTTATAGTAACAGCATGGAAGGGGACATTGTACTCTAATAAAGATTAAACTCCCTTGTTACACACACAAAATGCTGGAGGAACTCAGCAGCATCTACGGAAAAGAGTAAACAGTCGAATTTTTGGGCTGTTTACTCTTTTTCACAGATGCTGCCTGGCTGGCTGATTTTCTCCAGCATTTTTGTGTATTGCTTGGATTTCCAGCCACCTGCAGATTTCCTCTTGTTTGTGATTAAACTCTCTTGTTCAGAAATACTTCACTTTGTTTTATCAGATATCTGCAACTTTCTCTTCCAATGGGTCGTTATTCATCAGAGACTAAGAATGCATTTGTAAGCGACAAAGGAGGACATCATGGATATTTTCAAAATGTCTTCAAGGAAAGACAGATGTAGAATCCTGTACCACTGTTCATAGATGTGTGTTGCCCAGGAACATCTTACAGTAAATGATGTAATCTTAAAGTTTAGTCATAATTGTAATGTGGAAAAATGTGACAACCAATATGTATTCAGCAGACTTCCAAATATATATATATGATAATGAACTGAATGAACTTTTTTCTTTAAATGTTGCTAATCCAGAGATAAATTTTCAGGGTGCTATTAATAGCTCGCCCTTCTTTAAAATAGTACGAGGAAAAATTTTATAGGGCAGTATGGATCTCAGAATAACATTGTTTTCAAAAAATAGTGCTGTGAATAGAGTATTCTCTCAATTTTCCAATGGGAACATTGACTGAGACTTTTGTGTTCTATACAACTTGAGCAAAAGTGTTATCACCAACTCTGAAGTTTCAGTCACAAAATCATTGCCCACATCAAGGAAGAGGGATACCACAGGGGATGTGTGACCACGAACATTTTTCAAGGAAGGAGAGAATTCTGACTGGCACCTATAAACGGGTCATGACTCAAGTAATGCTGGGTCAGGATTGTGTTCAACCATGGCCACCCAGTGGCCAAAGATGGCCAAAATTCTATTCATCTAGAGGCAGAGTGAACAAGACTGTCACTTCATGGCAACTCCAAGAAAAATGGAGAAAAAAGCTCTGCCCTCCATAAATAGCCTTTGACTTTATAACTCAGAGAGACTGTGGAATACCCTTAAATTCAATAGCTTATTTCAAGAGCCATCTCTTGGCACAGGCAGACACTGATGATGAAATTCACCAGTGCCTTCGCACACCAGCATAGCCTCTGGTTAACTGAAGAAAACAGGATCTGAAGATCAAGATCTCATTACAAAACTTATGCCTTACAGGTCTGCATCCTTTGAGACATGATATCCCTACAACAGGCATCTCAAAATACAGGAAAAATATCACCCATGCTGGCTCGCTTATCCTTCCAGAGACAATGTCAATGTCCTCTGCCAGGCCAAAATTCCCAGCAGTAATTCCTGTTATTCTCAGCTGGCTACAGCTAAGACGCATTGGTTGTATGCTTGATATCAGCCACCTGAAACATACACTATTTCAGGCTCTATCATGGGAGATTAACAGATGATCAGTGGAAAAGATTGAAAGATGTATTCAGAACTTTTTGAAGTGCAACAATCCCATTGATTCCTGGAAATCCCTGGACAACAATCATTCAAAGTGGAGAGGGAACATTTGGAGTGGTACTGAGGGCCTCAAGGCTATGCATCTGGAGGATACAGAGCCCTGCATAAGTGGCAGAAAGAGCTCACCACCTCACAAATTACCCAGCTGCCCACCCCATCAGCCAAGTCACGCTCCACCAGAGCAAGAGTTTGTTGTTCCAACACTGGCCTAATTAGGCACTTTGGAAGCCACAGCACCTAAGTGGAAGCAAGGCATCCTCAATCCCAAAGGATTGCCTAAAATGACCAAAGCACTGCTGGCCACTAAACCAGTTAGGTGAAGGGACAGCTTATTTTGCAAATGAGATTTTTATGAAAGTTTCAGCAGTAAGTTGCAATTCTGCTAGTTATTATGTTTAATTAATATCCAACAGAATCCTGTTCCAAATGAAGACTCACATAAAAATAAAATGTACATTTACCCTGTTAGCAAGATTATCTTCTAAAGTTGCTATTTTCTCAGTTTTGTCATCCACAGCTTCCTGCAGGCAATCTTTTTCTTGATCCAGAGCAGATACCGTACTTTTTAATGCACTGACTTCTTCTCGTTGAGCAGTAGTTTGCCTACTGAATTCGCCTACACAATAAAATGCAGAAATTATCAAAGATCCTTATGTGACTGTTGAATGAAAACAGAAAAATCCTGCGAATACCCAGCAGGTCCTGCAACATCTATGAAGAGAGAAATGTAATGCCATACATCCTGGTTGAAACATTTGCCAAAGCTGTTAAATTGCTTGTGAGTATCCCTGATGTATGGTTTTTTAAGGAAGTCTCAGAAATACTCAGATGATTAAAAATGTAAAATTTATAAGAAAATTAGAAGCACGCAAATAGCATTAAACACATGTAATGACCTGGGAAAGGTTTCCCTGTTGATGTAATGGCTTCTCTGTAGCACAGTGTTTGGGTTATGACTAGAGATAATGGGGACTTTGGAATGTGCGCTGGGCAACGAGGAGAGATGTTTTTCTTTCTTGTGGGCCCGAAAGAAGTTTTCACGGTCTCTTCTTTGGCAGAAGATGGAAAGAGAAGATGTCAGAATGGGGAAGTTGCAGACTGCAGGATGGAGTGGACTTGGAATAGGGTTGGGAGTCGATGCCCAGGGCAAAAATCGTTGGAGAACGAACAGACAGGAAAACATTGAACTCCAACATTGCACATTAGACTGTTTTATGAGAATGGCCCTTTTTCTTTTCTGCTTTCTTTACTAAACCTATAGTCAAATTAAGAATTATAAAGCTCAATCGTTTAATTGCATATGTGTACTGTTTGTTATTTGTGGTATCAATGCTGCATAAAATTTTCCTGGACAAAATGACAAGATAATAGCCTGGATTTCCTTGAGAAAGTCAAACTTTTCTGTCCTTATTCTCTAAGAACAACTGGGACTACTAAGGAAACATGTTCAAAAGTGGTAGAGCGTACCACCATAACATTGAGAAACCTAATTTGGACAGGAGGCCTGAATATTTCATTAATATGATTCATAACATATTATTTTTATCACTTTTACCTAGTCTTTCCTCATGTCTGGCAACCCGATCTTGAAAGGCCTGGAGCTCCTTGGTTTTCATTGACAATCGATGCTGCGCATCTGTAAGCGATTTCTCCAGGTGTTCATTCTGTAACCTAAGCATTAATACAAAGTAACATTCATTAGCGAGGATCATTATTGATTACAGGTAGTGCCCGAGTTACGAACGTCCGACTTACAGACAACTCTTACTTATGAACCGAGGAAGGAGAATGCCGTCTGCCATTTTAATCGTTGCCGTTGACACTGTGTTGAGTGTGTAACTTTGTATTTGGCTTAAATTTTTCTTAGCAAGATTCACCCTGACACCCCCCCCCCCCCCCCCCGTTCCGGTCAGCTGGTGGCGCAGTCAGATCAGCGCCGGGCTCGAGAACGGAGGTTCCCGAGGTCAATCCACCGATAGACTGCTCTCGTGCCGGGTTGATGTTGAGCTCGCAACTCGACCTCGTAAAAAAAATACACTGCCACCTCCAGTTTAGATTCCCACGTGGAATATTGTGGAGGATCAAATATCCAAACGCAGCACAGCCCCCTCTTGTCCTATTTAACCTGTCTCAGTGTTCTGGACTTTAGGACCTGGGGAATTCAGTGCGGTGGTCCTTAGGACCCAGTGAACCTTGGGAGCCGGCGGAGGTCAGGACCCACCGCCCGCAGTGTTTCTGTTCCGTTGATATGAAGCGATCGCGATTGAAAATAAAGTGGAAATAATAAAGCGTTTGGAAAGAGGTGAAATGCCATCGGTCATTGGAAAAGCGTTAGGCTACAGTTGGTCAACGATCAGAACAATTTTAAAGGATAAAGTGAGAATAATGGAGCATGAGAAAGGCCCTGCCGCGATGAAAGCTACAATTAATACTAAGCAACGCAGTGGTTTAATTAATGGAATACATATGTTTCTTAAGTGCTTTATATGCATAGAAAGGTAAAATATATACTATATAGTAGGACAAACGTTTGACTAACTGACACTAAATAATACCGGATGTACTTGTTCTGACTTACATACAAATCCGACTTAAAGTCGGACTCAAGAACGGATCTCGTTCGTAACCTGGGAACTGCCTGTACTCATACATTTTGTCTCTGAACTTGGGAAACATCCTATACAGTAGTAACATCTTCTGACTAAATGATTAACTTTTCACGTTCTTTAGATCAATGTAACATTTTGCATACAGATAGTATCTTTAACAAAGTGAAATACTATGGCATTTCATCAGTGTTTGATAAAGACAAGAAAAAAATAGAGAAAATGATTAAAGTGAAAACCTTAAAGGCAAAAGGAGAAGGTTTAAAGAGGGAGTTCTAGTCATTTCTAGAACTACTTACATTTAAGGAGCATTTTGGGAATGGAAGAGATTACAGAGAAAGGCAGGATTAAGGACATGATCAGCAAACTGATCGTTAAGATTTGTTTCAGTTCATCATATAAACAACAGCATTCAAGGAGCATAGAAGAAAGGAACCACCTAGGAACATATTGAAATAGTAAAGTCTTGAAGTAACAAAAAAGTATAAATGAAGATTTCATTAAATGAGCCAGGGCAAAGCAGCAGGCGTTGCTCAAACCTTGGTTTTCTTTCCATCCTTCCTCTCTTTGTCCCATCAACAGCCATCTAGACCCTACTCTCTATACTGTAAAGCTAATCCCTTTAGATCTATCCTCATTCTAAAGCTGTGACCACCATTGTTTTACAGCATTAAATTTTCTGACTTTATGGCAATGTATTTTGAGCTGTTTCACTAAGTTGAATAAACAGCAAAAACAGAATTTAAATTGACTTCATTCTTACATCCTTCACATACACACAAGGAGCAAAAATCTTTACGTTACGTCTCCTTCTAAATGTGCAGTTTATAGTACTTCGTAATAAATAGTATATATAACAGGACAGTCAATTTCAAGTCTAGTTAATTCAAGCATATTTCATATTTATTTATACAACAGTCCAAATCTTTCATTCAATTGATTCAGATTATTTTAGTAACCTAGTATCATGCTATTACTATGTTATTTTAGTAACCTAATAAATTATGTATTACAAAATGACACTAACTCTGAACTTATGCACAGATACAGATTAATGTAGATATCCTAAAGTTGCTGCTGACAATTTGTTGGGCGCTCATAGACGGCTGTTTGCAAGCTTCTCCAGGGCAAATAAATGCAAAGAAGTGACTTACATTTAAGCTACATGTAAAAGAAAATCTTGCTTATATTTAAGAACACTTTGAAAATCTTACACTTTTTTACACAATATTCAAGCATTTATACTCAAATCAAGCCAAAAAAATCAGCATAACACAATATGAGGCCCTAAAACATACTGCTGCATATTTAACTACTTCTTTGAAAACTGTTTAATAACATTTTGGCTTTTCTAACTTCATGTGTACTGTATATTCCAATACTCATTTAGCAATGGATAAAATATTTCTTGCTTCCTAATAAATGGAGATTTCCTTAAACCGACTGGATGCCCAGTCAATGTGCTGAACCTCTCAAAATAATGACCTGACACAAGCAAGCATCAAAAAGAGTTCTTCACAAAAATGTCTAGATCCATCATTTTCTTCAAAGTTAGCACTGTTTTGGATTCAGCAACAATAAATATAAGTGAGGCAGGGTTTTTTTTTTATAACAAATAAAACATTTATTAAACACTGAAAAACAAACCCCCAAAAGTAAACAAACAACTAACGTAACTGGAAATCAGCTGCTGTGCGGCAGCTTAAACAGTTTTTAAAGGAATAAAGCGAAAACAGTTCTTAAAGCGATGTTGCAAAAACTTCTTTAGAGTAGTACTGCAAAAATTCAAAATGCTTACAGTGTAGCACACCGTGTCTCCGCAACCTGGGCGGCCGCTGTGTCCTGGTTGAGGGAGCTCACCACGTAGTAGTAACGGGTGTCCTCTGAGGTTATCTGCCGAACGTGGAATTGGGCTTCTGCTTGCTGGAACCATAGGTGAGGTCGTAGCATCCAGAAGCTTGGCAGTTTCAATGAAATCGCATAAATAGATGCAGCGTTGGTCATCTCCGGTCCAAAATTGTTTGGACCGTCAGAATCACCAATTGTAGCGGTGTGCTACACGCAGCGCTAAAATAACGACACGGAGTCGGTAAACTGCAGTCAAAAGATAATTTTATTCGAACTTCACAGCCTTGCTTTAAAGCCTCCCTCATCCCGCCCTTCCCAGGTGCAAATGCTCCAAGAGACACGTACTCACAAACCCCCGCAGGCTTTTCTCCCTTTGTTGCGGACCTTGCCTTTGTGCCTGCACGCTGGCTATTTGTGAGCCGGTTCGAGTGTGCTAGGAAGTGGGTCGCCACAACAGTCCATTAAAGGAGAGACTTTTTAAGACGATTTAAATTCTTTCACGTCATGTTGTTGCAGTTCCCAGTCGAACTATACTTTTCCTGGAGAATTTACGAAGATGAAACTGAAACGACTTAAAGGCACTGACCTTTCCTTTACAGAACTGTACCCAACCCTTTCTGCTATTATTTGCAGGGGTTAACACGAGCATAGCCAATGAATTCCTTCCAAATAAGGATCAAACAAAGTCGAACCTGTTACACCGTCGAAATCGACTTTCCTCAATCTTTTAGCTCCCGAACTCCGATCTTCACTCTCCACTGATTTTTAACTGGCAGTATTATAAAGAAACTGCCAGCAATGACCTTTTAAACTTTAGGCATTAAATAAAACTCCACCTTTCAACCAAACTGCATCATAATATTGGACCATGTAGAGGCATGGAGTCAAAATGGCAAATCCAGCCATGAACTGCCCCTCCTCACAGGGAGGGGTCCTCCTTTTATACCCTGTAAAAAAAAACCTGTCACATGACCTCTACTGGCAGGAAAATGACATCACTCCACCATCACAAGACCACTACCTTAGGTCCAGCATCTCTTCAACACCACTGTCACGTGACAAGTACAAGGTACCCACGGGTACATAACAGCACACTCTTCTTTTGCAACTTATTCTCATTTCTAGGGCAAGGTTGCATGCTTAGCTACCATCTTTTTTCCCTCATTGATTCCAAAGTCCTTAGTCATCATGGCAGCAAGAATTTAATGATTTATTGAGAATAAATAGAAACATAAAAACACAACACAATAGAGGACCTCTGACCCACAAAGCTGTGTTGAACATGTCCTTACCTTAGAAATTACCTAGGTTTACCCATAGCCCTCTATTTTTCTGAGCTCCATGTACCTGTCCAGGAGTCTCTAAAAAAGACCCTATCGTACCCGCCTCCATCACCATCGCTGGCAACCCATTCCACACACTCACCACTCTCAGCGTAAAAACATATGCCGGACATCTCCTCTGTACCTACTTCCAAGCTCCTTAAAACTGTGTCTTCCTGTGCTTGCCAGTTCAGCCATGGGGAAAAGTCTCTGACTATCCACATGATCAATGTCTCTCATCATCTGTATCAATGTCTCTCATCATCTGTCAGGTCACCTCTCATCCTCTGTCACTCCAAGGAGAAAAGGCCAAGTTCACTCAACCTATTCTCATAAGGCATGCTCCCCAAACCAGGCAACATCCTTGTAAATCTGCCCTGCACCCTTTCTATGGTTTTCACGTCCTTCCTGTAGTGAGGCGACCAGAAATACTCAAGTGGGGTCTGACCAGGGTCCTATATAGCTGGAACATTACCCCTCGACCCCTAAACACAATCCCACAACTGATGAAGGCTAATGGATTGTATGCTTTCTTAACCACAGTTAACCTGTGCAGCAGCTTTGAGCGTCCTATGGACTCGGACCCCAAGATCCCTCTGATCCTCCACACTGCCAAGAGTCTTACCATTAATACTATATTCTGCCATCATATTTGACCTACCAAAATGAACCACTTCACACTTAACTGGGTTGAAATCCACCTGCCACTTTCAGCCCAGTTTTGCATCCTATCAATGCCCCGTTGTAACCTCTGACAGCCCTCCACACACTATCCACAACATCTCCAACCTTTGTGTCATCAGCAAACTTACTAACCCATCCCTCCACTTCCTCATTTAGGTCATTTAAAAAAAAATCATGAAGAGTAGGAGTCCCAGAACAGATGCCTGATGCACACCACTGGTCACCGACCTTCAAACAGAATATGACCCATCTACAACCACTCTTTGCCTTCTGTGGGCAAGCCAGTTCTGAATCCACAAAGCAATGTCCCCTTGGATCCCATGGCTCCTTACTTTCTCAATAAGCCTCGCATGTGGTACCTTTATCAAATGCCTCGCTGAAATCCATATAAACTATGTCTACTGCTCTACCTTCATCAATGTGTTTAGTCACATCCTCAAAAAATTCAATCAGGCTCATAAGACACAACCTGCCTTTGACAAAGCCACGCTGACTATTCCTAATCATATTATGCCTCTCTAAATGTTCATAAACCCTGCCTCTCAGGATCTTCTCCATCAACCATTGAAGTAAGACACACTGGTCTATAATTTCCTGGGCTATCTCTACTCCCCTTCTTGAATACTGGAACAACATCCGCAACCCTCCAATCCTCCGGAACCTCTTCTGTCCCTATTGATGATGCAAGGATCATTGCTAGAGGCTCAGCAATCTCCTCCCTCACCTCCCACAGTAGCCTGAGGTACATCTTGTCCGGTCCCAGTGACTTATCCAATAATGCTTTCCAAAAGCTCCAACACCTACTCTTTCATAATATCTACATGCTCAAGCTTTTCAGTCTGCTGTAAGCCATCTCTACAATTGCCAAGATCCTTTTGTGTAGTGAATACTAAAGCAAAGGACTCATTAAATACCTCTGCTATCTCTTTCGGTTCCATACACACTTTTCCACTGTCACACTTGATTGGTCCTATTCCTTCACGTCTTATCCTCTTGCTCTTCACATACTTATGCACAAATCCTATCACAGCACCTCTACTCTAATAAAATCTGTTAAAATACTGAACAACATTACACGTTGTCATTTCAATCATCATGACATTTTCTACTTATTTGTTTTTCATCACATTTACAGGTCCACCAATCACATAAAATTTCAGTATCCACCATCATCAGTTCTGCACAAACAGTATACACACCTAAAGTGCGAAATATACATAAGGTTTTCTCATACTGTCTAGCGCTCGTCAATCATTGAGTCCAGCCAGCAGAATGACAAGAGATTTGTTCCACTTCATGTTATGAAATTTTGGATTTTAATTTTTCTTCATAGATATTTATAGCTTGCCAGTATTGTAGTTAATATAAATTATTAATAACATTATAGCAAGTATCTGATGAAGCACACAAATATGGACTAGGGCTTCTGCCATATATGTCCCAAATTTATAGAGACAGCTTTATTTTCAAATCCGATGTCATTAATTGCATTGAGAATTTGACTGTGCTTGGATCTAGAAAATGGATGTTCCCTCACCTCACCTGGTTTATTGACATGATACACAAATAATGGACCATTAAGTCATGAACTTCACATTTAAGTTTTTCAAAATGAATTCTGATGTCTTACCAAGAATTAAGCTATTTTGCACAGTTTAAGTACTGAAAGGTCTAAGTAACCTTAAACTATTTTTTGATTCTGATATTAAGAGCGCAAAACTGCTATGGAATTGTACAAAACTACATTTACTAAATAGTAGCTCATAAGATGCCATTGATGATATCGTATTATCTAAAATCCATCATAAACAAAATCCAAATCAGAAGTGTTACTTCTTGTGCAAGATAGATTGTAGTTTTTAAAAACAAGAAATACAAGTTCAAGTAAAATACAGACCTGCTTGACCTTGTTTTAATTTTAAATATTATTGTGGATCAAAGGTAGCACTTTTGCCTAAATCAGATGCTAGCATGTTAGAAGCTGCGCACCAGCAAAGAAGATACTTCAATGCACTACAATGTCTTCCAGAACTTTCTAGGTGAATAAAGGAGATTCTACAACTATATTCAATGATGAACAGGAGGTATCTTCCTTTTTGATATACACAAAAAAAAAATCAAAGTAAATAAGTTTGCTAATTACGATAAAAAAAACCATGGGAAAATATAAGTATTAGTCTCGGTAAAAAAGCAAAGACAGAAGGAAAATCAAATATGGAAAATCAATAAGTAAAACAACATATACTCGCTTGTGCAAAAAAAAGAGTAAAGAAACAAATAGAAGATAATTAAAAAGGGAAGCGGTTTAGATAGCTTCCTACATAACACAGAGAATATAACGTATTGTTTAAAAAGAGCTGCGAAAAGCAGCCAAAGAGAAAATGGATGCTGTCTGCCTGCATATTTTGAAAGATAAAAAGGCACAGGTTACTTAGTCAAACAAATGATTAAGGCTTCATAAAACCAAGAAACCTTGTTATCAACAAAACGCCAATTACTTGATTGAACACCTGAAATTAAAACATTTAACATAAAACAACTCAAAGTTGAATATAAGGATGGAGACTTTGTAAAAGTTTCTTAGCTTCTTCAGGCTTCGTAAACCAAGAGACCTTATTATCAGAAGTAGTAACCTTGAGTTTACACGGATTTCTGAGAGAAAGGCGACAGCCAAGCTTAAAAAGATCAGACATAACCTCTTTAAAAGCCTGTTCAGCTCTTAGAACTTCCGGTGGATAATCTTGAACGATCTGAAACTGTTGCTTCACGAAGGATCTGTTCTTTAATCTGATAGTCATAAAAGCGAATGATAATAGAGCGAGGTTTGGCAGGGTCCCAATTAGGGGGGTAACTCGGTAAATGTGCTCAAATTTTGGTAGTTCCGATAATATATCAGGGAATAAATCTTTCAGTATTTGAGCACAAAAATCGATAGGTTAATTACCCTCCAGTTTTTCAGGAAGTCCAAGAATTCTGATATTGCACCTTCGGTTCCTGGTCTCCAAGTCTGTAAGTTTCTTCAGTAACGCGTCGTATTTTTAAAGTTTTTCCTTACAAATTCTCTTGAAACCTTCTGTCACACCAGCAGAGAATCTTCTTGTAGCTTAATACGAATTTTGTGGTCATTCACAGTCTGCTGTATACTTCCAAGTTTCCGATTAAGCATTTTCAGTTCAGATTTAACCAGGTCGAAGGAATTCTGTAACAAATCAAACTTGGATTCCAAGTCATCCAGTTTATCCAATTTTTCGAGTTTCTCTGACATTTGTTGAATCATTTCAGTCAAAGTCTCTAAAGTAGTCTCTTTTCTTGACAGCTTTCTACTCATGGTGCTCTCACCGAGATAGGTTTAAACAGCAAAGTAAGCAAATAATTTCGGAGCAAGTAGCTAGTGCAACCTACTCCATTACAGCCACCAGAAGTCTCCCATTCCTGGGTGTCAAGATCTCTGAGGATCTAACCTGGTCCCAACATATTGATGTAGTTATAAAGAAGGCAGTACTTTATTAGGAGTTTCAAGAGATTTGGCATGTCAACAAATACTCAAAAACTTCTATAGATGTATCATGGAGAGCATTCTGACAGGCTGCTTCACTGTCTGGTATGGAGGGGCTACTGCACAGAACCGAAAGAAGCTGCAGGGGGGTTGTAAATCTAGTCAGCTGCATCTTGGGTATTAGCCCACAAAGTACCCAAGACATCTTCAGGGAGGCAGCGCCCAGAGCATGCCCTTTTCTCACTGTTATCATCAGGTAGGAGGTACAGAAGCCTGAAGGCACACTCTCAGCGATTCAGGTACAGCTTCTTTCCCTCTACCATCCAATTCTTAAATGGACATTGAACCCTTGGACACTACCTCACTTTTTAAAAACATACAATATCTCTGGTTTTTTTGCGTGTTTTTATTCAGTATATTTACACTGTAATTGATTGATATGTTTATTTATTGTTACTATTTTAATTTTATTTATTTATTTTTACCCTTCTATATTATCTATTGCATTGAACTACTGCTGCTAAGTTAACAAATTTCACGTCACATGCTGGTAATAATAAACCTGATTCTGATTCAATTGGTTTGAGATTTGGTAAATCACTACAGACACTGACATATCTCTACAGGTGAACCATGGAGAGCACTGGGATTAGTTGCATTACAGTCTAGTACAAGGGACCAATGCATAGGATCAATAAAAGCTGCATAGGGTCCCCAACACTGAGGACATCTTCAAAAGACAATGCCTTATGAGGACAGCAGCCATCATGAAGGGACTCTCATCCAGGACATGCCCTGTTCTCATTATCACCATCAATGAGGAGGTACAGGACAGGAGCCTGAAGATGCACACACAATGTTTTAGGAACAGCTTCTTCCTCTCCATCATCAGATTTCCCAACAACATGAATAATGCTCATTATTTTGCTCTCTTTTTGCACTAGTTTTTTCCCATATATTCTTCTTGAAATTTATAGCAATTTTCATGCATTTATAATTATGTCAGTGATTATAAACATGATTCTGATTCAATCATAGAGCAGAAACTAGATCAAGAAACTAGGACTAGCAATTTCAAACCAAAATATGAACGCTACATCACAAAAATAACACTCACCTAACTGAATTCAGCTCTGCCTTTAGGTAAGAGGTATCATCACTTGTCTGCAAGAGTTTTTGTGATTGAAGCTTGTTTTTTTCTTCAAGTGCTGCTATATCTTCCATTTGTGATGCAACCTTCTTCTTGAAACTGAAGCATTCATTATCAAGCTGTAAAAAAAAACACTATAATGACTATCTGTATTTATAGACCATTCAACATTTAAAAGTAAAATAAGGTATCACAGAAAGTACAAAGAACTTTGACCCAAAGGAAAGGTTGGGTTAATTTTCCTGACAAGTTTAGTTGCTCCATCAGGAATAGCTGCATTTCTCCCCAAAACTCTCAGGAAGCTAAGGACTACTACAAAGCATAGGAAAAATCAGCTAAGTGAAGCTAAAGGTTAAAAAAAAAGAGAAAATAATTAATATCTCAAATACTGATCATCAATGCACCATAAGCATGTATCCAAGGACAATGCCTAGAAATTTTTTCATAATTAATCCTACATAGCAAACAAACAAAAACACTTGATGAAGCTCTTAAAATTAAGAATTGATCTTATCTACATAATTCAATGCAACTGTATTTGCAACTTCCACAAAAATGCAAATGTGTTTACATAATGAGGCAGCTTTAACAGTAAAAGAACAGCCAATGCATTGCACGTTAAATAACATTTGGATCCACACCATGGACAATTACCGAACTGACAGCATTTTGAAAATGCTATTTAAAGTTCAAGAGACCTGAAGTTCTTTAAGCTTCCTCCAGCACACCTGCTTTTGAAAACACTCCACATGGCTTGATTGCTTGAGAAACACTTGTCTGCTTTTAAATACAGTACTGGATACAATTGTACCTGTGGCAGGTGGTTTATTGACATCAATGGGAAGAAACAGCTTTGGACAGAAGTCATAGTAAAAGATAATTTCTTTTTAATATAAGTTAAATTGAGTTACTGAAATGTGCTCAACTGAATGGACACTGAAAGTCTAAGTCAGGTACCCCATAGAATACAGATTCATTACGCCTCCGGAGTGTGAATCTCCTCGAATGTGGAAAACAAAAGACAACCAAGAACAGCAGCACTGAAAACACATCATCACATGGCTTTGTATGAAATGAACCATTAAGGGAATGTGCAGATACTGCTTGTGAGGCAGGGGTGGAGATTCAATAGTGCAGCTGCTCAGCAATGTACCTGAGCAGGCTGACATGTTTGCAGGTTCTTGTTGGGGACTAGCTAGCTCCTACTCTGGTAATAGATCATCCAGATTTTAGGGCCTCCTTCATTGTCTCCTGCTGCATATGATGGAAATTAGTATCTTCCCATTTCTTAGCTTAGTTTCATAGCTCTCTCTTATCTAAAGACCCTTAATGACAGTGGCAACTGCGCATATGATCCTCATGATAAGGCTGAATTATACCTCTAAACAGAGAAGGAAAGAAGCAACTTAAATCACATCTGACAGATCATGACGAGAGTCTAAAACCCCAGCAATACATCAACTCAAGGAGCAGGTGCTGCCAGCCTCTGGCACTGGCAGCAACAACCATGCTGGTTAGCATACAGACCCTAGCCTTTAATATCTGCGTTGAAACTACACCACTTGCCCCAGACCACCAAGCACCAGCAGTCTTAAGAAGCCATTGTGCATTGCCTTAGTGGCTCACTCCACTGTGCAGGAATGAGATTACTTTAACCACTTCATTGTTGCAGGAGTACACAAGTTTACCACAAGTTAACCGTGATGGCAGTGTGTAACAGTAGAAGGTAATATTAAATGTAATTTATGTCATTCCAAAGTTAAGCATTCAGGATATGTTTTCAGAAATAAAAAGGGATCATTATTGTAATGAATGTAGAGATTTGTTGACAGAGCTGGAACATTCCAGAATATCAACTGTTGCATTCCAAATCAGTTTCATTTGTCATTCTCAGCCACTCACGACTTCATATACAACAGATGATCTTTTAAGGGGTATTACAGTGTAAATTCTGTGCTTAAGTAGTTCGGCTATAAAATGTATTTTAGTTCATAAAACTACCATTAACATTGTTTGCCTTAGGATACTTACTTCATACACTTTATTTCCCAGCTGTAATATTTGCTGCTCCATCTGCTGTGTGTTAAAATCAGATGTTTCAAGGATACCCTAATACAAAAAAGATATGTACAATTCAAACTGAGCCTTTAGTTTTTCATTTTTGAATAAAATTTATGTTATTTAAGTATATATAGATTTATTTTGCTTCAAAACTTACATATCTTACCAGATTTTCCAAGTACTTGCAGCCTTTAAAGGTAGCATATAAAATTAAGCCCCTTGATTACAATATAAACTGATACCTAGAAATTCTGCTATGTAGGACTGCAAGGCAAAACTCCCTCATGCATTGCCCCAACTTAATTAATTTGTATGTTTTTTTTTACTGGTAATCCTCTTGTTATGGTCTTTACTAATACAAATATTCACCCTTATGGAATCACAATTCACCATCCAAAATAGGGATTATACAAAATTTGCTCTAATGGAATTTCTTATGTGAAAATAAGAAGTAAAGAAAAATAAACACAAAATGCAAAATATAAAAATGCTGTATTATATGTTTTCCAAATTGCAGTTCTTGAAGTGTGCGGATAAAGTGGCTTTTTCTTCCCACTGCAGTGGGTTCATTTTGCTGACTAGCAGCAGCCCCTGATAGTTTCTATACAACTTACCCAAAACATTTAAATGCAATTTGTAAATTTAATTAACCACAAAAAGAAATTTCACTAAATAGAAAAACTGATATTTTTGTAGGGCTTTTGAGGTACAAAGCCCCTCTGTAACATGGGGGTCTTCATTCACAGGATTAAAATTTAATTCCCATCCTTAATCATGGAGATTTTTTTATAACAATTCAGCAGTTTTATAGTCATCATTGCTGACAGCAGCAATTTTTTTTATTATGCAAAATTTATTCATATTACTGGAATTAAATTCCCCGTTTGTCCAGCAATGATAGAAACTTGTGTCTCTGGATCCGTATGCCAGTTTCACAAAGCTATTATTAGATTTACTTCATTTAATACCTTCATTCTCTCTCTCAGATCATCTCTCTCAGCTGTTATTCTCTTCAATTCTGCTTTAGCTTCAACTTTTTCTTCTTCAATACGCATTTTACATATTGGTGATATTAGCATCTCCTTTTTCAATTTGTTCAATTCATCTTGATTCTGGAACCAATTCCAATTTAAGGAAATTCTTTAATCAGTAATTTTCAACAAATTAGTTATATTGATAATTTCTGCACAAGTTAAAATTGCCAGCATCTTAGCATGCAAAATGGTAGAAAGTATTGCTGAAGTACAATGGATACACTAAGGAGTTGAGGCATGAGGCATATATTACACCCACTATGTACTGCAGTCATTTGAAGTGTTGAATGTATTGATATCTGCACAACAGACATGGCTGGATTTATTAAGAAATTCAACACTTAAAAAATTATGACACGTCCCCACTGCCAAAATTCCTTACAAATGATGTGCTGTGCTCCTGAAATTATGACGGTTTAACCAAAAAGCATCCATGTTATAGCTTATTCACAGAAAGTAAGCAGTGTGTCAAACACAAAAACGAATCTACCATTCTCTCTACATCCTCCCACTGAGCCATTTTGGATTTTATTAGTCATATGCCTTTAAATTTCATGGCATTTAACTTTCATAACTAAACCTAGGGCATGATATCTACTCAATAACTATCTGTGGATGAACACATTTATGAGATCTGCAGTGTACTACTTGGTGCTTTGTTAAAGATATCACATTCCTCAGGACCATCCCTGTAGTGTCCAGAAAATCCAAAATTCTCCATGCATTGGCAAACACTCATTAGTTGATTCATAGCCAGGGTCATGGGGGTGACACAGGGGATGGGGGGGTTAACAGCTCATGGGAATGGAAGAGGAGTGCACTGAGAGGAATTTCCAGGCCAAGTGATTGTACACTGTTTTACCATTCATGACATTACTTCAGTCATTAATGTAATGGTAAATTGAGAAATTGTCTTGCTGCAAGTCTATGGCCCATTGATAAGATAACATCTAGTCTACTGTGTACTGCTTTGATCTCTGTACATTTCTAAGAAGACAGTGGCCAGAGTAAAATATGACTCTTTACAACTGAACAGTAATATCGTTATGGACCCCAAAAAAAAGCCAAAAATTACCATAAGAGTTTGATGGCTAATCAAAAGCTTTTCACAAAGACCTTAATTTCCTTAACCATGACGTCTAATCAGCCTCATGAACAAGTTCCAAGCATCTATCAGCTATTCTGCATTGAGTGTTGTGCAATGAACCAGAATTGATTAGAGAACTTCAGGAAAAGGAGTCCTTAAAGGCCAGTGATGACAATATGATAGACTTCACCCTGAAATTTGAAAAGGAGAAGCTAAAGTCAATAGACAATAGGTGCAGGAGTAGGCCATTTGGCCCTTCTAGCCAGCACCGCCATTCATTGTGATCATGGCTGATCATACACAATCAGTACCCCGTTCTTGCCCTCTCCCCATATCCCCTGACACTGCTATCTATAAGAGCTCTATCTAACTCTCTCTTGAATGCATCCAGAGACTTGGCCTCCACTGCCTTCTGTGGCAGAGCATTCCACATATCCACCACCCTCTGGGTGAAAAAGTTTTTCCACATCTCAGTTCTAAATGGCCTACCCCTTATTCTTAAACTGTGGCCTCTAGTTCTGGACTCACCCATCAGCAGGAACATGCTTCCTGCCTCCAACGTGTCCTATCCCTTAATAATCTATGTCTCAATCAGATCCCCTCTCATCCTTCTAAATTCCAGTGTATACAAGCCCAGTCGCTCCAATCTTTCAACATATGACAGTCCCGCCATTCCAGGAATTAACCTTGTGAACCTACGCTGCACTCCCTCAATAGCAAGAATGTCCTTCCTCAAATTTGGAGACCAAAACTGCACACAATACTCCAAGTGGGGTCTCACCAGGGCCCTGTACAGCTGCAGAAGGACCAATACTCAATTCCTCTTGTTATAAAGGTCAGCATGCCATTAGCTTCCTTCACTGCCTGCTGTACCTGCATGCTTGCTTTCATTGACTGATGTACAAAAACACCTAGATCTCGATGTACTTCCCCCCCTTTTCCTAACTTGACTCCATTTAGATAGTAATCTGCCTTTCTGTTCTTGCCACCAAAGTGGATAACCTCACATCTATCCACATTAAACTGCATCTGCCCACTCACCCAACTTGTCCAAGTCACCCTGCAGTCTCCTAACATTCTCCTCACATTTCACACTGCCACCCAGCTTTGTGTCATCAGCAAATTTGCTAATGTTACTTTTAATCCCTTCATCTAAATCATTACTGTATATTGTAAACAGCTGCGGTCCCAGCACCGAACCTTGCGGTTCCCCACTGGTCACAGCCTGCCATTCCGAAAGGGACCCGTTAATCACTACTCTTTGTTTCCTGTCAGCCAGCCAATTTTCAATCCATGTCAGTACTCTGCCCCCAATACCATGTGCCCTAATTTTGCCCACTAGTCTCCTATGTGGGACTTTATCAAAAGCTTTCTGGAAGTCCAAGTACACTACATCCACTGGCTCTCCCTTGTCCATTTTCATAGTTACATCCTCAAAAAACTCCAGAAGAATAATCAAGCATGCTTTTCCCTTCATAAATCCATGCTGACTCGGACTGATCCTTCTACACCTATCCAAATGGGTCATAATTTCATCTTTTATAATTGACTCCAGCATCTTTCCTGACATCAGGCTAACCGGTCTATAATGTCCCTTACTGACATCAGGCTAACCGGTCTATAATTCCCTGTTTTCTCTCTCCCTCCTTTCTTGAAAAGTGGGACAACATTAGCCACCCTCCAGTCAGCAGGAACTGTTCCTGAATCTATAGAACATTGGAAAATGATTACCGATGCGTCCACGATTTCTAGAGCCACCTCTTTAAGTACCCTGGGATGCAGACCATCAGGTCCCGGGGACTTATCAGCCTTCAGACTCAACAGTCTATCCAACACCTTTTCTTGCCTAATATAAATTTCCTTCATTTCATCCTTTACCCTAGTTCCTTTGACCACTATTACATCTGGGAGATTGTTTGTGTCTTCCCTAGTGAAGACAGATCCAAAGTACTTGTTCAACTCATCTGCCATTTCCTTGTTTCCCATAATAAATTCACCCTTTTCCATCTTCAATGGTCCAATTTTGGTCTTAACTATTTTTTTGCTATTCACATACCTAAAAAAGCATTTACTATCTTCCTTTATATTCTTGGCTAGTTTACCTTCGTACCTCATTTTTTCTTGGCTTATAGCCTTTTTTGTTATCTTCTGTTGCTCTTTAAAAGCTTTTCAGTCCTCCAGTTTCCTGGTCATCTTTGCTATGTTATGCTTCTCTTTTATTTTTATACTGCCCTTTACTTCCCTCGTCAGCCACGGCCGCCTTTTACTCCCCTTAGGATCTTTCTTCCTCTTTGGAATGAACCGATCCTGCACCTTCTGTATTATTCCCAGAAATACCTGCCATTGTTGTTCCACTGTCTTCCCTGCTAGGGTATTGTTCCATTGAACTTTGGCCAGCTCCTCCCTCATAGCTCCATAGTTCCCTTTGTTCAATTGTAATACTGACACATCTGATTTTCCATTCTCCTTCTCAAATTGTAGGTTAAAACATATCATATTATGGTCACTATCTCCTAATGGTTCCTTTACCTCGAGGTCCCTGATAAACTCTGGTTCATTGCACAACACTAAATCTAGAATTGCCCTCTTCCTGGTAGGCTCCAGTAGAAGCTGTTCTAAGAATCCATCTCGGAGGCACTCCACAAACTCCCTTTCTTGGGGTCTAGTACCATTCTGATTCTCCCAGTCTACCTGCATGTTGAAATCCCCCATGACAACCGTATCATTACCTTTGCCACATGCCAATTTTAACTCTTCATTCAACTTACACCCTACATCCAGACTGCTGTTTGGGGGCCTGTAGATAACTCCCATTAAGGTCTTTCTACCTTTAGAATTTCTCAGTTCTATTCATACTGACTCTATATCCCCTGATTCTATGTTCCCCCTCGCAAGGGACTGAATATCATTTCTCACCAACAGAGCCACCCCACCCCCTCTGCCAGTCAGTCTGTCCTTTTGATAAGATGTATATCCTTGAACATTCATTTCCCAGGCCCTGTCCACTTGAAGCCATGTCTCTGTTATTCCCACACCATCATACTTGCCAATTTCCAACTGAGCCTCAAGCTCATCTACTTTATTCCTTATACTTCATGCATTCATATATAATACTTTTAATTCGTTACTCCCCTCTCCTTTCATATCAATTCCTATTTCACTTGGCCACACTGTATGATCTCTTCTTGAGCTTTCTACTCCATTGATTCTGTTGTCCTTTTTAACATTTCTTATTTTCACTTTCCCTTTAACTCCATCCTTATATTTCCAGTTCATCCCCTCCCCCCCACTACTTAGTTTAAACACATCCATGTTGCAGTGGCAAACCTGTCTGCCACAATGTTGGTCCCCTGCCTATTAAGGTCCAACCCGTCCCTTTTGTAAAATTCATCCCTACCCCAAAACAGATCCCAGTGGTCCAAGAATGTAAATCCTTGCTTTCTGCACCAGTTCCTCAGCCACACATTCAGATCCATTATCTCCCTGTTCCTGCCCTCTCCAGCATGAGGAACTGGAAGCAAACCGGAGATAAGCACCCTGGAGGTCCTGCTTTTCAGCTTTCTTCCGAGTTCTCTGAAGTCCCGCTGCAGAATGTCCTTCCTCTTCTTCCCGATGTCATTTGTGCTGACATGCACTACCACTTCCGGCTGTTCACCTTCACCCTTGAGGATTCCCTGCAATTGGTCTATGATGTCCTGGATCCTAGCACCAGGGAGGCAAATACCATCCTTAAATCTCGCCTGTTGCCGCAGAAACCTCTTTCCATACCTCTCACTATGGAGACCCCTACTACCACGGTTCTTCCTGATGTCTGACTCCTTGGCTCTGCTTCTGCACCAATTTTCGGCTCGCAGATCTGTCCGCCTCTCAGACTGGCAGTATCTTCTGTCCTGACAGCTTCCAAGAGGGTGAACTTGTTTACGAGAGGTACATCTCCTGGGGTCTCCTGTATTTCAAGTATCTTTTTCGTCCTCATCGTCGATCCCTTTCTCTCTTCCGGTATCCTCGGTGTAACAACCTCACTGTAGGTCCTGTCCAGAAAGCTCTCGTTTTCGCGGATGAACCTGAGGTCATCCAGTTCTTTCTTCAGTGCTGCAACATGCTCCTTCAGAAGCTGAATCTGGACGCATTTTCCACAGCTGTAGCAGCCGGGGGCACCATCAGTGTCCCTGACCTCCCACATCATGCACGTAGCACACTGAATCAGCTTAGCGGTCATGTCTTCACCCTCTCCAATTGTGCCTGACTTAGTCTCCTCCCTCAGCCTCCTCGCCGAAGACTCTCGAGCCAAAGACTAGCACTTCTCACACCAGGCACTTCCCTCAACCAGGCCGCTTTCAGACTTATATGTATAAGTCATATGTATCAGTATTACAGTGGAGTAAAAAGAATTAGAGGCATGAGAGAGGAGATGATCAAAGCCGATTGGAAGGGAACACTAGCAGGGATGACATCAGAGCAGCTATAGGAGCAATTTGGAAGGCAAAGGAGAGATACATTCCAAAGTAGTAGTCGTATTCTCAAGGCAGGATGACGCAAGCACTATGCTGGAAGTCAAGAGTGTCAAAGGGCAGAAGTGAATGAAGTTGCCACAAGTGCCTGTTGGGCCTGCTTCTTTTTTTTATTACGTCAATGAATTGGATGACTGAATTGATGGTGATGTGACCAAATTTGCAGACAATACGAAGATAGGTAAAAGGTACTGTTGTGGAAGCAGAGGCTAGAAAAGAACCTAGACTAATTAGGAGAATGGTCAAAAGTGGCAGATGGAACAGTGTTCTGGAAATGTACAGCAATGCACTTTGGTAGAAGAAATAAAAGTGCAGAATATTTTCTAAATGGAAAGAAAATTCAAATATAAAGGGACTTGAAACTCCTTGTGCAAGATTTCCTAAAGGTTAATTTGCAGGTTGAGGTGGTAGTGAGGAAGGCAAATGCAATGTTGCGGCTTTAAAAGGCACCGGTGAGGCCCTACTTGGAATATTGTGTGCAGTTTTGGGCCCCTTATCTAGGAAACAATGTGCTGACTTTGGAAAGGGTTCAAAGGAGGCTCACAAAATTGACTGCGGGATTGAAAAGCTTATCACAAGAGCGTTTGATGGCTCTAGGCTTGTACTCACGAGTTCAGAAGAATGAGGGGGGATCTCATTGAAACCAGTTGAATCTTAAAAGGTCTCAATGGAGTGGATGTTCAATAAATATCAGAGAACGTATATAAAATGCAAACAGAAATTCTTAGTTTTCGTAGACATCCACAAAACAGGAGAAAATCTTCACAGAATGAGAGAAAAACATCAGAACCCCAAAAGCCCTAACCCCTTCCTACACACAAGCAGCAGCAAAGCATCACCTCCTCCCCTTGTTCTAGCAGGAAACATCAACTTCACCCACCAACAAGCAAAGCCCAAAAGAGCCCATGATCTGCAGTCCCACATAAACTATAATGCATAAGCCAGCACTTCCAAACGCCACAGGCTGCCTCTTACTAACAAGGGACAGAGAAATGTCCATTCAAAATGGAGTTGAGGAATTTCTTTAACCAGAGTGTTGAATCTGTGGAATTAATTGTTACTGGTGGCTGTGGAGGCCAAGTCATTGGGTATATTTAAGGCAGAGATTGATAGATTCTTAGAGTCATCAGGGAGAAGACAGGAGGATGGGGCCAAGAGAGAAACGGATCAGCCATGATGAAATGGCAGAGCAGACTTGATGGGCCAAATGGCCTAATTCTGCTCCTATATCTTATTGTCTTTAAAGATTGAGAAACAATATAATTTGTACCAGCCTTATTGTAAATTCTGAGCTATACAAGCTGAATGGATTTCTTACCACATACAAATGAAAAATTCACACATTCATTCTTATTCCATCAATACCTGCTCATGTATCATAAGCAATTTGTCTCGCTCTGCTGTCAGAACCTTGACATTTGATTGGATTTCTGCCATGTGTTGCTCGAATTTGTCAAGCACTGATTGCAACTCATCACGCTCTCTGATAACCTGCAACAATTCTGAGCTGAGGCTACCACTCTGCAGAAAGAAAGAAATTACACTTTAATGTCACTTTCTCAATATGCTATTAAAAGGTATAGGTTCTAAGGAGTCATGGCCTGATCTCTGATAGCATGTGACAGCCTGCCATTGTCAGAGGCTTTGAACCGTCTTGTAAACTTCCCCCCATAATTTGAGAAATTAAAGATTTATTCAAATAGACTTTAGTAATTAAAAAAAACTTAAAACATTTATAAATTTCTTAAATAAAATTGGATTGAATTAATTCTTTTGTATCTTTCGGAATGAAGAAATCACATTGTTTTGACTCTGTTATTTCCATTAATAATAAATAAACAACTTGTCACACTCAGTTATCAGCACCCTGACATTTGTTTGGCTGTTTGACACATTGTCCAATTGTGTCCTTGATCAAATTGGGTTAAAACTCTTATCTTTGTCCAATTAAAGAATATTGATGTGAAACGTCAACTTCGGTTCTCTCACCACCGAGAATTGCTGGCATTTTGTATTTTCATATCAAATTTTCAGCATCTGCAGAATTTTGCTTTTAAGTTCGTATTTAACTTGTTTTCATTACTTGGAATACCCACCATGAAGTGGTGTCCTCACCAAAAGATTCTGATTCTTTTACTTTACCTTCATTGCTTTTTGTTACCTTTTCCCCATTTGATCAAATATTTAACAAAGCTTGCTTCCATAACTATATCTTCTTTCTGAACAACCATTTCCAACACCTGACTCACTCCATATAGATACCATGTTCCACCTTTTGTAATTCAAAACCACCGACGATGAAAGATTATGTTTTAATATATGAATTAGGAGCAGGTGTGGAGCATTTCATTACTCAAGTGTTCTCTACTATTTAAAAGACAACTTCAAACCCACATTTTCATCTACTGGCTGTAACCTTTCATCACTTGCTTATGTCTTAAAAATATTCAAAGACTCTGCTTCCTTCACCCTTTCCAGAGCTTCAAAGACTCAATCCTCTGAAAGAAAACAAATTCACCTCAATTCCAACTTAAATATGTGACCCCCTTATTTTTAAAGTGACCTCTTCTCTTATTTTTCCCTCAAAAATAAGCATCTTATGAACCATTTGCAAGACTGCTTCTGAACCCTTTGCAATTACATGATTTTCTGCATTAACTACTCATGTAGTTGGATCTTCATCTAAGTCACAATAACAAACAAATCTGCTTAAACGAATAACACACAAACAATTGTACTTTCCATGTTTTTATTAAACACATTGTTTAATCATTCACAGTATTCACATTCAAAGTATGTGAATCCTTGTATTTAATAACTGCTAGAACCTCCTTCAGCTGCAATAACTTCCACCAAACGTTTCCTGTAGCTGCTGATCAGATTTGCACAATGTTGAGGAGGAATTTTTGACCATTCTTCCATACAAAACTGATTTAGTTCATCAGTATTTCTGTGATACCTTGCAGGAACGGCCCTCTTCAGCTCATGCCACAGCATCTCAATTGGGTTAAGACCTGGACTCTGACTTGGCCATTCCAAAACATGAATTTTCTTCTTTATAAACCATTATGTTGTTGATTTAATCATGTTTCAGATGAGTGTCTTGTTGCACCATCCAACTTTTATTAAGCTTCAGGCGACAGAATACTACCCTGACATTCTCCTGTAAAATGTTGATATAATTTTGAATTCATAGTTCTCTCAACAATTGCCAGCTGTCCAGGCCCTGAGGAGATGCTCCTTCCACCATGCTTCACAGTTGGGATGAGGTTTTGGGTGTGTCGTGCCCTTTTCCCTCCAAACATAGCAAAGTGCATTTCTGCCAAAGAGTTCAACTTTCATCTCATCTGTCCACAGAACACTATGGAATATGCAGGTGGTCTTTTGCACACTTGAGACGTGGAGCAATGTTCCTTTTGGACGGCAGTGATTTCCTCTGTGATGTCCTTACACAAACACCATTCTGGTTAAGTGTTTTTCTTATAGTGGACACATAAACAGAGACTTTTAGCAAGTTCTGAAGATTTCTGCAGATATTCTGCTGTTACCCTTGGGTTCTTTTTCATCTTTTTCAGCACTGCACGTTGTGTACTTGGTGTGATCTTTGCAGGATGGAGAGTAGCAATATAGTACTGAACTTTTTTTGATTTGTAGACAATTTCTCTTACAGTGGACTGATTAACACTGAGGCCTTTAGAAATGCTTTGTAGCCTTTTCCTGCTTCATACATCTCTACAATTCTTCGTTAAAGGTCCTCTGAATGTTGTTTTGATCGATGCATAGTGTACATAAACAGACCTTTCTTGAGAAGAACAGACTCTATCAGCAAACCTGACTTTGTGACTCTTTTTCATAGGGCAGGACATCTCTACAACACACATCTCCTATCTCATCTCACTGACTGGAACACCCGTCTCCAAATAGTAGAAGGTACTACCCCAGAGGTTTACATACATTTTTTGAATCTAGACTGCAATTGTTTAAACAGTATACTCAGAATTGATGAGAAGTACATTTGTTTGTGTGTTATTAGCTTAGGCAGATTGTGTTTGTCTATTATTGTGACTTAGACAAAGATCAGACCACATTTTATAAGTAATTAATGCAGAAAACCAGGTAATTGCAAAGGGTTCATGAACTTTTTCTTGCAAATGTATTTTATTTAAGGAGACTAATAAAGTATACTGGGTGGAGTTTCAAGACTTCCTCAGCTAACTGCCACCACTCTAACTCCACTTGAATTCAATTCCTCCAGCAATAAATTCAATTTGCCTTCCTATTTACTAGCATCGTGTTCATATTCTTTGATCTGCAGCATCTGCAGTTGTATTTTTGTATTTACTAGCATTCACTTCCCTTACTCATTACTAGCCGTTTGAAAATTACACAATCAGGCCACCCAAAACTTTGCCTCTCAGGGCTCTGCAATCTTTTACACTTAAGTAATATGCTCCTTTATTCCGCCCTCATTTTCCCCTCTGGCAGAATGGAATATTTCAATTTTTCACCATAATACTCTTTTTGCTGGATCTTTGCCCTCTCTTTAAATCTATATCTTTGTAAAGCTTCTTTAGATTCTCTTCACAATATGCTTTCCTACTCATCTCCAAGATATCCAGAGCTCCTCGGAGTGTAGCACTATTGCTCCCCAAGATCTAAGCACAGTAAGTACCACGCACTACTATATGTACATTCTCAAACCATTACCTTAAACCAGCATTTATTAGCAGAGTTGTGCTAGTCTGTAAATCCATTTCCTACTTAAGTATATACACAACTCAACATTTTTTGATGTCAAGGATTCTAAGCTTACATACTGATGTCATTCAGAATATCCAAGATAATTCATCCCCTCCACTTTTCTTTGATTTTACCCAGTCTTCCATTTCATTCCTGATTGAAAACCCAACTAGAACTACTCACTAATAAGTTCTTATATAGCAAGTTGCCTGCCCCAAACACCCATTCCTGTAATCTGGATGAGTATGTGGTTGCTGAGGTAAGGTGGAGTGGTTCCCAATGGAATTCTTTACTCAATATATCTAAAAATAGTATCCTACAATTGATGGGAGATTCATTTGTGATAAGGTGGCTTTCAAAAAGCATGCTCTCAGCTGATAGCAAACTCAAGTAATTTTTGTGTTGTACATTATTTATTACATCTGTAATACATTATCATGCTTTTCAATTACTTCATTTTTATCATTCGCAGCTGATTCTCTCCAATTCTGGATTTATCCAGTTAGCTGCACTTTCAAGATAAGGTATCTCTAAAGTTCTTTCACTAATCCCATGCCTGTTACTCTCCCCGTAATTCAAAAATAAAGGCTAAATTCCCACCATCCTTTATTCCTTAGGATGAATGTACAATCCCATCTGCAACTATTTGTCATAATTTCTCTACCACTTCCTGGAATTCTGGGATTTAAATGAATTTAGTACAAAGATAATTTATTTACAAGTTAATTCTATGATTCATTGGAATTAGAATTAGAATTTATTTAAATCTTACACCCATCCCACAAGGTCAGGGAGTAAAAATCTTTGCATAATAACTCCATTGCAATGTACAGACATGTGAATTTAAAAGTCTAATGGCTTGCAGAAAGAAGCTGTCCCACAGCCTGCCTTTGGTATTATCAAGTTTGAATTGCAGAACACTGCCAGAATACTATAAAGTAGTAAGTTCAATTATTGCAGAACAGTGGCCTTGACAAATATCCTTAGGTGCACTGAGAACATAACTTTTATACAAAAAACATACATATCCAAATTTATTGGTGGAAACTAAAACCATCACACTATCACCAACATCCATTAAGCACTTTGGTACCTTAACAGGTGAAGTCCACGTTGGACTCCGCCCACGTCTTGGAGAGCAGATTGGGCTTTTTCTTCCGGATACCAAATCCTGCAGGTATTCTACTTCAGATTTGTAATGATCCCTTTCTTCCTCTAAAGTCTTTACAAATTTGTCTAGACGAGACGTTGACGTGTCTCCTTTTAGAATACCATGCTGTGTTCTCATTCTTTCCAATTCTAACACTATTTCTCGCTCTGATTATTGTTGAAAACATAAAAAGATCAGGTTAACCTAAACAGTAATTTAGAAAACATGTATGTTTTCATGATTAAATTTTATTTTACAAAAGTAGATGATTTGTTTCAAATCTGCACATCTCTTAAAAGATCTTTTATTCACCTAGGTGAAATGGTTAAAATAAATCAACAGTATAAATACCATCTAACACAAATGACACAAAGCATTTTAACAAATTCTCAACTTCCCTTCCTCCTGCTCCAAACTTCATACAGATTTACGAGGGGGAAGAGCAATAATTGTCCTTAGTTAGGTTAGGGTTAATTGGGTTTGTTCGGGGTTACTTTGGCAGTGCGGCTAGAATGGCCTAGTTGGCGCTGTATAACTAAAGAAATAAAATATAATTGTTGCCCATAGGCTTCTCACAGTTTTCAATAAATGGAACAAATATGATATTGCCACCATCCATTCCTTAACACTGTACATTTTCCTCATTAAGAATTTTCAGGTTCTGAGAGGGTATTCACTGGTACTCTAAGTCTTTAATTAGATTAAATTCAAAGTTTAAAGCTCTAAATATATATTTTTGGATTTTCTCCATCTTACACAGAATTGTTAATAAGTTCTTCATTCTTCACCTTTGTGATTCCTATTATTCCTAGTTATAAAACAACCCTCATCCTAACCCTAGAAACCCAAATGGATCTTCTCTAAGTCACAACTTTCCGCACATTGCAAAGCTAACACTGAAATGTCAAAATTCACGCTTCGAGTTACAACATCCTCCATGATCAACAAGGGATCTCACTTGAGCCAGTACAAGTTTTATATATTTATTAACTTGTCGTTCGCAAAGTAACTTAATTACTTTATATCTGTATGCTATTCTTTCCATCAGTACTTCAAAAGGAAATTACATTTTGAAAAAGATAATTTGATTTTTCTAGATTCTATTTTATGCGAAGGTTTATTTATTATCAATGTGTACAACTCTGGAATTCCTCATCGCAAGATAGCCACAAAGCCAAGAAAAAGAACGGCAGCACAGCCATCGTGCCTATTCCCCATATTTAGCACTTTTAAACAGTGAAGTTAAAAATGTGAATTTTGCTTCCGAGTCTTTAAGTTTGTAAAGACATCTTTATTACAAAATTACAGCCATCTGTCACCAGGAATCCTCAGAAATGTGGAGACTTCCACTGGAGGTAATATTTATTTATTTAGTATTACAGCTCAGAGTAGACTCTTACAGCACATGCCGTGCAATCCCTGACAAACCTGACTCCTTTCTAATCATGGGACAATTTATAATGACTAATTAGCCTATCTGGTACATCTTTGGACTGTGGGAGGAATCCAGAGCACTCATGAAAAACCCACTCATTCCACAGGAAGTTCTTACAGAATGGGACCGGAATTGAGACCCGAACTCCAGAATGTTGAGAGTTGCAATAGCGTCCCACTACCTGTCGTGCACTTATGGGGATCTTTATTCAGTGGAAACAAATTTCATGTGAAATTTTCCTTAATAAGTCTCATTAAAAGCTTTTGGATGTTTTGTTGTATTAAAATTGTACTATGATTATAAGTTTCATTTGATCTAGACTTTTCAGTAATTTTGCACAATTTGTTGAACTGTAATTTTATACAATTTGCTATACATTACTTAGGAGATTTAAATAGAAATTACTGAAATATTGCCAGGAAGCATCAAAAGAGAGAAGGAAGACTGAGTTATGATTTTCTGGTCAATTACCATTCACTAGGGGAGACTGCTAAACTGCTTAGGTTTTCCATCACTTTCTGTTTCACTTCAGATTTTGATCATCTGCTTTATTTTATGTTTGAATGATTCTTCCCCTACAAGGCTGTCTTGCTAATTTGCAATGATATGCACAGGATTAGGACTTGATAAGTAGTAATACTGAATGTACTTTATGTTGTACACTTCCTAAATTATTCAAGCTCATAGCAACTCTTAAGACAAATAAATAATCGGATCCATTTCATTATAACAAAGATTATTTTCAGCTGTTATACATACTTAAAGCACATCAACAAGGCAACTTCGTGAGAAGTTTCGAAGGAATGCTAAATAAATAAAATGATAAAAAATCTGCATTTATCATTTCTGACACCTCTGAAATTAATACTTCATTTTTCAGATGTAAAGGCAGAGTTTGGAAAGTGTTTCCTCAATGTTTGTTTTAGATCTGTTACCTGTTGATATTTGTTTATCAACTCGCTCTAGCAGCCTTTGCTTTTCTTTCTTTAGTTGAGTTAACAAATCATGAAGTGTTTGATTTTCTTTGGATTTACACTGTAGCTCTTCTTGAACTTTACAGTAATTATTACGTGTTGCAGTTAATTCCTGGAATGACACATAATTAAACATTTTGAGAAAGAGTTAAGTGCTTTTGGTAGTAATTAGGTAGGATTTCATCATGGTTTTCATTTAAAATTTTAAACACATTCACTATTACCTTCATTGGAGAAAACAAATGAATGGAGAAATGTTTAATAATTTGTTGTGCTATTACTTTTATAGAGGAAATTCTTTCTTGTTATGTTGAGGCAAGAGTATTGGGTTGGTAGTGCCAGTTTCAGACCTTAAAACTGTAAAAAATTTGGTCACAGACATTTTAGTGGAAACAAAGTTTGACTTGATTAAATGATAACCTTGTGGCGCCCCATTTCCTAGCGTATCCGAACCGACTCACAATTAGATAGCCTACGGGGGTTTGCGAGCACAGAGCTTTGGAGCCTCTGCGCCATGGGGGGGCCGATTGACAGAGGCTTAAAAGTGAGGCTGAAGTTTTCGAATAAAGTTTTTTCCTTCGACTGCAGTTACCGACTCCGTGTCGTAATTTTAGCGCTGCGTGTAGCACACCGCTACAATTGGTGACCCCGACGGTCCAAACGATTTTTGGACCAGAAATGACCGACGCCGCCTCTGTTCATGTGGTTTCATTGAAACTGCCAGGTTTCTGGACACAGCGCCCGGACCTATGGTTCCAGCAAGCTGAAGCCCAATTCCACGTTCGCCAGATCACCTCAGAAGACACCCGCTACTACTCCGTGGTGAGCTCCCTCGACCAGGACACAGCGGCCCAGGTCGCGGAGTTCGTACAGTCGCCCCCGGCAGACAGCAACTTACCTTAGTACTAAGAAAACTGCAGTTCTGTCATTAGCAGATTACCAATGTGATGGTGACAGCGGTTACAGCTATCTTTTGTAACTACAATTAAAACAATGAACACACCACAGATGCAAGCTCAGATCTTTCCTTCATCAGGAATCAATGAATTATACTGCTGAGCAGCAAAATGATCATATCAATGTAAGAAATGAAGATTTTAAAATATGGCAGCCAAGTCTGTTCTAACATGTCACTAAGAAAATAGCCGATGGGGCAAAGTCAAGATGGTGCTAAACTGCGACTCCTTTGCTTGCATTTTTGGAAACAGCTCTACTTCTATCTTTGATATCTCGTTTATTTCCTTTTCAGGATGTGGGGGTTCTTTTGAAGACCCTGACCTGGTGTTACACTCTGACTTTGGTTCTTCGTTGACGGTAATTATTCAGAGTCTTTTTCAAGCTGGCCTGGTTAAAATCCTCCAAAATGATGGTGAAGGAATCAGGGTGTGCTGTTTTGTGCATGTTGATAACATTGTTCAGATCATCTAGAGCCTGTCTGACATTGGCCTGAGGTGGAATGTACACCAATTCCAAAATCATCGCTGATATCTCCTATCAAAGGTAAAATGGCCGACACTTCACTGCAAGATATTCCAGGTTTGGAGAGCAGAATTGTGACATCACTGACACATTTGTACACCAAGAAGATTTGATCATGAGGCATACACCTTGAACTGTTTTTGAGAGATTTGACAGTCCTATCTTTATGGTGTATAGTGAACCCGTCAATATGAATTGCTGCGCCGGGTATGGAAGTGGTTAACCAGGATTCCGTGAAGCAGAGGATGTACGTTGTCCTAAATCCCTCTGATGCAGCGAACTAGCTCTGAGATCGTCAATTTTACTTGCTAGAGACTATACATTTGTCAGCAATATAGTCGGTATAATAAAAAGATGGATGCTTTACAAAGCAACTTTCAGTTTGGTTAGAATTGCTCCCACTGAATGTGTTACGTCTCTTCAGGAAAATAAGATAGAAAATCAATGTTTATAGACTATAACATGAAATTAAGCACAGGCATTATTTAAAAAGAACTAATATGAGTAACTTGGCTTAACAGTTTGCATTCTATGCTTAGAATCCATGAATGCTACCTTTCAGAAGACTGAGTCAAATAAGTATTGAAAATATGATAAAGTATTTGACAATCCCATACGGAAACATCTTTAAAGAAACCTTTCTGATCATACAAATGTAGTATTCAGCTATTTAGAACTACATCTACTTAACAAATACATGATATGCGATCTCCCACAACTCCAAATCTTAGGACTTCAAAACAGCATTGGCTTATATTAGAAAACTAACTTACTCTGGTCAGTCTAGCAATTGTTTCTTCAAACCCTTCCAATTCTTGATGCTGTTTCTTGATTTCATCCTGCAAATATAAAAGCAGACTACTTTTTATAAATGGCTATAGACAATCAATTAGTAAAGATGGAGTTCAAGAAGCTGGTTGGGAAAGCACTGAAAAAATGCAGCAAAAACCAAACTGCTGGAGGAACCCAATGCATTATGTTGCATCTGCAGATTTAGGACAGTCAATGCTCTGAGTTGAGACCTGTATCAGGAATGAGATTATAGAGGGCAGACAGCCAGTATTACAATGAGAGTGAAAAGGTGAGGCAGGAGGTGGAACCAGGTGAAGAAGGAAATGATGAATAGATGGAAAAGGAGGGGAGATGGAAAGGAAAGAAATACAGAGGCTGATGTTACCCACCAAGCTTCTCTCACTCTTCTTTTCAACCACTCCTCCATACCGTGTTATCCAGTTTCTTTTGCCTTCCCCATCTGGCTCCTTTGCCCTACATCCACATACTAAACCCATTCAGTCTCCTATTCCCACCCAGAGATTCCATCTGCTCATCATCCCTCCCTTATCCTGACTCATTTATCACCTACCTTCCTTATGGGATTCCAGAATCTGCAGCCCTTTTTCATGTCCAATCATCATGTTCCAGTCACTGTTTCTACTCTCATTCCCCACCACCTCGATCCATCTACCTACCATCCTCCTGCTCACCTGATTCAACCTATCTTTGCTAGCTCTTGCTTCACCTATTTCCCCCTCACCTCTTTATACTGCCACCTCTAGTCTACACTCAGCGGTCATGCAAAACCTTGACCGGAAACGTCGACTATATCTCTATTTTCACAGATGTTGCTTGACCTGCTGAGTTCCTCTGGCAGTTTGTTACTTGACTCCAGATTCTAACGTCTCCAATCTCTTATGTTTCGAAGATGCAGCAGAAGTTTTAATAAATGGTTCAGTAGTGATAAGAACAAGGAAAATTCAGTCTGAAAATATGATGGGGATAATTATATATACGAAAATAACAAGTATCCATCAAACTCATAACTTGTCCCATATATATGAGGGTAAAAGCTCAGGAGTCATGGTATTTGAACTGCTCTGGAAGCCACTGCATTGCGTTTAAGTAATTTGAAGTTTCTGCCCAATGATGATCCAAGATAGTGATTTGGGAGAATTCAACAATGGTAATGTCAAGAGAAGATGATTAGACTCTCTTGTTGAAGTTAATTATTGCCTTTTACTTGTGGCATGAATATTTCTTTTCATGCCCTATGAACTATCTTGATTGTTTACAGTGACTCCAAGCGATTTCCACTGACTTCAATATTAAATGCTTAATTTAATGCCACACACTGTAAAATAGTTTCCTGGTTTCAAGAGCAATTACTTTCACTTCACCTTTCTAATTCTTTCATACATGTCCTTGAAAACAAGTCAGGAACACAATCTTACTAGAACTCAAAATATGCATCAATAGGATATAAGTAAATATACACTAAGTAGATCATGAACAGATATGAATACTTAATCAAATATTACAGGAGGTCTCTCCTGTCAGCATAGCCTGACTTGCTTGTGTACCCTATAGTTCTGCATTTTGCAACCTTTACATGTTTGTTGATATTCTCACTTTCTAATTATTCTCATTTTAGTTTTTTTATGTCCCCTGGCTCACATTCTAATTGCCTCAATTAACTCATTGTTTAGATAACCTTGCAGCATATCTCCAAAACAACCCAGAACTCACCTTATCATATAGATTCCTTTTATCCTATTCATTCCTTCACCACCCTCTCTATAACTTAATGCCAATGACTTTTGTCTCTTTCCCAGCATTTGACAAGTCTTCAGTTTGCAACATCAGTTCTGTTTCCACAAGTGCTGCTGGTTGTTCCCCAAATTAGCAATTTTTATTTACTCTTACCTATTTTAATGGACTCCTCTAGCTCTAACATCATTAGGCATCTGTGCAACTCCAATTCCATCCTCATGAATTTAAACACTGAATTTAATTTTTTCACAAATGGCAATGACACCTTCCATTATTGAGGTTTCAAGGATTGGAACTCCCTCCCTAAACTTCTCAACCCAAATTTTCTCTTTTAAAAACTTCCCTACATCTGACAGAAAGTTTTAGTCATTAGCCTTAATATGTTAATATAATTGAAACAATAACCTTAAATATATTTAAGTAGTTAGTACTTTCTTTTTTTCAAAGAAAACCTTCTTATAATACAGAGGATACTGACTTACAGCCCTGAATTGAGCTAATTTTTTTTGAAGTTCTTCTATTTCTCTACACTGCCTCTTGGTTTCTTCCTGAAAATAGTAAATAAAAAATATCTATGAATTTCTCTGTGCACAATTAAAATACCAATAGGTTTTCTTCAATAAAAAACAATAAAATTAGTTGCAAAATAACTTTAGTGACCATCTTAAACTTTTATCCTCCAACTTCCATACACTGATTGCTCATCTCTTCAGCCAAAGTGATGTCACCCAGTCTATAATATGGATAAACGACAGCACATTTTTATACTGTAGTCTTTGCCAACGTGTGATCCCAATTTGAAGTCTTCCCTTTCTTAACGTCACCATTTCTGGAATTCGCCTCCCAACTAGTATCTACTCTCAGCTAGCAGCTAGTATGTGCTGCATATGAGGCTGTTTACAAGATAAGAGCCCATGGAATTACAGGGAAGTTACTTGCATGGGTGGAGCATTGGCTGATCGGCAGAAAACAGAGACTGCAAATAACGGGATCCTGTTCCGGCTCGCCGCCGGTTACCAGGGGTTGGTGGTGTGACTGCTGCTTTTTATGATTTCTGTCAATGATTTGGACTATGGGATTAATGGATTTGTGGATAAATTTGCCGATGATACAAATGAAACACAACTTTGGAAAGTGTATGGTCATGCACTTTGGTGGAAGAAATAAACAGGCAGACTATTATTTAGATGGGGAGAGAATTCAAAATGCAGAGATGCAAAAGGACTTGGGAGTCCTTGTGCAGGATATCCCAAAGGTTAACCTCCAGGTTAAGTCGGTGGTGAATGCAATGTTGGCATTTATTTCTAAAGGCATAGCATATAAGAGCAGGGATGTGATGTTGGGGTCAAGGCACTCGTGAGACCACACCGAGTATTGTGTGCAGTTTTGGGCTCCTTATTTTAGGAAGGACATACTGACATTGGAGAGGGTTCTGAGAAGATTCGCGAGAATGATTCTAGGAATGAAAGGGTTACCGTATGAAGAACGTTTGGCAGCCCCTAGACTGTATTCCCTGGAATTCAGGAGAATGAGGGGAGGGGGAAATCTCATAAAAACATTCCGAATGTTAAAAGGCCTGAACAAATTAGATATGGCAAAGTTATATTCCATGGTAAGGGGGACCAGGACAAGAGGGCACAACTTCAGGACTGAAGGACGTCCATTTAGAACAGGAATGCAGAGAAGTTATTTTAGTCAGGAGGTGGTAAATCTGAGGAATTTGTTGCCATGGGAGGCTGTGGAGGCCAAATCATGGGGTTTATTTAAGGCAGAGATAGATAGGTTCTTGATTATCCAGGGCATCAGAGGGTATGGGGAGAAGGCAGGGGAGTGGGAATGACTGGAAGAATTGGATCAGCCCATGATTCAATGGCTGAGCTTGTATTCTGCTGTAGGTTTTCTATGTTTCTATTAAAGACAGCTTTTGCTTTGCAATGTCAGAAAACATTTTCTCAAGAGCAGCAATGAAAATGGACTCAAATTCATAATCCTAAACTTGATTTTATAAATAATGAACAGAATTCACCACCCAAGCCTAAAAGAAAAAAATACATTTGAGTACATAGCTTTGAGATTTTGAAAGTAATTAAAAATTTTCATAAGACTTAAGTGCATTAATGGATGCACAAAATGTTAAGAGCTTGATTTTGAGTACAGAGACAACACTCTAATATACACAGTATATACATATGTTAGTACCTTTGCTTCTTGAATTTCTTTATCAGCAATTTCTAGGGCAATTTCTTTATCCCGTTGCAACTGTTGTGCCAAATGGTCAATCTCATTCAATTCATTACACAAGTGCTCATTTTTAGTACTCAGGTTTACAACCTCATTTGTTGCCTCACTTTTTTTCTCCAGAAGTTCCTTCATCTGCTTCTCCAAATCACAGTTAGTTCTCTGAAGGTATTCAACCTGCAATTATCATTTGAAAATAAATTAATCTCAAGGATACTCTCTATATCAATGTGAGTGTGTTTGAATTAACAGAAGTCATTCTTTTCATAAATCTTTCCATCTCCCCTCAGCAGAATCCTATTCTTGTATCTCTTTTCTCAGATAAGTAGTGCAGAAGTGTTAGAGAACAAAAAGTGAAAATGAAAACACAGTCACTTGACTTAATTACTAAAATACTATGAGGCAGAGATTAGTTTAGAAATGTGATCTACACATAGCGAGTTACAAGGCATGAATGGTCTGTAGTGAGAAAGAGGTGGTCCTCTCAAGCTTTGTTGGCTCTCTGCAAAAGGTTAAAGCAGCAGAAACATTACCAAGGTCATTGTGAAGTTGGCCCACAGATACCCAATAGGGACATGGACACCAACAGCACTCCAGAAAATGGATCTGATGTAGAAAGAAAGTCCTTAACATTAGAGCAGAACAAACAAGCATGTGCAACACAAAATGCTGGAGGAACTCAAGCCAGGCAGCACCTACGGAACAGAGTAAACAGTTGATGTTTTCAGCAAAGACCCTTCATCAGGACTGAAGCATAGCTCTTCGCCTCTTATCAGCAAATGACAACATCCTAATCATTTCCACCACTCTCATATTACCATATCCTTCAATCTTTTTCATTTCAAACATTATACCTTTTTGGTTTTCATCAGACCACAGACAAATACTGTTTTCTTCACATATAGTCATACAGCACAGTCAAAGTCCCTTTGGCCCACTGAGTCCATGTCAATCATTTATTACCAATTTATGCCAATCCTACATTAGTTCTGTTATATATTCTCTTTCACTCAACAACACACAAGAAGTGTTTCTATGTCTTTGAATTGTGGGAGGAGACCTGGGCACCTGCAAGAAACCCACACAATCACAGAAGACTGCAAATTTCGGACAGAAACTAGGTGGACCCTACAAGCTGCACCACTGTCCTGCCAAAGTGCATAAAGAAACATAGAAAACCAACAGCACAATACAGGCGGGCCTTCAGCCCACAATGTTGTGCCGAACATGTCTCTAACTTAGAAATTACTAGGCTTACATATAGCCCTCTATTTTACTAAGCTCCATGTACCTATCTAAATATCTCTTAAAAGACCCTATCGTATCCGCCTCCACCACCGTTGCAGGTAGCCCATTCCACGCACTCACCACTCTCGAGTAAAAAACTTACCCCTGACATCTCCTCTGTACCTACTCCCCAGCACCTTAAACCTGTGTCCTCTTGTGGCAACCATTTCAGCCCTGGGGAAAAAGCCTCTGACTATCCACATGATCAATGCCTCTCATCATCTTATACACCTCTATCAGGTCACCTCTCATCCTCCGTCACTCCAAGGAGAAAAGGCCTAGTTTACTCAACCTATTCTCATAAGGCATGCTCCCCAATCCAGGCAACATCCTTGTAAATCTCCTCTGCACCCTTTCTATGGCTTCCACATCCTTCCTGTAGTGAGGCGACCAGAACTGAGCACAGTACTCCAAATGGGGTCTGACCAAGTTCCTATATAGCTGCAACATTACCTCTCAGCTTCTAAATTCAATTCCATGATTGATGAAGGCCAATACACCATACATCTTCTTAGCCACAGAGTCAACCTGTGCAGTTGCTTTGAGCGTCCTATGGACCCCAAGATCCCTCTGATCCTCTACACTGCCAAGAGTCTTACCATTAATACTGTATTCTGCCATCATATTTGACACACCAAAATGAACCACTTCACACTTATCTTGGCTGAACTCCATCTGCCACTTCTCAGCCCAATCAATGTCCCGCAGTAAATTCCGACAGCTCTCCACACTATCCACAACATCTCCAACCGTTGTGTCATCAGCAAACTTACCAACCCATTCCTCCACTTCCTTATCCAGGTCATTTATAAAAATCACGAAGAGTAAGGGTCCCAGAACAGATCCCTGAGGCACCCAACTGGTGACTGACCTCCATGCAGAATATGACCCGTCTACAACCACTCCTTGCTTTCTGTGGGCAAGCCAGTTCTGGGTCCACAAAGCAATGTCCCCTTGGATCTCATGCCTCTTTACCTTCTCAATAAGCCTTGCATTTGGGTATCTTATATGAAATTCATATACACTACATTTACTGCTCCTCCTTCATTAATGTGTTTAGTCACATCCTCAAAAAACTCAATTAGGCTTGTAAGGCACGACCTGCCCTTGACAAAGCCATGCTGACTTCTCCTAATCATATTATACCTCTCTAAATGTTCATAAATCCTGTCTCTCAGGATCTTTTCCTTCAACTTACCAACCACTGAGGTAAGACTCACTGGTCTATAATTTCCTGGGCTATCTCTACTCTCTTTCAGGAATAAAGGAACAACATCCGCAACCCTCAAATCCTCCGGAACCTCTCCCGTCCCCATTGATGATGCAAAGATCATCACCAGCGGCTCAGCAATCCCTTCCCTCGCCTCCCACAGTAGCCTGTGGTACATCTCATTCGGTCCCGGCAACTTATCCAACTTGATGCTTTCCAAAAGCTCCAACACATCCTCTTCCTTAATATCTACATGCTCAAGGTTTTCAGTCTGCTGCAAGCCATCACTAAAATCACTAAGATCCTTTTCCATAGTGAATACTGAAGTATTCATTAAGTACTTCTGCTATTTCCTCTGGTTCCACACACACTTTCCCAGTCACACTTGATAGGTCCTATTCTTTCATGTCTTATCCTGTTGCTCTTTCCTTAATCCTGCCCGTCAAGGCCTTCTCATGGCCCCTTCTGGCCCTCCTAATTTCCTTCTTAAGCGCCTTCCTATTAGCCTTATAATCTTCTAGATCTCTAACATCACCTAGCTCTCTGAATCTTTTGTAAGCTTTTCTTTTCGCCTTGATTAGATTTATTTAAGCCTTTGTACATCACGGTTCCTGTACCCTACCATAACTTCCCTGTCTCATTGGGACCTATGCAGAACTCCACACAAATATCCCCTGAATATTTGCCACATTTCTTCTGTACTTTTCCCTGAGAACATCTGTTTCCAATTTAAGCCTCCAATTTTCTGCCTGATAGCCTAAGTCCCCTTACTCCAAATAAACGCTTTTCTAACTTGTCTGTTCCTATCTCTCTCCAATGCTATTGTAAAGGAGACAAAATTATGAGCACCATCTCCAAAATGCTCTTTCACTGAGAGATCTGACACCTGGCCAGGTTCATTTGCAATAACAAATTACGTACAGCCTCTCCTCTTGTAGGCTTAGCTGCATATTGTGTCAAGAAACCTTCCTGAACCCACCTAATAAACTCCACCCCATCTAAACCCCTTGTTCTAGGGAGATACCAATCAATATTTGGGAAATTAAAATCTCCCATCACGACAACTCTATTATTATTACACCTTTCCAGGATCTGTTTCCCTATCTGCTCCTTGATATCTCTGTTACTATTAGACGGACTATTAAAAAACACCCAGTAAAGTTATTGACCCCTTCCTGTTCCTAACCTCCACCCACAGAGACTCCATAGACAATCCCTCCATGGCTTCCACCTTTTCTGCAGCCGTGACACTATCTCTGATCAACACTGACACACCCCCACATCTTTTGTCTCCCTTCTTGTCCTTTCTGAAACGTCTGAAACCCAGCACTTGAAGTAACCGCTCCTGTCCCTGAGCCATCCAAATTTCTGTAATGGCCACTACATCATATCTCCAAGTACTGATCCACGCTCTAAGCTCATCCGCTTTGTTCACAACACTCCTTGCGTTAAAATAGACACATCTCAAACCTTCAGTCTGAACGCATCCCTTCTCTATCACCTGCCTATCCTCCCTCTGCAAGCTTTCTCTACTTGTGAGCCAACCTCCTCTTCCACAGTCTCTTCAGTTTGGTTCCGACCCCCAAACAATTCTTGTTCAAACTCTCCCCAGTACCCTTATCAAACCTCCCCGCCAGGATATTGGTGCCCCTGGGATTCGTGCAACCCGCCCTTTTTTGTACAGGTCACACCTGCTCCAAAAGAGGTCCCAATGATTCAGAAATTTGAATCCCTGACCCCTGCTCCAATCCCTGAGCCATGCATTTATCCTCCACCTCATTCTATTCTTATTCTCACTGTCACGTGGCACAGGCAGTAATCCTGAGATTACTATCTTTGCGGTCCTGCTTCTCAACTTCTTTCCTAACTCCATGTTTACTTTTTTTCAGGACCTCTTCCCTTTTCCTACCTATATCATTGATACCAATATGTACCACGACCTCTGGCTGTTCTCTCTCTCACCACAGGATATTTTGGACTCGATCCGAAACATCCCATACTCTGGCACCTGGGAGGCAAACTACCATCCGAGTTTCTTTCCTGCGTCCACAGAATAGCCTGTCTGACCCCCTAACTATAGGGTCCCCTATCACTACTGCCGCCTTCCTCTTCCTTTCCCTACCCTTCTGAGAAACAGGGCTAGACTCTGTGCCAGAGGCACGGTCATTGACACTTCCCCCAGGTAGGCTGTCTCTCCCCCCCCCCCCCAACCAACAGTACTTATCAAAGGGTACAGCCACAGGGGTACTCTCTAGTACCTGATTCTTCCCCTTCCCCCTCCTGACTGTGACCCACCTGTCTGTTTCCTGTGGCCCCAGTGTGACCACCTGCCTATAACTCCTCTCTATCACCTCCTCGCTCTCCCTGACCAGGTGAAGGTCATCAAGCTGCAGCTCCAGTTCCCTAACTCGTTTCCTCAAGAGCTGCAGCTCGACACATCGGGTGGAGATATGGCTGTCTGGGAGGCTGGGAGACTCAAAGAACTAACACTAAATGCAAAGGCTTTAAGATACCTACTAACATTTTAAGTACTGCACTTGTCTGCAATCCAAATTGTAAAGCTAAAATGTAGATATAAATGTAAAAATATATTTTGACCAGTTGGTTGCCTGTTTCTGTCAGGCAGTCAGTATTAAAATTAAGTCTTTAACAATCGGGTAACCCATCATGTTGTGCTTAACTAGCCTTCAGATATATCCCGATGCTATATAAAAAAACACCAATATTGCAAATTTATCAAAGCAGGAAATAATACTTCCTTGTCACATAAAACATGAAAACAAAATATTTACAATCATGGGGAAGATCTGAATACTTTAATAAGTAAAGACTTTTAAAACTTAGAAGCAGACTACTTTTTCCTTAAACTTGGCAAACTAAAGATTTTAATCCACACCTGTAAGTTTAAGTGTGCTATAAGACGTTCATTACTTTTACTTTTAGCTTCAAGGGAGATGACATCATGAGGCCGACCACCTTCCAGTGTTCGGTTCAGGCGCTCTATTTCCTCGTCTCTTGCTTCAACCTATAAAATAATTTGATACATTAGGATATAAATTACTCTTTTCAAAATTTAAAATAGAGTTGAACAAGAGCTCCATGTTTTATCTTATCAACAGTCAAGTTAGATCAACTTTAGGAAGAGTTAGGATACATTGTAAAGGGAAAAAGGATGAGCTAACAAAAGCCAAATATGATGTGGAAGGAAGTCAGAAAAATGACTTTAAAATGAAGGTGAAAATAACAAAGAAAACCACTGTAAGCAGAAAGCTCAAAAGAGGACAAAAAAAGCAAAGAGATCCTTTTAAGATGATCAAACAAAATGAAACAGAAGTTAACAGCAATGAGGACTGTGAAAAGCCAGATAAATATACAGGAGGACGAGGAGGTCAAAAGAAGCTGAAGATGGTGCATCCAGTTGTAGTGGCCACCCCAGCTCCAACTAATGATGTAATTGTTCATCCTTTACATCTTCTCTTATGATCGCAAAAACACCAAGTACTGCAAGTCTACCTCACTAGTGAGTTGTTGCACAGCAGATAAGCTCTGTAGCATGGGCTTATTGCATACTGTGTTGTTACCTTATACCCAGGGGAGACAATATCAGAAGCAAGGGAACAGAAACGCAGAAAGTGCACCACTACAAAACTAAAGGCAAGAACCTGCAGGCCAGCTTTCCAGTCATTTCTGCTTACAAACGTTCCAAGTGCCAAAAAACAAACGACATTACCTGCACCTGAATGAATTAGTGTGAGATGAAGGATAGCTGCGCACTCATCTTGACGGAAACCTGACTCCAGGATGCCAACCTGAAGCAGCAATCCAGGTAGAGGGCTTCCTCTCTTTTTGGGCCAGCAGAATTCCTGCGATATCTGGCAGCGGTGAAGGTGTACATATCCAGGATATGAACCATGAGTGAATGATCCAGTAGTGACAACTCACTGCTCGCATCTGGTACAGTTCTTAATGGTGTGAAGTGCAGACCCTTCTGCTTACCAAGGGAGTTCACTGCTATTGTGATTGTGGCTGTATACTGTACATCCCGCCGCACCACCTCTCTCCCCTCACCCCATCCCATGCTAATGCTAGGAAAGCACTTTGTGAGATGTACAATGCCATCAGTGACCTACAAACCACACATTCAGAATCAGTATCAGGTTTATTATCACCGACATGTGACATGAAATTTGTTAACTTAGCAGCAGTAGCAATTCAATGCAATATATAATCCAGCAGACAAAAAAAAATAATAAATAAACAAGTAAATCAATTACATATATTGGATAGATTAAAAAAATGTGCAAAAACAGGCATACTGTATATTAAAAAGTGAGGTAGTGTCCAAAGCTTTGAAGTCCATTTAGGAATCGGGTGGCAGAGGGGAAGAAGCTGTTCCTGAATCGCTGAGAGTGTGCCTTCAGGCTTCTGTACCTCCTACCTGAAGGTAACAGTGAGAAAAAGGGATGCCCTGGGTGCTGGAGGTCTTTAATAACAGACACTGCCTTTCTGCGACACCACTCCCTAAAGATGTCCTGGGTACTTTGTAGGCTAGTGCTCAAGATAGAGCTAAATAGATTTACAATCTTCTGCAGCTTCTTTCGGTCCTGTGCAGTAGCCCCTCCAGCCTGTCAGAATGCTCTCCACGGTACAACTATAGAAGTTTTTGAGTGTATTTGTTGACATGTCAAATCCCTTCAAACCCCTAATAAAGTATATTTGCTGTCTTGCCTTCTTTGTAACTACATTGATATGTTGGGATCAGGTTAGATCCTCAGAGATCTTGACACCCAGGAACTTGAAGCTGCTCACTCTCTCCAATTCTGATCCCTCTATGAGGATCGGTATGTGTTCCTTTGTCTTATCCTTCCTGAAGTTCACAATCAGCTCTTTTGGCTTACTGACACTGAGTGCCAGGTTTTGCTGCGGCATCATTCCTCCTGTTGGCATATCTCATTCCTGTACACCCACCTGAGATTCTACGAACAATGGTTGTATCGTCAGCAAATTTGTAGATGGCATTTGAGCTATACCTAGCCACACACTCATGTGTATATAGAGAGTAGAGCAGTGGGCTAAGTACATACCCCTGAGGTGCACCAGTGTTGAAGGTCAGCGAAGAGGATATGTTATCACCAATCTGCACAGACTGTGGTCTTCTGGTTAGGAAATTGAGGATCCAATTACAGAGGGAGGTACACAGGCTCTGGTGGTTTCTTTATTGTTGCAACTAACTGAAATCATGCTAACTTAAAAAGAGTCCTGCCTAATTCCATCAGCATGTTAACTTTGCTACCAGAGGTGAGAACACATTAGATCTGGTTAATACCAACATCCCTGGTGCATTCAAAGCTGCTCGCCACTTGCCCCTCAGGTCGACTGACCACTTAACTGTTATGCTAATTCATGCATACCAACCACTGTCATAAGTACAAAACAGGAAAGAGTCTGCAGATACTGGAAGTCCAAAGCAACACACACACACACAAATGCTGGAGGAACTCAGCAGGTCAGGCAGCATCTTTGGTAAAGAGCAAAACAGTCGACGTTTCTGGCCAAGACCCTTCATCAGGAAAAGATTAAAAAGATGAGAAGTGAGAGGAAGAAACTGGGGGAGGGGGAAGGAGCAACCTCAGCTTTGTGGGACTGTTTTGACGACGTGGACTGGAACATGCTCAGGGAGGTGGCTACCTTCAACTATCACATTAACATTGATGTATATGCAAGATGTGCAACTGGCTACACAGAGAACTGCACTGAGGACATTGCTGTTATTAAGCATAGCTATGTGAAGGCAAATCAAAAGCCATGGCTGACTGCAGAGGTCCAAGCACAGCTGAGAAATTGGGATGCTGCCTTGAGATTAGGGGATAAGACAGCTCTCAGGTCAGCTAGGGCTGTGCTTTCCCACATTATCAGGAAGCAAACCAGATCACTCGCAAAAAATATACAGCCACTTACGTGACACCAGAGACCTCAAGACACATATCACACTACAACTTTCATAGGATAAAGGAAGGCAGTTGTATGAGTGGATTAGAAAGAAATTTAAAATGAACTGAGGAAAATAACTGATTTTCCTTCTTATGAGTATCTAACTCAAGCAATCAACTAGAAAGTACAGGTGGTGCAAGCAGAATGATTCAATATTGACAAATCAGTGTCAGGATGTGCCTCATCACCCATGAGCACTTTATGATAATACCTAATCTGGAAAGGGTTCAAGTTGGAATCAAGACAAGATAATCTAAGACATTACAATGATACTTTAACAGCAGTAAAAGGTGGTGAATCAAGGAAATGAAATTGAAGGGTGAGAGCTGGTCTCTCACTGAGTATCAAACAGACAAAAGGTTAAATCCTGCAGAATATTTTAAAAATTCAAAGCAGGCAAAGATAAAATGGAGCAGAACACACAAAATGCTGGAGGGACTCAACAATTCAGGTGGGGGGGGGGGTAACAACTACGGAAATAAACAGTCGATGTTTTGGGCTGAGACGCTTCTTCAGGACTGGTAAAACATTGACAATTTATTCATTTCATAGTTGCTCCCTGACCTGCTGAGTTCCTCCAGCATTTTGTGTGTGCTGCTTTGGATTTCTAGCATCTGCAGATTTTCTAGCATTAAAGATTAAGTGGAGATAGTAATATGTTTCAATGTTTCAAGAAGGCAGAAAAGACAGAATAGGGAGATGTGCATAAAGCAGAAGGTTAAATGACAGGCTTCATCAAAAGTAAACATACAGACAACACACTATAACATCATTTCTGAATAGCACTGCATAGGTAGGAAAGCTGTACTGAACAAAGAACCAAATGGAGATTACCTCTTCTCTTGAGCAAAAAGATTCATGAAATTTGTGTATTTTAGACATGATGTAGACAAGCAATGGTAAAGACTAGGCAAAATGGAAAACAGAAGAGAATATAAAGAAGAGATAAAAGAATCTATCAGCTTTTCTCTGAGCAGCTGAGGATTCTCATTGTAAAAGGCAGTTTTCACAATGCTACATACTAAAGTAACATTCGTGTCAGAAAACCTTGGTGCTTCAAATTAAGGAAATTCAAAAGAAGCTGCATGGTTCTCATATGAATGAAAATTCAGGTGTAAACTTGCATGTGATTTACAGTAAAAAGTAAGTACCTTTAAAAATATTGGCTTTGGATGTGTTAATTTATAAATTAAATACCTTTATTATTTTGATCCAAATTGAAATTTTATTCACTTTGATAATCAACTACATCATTCTGCAAGGTTATTCTTATATGACTATTACATAAAGTTTAATAGTTTGCCAGAAGTAGGTGAAATTCCATGCATACAAGGTTAACCATCTCATGAATTACCAAGTTTAAAATATGCCTAAATTTAATTTTTAGTATATGAAAATACTAGCTTTAGGAGCCTGAATTAATTTTTTGAGGGGACTAAACACATTGATGAAGGTACAGCAGTAGATTTAGCGTATATGGATTTCAGCAAGGCATTTGATAAGGGACCCTGTGCAAGGCTTATTGAGAGAGTAAGGAGGCATGGGATCCAAGAGGAAGGACATTGTTTTGTGGATCCAGAACTGGCTTGCCCACAGAAGGCAAAGAGTGGTTGCAGATGGGTCATATTCTGCATGGAGGTCAGCGACCAGTGGTGTGCCTCAGGGATTTGTTCTGGGACTCCTACTCTTCGTGGTTTTTATAAATGATCTGGATGAGGAAGTGGAGGGATGGGTTAGTAAATTTTCCGATGACACAAAGGTTGCGGGTGTTGTGGATAGTGTGGAAGACAGTCAGAGGTTACAGAAGGACATTGATAGAATGCAAAACTGGGCTGAGAAGTGGCAGATGGAGTTCAACCCAGATAAGTGAGAGGTGGTTCATTTTGGTAGGTCAAATATGATGGCAGAATATAGTATTAATGGTAAGACTCTTGACAGTGTGAAGGATCAGAGGGATCCTGAGGTCCGAGTCCATAGGACTCTCAAAGCTGTTGTGCAGGTTGACTCTGTGGTGAAGAAGGCATATGGTGCATTGGCCTTCATCAATTGTGGGATTGAGCTTAGGAGTCGAGAGGTAATGTTGCAGCTACATAGGGCCCTGGTCAGACTCCACTTGGAGTACTGTGCTCAGTTCTGGTCACCTCACTACAGGAAGGATATGGAAACCATAGAAAGGGGGCAGAGGAGATTTACAAGGATATTGCCTGGATTAGGAAGAATGCCTTATGAGAATAGGTTGACTGAACTTGGCCTTTTCTCCTTGGAGTGATGGAGGATGAAAGGTGACCTGACAGAGGTGTATAAAATGATGGGAGGCATTGATCATGTGGATAGTCAGAGGATTTTCCCCAAGGCTGAAATGGCTAGCACACGAGGGCACAGTTTTAAGGTGCTTGGAAGTAGATACAGAGGAGATGTCGGGGTAAGTAATTTTTTTCTTTTTTTATGCAGAGAGTGGTGAGTGCATGGAATGGGCTGCTAGCAGATATAATTAGGTCTTTTAAGAGGCTCCTGGATAGGTATACGGAACTCAAAAATAGAGGGCTATAGGTAACCCTAGATAATGTCTCAGGTAAGGACATGTTTGGCACAGCTTTGTAGGCCAAAGAGCCTGTATTATGCTGTAGGTTTTCTTTGAAACAAAGCATTGCTAGTCGATCTCATACTCCACAAAATTAATTCCTAGAGTAAAGGAAGTAAATTAAAATATTTGCTTGCACCTAATATAATAGGTTAAGGAGCTGGCTTTTAAGGATTTTTCTATCATGTTTGGAAATCTCCTTTTCAAATGGTTCCGCAGTGCACTGTCCAATTCTGACATTAGATCAGCAGATAATGACTCTATAAAATTCAGTTTTAGTCACATTGAAGTTACAGAAAGCATAAGTGGATGTGGAATACTGGAATGAATCCAGCCACAACTGCCTTTTCATAGAGAGACTTCCCTGGCACCTAAAAAGGTTTCCTTCAAAACACAGATTAGAAAGAAAGTAAAAATCAATATCAGAGCTGTATTTTGAAGTGAACCAGCTGAGAATATTATAAAATGTACATGCAGAACAGCTTAAATAGGAATTAACCTGGCTAGGGTACAATAGGGTGAAACTAGATCAGGGAAAATAGATCATTGCTGTGCTGTGGGAAAGACTTGGGAGATCATAAAGAATAATATAATAATTGCCTTATATTTCATTTATAGCCATGAAGGCATTACTCTACAGCATTCACTTAAAGCCTTTTGTGAATGAAGTATTCTCATTTTTAAGGAATGTCAGAATTATGTTAGCTATCAGTTAAATGGAAAATCAAGATAAGTTTGTCAAGGAGTAAATAAGTCTGTTTTCTGTAGAACAAAAATAGTTACAACATAAACTTGCATGCACAGATGATCATCTCACCTGCCTCTGAAATTTTCTCATCTCACGATCTGATTTATCCAGTTCAGCCTTGAGATTATTAACTGTGTCTTGAAGACCCATTATTCTGATAAATCGTAAAAATAAGTCAAAAAGTAAATATCATGCAAGAAATATCTGCATCAAAATACTAGAAAAAAAGTTAAAGGAAAATATCTGTACCAAAAACAACTAAAATTAAATCAATCACTGAAATACTAGCTCATGACTGTCTTTTTAGATCTTTACTGCAGATCAGATAATGAAATATAGAATCACTGAACAGAAAGGGTCTTTTGGCCCACCATGTCCAAATACAAATCCAAATTGACAGAAAAGAATTAAGACATAGCTTGATAAAAACACAATTTTAAAATGTATGTGAATTTCTGACATGTAACAGAATCTTGATGCTTAATTGCACCAATAATTGTATCATATTTGATTACTGTTGAAGTACTTCCGAGTCTCCCAAAGTACTTCTGAAACAGTCAGGTGCTCAGGTTCCCAATATACATAATATGTTATCATCACCTCAGCTTGTCAGCATCGCCAGCCAGGTTTGATTATCTGACAAAAGGAATATTTGAAGATCACAGCCTTAAACATAGTACAAAGCTCAATGTCTACAAGCTAACAGTTCAAATGCCACCATGATGTTTCTGCAAATGCAGTAGCAGGATAAACCAAACAACATGAAGAGTGCCCCATCCCAAGGCCCTAATACACCTAGCAAGTTCTGCTGAGCAGCCCATGTCATCCTTACACCTATTAAAGGATTGTTGAAACAAGCACCCCTTCTGAGTTTGAGTCAAGGCAAGAAATCACAAGGAGAATAAAAAAAGATTCAAAGACATTCTCAAAGCATCCTTGGGAATGACAAACCCTTGATACTCAAACTCTGAGAAGGCATTCAGAATCTAGAATTCCTTGTTCAGGCATGTGCAAGATCTCAACAAGAATGGCAGAGGAAATTTATCACTTCCCATACTACACAATGAACCAAGTGTCCAAACCCCCTGCCCCATCAAGGACTTCTTGCTCACCTATGGCAGAGACTATATTAGCTTCATCAGCTATTCCAAACCGATTCAAAACCTTGAGGAGCTGCCTAAGGAAATATGATGTGGCATTATATTCTCCACCTTTCTGCTATTTTTTGTGCAAGCAGGCACAGTTCCTTAATCCTGTGTTATTTTTTCCAAAATGCCTTTCCAACTGTCACCTCCTTCTTTCTACAATTTACTTGAAGCACAATTATAGGTTTCCCCTACTATTCGGAAGTAGAGCGTTCCTATGAAACCTTTCGTAAGCCGAAATGGCATAAAGCGAGAAAGCAATTACCATTGATTTATATGGGAAAATTTTTTGAGCATTCCCAGACCCAAAAAAAACCTACCAAATTATACCAAATAGCACATAAAATGTAAAATAACTCTTACATATAGTAAAAGCAGGAATGATATGATAAATACACAGCCTATATAAAGTAGAAATAATCTATGTACAGTGTAGTTTCACTTATCAGAATCTGGAAGATTTAGCCAAAACAGATTTGTAGAAAAAAAGTCAGCACATACACACATGCGCACACACCTGCCTGCACCAGGCTTCACGGTCATGGTAGTCTTTCTCGGGGTAAACACAAGTTTAAAGCGGGCGCCTTTTTTTGTAAAAGTGAAAATCCTCTTCGCATTTCTTTCAGTTAGCGAAAACAAATACTAATGTAGGTCTTCCGTAAAAGCAAAGTGCCGAAAAGCAAACTTTTGTATGGGGACACCTGTATGTGTTTTCAGTCCTGTCATCAAAGACATTATGTATATGCTATCTTTAACATTATGAAATACTGCAAGATAATTCATATCAGCATCATCTGACAGGAAACCACATATGCAGATGAAAGAAACAAGATGGCTAGTTTAGTATTTAAAAAATTAATGAAGTTTGTTTTGCCTTTGCTGTAGCCGATGAACAACCACAGTGACAAGAACACTTAAATTATGTTGTACATTCTCTATTTGAACTTAGGCTAGTATAAAACAAATTGACCTATGAATCTATGAATTGATCTATGAATTAGTTATGTCAGCTTATTGCCATATGATAGGAAATGTTAAAGCAGCTAAAATGAAAATATGAGAAGGGGAAGTCATAATACACAAAAAAATTAAAATGTTGTAATAGGAATACTAAGCTTTTGAAATGTATTCTTTTAAAAGAAGTTTTCACATTTTATCAAATTATCTTCATTTTCATTCAATCTCAATTTTGTCTTTATTTTCTGTAGAGAAAGAGATGAGAGTTGGCTTTTGTGCAGAGTCCAGGAACTTGCTCACTAAAATTGGCCTAGTCATTAGTGATCACAACCTATGACAAATATAAACCAGGAGAATTACTTTTCTCTCAGAAAAGTTTGTTGCCACTGAAAAATGTTGCTGCCATAAGGCCAATGTGACTGAATACAGGTGTCCCCCGCTTTACGCCACTTCACTTTTACAAAAGACTTACATTAGAAACCTGTTCTCGTATTACCAACAGGATTTTCACTTCCAAGAAAATTTTTCCTGTATAAATTAATGGTTCTTCGCTTTACGCCATTTCGGCTAAAGGAAGGTTTCACAGGAACGCTCTACCTTTGTAAAGGCGGGGGACACCTGTATTTCCTTTCTCCAGTAAGATGTTCTCATTTATTGTACTGTGCTAGCCAAATCACACATCATGGCAATCAACTCAGTCCCACAGGGAACAAATCAAAAGAAGAGTCTGAACTCTCAACCTGATGTAAAACACTCCTTTATTTATAGTCTCAGAAACAAAGGCTGCTGACCACCCTCCTCATCTTGGATGATCACTGAATAGTTAGTGCATGGTGTCCAGTTCCATGGAGTACTAAACCAAGATTTAGACAAGTAGGGGACTTTGATGTACATTGAACATTACAGCGCAATATGAGCCCCATCAACCCACGATGTTGTGGAGACATTAATATAAAACAACTAAGTTCATGATCAATCTGACTCTTCCCTCCTACATAACCCTCCATTCTTCTTACATTCTCACGCCTATCTAAGTCTCTTAAATGCACCTACTGTATCAGGTTCTACCACCACCCCTGGCAGTGTGTGTGGGTATTTACCAATCTCTGTTTAATACCTGACATCTCCCTAAACTCTCCACCACTCACCTTAAATAGATATCCTCTGGTATTGACTCTGGGAAAAGATGTTGGCTGTCTACTCCATCTATAGCTGTCAATCTCAAACCTCTCCTCATTCTCTAATCCAAAGAGAAAAGCCCTAGTTCACTTAACTTTTCCTCATAGGAAATGCTCTCTGATTCAGGTAGTGTTATAGGATCATTGTCATAGAAAAGTACAGCATGGAGTCCTGATGAAGGGACTCGGCCCAAAACATCGAGTGAGTTTACTCTTTTCCGTGGATGCTACCTGGCCTGCTGAGTTCCTCCAGCATTTTTTGTGTTGTGCTTTTCAGCCCATCAAGTTTGTGCTGAACCATTTAAACTACCTACCCCCATCAATCTGCACCCAGAACATAACCCTCCAAAGCTCTACTACCCATGTACCTATCAAAACTTATCTTAAATGTTGAAATCAAGTTTGCATGCACCAATTCACTGGAAGATCATTCCTCACTCTCACAACCCTCTAAGTGAAGATGTTTCCCTTCATGTTCCTCTTATTTTCACCTTTCACCCTTAACCCATGACCTCTAGTTGTAGTCCCACCCAACCTCAGTAGAAAAGCCTGCTTGCACTTACCCTATCTATACCCCTCATAATGTTGTATATTGTGCCTCTATCAAATCTCCTCTCAATCTTCTGCCAAGGAATACAGTCCTAACATATTCAATCTTTTCTTATAATTCAGGTCCTGCAGACCTGGCAACATCCTTGTAAATTTTCTGCATTATCTTTCAAACTTAGTTACATTTTTCCTGTAGGTAGGTGATCAAAAGTGCACACAATACTCCAAATTAACATCTTATACAGGTTCAACATAACATCCCATCTCCTATACTCAATACTTGAATTTATGGAGACCAATGTGCCAAAAGCTTTCATCATGAACCTATCTATCTATGAACCTATCTATCAATGAATTATGGACCTGTATTCCCAGATGCCTTTGTTCCACAGCACTCCTCAGTACCCTACCGTTCACTGTGTAAGACCTACTCTGGTTGGTCTTACCGAAGTGCAACACCTCGCTCTTGTCTGCATTAAATTTCCACTGCAAGCTCTGATGATCTTCCTCACAGCCCACTACACCACCAATCCTGGAAAATTTCCTTTGCATTCACTCTCCCACTCCTACATCCTAGTGTGGGACTAGTGGTGTTCCACAGGAGTCAGAAGTCTGCAGAAGGACTCAGAGAGATCGTGAGAATGGTGAACTAGGTGGGAGATGGAATATAGTTTAGCGAAGTAGAAAGAATAAAAGCATAGATTATTTTCTGAACAGAGAAAAGTCAAAAATCAGAGGTGCATAGATATTTGGGAGTCCTTGTACAATATTCCTTAAAGGTTTACTTGCAGGTTGAGTTGGTGGTAAGGAAGGCAAATGCAATGTTAGCATTCATTTCAAGAGGACGAGAATATAAGAGCAAGGATATAATCCTGAGGCTTTATAAGGCACTGTTCAGACTGCACTTGGGGTATTGTAAGTAGTTTTATGGCCCTTACTTAAGTAATGATGTGCTGACATTGGAGAGGGTCCAGAGGAGGTTCATAAGAATGATTCCAGGAATGACAGGGTTAATGTGTGAGCAATGTTTGATGGCTCTGGGCCTGTACTTGCTGGAGTTTAGAAGAATGGCGGGGGTGGGGAGAGAGAATCTCTTGAAATTTATCAAATATTGAAAGATATGGATAGAATGGATGTAGGGAGGATGTTTCCTATAGTGGGTGAGACTACTACCAGAGTTCACTGCCTCAGTCTAAAGGGACATCCATTTAGAACATCAATGAGTAGGAATTTCTTTAGCCAGACAGCAGTGAATCTGTAGAATCTGCCCAGCTTTGTATGTTATTTATATCCTGTTGGAACTGAACAACTCTCTACACTATTAACAACACTACCAACTTCATTTCGTTCAAAAATTTACCTTCCCCAACCTTCCACTGCTCATCACAAAGAGCAGGGGACACACAAGAGATCCTTTTGGAATACCACCAGTCACTCATCTGCAGGAGGAATACACTCCATCTACTACCGTCCTCTGCCTTCCATGGGCAGGCCAATTACAAATCCATGCAGCCAAGTTTTCAATAAACCCATGCCTCATAACTTTCTGGATGAACCTACCATGGGGAACCTTGTCAAACACCTTACTAAAATCTATATACACCACAACCACCACTCTACTTCTATCAATTTGTTCTGGCACTTCCTCAAAATCCTCAAGCACAACCTGACCCTCGCAAAGCCATGCTGACTATCCCTAATAAGACTATGATTATACAAATGCTTGTAAATCCTATCCCCAAGAATCCCTCGATTGTTTTGCCTACACTGATGTAACTCAGTGGTCTATAATTCCCTGGATTGTCCCCAATTCCTTTTCTAAATGACTGAACAATATTTGCCATCCTCTAATCCCTTGGTATTACTCCAGGGGAGATGTGAAGATCAATGCCCCATTAATCTTTCCCTGCATTTCCTGGAGTAACCGGAGACACTCAACATGCTCCAGAACATTAGCCTGTTCTACGCTGACCTCTATTTGTCAAAGTTCCTCTGCCTGGTGAGCACTGAAGCAAAGTGCCCCCAGATGCATTTGCCCTCTTTATCCCTGAGTGAAAGATGTGCTTTTAGGGTTACTGTTTAGAGATACATTATGAAGAATTAGACATGACAGAGCATGACAAGCTAGATCACACATGTGGAAGATACAGTATATCCTTGTACCATGTGGGAACCTTACAATGGTTTCCAGTTTTGTAAACCATAAGTGTGGTCAGCTGGAGGAGTTTGAAACCTCTATTCCATCAGTGAGGCTCAGGTTTTGTAGATACAGTCATTTTTCAGCTCAAAGAGCATGCAGATAGTTCAAAAGACCAGCAGGCATCTTATCAAACAACTGATAATCTGTTCTGACTATGGTGCTCCCTACAATGTGCCACCAGAACCAAAAAACCACAACAGCATGCTACACAAGAGAGCGAAGTAAGCACAAAGGAAATAGCTATTGCAGTTTTTCCAATAAAACATTCATATTTCTGTAATCAGACATGATTCCAAGATAATTTTGTCTTACTGTTGTCAGGGGCAAGAATCTGCAGAGGAAACGATGCTTGAATGCAGACGGCTAAAGATCCCTTTCATTGCCTTGATGATGATTGGGAGTAGGCCAATAGATCACAAAAAATCATTATATTCTATCTGTCCTTTTCACATCAGGACTCTCGTATGGTCAAGTAGATAACTGTTGGTGTAATAGAATCAAGAAACATAGCTGATACTTCTAAACCACAACCAAATGTTGTCAGTATTTGTCCTGCATCAGAGTACTGACATCACATGGAAAGAAGTCAATTTATAGAAACAAGAACTAGTAGCATGTACAAATATTTACAATATTGTAAATATTTCAGCACTGTCCTTTTCACTCACATGAAGGCATGTTACCAGATGAACTACAGGTGATGGCAGGTTCTGTGTGCTTGACTAACCATACTCCTAAAAATTATGTAGCAACAAAACACTGCTACTAGTCCTTTCTTTTGATCTGAGCTATCACAAACTCTGTACCTCTGATTTTACAAATTGAATTAAGATCCTATTCATTTACCCAATTATATAAATTTTATCCATATTATCTTATGACAATCAAAGGTTCTAGCTTAAAACTGTAACTAAAATCAAAATCAAGTATCGTATTTCACTACCTTAATAATGGGTAAATAATTTATTAACTATAATAATTAAACAGATATGGCTTCACTAATTACAAATTATAAATACCTATCATCAGCTACATTCAATAGGTCCAGATGGTAAGGATCTTCAGTCTGAATTTGCGGTGCTGATGCAATCCCTGACGGAGGCACTGCCTGATCAATTTGCATTCGCTGTCGACGAAATGGTATGTTGCGCTTTTTGCCACCTGCAAAAGTAAAGTAAATTGTTCCACACTGAGAGTAAATTCCAATATTAAAATCTAACCTTATTTTCTTCAGACAGCATTATACATACATTCCATACTTGGTTGTAAACTAAAACTGGTTTGCCAGGCTTTGTTTCTCTGTTTCAAGTGTGCAGTTTGAAATAATTTTATTCAAATAAAATAAACTGCGCCAACACTGATTAATTTTGACATTTCTATTGTTTCATAGCATTTTGACCATGATTTCAATAGACTTCATCATTAAAGGAGTATTTTAAAGTTCCTGGTAACTGGCTTACATGGGTCCATTTGTCCTATGATGTCACTTTATGACCCAGCCTTCTGTGATGCAATAGTTTATCAACCATTGTTGATGCTTATGTTAATGTGTTATCGGCAGCTTGAAATTTCTTCAGAAATGCCAGCAATTCCACACAGAATAGTCATCATTTATTTCTGTAATAAACAATCACCATTGTTAAGTTCCAAACTTATGAAGAGCTAATGGCTGCAGAATTTCCAGTTGTGCTCTGACTTTAGGCACCTATAGAGTTCAGCTACGGAACGTTAATTTCCTAGGCTTCTCAAAGTTAGAATTACTCTGGCAGATATGGTGTTGTACTTATGTCAGCTTAGACATAGTTCAAGAGTTACAAACCTATTAATTTGGGAACAAAAATTGCCCCAAGAAAGCATGGTATAAGGTCCAATAAATGTTTATCATTTCATGAAGCTAATTCTGAAAATTAATTTTAATGTTTTTATTTTAGTTAATAAAAGAATGGCTACATTTTAATAGTACTTAGTGCTTTTGAATATCTAAGACCAACAAATAGAAGTCTTTAATAACCACTAAACTGGGAACTGGGTTTAACTGGATTTTAATCGGCTATTAAATTAAATCTGTGGGCTGAGCTTGCCACACATGAATAGTATCTTGGGTGAAATATGTGAGATTAAAACACCACTTTCAGAATCAGTAAGAGAAATAAACTGACTTTACACAAAATAAAATTTGCCAACAAAGAATTCTATTCCTGCACGAATTAAACAGGGGTACAAAAAGATCATTTGGCTATTAAGCGTACTCCCTTCCTACCTGCCTCAACAACTACAGCAAGGTTGTACTCACCCCCACAGCCACCAAATGCCTGGAGAAACAGGTTATGTCCCACATTAAGAATGTCATCCCTGCTCCTCTGGAGCAACACTAGTTTGCCCATTAAGAGATGGAGACTGGGTTGTTGGTGGTTCTGTTTGCTTATAAGGCAAACATATTGACCAAGGACGCCATCTCCATTGCTCTCCACATTGTATTGGACAACTAGAGCACAAGGACAGCTGCACCAGAATACTTCTTTATTGACTACATTTCTGCCTTCAACACCATACTCCCCACCATGTTGCTCATTAAACTACACAATTTGGGACGCTACATCAGTTTGCAGCTGGATTCTGGACTTGCTTACCAATAACACCCAGACGGTCAGACTAGACAAATAGGCATGAACTTCCCTGACCAGTGCACCACAGGGATGTATAATGAGCCCAGTCCTTTACACCCATGACTGTGCCCCTGCTTCTGCTACCAACTCCATCATGAAATTTGCAGATGACACCATTGTGATTGGACTAATTACAAATAACAAAGAAACAGCACACAGAGAGAAGGTGCAGAAACTGCCTGACTATAGCCTTTCACTCAACATCAAACAGAGCAAAGAAATGATTATCAAGCTCCACTATCCATAAACAATGAAGTAGTGGAAAGGGTCTCCAGCTTTAAGTTCTTGGGACTGAACATCACAGTGGAGCTCTCTTGGGCCACCTACACTTCCTTGACAGTAGGGAAGGCTCAGCAGCCCTTATACTATTGTCGGAGTTTAAAGAAAGCAAACCTTTCCCAAAAGCTACTGGTAAATCTTTACTGATGTGTAACTGAGAGCATACTGACCTACTGGATAATAGTATGGTCAACTAGCTGCAACAAGATCAACCAAATTGCACTTCAACGAGTGACCAGGACTGTACAGAACATCTCTGGAACACAACTACCAGATATGGAAACCAGCTGCAACTCATGAATGACATCTACGACAGGCTCACAAAATTGTAATGGACTCATTCCACCCCAGTAATCACCTGTTTAATCTCCTACCATCCATCAGGACATACAGCAACATCTTTGCATGGACATCCAGACTGAAAAACAGCTTTGTTCCCAGGGCTGTCGTGCAACTGAACAATGCGCCATTTTAGAGTTGTTTGTTTTTAATTCAGTTGTAACTTCCATGTCATTCTAAATTTAGTTACTATGTTTTTATGCTAATTTGCACTGGGTGAAGTAGCACTGCAATATCATTGTCCTCAACAATGACAATAAAGCATATCTACGACATCAACCAGTCAACAGCAAAATACTGGTAAAGCAGCATCTAAGAACAAGGAATATTTCCAATATTTTCAGTTGTTATTTCCAAATCAATTTCTCCTTATCACGAAATTCACCGGTGAAGATAATCAACCACTCCTCATCTAAGGCAGTCAGTTATGAACTATTTCCTATATGGCTCTGTCACATGAATCAACAAATGAGGGATGCATTAGCCCAAAATGAAAGTCTAAAGGTTTGCAGAGGGCTCTCTATGGCTGTATGGATAATGCATATATATTTTAAAAGATGGGACGCACAAGAACTTAATGACAATGACAGCTGTATAACTATAATCTATAAATCACATTATATTTTGCAATAGCCATTACTCTAATCCATATGATCTGCTATAGCCTAACACATTATTCCACACTGAATTACAACAAAATCATTACACATGCTTTAAAAATGAAAACAAAATTGCAAATAGCAGCAATGTTACCTGGAGTTTGTACCACCGCCTGCAGGTTTTTCTCTTGTAGATGCAGGATCTTTTCAGTCTTTGCTTTACTTTCCTTCTCTAGAGATCGTACTTTATGTACATACTGGTTATTTAGGAACTTCAGATCTGCAGTGTCATGTTCCAATTTTCTAATGCTATATTTTAAATCTTTAACATAGAAGGAAATAAAATAAATATGCATCTTACAGTACAGTTACCAGTTTATGTCAGAAAAAGCCAAGAAACAGTGGAGAAATTACATGGCAATTTGCAATCTTCTTATTGAGCAGTTTAAATTTACTTACAATTCAGGTCTTAAATACAAAGTTATCATAGGTTGATAATACAAGAGTGTTAAACGGGCTAAAAGGTTAATACAGGCAGTCCCCGGGTTACGAACAAGTTCTATTCCTGAGTCTGTCTTTAGGTCGGATTTGTACGTAAGTCAGAACAAGTATATAGACAATAGACAGTAGGTGCAGGAGCAGGCCATTCGGTCCTTTGAGCCAGCACCACCATTCAATGTGATCATGGCTTATCATCCACAATTAGTACCCCATTCCTGCCTTCTCCCCATATCCCTTGACTCTGGTATCTTTAAGAGCTCTATCTAACTCTTTCTTAAAAGCAACGAGAGAATTAGCCTCCACTGCCGTCTGAGGCAGAGCATTCCATAGATCCACAACTCTCTGGGTGAAAAAGTTTTTCCTGAACTCCATTCTAAATGGACTACCCCTTATTCTTAAACTGTGGCCTCTGGTCCTGGACTCCCCAACATCGGGAACATGTTTCCTGCCTCTCGCGGGTCCAATCCCTTAATAGTCTTATATGTTTCAATCAGATCCCCTCTCATCCTTCTAAATTCCAGTGCATACAAGCCCAGTGGCTCCAATTTTTCAACATATGACAGTCCTGCCATCCCAGGAATCAACCTCGTGAACCTACGCTGCACTCCCTCAATAGCAAGGATGTCCTTCCTCAAATTTGGAGACAAAAACTGAACACAATACTCTAGGTGTGGTCTCACCAGGGCCCTGTACAACTGCAGAAGGACCTCTTTGCTCCTATACTCAACTCCCCTTGTTATGAAGGCCAACGTGCCATTAGCTTTCTTCACTGCCTGCTGTACCTGCATGCTTACTTTCAGTGACTGATGAACAAGGACACCTAGATCTCGTTGTACTTCCCCTTTTCCTAACTTGACACCATATATCCGGTATTTAGCATCAGTCAAACATTTGTCTTAGTATATATTTTACCTTTCTATGTATATAAAACACTTAAGAAACATATGTATTCCAATAATTAAACCATTGCATTGCTTAGTAATAATTGTAGCTTTCATCAGGGCAGGACCTTTCACATGCTCCATTATTCTCACTTTATCCTTTAAAATTGTTCCAATCGTTGACCGACTGTAGCCCAATGCCTTTCCAATTATCGATGACATTTCACTTCTTTCCAAACGCTTTATTATTTGCACTTTGTTTTCAATTGTGATCGCTTCCTATCAACAGAACAGAAACACTGCGGGCAGTGGATCCTGAGCTCCGCTAGGTCGTAAGGACCACTGCACTGAATTCCCCGGGTCCTAAAGTCCACCGCACTGAGACAGGTTAAATGGGACAAGTGGGGGTTGTGCTAGGTTTGGATATTTGATCCTCCATAATATTCCGCGTGGGAATTTAAACTGGAGGTGGTAGTTTTTTTACGAGATCAAGTTGTGAGCTTGACCTCAACCCGGCATGGATTGAAGAGCGCGCTCTGCAGTGGTCTGTCACTGGATCGAACTCCAAACGTCCGTTCTTGAGCCCAGTGCTGATCTCACTTCACCACCAGCTGACCGGGGTGGGGGGGGGGGGGGGGTGGCAGTGTGCAAGATCTGGTGAATCTTGCTAAGAGAAATTTAAGCCAAATACAAAGTTACACACTCAACAGTGTCAATGGTAACAACTTAAAATGGCGGACAGTGTTCTCCTTTCTTGATTCATAAGTACCAGTTGTCCGTAAGTCGGACGTTCGTAACTCGGGGGCTACCTATACACTACGACATCTTTTTGGCCGTGTAACTTAATAGATTCTTCCTTCACAAATTACAGCTAATCTGTAAAGGGAAGTCTGAAATAGAACTCCAAAAATCTCGATCTAGGACGTTCCATATTTTGTGGGTGGGATCACATGCTTATATTTTCATAGCCCAAGAAACAAAGGAATTATTTGCATGCTACTTTCTATTCAATGTGAAACTGCAGAACCATTTGACAGTGCATAAAAGCTTATTATAAACACCACTCAGGTGCAAATCAGAATTACTGTCAATTAATCAACTATACTTGGATAGTAACACAGCAAAATCTCTTTAAATTATGTTAAATATCGTTGCTCCTTTTCACACCTTGTGACACATCAGGTGGGATTTGTGCCTTTTCCATAGCTTTTTACTGTTTTTTTTTATGAGGCCGAGTTGCTAGCTCGACGCTCAACCTAGCACAGAATCAAAATGTGCAAGGGGCTGGCCGGATTTGATTTTGGGATCATTTGTCTCGAAATTCAGTACCAATGTCACCACACCACTGGACGGACTATGTTAAATATACTTCTAAAAATATATATTCATGGTGCATACACAAGGAAATCTACAAATGCTGGAAATTCAAGCAACACACACAAAATGCTGGTGGAACGCAGCAGGTCAGGCATACATCTATAGGGAGAAGCACTGTCGACGTTTCAGGCTGAGACCCTTCGTCAGGACTAAAGGAAAGAAGAGATAGTAAGAGATTTGAAAGTGGGAGGGGGAGGGGAGATCCAAAATGATAGGAGAAGACTCACTATAGGAAGGATGTGGAAGCACTGGAAGGGTACAGAGGGGATTTACCAGGATGCTGCCTGGTTTAGAGAGTATGCATTATGATCAGAGATTAAGGGAGCTAGGGCTTTACTCTTTGGAGAGAAGAATGAGAGGAGACATGATAGAGGTATACAAGTTATTAAGAGGAATAGATAAGAGTGGACAGCCAGCGCCTCTTCCCCAGGGCACCCCTGCTCAGTACAAGAGGACATGGCTTTAAGGTAAGGTGTTGGAAGTTCAAGGGGGATATTAGAGGAAGGTTTTTTACTCAGAGAGTGGTTGGTGTGTTGAATGCACTGCCTGAGTCTGTGGTGGAGGCAGATACACTAGTGAAATTTACGAGACTATTAGACAGTATATGGAGGAATTTAAGGTGGGGGGGTATATATGGGAGGCAGGGTTTTAAGGGTCAGCACAACATTGTGGCCAAAAGGCCTGTACTGTGCTGTACTATTCTATTCTAAGGCAGGAGGGGGAGGGATGGATCTAACAGCTGGAAAGTTGATTTGCAAAATGGATACACAGCTAGAGAAGGGAAAGGATCATGGGATGGGAGGCCCAGGGAGAAATCCATGATGCATCTTTTCTTTTGATATTCCCATGGGTACTTGGAGTCAAAATACATGACCAGACCATGCTAGTGTCTGAACAGGCAGCACAGAATATTTTTAAAAGTTGGTAAAGAGACCAATCATCTGTAGCATAGCACTTAGTATGAAGTTTTTACAGCCTGGGGTGTTCCGGAGTTTAATTCCAGTGCCTTTCTGTAAGGGGTCAGCATGTTCTCCCCATGGAATGCATGGGTTTTCCCTGAGTCCAAAGATGTACTGGCTAAGTTAATTGGTCATTACAAATAGTCCCGTGATTAGGTCAGGGTTAATCAGGTTTGTTGGGGGTTGCTGGGATAGTGTGGCTCGAAGGGCCGTAAGAGCCTACACTACTGTGCCTAATTGCTAAATAAATAAATATACTTACGACAAAATTAACTCCATTTCAGTATAAATAAAACAGTAATATTGCTACATAAATACTTGCAGAACGTATGCAAGCTCTGCATGCAGGCTCTGCATGCAGATGAATACCTTTGATCTGCTGATCTGATTCCTCTTTTAATCTCAGTAATTCCTGGTGAAGCTTGTTGTTCTCCTGGACAAGACGCGCATTCTCAGTTCTATATGGCTCAAGCACAGAATCCACGTTCTTGCTCTCTTTTTCTGTTTTTCCAGATGACAGTTTGGCATTGCGAAGGCTTTCTGTAGTGTGTACTAAATCACTGTAACATAATAGCACATTGTTTAGAAAGGTACCTATGCCCTAATATTTTCCAATTTAATCCACTAGCTTCCACGTTTACTAAGAGCCAGGATGCAATTTTTAAGATTTGCATTTCATCAAGGCACAGATTTAAATGTTAATAAATTAAAATTATCGATAAGCGAGTACCAACAAGTAGACAGTGTTAGCTGATCTATCAATGCAGGATACCAGTAGATTAAATATAAAAAGTGTTTTAAAATTTTGTGTGGTTTGCGAAGATAATATTGTCTCTGGCGACATACACTTTTAGAAATGTCTCGCCTATATTATTATTAGAAATTGTATGATGGCATTCAACAGTAAACAGAAGCCATATGTACCCTAGAACATGCTCTTAGAGTAATACCTTGTTCAGATCTTGGCCTGCCCTCGTTTCCTAATATTCTCTAAGCAACCACGCTCAGTAATAAGTTTTCATTCCATTCAACCTTGATTGCAAAGATTCACAATTGCAGCAAACGTTTCTTACTACAATACTAAATGACTGTCCACTAACCAAGAAAAAAGATTTCTAAATCTTTCACTTTGATATTATTATTATTATTCTTCCACCACACTCCAGTGAAAACCAAAGGTTCAAAGATTCAACCTTTTGATCCTTTGAAAACTAAAATAGATATTTTACAGTAAAGGTCAAAAAAGGTTCATAGCCAGAATATCTACAGAAGCAAACTTCTTGATACAAGCAAAAATATAAGAAAATAATCCACAATTTGAGATCATGAGTCGTCATTAATGCTGACTAAAGCATGGGATTTAGAAAGGCAGAAGCCAGAGAGTAGTAGTAGATGGTTGCTTTTCCTGACGGGTGGCATAGGGATCAATGCTGGGTCTGTTGCTGTTTGTCATCTACATTAATGATTTGGATTTTCAACTATATCAGCAAATTTGAAGATGACACCATGACTGGAGGCATAGTGGACAGTGAGGGAGGCTAGCAAAGCCGGCAGTGGGATCTGGATTAGCTGGAGGGAAAAAAGGACTTAAAAATGGCAGATGGAATTTAATGCAAATATGAGGTGTTGCACTTTGGGAGGATAAACCAGGGTAGGATTTACACAGTGAATACTAGGGCACTGAGGACCGCAGCAAAGCAAAGGGATCTGGAATGTGGTGTCATAGGTAGATGGGGTCACAAAGAGAGCTTTTGGCACATTGCCTGTCATAAATCAAAATATTGAGTATAGGACTTAATATACTTCAGATGTTATGCTGAAGTTTTATACGATGTTGCTGAGGTCGAATCTGAAGTATTGTGTGCAGTTCTGGTCACCCACCTACAGGAAAGACATCAAACTGAAAGAATACAGTGAAAACATACAGGCAACATCTATGGAAAAGATCCAACAGTTGATGTTTTGGGCTGAGACCCTTATCAGGACAGAATGAAGTGTCCTAATGAAGAGACCCAGCCTGAAACGTTGACTGTTTACACTTTTCCATAGATGCTGCCTGGTCTACTGACTTCCTCCAACATTTTGTGAGTGTGTTAAGTAGGTAAGGTCTTTATTCTCTGGAGCATAGGGGAATGAGTGGAGATTTCAAAGAGGTATACAGAAGTATGAGGGGTATTTTTTTTTAGATCAAATAGAAGCAGGTTTTTTCCATGGAGAACAGGTGAGCTTAGAACTAGCATTCTTACATTAAGGGTGAAGGGTGAAATATTTAAGAGAACCTGTGGGAGAACTTCTTCACTCAGCTGAAGTGGCGAACGTGGGTTTGATTGCAAAATTTAAGATAAGCTTGGATAAGTACATGGAAGGAAGGAGTATGGAGAGCTAAGGTCCAGGTGTGGGCCAATGAGACACATACTAGGTGGGCCAAAGGGCCTGTTTCTGTGTGGTAGTGCTACATGACTCTAACTCAATAAAGTTGCAAGATTCAGTCAGAATGACAAAAACCATAAGAAATATGGGGCTAATCAAAAAGATGGTATTATTGCACAGAAAACCATTCCAGAAAATCTTGCAAGCCCAAATTCAGTCACGTCCCGAACAAGGACCCATAAATTACTCTGCTAACCTTTATTCACAATTCAGGAACACAATCCCATCTTCATAAGATGGATACTCATCTACTTCCCTAGCTCCTTAATGCGGAAAATGAAAAGATCTATGTCCTGACACAATAACTCCAATTTTGCTGCCCTGTTCCTCCTAATGAGACAAGATACCCCAGCTATACACTTTAACTCTCACTTTTTCTACTTCTTCCTGTTTCATCCACCTTCTTCTCCCCTCTGTTTTCTCATGCTTTTATTTGTTACAATCCATGCCACTGTCTCTGCATCTCCCAACACTTCTTAACCCTATTCCAACCTTCTTTAATTTTCCTTGAACTAAAATGTTTTAATTCTTATACTTATTGTAACATTTTTCTGGGTAGAATAAAATTGTGAAATATATAGAGCAGCAAAAAACAAAGAGCTATTTACAAATACCTGAAAAGTTTTTCCACCAGTGGGAGTGTCTCTATCCCAAGGGGCTGCCTATAGCCAAGTTGATCCAAACGCTTCCGCAGGTTTACAAACTTTCTCTCTGAAGAGGTGGTCATGTCAAGAAATGCTTCACTGCAAATTCAGGTGAATTTCCTGGACATTGAAACAATTAGGAGATATAATGCTATGTTCTAGCATTTCCAAATCAGAAGATGAACAACATTGCAGGAATATAAACCTTAAGGAAGAATACAATATTGAAATCCAATGCAACAAGGAAAGAAACCACACTTCCCAGGTTTGAGCTTAACTACTATAGAGAGAATTAACAAATTACAGTAAGGACATGACATCAAACTTACAACAATTAGAAGTGTCTACAGAACAAAGGGGGACAATTACTCTAGAACACTGGCACACAAAACAAAAATAATAGTCCAGGAAAACTAAACCCATTTAATTTAAATGCTCGGTGGCTAGGAGCACTCAATCAACTTGTAGACAGATTAATTACAAGAGACTCTGTATAACAGGAGCTAGTTTTTACAATAATACTAGACATGTTTACTCATTTCCATAGAGGCTTCCTGGCCTGCTGAGCTCCTTCAACATTTTGCGTGTGACAATGCCCAGGATGTCATAGTGACTAAGAGATTACAATTAAACAAAGAATTTGATATTTAGTTTTCTCTCTACAGTAGCAGAAAAAGTGGTGTGATACCAAGTTATGGTAATTCACAACAGTTTTGTGCAGAGGCCTTGTCAGTACAGGAGTCTGAAGACTCACAAAACAATTCAGAAACAGCTTCTTCCCATCTACCACTATGTTTCTAACTAAACAGTTAATCTCTTTTTTGCACTGTTTCTAGAATTTGTAATTTGTGTTATTTTCCTTCTCCCCTAACCAGTCCAATTTGTTTCCTTGTTTACAGTTCTTATCCTAGTACCCACATTAACTTCATTAATTCTATCCTTGCACAAGGGGATAGAACCACATACAGTCATCCCTCCTTATCCAAGTTCCACATGAGCAAATTCAACCAACCGCGAATCGAGAAAACCCGGAAGAGCTCCTTCAGCCCTTGTTGTTCAAGCATGTACAGACTTTATTCCCTTGACATTATTCCCTAAACAATGCAGTATAACATCTATTTATATAGCATTTACATTGTATTAGGTATTATAAGTATAATCTAGAGATGATTTAAAGTACTGTATATGGGTGGATGTGTGTAGGTTATCGTGGATTGGGATTTAAAAACAAACAGAAGTTCTTACTAAGTAAGTTGGAACAGGTACATCCGGTATTATTTAGCGTCAGTCAAACGTTTGTCTTAGTATATAGCATATATTTTACCTTTCTATGCATATAAAACACTTAAGAAACCTATGTATTTCAGTAATTAGACTACTGCATTGCTTAGTAATAATTGTAGCTTTCATCGGGGCAGGGCCCTTCACATGCTCCATTAAAATTGTTCCAATCGTTGACCGATTGTAGCCTAACCCTTTTCCAATGACAGACAGCGTTTCACCTCTTTCCCATCGCTTTATTATTTCCACTTTATTTTCAATCATGATCGTGATTATTTTCACGAACAGAAACACTGCAGATTCAGAGCTCCTCCGGGTCCTAAAGACCACTGCAATGAGACAGGTTACATAAGGTCCGGGGTACCACTGGGTCCTAAAGTCCACCACACTGAGACAGGTTAAATAAGGGACTTGAGCATCCGTGTTTTTTGGTATCGACGAGGGGTCCTGGAACCAATCCCTCGCAGATAAGGATGGCCTACTGTACCTAGGTTTACCAAGATCTCAAATATAAGCAGCACAAACAAAAAAAATGAAGTAATATTGATAGATTAATAATTCAAAGCTAACAAATGGAATTCAAAACAAGCAAAAATTAGCTTATTGATTTAAGAGCTTTAAAGGGACTTTAAAAACTAACCACAGTTGGTGATGGAGGTGATTAAAGTTGAACATAGAGGTTACTAAAATATGGACTAGAATATAAAGAGGTACATGTTATACAGTGCAGCTTAGACCACACCCGGAACACTATATGCATCTGGCTTAGATATTTAATACAAAGGCTTTGGAGGACATGCAACATACAATTACACGCAGGAGCAAGAAGGTTAAAAAGCGATTTTGCCTGAAAATTTAAAGATATAAACGCCGCAAAGAGGATGCAGAGAGCAAGATTTGTTTTTTTTTACAGTTACATGAAATCTGAGCAATGGCTTTAAATGAAGGCTCCAAGTGCTTGCAAACTTTTTGCAGATCATTGATAATTTCTTAGCTTTTGAACAACACTACACTTCTTCATGGCATGTCCATTTAAAAACAAAATGCTCTTTCAACTCAGCATTGATACTGAGTATTGAATGGTCATTGATATTCAACTTTAATTGATTTTCTCTCCACAGGTGCTGCCAGACTTGCATTGCAAAACTCCAGCACTTTCAGCATCTCTCTGCTTTTCAATGATGGCAAGCTACCCTGGGGACACAATGGTGACAGTGTTCCTTCAACTGCCTCAGCAAACCACTTCAGACAACTCTGGGAGCAGACTCAATTTTCAAATGTTGAGTCACTGCTGTGCATGCATTTTTATATCACATTTTATACTGCTGAAGCAATTTCCATAACATCTTCTCAGAAGAAAACAAAGCAGCTGATAGACAAAGACCTGTTCTGTTCTTCTGCAGCTGCCCTAAATGGCATTTGGTTTGTATCAAATAGTCTTACTTATACGTTATGGAAACAATACAGCTTCTGTTTGCTGAAATCTTGTTTGGCTGTATCATACAATAGGAATACGAGTATGAAAACAACAATAAAAATACTCATAGATCTGTAACAGTGGTTTAGTTAATTTACAAGGTAACAAAAGCAACGCATGATATAAGGCTTGCTTCCAATCAGTTGGTCCAGAATTTGCACACATTCACTGATGAATTACACATTGAAACCTCAATATGCTGTGACATAGCTTTACCCTATTTAATGCAGACACAGTAACCTAAACAATCAAACACAAGGAAATCTGCAGATGCTGGAAATTCAAGCAACACACACAAAATGCTGGTGGAACGCAGCAGGCCAGGCAGCATTCACCCTATAGATGCTGTCTGGCCTGCTGCATTCCACCAGCATTTTGTGTGTGTAACCTAAACCATCAAACTGCTTGATGTTCACTGCATCAACTCCAATGTACAAATTGAAAAGTCAATGATTAATGTGTTAAATATTATCATTTCATAAAAACTGAAAAAGCTAAATCTACTCAACAGCTAGGTTGAGACAGTATGGTTTTCAGTAATGAGACTATATTGAGGCAAATAACGGTTTTCACATGAATGAGGACTAACTTAAAACATTAACAGTTCCTTTTTCATAAATGTGACCTTACTAATTGCAGCATGGTTTATATTTTAGGATTTTAGCATCTGTTAAGTTCTATTAAGTTCCATTATTTCTATAAGTGATGTTTTGTATTTTCAAAATACCACATGAAAATCTTCACACTGAACATCTTCCACTGTCACAAATTTCATTATCCACTTGACACCATGGACCAATACGGCCCTAACATTTGTTCATGATACCATGCATTAACAGTGAGCAAGCAAGCGTGTGGTGAAGCAGACACTGAACCACATACGGATATGCCAGAGGCATGTGTGACAAATTATTGGGAACCCTAGAGGAATGTTAGCCTTTGTGGCAAATTGCAAAGAGTATAAAAGTAGGAAGGTTTTGTTACAACTTTACAGGGAGCTAATGAAACCCCGTGCGAAGTTTGGTCTTCATATTTAAGGCAAAGTGAATTCAGTAGGTTGGTTTCTACTAAACCTTTATCAAGTCACTTTTATTGTCATTTCAACCATAACTGCTAGTACAGTACATAGTAAAAATGAGACACTTTTCAGGACCACGGTGTTACGTGACACAGTACAAAAACTAGACTGAAATACGTAAAAAAAGAGAAAGCTACACGAGACTACAGACCTACACAGGACTGCATAAAGTGCACAAAAACAGTACAGGCATTACAATAAACAGGACAATAGGGCAAGGTGTCAGTTGAAACAGTTCATTCCTCGGGATCAAGAAAAGGTTTATTCTGCTTTCACCAAGAATACAGATTGTGAATTTAATTAAATACGTAAGATTCTAAAGGGAATTGACAGAATGGTTGCTGAAAGGATAATTCATGGCAGACTTTCCAAATCTGAGGTCGCCTGGAGTTGAGTGGGGACGGGTTGGCTATTCCCCTCCAGTGACAGGCCGTCTCCTTTCCTGCCTCCGTACACTCCCCGTCCGCGGCCACCGCCCAACTTCAGCTCACAGCCAGTCTCGCCAACGTTACCAAATGAAGACACCCGGCTCCTGCTCGCTTCCTACTTACCGTCGACTCCCGGTCTTCAACCCGCAGCACCGATCACGATCGTTATCCCTTTCCGAGGCAGGGCCCGAGTCCCGGCGGTAAGACGTTTGAAAATGGCGCGCACCCCATCCGGATGACCCCTGAACCACGCCATGACGTCATCCAGGGGAGGGACAGGAGGGTGGGGGGTTCTATGGCACTTGTAGGTGATGCACCCGGCAGGCGGCGCCACCCGACGGTGGGAACGGGGACGGCAGCTGGCGAACGTCACGTCAAGAAGTGCGGTCGGCCGCCACCGAGTGGTGGAACGGGGGAACGGTACTTGGCAGAATGATGCCACCTTGTGGGACGGTAGGGAAAAGCACCCGGCGGAAACGTTTTCTCGAGAGCCAGTTCAGAATCCTAATTAGGTTTAATGTCACTAGCATATGTCATGAAATTCGTTTTGCGGCAACAGTAGATTGCAATACATAATAATAGAAAAATGTTATAAATTACATTAAGTATGTATGTTAAAAAAATTAAAAGGTAGTGCTAAAAGAAAGAAAAATGTGAGGCAGTATTCATGGATTTTTTGTCCATTCGGAAATCTGATGGCAGAGTGGAAGTTGCTCCTGAAGCATTGAATCTATATCTTCAGGCTCCTGTATATCCTCCTTGATGGTAGCAATGACAAGAGAGCATGTCCTGGGAGATGGAGGTCCTCAATGATGTATGCTGCCTTTTTGATGCAGTCTTTTGAAGGTGCCCTCTTATGATGTGGAAGCTGGTGCCTATGATGGAGTTGGCAACTTTTTCCAATCACGTGCAGTGACCCCTACATACCAGACAGCGATGCAACCAGTTAGAATGCTCCCTATGGTACACCTGTAGAAATTTGCTAGTGTCTTTAGTGACATACAAAGCCTCAAATTCCTAATGCAATATAGCCACTGTTGTGTCTTCCTTGTAATTGCACCAGTATCTCTGATAGATCTTCAAAGATGTTGGCACTCAGAAACTTGAAACTGCACACCCTTTCCATTTCTGATCCCTCGACTTCCCCTTCCCAAAGTTCACAATCAATTCCTTGGTTTTATTGACCTTAAGTGCAAAGTTGTTGCTATGGCTCTACTCGACCAGCTGATCTATCTCGCTCCTGTTTGTCTCATCATCATCATCCAAAACTCTGCCAACATTAGTTGTATCGTCAGAAAATTTTATAGATGCTGTTTAAACAATGCCCAGCCACACAGTCATAGGAGTAGAGTCGAGTAGTGGGTTAAGCTCGCTTTTGACATTGTACTTTACAAACTTCATTACTTAGGATGGTTTGCTTCAACCCAAGTTCTGTTGAGGCAGATGGTACTCATAAGACAGATGATGCCTGATGATGCAGGTAGATGAATTTGTTTGTTTGTTGCTGTTTTTTTTACACAAGACTATAAAAGTTTATTCAAAAATACACAAAATACAAGCATCAATTATATACAACTATGAACAAATTCAAATTAAAATATAATTATTACTGTCCAGATAGGTGATTTTGTAATGCAGTGTGGTCATTCCACTGAATTTAAAGTCTAGCTGAAGTGACTGAATGCATTTCAGAGTCCATGGTTCCCAGCTTGTTGGTAAATTCTGACAAAGGTTTTTCAGTCTAAAATATGAACATTTTTCTTTCCAGAAATGCTACCTGACCCAGCATTTTATGGTTAGGGCTAAACGTTGTGTTGCGGATTGAGAGTAGACTGACTGAACAGTCAGTAATTAGTCAGGCAGGTTGATCCGGCTTATTGTTGGAACATCTGGCCATTTCCCCCACATTTATGTAGATACTAGTGTTGCTGTGGCTTAGCTCACAGTTAGTTCTGGTGTGTAGGTCTTCAGTACTGTAACTAGTGCATGGTCTGTGTAGTCCCATAAACTTTGTTCCTGTTCTCATCCAGTTCCAGATATCACGAGGGAGTGGAACTATTTGACAGTGGAGGAGATCACACAAGAAAGCATTTACTCTAGCGTATCTGGCTGAACATAGCTGCAAATGTGTACTTCAAACTTGTCTTTAGCACCTGTCCTGATGAAGGGTCTTGGCCTGAAATGTCAACGGTTTATTCCTCTCTTTTGTGTTGAGTGACCTGCTGAGTTCCTCCAGCAGTTTCTGTTTCATTAATTGCCGGCTTATTTTTAAGACACACCTGGTACTGTTCCTGGTATGTCCATCTCCACTTCTCACGGAACCAAGTTTGATGCTCTGACATTAAATCTGGTAGACTAATTAGACTCTGGTAAATACTAGTAGACTTTTTTTACTGTGACTGTTTTTCTACGATTGTAACTATCTGTGCTATATGTGCCTACGTTAATAGGAATAAGGCTTAAGGAAACAGAGACAGGTGTCATGGATCAAATTCACCTGGAATAAGAAACAATGTGAAAGGTAACAATAATTAGCTCAGAAAGAAATGTTTGGGGAGGTTTGGCACAGGAGGCACGAGCTGAAAAAGTAGCAAAGAGAGTTGAAAGAATAGTCTTAGTATATCTAAGTTTAGAAACCCACAAGTTTCTCACATTATTTGTCAGTAAGAGTAGAAGTGGCTCAATTAGATGGTTTAAAATGGTATGACTATACAACAAAAACGCGGTAAACATTTTTTCCAGAAATAAAGCCTAAATCCTCACTAACAAAGAATTGGGAAAAAAAAAACTTCTGATTGTCGTAGCAAATATGAGGAAATCTGCAGATGCTGGAAATTCAAGCAACACACACAAAATGCTGGTGGAACGCAGCAGGCCAGGCAGCATCTATAGGGAGAAGCGCTGTCAACGTTTCAGGCCGAGACTCTTCCTCCAGACTAACTGAAAGGAAAGATAGTAAGAGAAAGTAGGAGGGGGAAATGTGAAATGATAGAAGACCGGAGGGGGTGGGGTGAAGCTGAGAGCCGGAAAGGTGATTGGCAAAAGGGATACAGAGCTACAGAAGGGAAAGGATCATGGGATGGGAGGCCTAGGGAGAAAGGGGGAGGAGAGCACCAGAGGGAGATGGAGAACAGGCAGAGAGAAAGAAAAAAAAAGGAGGGGGGAGAAAAGTTAAATATATCAGGGATGGGGAAAGAAGGGGAGGAGGGGCATTAACAGAAGTTAGAAGTCAATGTTCATGCCATCAGGTTGGAGGCTACCCAGCCGGTATATAAGGTGTTGTTCCTCCAACCTGAGTGTGGCTTCATCTTGACAGTAGAGGAGGCCATGGATAGACATACCAGAATGGGAATGGGACGTGGAATTAAAATGTGTGGCCACTGGGAGATCCTGCTTTCTCTGGCAGACAGAACATAGGTTCAGCGAAACGTTCTCCCAGTCTGCGTCGGGTCTCACCAATATATAAAAGGTCACACCAGGAGCACCCAACACAGTATACCACACCAGCCGACTCACAGGTGAAGTGTTGCCTCACCTGGAAGGACTGTCTGGGGCCCTGAATGGTGGTGAGGGAGGAAGTGTAAGGGCAGGTGTAGCACTTGTTCCGCTTACAAGAGTAAGTGCCAGGAGGGAGATCGGTGGGAAGGGATGGGGTGGGGGGGAACGAATGGATAAGGGAGTCACGTAGGGATGGTACAAACCCAGTGCAGGCTTGTGTTCCCACCATAAATGTAGAAGGCTAGCAGGAACCTGGTGCTCTGCTGCCACGAAGATTGGAATCTCCATCTTCCTGATAGTCACAGATACCACAGCCTGCAGTTCCATACAGAACTGCTGGTAATTCTCAGGAAAATCTGCGTCAGTGTTTCCATTCTGATAAATGCCTGGGAAGTTGAATTGAATGCATTCTGGCACTGATGTGGACAATTCCAGCATTTTCTGTGTCAAATTTCAGTCCTATGCTCACTGGTGTACAAAAAACAATGCAGTAAAACAGGCTGAGGTTACACAAGTTCGTTTTATTTTACTGATAGTGTTTTAAATGGTGATATATTAAGAGATCATTAGAATCACATTTTTATTCCCACAGAATTTTACTGTTTACAGTGTAAATGATTAATTCCCATTATAAAAATTGACAACATAATGCAAATCAATGAAGAAAGCTATCAGTAGTACATCTTGAAAGCCTAAACAAGGTAGGAGGTTTGCATCAACAAAATACAAAATGTGTTTTATATTCTAAGGCATACCTACATGATAAAGGGACTTGCAGTAACAAAATTGTTTGCGCCTTAATATTCTCAGTGTTACTAAATGTATTTGCATCGTCATTCATAATGCTGATATGTGGATATTTTCAGAATGCGTGATAAAATAGACCAATAAATCACCTTTAACCAATATTTATAACCTTGCTGTTCTGCTGAAGTGGTTATGAGATTAGGTAATGTCTACATACAAAAAGTTATCAAATTATTTAATTTAATGTTGTTTATATTAAAAAAGTGACTCAAGTTGCATTTATGTCCTGAACAAATAAATCATCTTCTTACTTGCAGAAGCCCTCAAAAGATATAATATTGAAAGAATTCCAGTGGCCAGGTTTAAAGAAATAAATCTGTCAAGAGTTTTGCACTAAAATTTAGTGGCCAAATTCTAATAAATGGTCTACATTATAGATTACTACCTCAAATTACTTGAGTTTATTGTAATTAAGGAACCTGCATTGTTTTGACATCAATGTGCAATACATTAATGTTTACGTGTTTAAAATGCTAATTTACTGTTGTCACTTATATGCAGATGCATATAGAGAAATGCAAATCATTTTGCATACTTTGCAATTAGTGTTTTAATGAGTTAGTGCATATTCCTACCAGAAGCATCACAGAATAAATCTAAATATTAGATAATTATTTGATTATTAGTTAATGATTATATCCTTTTGTATTACCAAGTATGACATGTGTGTTAATGCTTGTTTCCAGTATTAGTTGGGTTTGTCCTACTCTGCTTAGCATTGCATAATAAATAACAGCTCACTTGTATGAAATTCACTGGAGGTTTAATTTTCTGCCATTCCAAAGTCAAAGCTATCTTCCAACTACTCTGTGCATTCTGCTTACTGTATGGAGTAAATATTTTGAGATTCCTGTTTCAAATATTTCTAGAATTAGAACTATTTCTTGGGTGAAATATTAAAATCTGTTTGTATCGGCTCAATTTGAATCTTCAGAAAAATTAAATTTTAATAGATTTTCAAGGAAACTTGAGCTAACATGTTGGAGTTTTACATGTTGGATTGCAGTTTACTTCATTGACTTTTGGTTCTATTCTGGGTAGATATTGTTCTTAAACATGATGATAAAATAATATTAGAGAAAGTAATCTCCTTTAAAATCACCTTCTTTAAAAATGCATTTAAGCTCAGTAATTTTTCAACAGACATGAAACTTTTTTTTAAAGGCTACAGAGAGAAAAATAAAGTGGCCACAAACATCGCTTTGGTCAGAGACTGAGCTTAGATTAATTTATGTAACATTAAGCTGTTATCTGATATCAGAAGCTGTACTTTTAAAAAAACCTGTAATGAATATGAACATATTACATTTCTTTTAAACTGGAACTTCCAATCATAAAGAAGTAACACAGAGCATCACAGAACTGCATTCCAAATTGGAAATTATTTTTGCTAATGCACACACATTAATTGCAAACAGTTTCTCTAATCTGGGCTGCTAAAGTGAACATTTTTCTAAATGCAGACAACATTAAGATGACATTAAATAATAATTTCTCTGAAAGTAACAGCCTGCAGGAATTAGCAAAGGAAATTTTATGAAAATTCTACAGGACACAGTTAACATTCACACATTTCTTCAGTGAGACTGAGCAATGCTAGAGAAATATTCCAAAATGTCTTGAATGGTGAATTCCATTGTGATCCCAGATCCAGGATAACAGCGTGCTATCAGTCCCTCAAAGTGCTTGTACTGACGAATGAATTCATCCTGCATTGAATGCCACATGACCTTTTCAGAGGAAAAACAGAGTCAACAAATGATGAAAATAAAACCTTGCAAATAAAAAAACAAATATTCCATCAAGGAAATAAAGCATGTTTAAGGCCAAGACAAATTTTCTTCCATTTAGTCCAAGTACTTCACAACAATTTGAACTGCATCACCTGTACTTGTGTAGTTTACTGCACACAAACATACGCTGAAGCAGATTTTAATTTTAATATTTCTGTGACACTAACCTGCAGCAAATTTTCCTCCTCACAGAGATGTTTGTCCACTTTTTTGTACAGATTGTCTAGTCCTTTTTTCACTTCTTTTCCAGGGTATTCCTTGATAACCTTTCTTAGCTCTTGCTTGTTAAAAGCCAGCTGATAACTCACTTCCTCTTCTCGGATACCCTGTGCTACACGGGCTTCAATCCCCTCAAAGAAATGCTGCGTACACAACAAGCTAGTTAGAGACTACACCAATGTATTCTTTAAAAAAAACATTTCTCAATGAGCCTATGTCTAATCTTGTAAAATTTTGTTCTCAGAACAGGAAATTAAATTGAAGAAACCCCCAGAGGCAGGAATCCCAAGATCTGTCATGCAGCGTATAATTCATTGCACATGTGATTCAAGTAAGGCAAACTGGGAATCTATAGTTTGAATGAATAATTCATTTTTGTTTTTAGGGAATGGAAATGCATATTGTAAATTCTTCTCCTAAAGCTTGCTGCCCAAAATCGAGCTGATATTCTTCCATGTACTTTTAATTCGACTTCCTGTTCAAGATGTTTTTATTTTGCATTCTGTTTTAAATCAAAAATATGTAATATTTCCAATTATTCTAAATTTATTTTATTTACAGTAATATTTTGTCACCTTAGAAGTTCTATAAGATACGAAAACTTCAAAACACAGAACTGAGTTTAATTCAATTTTCCAAGTGTATACTTTTTCCATTAGTTTGGAAGCACAACTCTTTTCCCCTCACTGTTCACAAGCTTCAATTTATCTGTTTATTTCTGAATGGATGATTAACATCATCAAGAGTCAAAATATCTTGATTCCCTCCAACTTTTAAAGTCCCATGCAATTGATACTGCCAGATTACTCTGATGTGATCTCACGTGAAATAGGGAAAAGGTAGAATGTTAAGAATTACTGCAACCAGTTGAAGTTAACGTTCAATCAAAACTATGTTTTTAAAAAGACTGGTACTCAGCCATCACAAAAATCTCCTTCTGTGGAACTTTAAGGTCAAGTTTGTAGTTTGGAAAGTAGAAAACTTACATTAAGTTTCTCAAGAGGTTGCCCCAGAGAATATATCACATAAGATTGCAAATGCTCCGTGTATTTCTGCTTAGCTTCTCTCCTTTCTGCCTCTAGACATGCAATTTTAAGGTGAGAGAGTGTTGAAAAAATGTGGTGAAAGTTTTCCATCATCACAACGTCTCGTGGCGTTTTCTGACTTTCGTTAGCAACTTTTTCCACTGAGAATAAAGTGCATCAGAAATTATTATAAAAGGAAATCATTAGATATGCAGAAATTGAATCTGAATTCAGTTCACATTTTAACAGCTTTTCACCATTGTTGTAAACTGCCCGAATTAGTTTGGTGTAGGCTTTGTCCAGGTCACCCCTTCGTTCTGCAGCTCTGAAGATGGACTCTGCTAGTTCAGCAAATTCTTCAAACCCACTTACAAATGGTAAAATTCCAACTTTACTCTTCTTTGATATCTTCACTTCTTCCATCTGCTTAATCTGATTCCACTGAAAGAACACAAAAATCTCAAGCAAATACAGTTGATAGATTTGAAATTTAAAAGCCTAACATCTACAAGCAATATCAGTACAATAGTTATCACTTTAGTCCTTGTAATAAATGTTATTGTTCTGTTGTTCAAGAAAGGCTCTAATAGTAAGTCAGGAAATCATTGGCCAGTTGCCTGATGTCAGTAGTGGGTAAAATAACGGAAGCTGGTTCTCTATGATTCCAAATGTCAAATGGTGTTTATTTATGGTGAAGCAAATTTTATCAATTGATTTAAGATACTCGAATAATATGTTGTTCAATGAATTCTGTAACTAGCTTGTCATTCACTGAACATGAAAGTCATAGACGGGCATTAATACAGAACGCTGTCCAACCATGAACTGTAGACCAATTATTCACTAGAGCCTTTCAATATTTTGAAATTTCTTTATTAGATACAATATCTTAAATCTTAATTTCAGTCAAAACTGCCCAAGTTCCATTCCTTATTTTTCTGGGCTACAGTGTTTAATGCAAAGTTTTCTCTTCCTAGTTTTGAGAGGTAGTAATTGTGTTCTATTATTGGACATAATAGAATCTGCACATCTCAAAACCAGACAACTGACTTGCTTGCACTGAATGAAGTGCATTGAAAATCAGTGTAAAGATTTTCAAATAACAGAAAATCTAAACAAGGTAAACAGACCTGGCCCTTGCAAAGGCTCATCTGGTTATTGTATTCAATAGTGCATCCTCTTATTCTTCAATCTATGATCAGTTTACCAAGTGTCAAGATGAACCTCAGTATCCTCAAGTGAAGGGAATAAACTGATGATAGTTCCTACTCATAAACACTATCTGGTGGTTCTTGCTGGTAATATGTGTTGATGCAGGGTCACTGAGAACAGGATCAGATTGGAAGAGATTATGTGGAGGATGCCACCTTAAGTGAGATACTTGAGTATGCTTTTCACTCAGAACACATATCCACCAATGTGTCAATATTTTCTTAACAGCAAAAAAAAGTAATGGGGAACAAATAAAAATAGGACTGGTCCTGGGTACATCAGTAGGACCACTATTATTTTCCCCTCAAAGATTCTAAGAGGACTACCTATATCAAAGCTAACTTCCTTAGCAAATCCATTTAACCCAATGGAGTAACATGTTACTGGTTAATTGGTTCATATACAACTCACAAAAAAATACTTACAATGCATTTGTCAAAATTTCTCTTGACTGTCACAAGGACATTTCCTAATGTGGTGCTGAGAAAGGATGCAGGGTCCACATTCTCTGCTGTCCAAACATGATGGCTCATCTTTACCAACATGTACAATGAGTTAAAGCTGTCAATTTTATCCCCAAGTGAAATGAGGTTGTTCAGTTCTGGCTCAATACAGCGGAAAACTTTAATCATCATTGATCGAATAATGCCTGCCTCCTCTTTTCTGCAATTATAAGTGACATGGCTTTCAAACACACAATTATAATTTAAAAATCTTCCAGCCTTTTTAACATAAATTCCACCATTAGTCTACAATTCAAAGTAAAATAAAAGATACAAAACACCGCAGTGGCTGGAAGTCTTAAATAAAAAGAGAAAATGTTGGAAATGCCCAGCATATCAGATAGCATCTATGGTGGCAGCAACAATGTTAATTTGCAAATTAAATTGGAATTAGTTAATGATGATAATACACAAGTTAAAAAATGATGCACCTCTTAAAAGTTATCTTGCACTTTTAAATATTGAAATCACTGGTAGAATATAAGCTTTAAAATTTAACAAGAAAAACTGCAAATCAAAATCAAAGTATGCTAACAATTTAAAGGAATATTATGTTTGCTGATGAGAGAATTATGAAAAAAGTGTTTGGTTCAGTTTTAAAATATTTAAAAATGTATAGAAATTTAGCATTCACTTTAGATTTTGCTGACTGTGAGAGTACAGCTCAGAAAATAAAAGCTATTATAGATAATTTTACAAATTTTGTTTGCCTTTAAAAAGGGATTGTATCCATGGAAATACATTAAGTTACAAGGCTTTTTTTTGCTGAGAATTATTTTCCATTGTATTTCTTTTGTTCTTAAGAGTGATTAATTCATCTGAACAGAACTTTGGGACTGAATTATAAATGGATGTCCAATAAACATCTTGTTGTTGTTCGTCCTTCGGAGTCGAAGACGACCATGACTTCTGTCAGGTGGAGGGTTTGTGACTGTGGGTCCGGAGGTGAATGGTGAGGCCAATCTGGGCCCTGATAGCTCACCCACATGTGGGATACGAGGGTAGGTGCTGCAGTGGAAGTGGAGGTAGCTCGAGCCTTGCGTGTGGCGTCTATAAACATCTACTAAGTTGAGCATGGTAACCTTGCAGAGAAGGGCACCTGGAAACTTTATCTATTTGTTTGATTAGCTACTTTATTTGATTTTCAGGAAGGTTTTGTTTTTGTCTCCCCTTGGTTTCAGTTCTAAGGTTCAGCTAGAGGATGAAGATAGGCCAAGTCCAACAAAATCAAAGTGGATACAGATTTAGTGTGAAAAAATTAGAAAAGTACATCTGTGTTAAGAGCTATAATAAAATTAAGATTACAAGTAGAATAGATAAAGGGGATGCAGTGGACATTGTATAATTGGACTTTCAGAAGACCTTTGATAAGGTGCCACATGAAGCTGCTTACCAAGTTAAGAGCCCATGGTATTACAGGGAAGTTACAAACATGGTTAGAGCATTGGCTGATTGGTAGGAGGCAGCAAGTAGGAATAAAAGGATTCTTTTCTGGTTGGCTGCCAGAGACTAGTGGTGTTCCGCAGAGGTCAGTGTTGCACCACTTCTTTTTATGATGTATATGAATGATTTAGATGATGGAATAGATGGCTTTACTGCCAAGTTTGCAGATGATCCAAAGATTGGTGGAGGGGCAGGTAGTGTTGAGGAAACAGGTAGGATGCAGAAGGACTCAGAAAGATTAGGAGAATGGGCAAGAAAGTGGCAGATGAAATACAATGTTAGTAAAAGCATGGTTATGCACTTGGGTAGTAGAAATAAATGTGCAGACTATTTTCTAAACAGGGAGGAAATCCAGGAATCTGAGATGCAGAGGGACTTGGGAGTCCTTGCACAGAACACCCTAAAGGTTAACTTGCAGGTTGAGTCAGAGGTGAGGAAGGCAAATGCCATGTTAACACTCATTTCAAGAGGTCTAGAATACAAGAGCAAGGATGTGATGCTGAGGCTTCATAAGGCACTGGTGAGGACTCACCTTGATTATTGTGAACAGTTTTGGGCCCCTCAGATGTTGCTGGCATCGGAGAGGGTCCAGAGGAGGCTCACAAGGATGATTCCAGGAATGAAAGGGTTATCATACAAGGCATGTTTAATGGCTCTGGGTCTGTTCTTGCTGGAATTCAGAAGGATCTCATTGAAACCTTTTGAATGCTGAAAGGCCTGGACAGAGTAGATGTAGAAAGGATGTTTCCCATGGTGGGAGAATCTAGGACAAGATGGCACAGTCTCAGGACAGAGGGGCACTCTTTCAAAACTGAGATATAGAGACATTTCTTTAGCCAAAGGGTGGAGAATTTGTGGCCACATGCAGCTGTGAAGTCCAGGTCGTTGGGTGTATTTAAGGCAGAGATTGATAGGTTCTTTATTGGACATGGCATCAAAGGTTACGGGGAGAAGGCTGGGAACTGGGGTTGAAGGGGAGATAAAGAAAAAGGATCCTCCAGGATTGAATGGCGCAGCAGACTCGATGGGCCAGATGGCCTAATTCTGCTCCTATGTCTAATGGTCTAAGATAATGCAAACTGTTTTGAGTTTTGTTTACTGTTTACTTAATATTAGTGATTACATTATTTAATAACTTAAAGCCTAAGGTAATTATCCATGTATCCATCCATCATCAGGGAAGGGCACTTCTGTATACAAAAATGTAGGGACAGAAACAAGGTAACTTGTCAGTCCCTGGGCTCATTATACCACACAGGGAACAAGGACCTGGACTTGAAAAAGAAACTTTGCTACTGATAAAATGTACAATAAGTAATAAACAGAGCAGCATTTACACCTACAGGACCACATAAGGCATATCACGTTGGTTATAATGCTGATTTGTGGAATGCTTTATTTAACCTTTAGAAAGGTTATCAAGAAATGACAACCAGTGCAAGAAAGATGACAGCCGTAGCCCACAATTAGTTTCATTTTGCTAACTATTCTATTATAAATATACAGTAACATCTGATGCAGGCCTTAAACTTCTTGCAACATGTGTCGACAAAGAGAAAGTTACAACATTGGTTATGACACAAGGATATTAAAAACTAGCTCTTTGCATTGCAGTTTGTTAAACTTCAAAATAAGCAAATAGCTAACTTGCACATTACTAGCATTTCTTAGTATACTGCTGCAAATTAAAGGAAATATGTGGAAGAATCAAATTACTACAGTAACTTGTTTTAGTATTTCTGTCTTTTTAATGAAATATATGAAATATTTGTACACTGTGGCCCCTTTAAATGTTTATATATTTAGCAGTGCAAAAAAATACGCAGTCTCTGAATCAATACCTTAATACGTCACCAGTCCTGGAATGTTTTTGATAAATATTCATGACAAATGCACTACTTACTCAGATGGCACAGAGAACTTGTCTCCCAAAAGATTGACTGACCGAGACAGATGTCCTCCATCCACCTCACTGTAGTCTGTCTAGTGTAAAGAATAGAGCATAAGTAACTTCAAGATGTTAGATTCTATTCCAATTAGAGGTAGTGTATTATAAACAACTTTAATGCAATGATTGCCAATTTAACAAGTATATCTGAAATAAGGTATAAAAATAAAACTAAACAGATGCTGCAAATCGGAAAATTGAAAAATGCTGGAAACACTAAGTTATCTTAGAAAAAGAAACCACAAATATTTCAGACTGAAGTTTCTTGGGCAGAACAGGAAAAGGGGAAAATTATATTAATATCAAACTGCAAGGCTGCGGGAAACTTTGAATAGAACAAAGGGAATGAATATCTCTGAAAGGGTAAAGCCAAGGTTACTCTGAGGGTTAAGCTGTATACAAGTTCATCTGGTTGATGGGTTAATGGTGCAGTTAGGAAAATAGAACATTGCATATTGTTCATTAAAGCTATACAGCAAATTGCAATCATACTGGCTCTCCTCTCTGCTCTGCCACACCTAGAGAACCACAAGGCATACATTATAATACTGTTTATTGATCACAGCTCATCATTCTGCACCATTTTTCCAGTTGTAAATAACTAAGTTGCAAAACCTGGGCCTCTGTACCTCCCTCTGCCATCTGACCCTTGACTTCCTTATTGTGAAACCGCAGTCAGTGAGGATCAGTAATAAATTCTCCTCCTTGCTGACTGTCAGCACAGGCATACTTCAAGTATGCATGCTGAGCCCACTGATCTAGTTTATTTATATTCAAGTCTGTATGGCCAAACACAGCTCAAATGCCATCTATAAATTCACCAATGACAGAATCTCAGATGATGATGGTGGGTGAGATAGATCTGGTAGTTGAGTGGTGTCGCAACAACAAACTCAAACTCAACATCAACAAGACCAAAGAACTGAATGTGGACTTCAGGAAGGGAAAGTTGGAAGAGCATACACCAGACCTCAGTGAGGGGTCAGTGGTGGATAGGGCGAGCAGCTTCAAGTTCCTGGGTACCATCACCTCTGAGGATCCGGTCTTGGACCAACATATTGATCCAATCACAAAATTGGCATAGGAGTTTGCAAAAGTTTGGTATATCACCAAAGACTCTTGCAAATGTCTATAGATGTACAGTGGAGAGCATTCTGACTGGTTACACTGCAGCCTGGTATGGAGGCTCCAATGCATGAGATTGCAAGAGGCTCAGCCAGCTCTTTCACAGGCACAACATTTCCACCATTGAGGTTACCTTCAAGAGGCAGTGCCTTAAGAAGGCAGCATCCATCATTAGGACCCTCAGCATCCGGGACATGCCCTCTGGTTTCTATCATCAGGGAAATGGTACAGCAGCCTGAAGTTACATACTCTACAGTTTAGGAATAGCTTCTTCCCCTTCGCCATCAGATTTCTGAATGGTCCATGAACACCATTTGTTACAAATTTCTTTTGCAGAATTTATTTATTTTTGATATGTATGGTAATCTTATGTCTTTGTACTGCAAAAGAGAACACAAATCTCAAATGATTTGATAAAAAATGTCTGAACCTGGATAAGAGTAAAAGAGGGTGAGAGCAGAAACAAAAGGATACAGAAGTTGTAAAATGCAGTTACATACAGGTCATATCCAGCCGTTAACTAAAACTGAGGTAATATCACAGACGGGTAATCTGGCTTATTCTGATACAGAGGGAAAGCAAGTAACTTGAAGTTGTAAACTTTGATTGAATCTGAAAGACTGCAATGCATGAAGACAGATCACAAGGCGCTGTTCCTCAAGGTTTGCTAAAATGTGCAGGAGGCCAACACAGAAGTGATATGGAGATTTGAAGTGGGAGGAAACAGGAAGCTCAGAGTTACCACTGAACACAAATGGTCCATGATCTTCATTTGTGTTTCCAATAAAGAGGAGACCATACATGCTTACGTTGGATGTATGTAAATCTCTGATCCACCTGCACACTGTCCGGGTTTCTGGATCATCGTAAGGGAAGAGTTGAAAGGACAGGTGTTGTTTCCATTGCAGTTGCATGGGAAAGTGCTGTAAGAAAGGAAGAGATTAGCAGAGATGGAAGAGCAAAGTGGACAGTCCATATGAAATGCCGAAAGGAGAGGAAAATTTGCCTGGTGGTGGAAATTTGTTGAAGTAGAAATTGTGAAAAATGACCTGTTGACTTTGGAGACTAGTGGGGTGGAAGGAGAGTAGTAGTTTAAAATATGCTGCTTCATCAAGGAGAGGGCTGAGTAACAGATGAAATGTGATAAAGGCTTTTAGGAATGGTGGGTGGGAAGCACCAGTTCAGAAAGGAGGAAGACATTTCAGAGGCACCTATATGCAAGGATCTTGTCATTGGAATAAATATGATAGAGATAGAGGAAATGGGAGAATGAAACTGTCATCATAGGAGACAGGGCTGGAGAAAGAATGGTCAGTATTGCTGTCGTAGTCTGTGGGCTTATACTGAAGGCTTGTCACTGGCTCTCTTAGACACGGAAAGACAGAGAAGCAATGAAAGTTCCCTTGATTGGGGACAGTGAGGGGAGCTAAAAAAGCCATTCAAAGTAAGAATTTCTACAAGGTGAAAGGATGCATTGGTAAATGGGAATTGGTTGAGTCTCTGTCAACGGAGAAGTGGAGAGCATTAGACATTCTAAGTGGTATCAATATATATTGTATATCCATGTTGAAGATGGGGGGGGGGGGGGAAGGAAATGGGAACCTGTCAAAGTGTTAGATGGCATCAAAGGCACCAAGGATATATTGGGAAGGGATCTGACTTGGGGGAGATAGATAGGAGTCAAATTAACAAGAAACAAGTTCAGTGGACACCTCCCTCAAATCTTTTTTATCCAGTCCTTTTCCAAATGCCCTCATTAACCCATTGATCAAATAACCTCATTAACTTACTCCAAAGGCAAGACTGGCCTGCCCCTTTGTCTTATCCATCTCCTTCACTCCAGTTCTGACAAAAATACTTCAACTCAAAACTATTTTTCTTTTCATGGATGTTGCTTGACATGCTCAGTGTTGTCAGCATTTTCTGTTTTTAATACAACAGTGGGTTATATCATTACGGAATGAAGAGGCTACAGTGGCACATGTTGAATGAAAATCGACCAGGAAAGAATTAGATCAGTTTTTGAGTTCATCATAATGTCTCACTCCTGAGAAGTTAATATATTAACTTTCCATTTATTCAATTAAACTTCTGTATTACCATTACACAAATCAAGTCATTATTTAAAAACTCCCGACACTTTGCTTTTATCTAAAGCAAACCAATCAATTCCACTCAGATCAATGCTGGTCAGTTAGAAGAATCAGAGCAGTCAGAAACAAGAAACACATAAAATGATTTACAGTACTCCTAAGCATTTAACTCCCAAGTCATTAAATCAGAGTAATATAATTCTATGCAAGATACCAAATAAATATGAGTTAACAAACTGTAAAGGCTGCGACATGAACAGAGGATAGCTATAAATGGCTTTGCACATTATTTTATGGCCCAAATGTAATATTGCCAGGCAGTCCAGGGAAGCCTGAACCCCTTTTCAGAACAATGTATTTAAATATATAAAATAAAATATATAGGATTACAAAATAAATGAATTATATAGAAATACAGGTATCAAAATATTTTTTAACATGGGACATAGTAATATAAGTGATTAACAAAATAGCATGCTGTAAACAATATTTCGAGATATTTTAACAACTGTAATGCGATGTGCATTTTTTTTTCCATCCAAGTTCATGGACCCCAGGAATCTATCCACAGACTCCTGTGACTTTGTCACATTTTGAATGGAGAAATGTTTCATCCCCCATTCTGTTTCTAGTCTTCCAATGACACAACTCAAAGCATTTTTCAGTATCTACAGCCATACTGATGTGGTGGTGAAGAGTGGAAAATGTTGTGGGCAGGAAAAATCACAGAAAAGGATTTATAAGCCACATCATTCATATTCATGATACGAATAAACAAAGTTACTAGCATGTATTATTCTTCTTTTCATGCATTTATAACTGGTGCAACATCACTTTCAATGTCTCAGCAAAACTTCCAGTAAAGCTTTATTATTCATAGGAAAGATTGCATGGCGCTATCTTTATTGACAAGCAATGCAATTTTAATGGTTTCAAACAACTTACATAATTCTAAGGAAATACATTAAGTCCATAAATGGCTAAATCACTAAGTTCCGTTTTAAACTGGAATGGAATGTACTAACTGTTAAATAAATTCTTTACCAGATTAATCATTTAAACATGATGCACAGTGGTAAAAAAAATGTTCTCAACATTTCTTAACAACCATAGTCTGACTGGAAGATGCAATTTTCATTAAAGCTACTGTAATCACAGTCAGAAATGCATTTTTGGGTCAAATATTAAAAACATAACAATCTACTTGGATCATAAAAAATAATGCACAGATGACTTTCCTTTTACAGAATTGAGAGCCATCTTGATACAGATATTTTTGTGCATCATGTGAATCAACTTCATGAGAAAAGGAAGCAATGATACTGGAAAGTCAGAAACTGATTTTGAGTTGCGGAGCCCACTAATTTCCCTCCGGGGCTGTGTGCATGGGGCATGGTAACACACAGTTATCCAATCAGAGTGGATCACAGCAGCAGCCACTTCTCAGATTACACTACCTGATCTTGCAAATCTGGCCTAAGTAAGATCTTTAACTCAATTACTATTCCTCAGTCTCATCCTCCTACCATCACCCCCCCCCCCCCCAACTCTAGCTCAGAAACTTTGTCCATAAGCACCTCAATCACTAGTCCAGTGACTACCGATCTGCCATCTGAGCATCTCCCACAACCATTGTTCTAACTACTGAGTGTTCATTCTGACCCCTGACAATTACTAATAATGGACCGCCTTGCCCCAGCCTCCCTCACAACCAATGGCCCATCTCTTATACCTCCAATGTCCTTTCTACTCATATTTCTAAATTCCTGACAGTTATTAAGTCCATCATTAGATCCAAAAACCCTACAATATCTTAAGACCATTACAGAATTCATGCTTTATTGAATTTTAATAGTGACCCTCCAAAATGATTTTGCTTATGCCAATCAATTTCCAGGCAGTTGCAGACCAATTTATTTACTTATGTAGCCTTACCACTACTGAGCCTGGTAAAGCTGGACTTTGTTGTAGCTTGAAGAATTTGCTGATGAAATCCTGTTCAGCCAAACAGAGAGGTTCTAATTCACTTAAGACCTGTTCAAAAATCTGCAGGAAAGGGAACAGCATTTAGTTCCATATATATTCAAAACATGCTACATCTTTTCAGCTGTGTGTCATGTTACCTGAACAGAATTCAGTGATGAATGAAAAGTATTGCATATATTTACTTAATTTACTGCTTGTAGATAATACTTATATCTTGTGCTGCAAGATTTTTATCTTCAGGAAAGGATACAGTCAGCCTTCCTTATCCGCAGATTCCACATGCGCGGATTCAACCAACCGCAGATCGGGAAAACCCAGAAGTTCTCTCCAGCACTCATTGACCATGTACAGACTATTTTTTCTTGTCATTATTCCCCAAACAATACAGTATAACAACTATTTACATAGCATTTACATTGTACTAGGTATTATAAGTAATCTAGAAATGACTTAAAAGTACAGGCAGTCCCTTGGTTATGAATGAATTCCATTCCTGAGCCTGTCTTTAAATCGGATTTGAAGTCGGAACAGGTACATCTGGTATTATTTAGTGTCAGTTAGTCAAACATTTTTCTTAGTATATAGTACACATTTCACCTTTCTAAAACACTTAAGAAACATACGTATTTCAATAATTAAATCACTGCGTTGCTTAGTAATAATAGTCGTTTTCATCGGGGCAGGGCCTTTCACATACTCCATTAAAATTGTTCAGACTGTTGACCGACTGTAGTCTAACACTTTTTTAATGACCGATGGCGTTTCACCTCTTTCCAATTGCTTTATTACTTCCACTTTATTTTCAATTGCGATTGTGATTACTTTCGTGAACAGAAACACCGCGGATTCAGAGCTACTCCGGGTCCTAATGTCCACCTCACTGAACATGTTAAACAAAGTCTGGGATTCCGCTGGGTCCTAAAGACCACCTTATTGATTCAGGTTAAATAAGGGACTTGAGCATCTGCGTTTTTTGGTATCCACAGGGGGTCTCGGAACCAATCCCCCGCAGATAAGGACTGTACTTACTATTCTTCCTGACAAATTAAAGTAGAAAATTGTTTCACATGAATCGTTGAAACATATCATATATCTATCCCTGAAAGATATTATTCTTATAAAATTATGTTGGATAAATTGCATTTTCTGTATTATGGAAGTGCCAACATCTTAATGGATCTTAATTGACTATAAAATATACGGATTTGAAAGATAAATGAAAGTACATTCTGAAACCATGATCCATGATTTTAGATACCATGATGATGTATATCTTTTCAAGTGTCCTGGGATATCCCCAAGGATGAGAAAGCTGGAGCAAACTTGAGACCAACTGGCCTCCTCCAGTTCATGTTTCTCACATTCATATTTTCCACAATTACTAATTAATTTATGCTAAAGACCTGGTTAAAAGTTTGCCACTAAGCATCTTTGGTGAACTTTATGATATATTGTAAATGTATTTTCTTTCTAAACAAGCATATAATGACACTGTCACAATCAGTTGAAAATAGTTGCTCTCAAGAAAATTGATACAAAAGGAAAGCTGCATTTATATAGCACCTTTCTCAACCTCAGGAAACTCCAAGAAATTTTATTAGCTAATTAATTAAACAGCATAAACTTATTCACAAATGCCCTTCATAAACACTAGTCACTGCAAGAATGATACACGGGATAGACTCTATTGGCATATGTATTTTTAAAAAATCTGTTTATTCAAAATACCCACGGATGGAATAGTATTACTAATTTGTCACTTCCCAATATAGAAGTATTCTAAATTCATATCTTGAACAAAATTGAGAAATCCAAGAAACATGGACCAAAAATGCCATGCAATACTCAAATCTGGCAACATTTCTGGAGCAAATCTGGAACTAGGCCTCAAGCTTGCCTGGTGCTGGTGGCCAGGAGAGAGACTCGATAGCGCTTACAGCATGGCGTCTGTGCTTCGCTGGGGCCTGGCCTCTCCTGTTGGTGCTGCCTCCCGTGTTCGGCTGGTGGAATGACAGGCTGGATTGCACTGCTGAGGCACTGATCCACTGATTGCCGGACAGTGTCTTTCATGGTCTTGGGCTACAACTAGGTCCCCTCAACAACCCCCTGAGTGAACATACTACTTTACTGGCCATTTTGAATGACGTTACTCAAGGTTTGCTTGCTATTTTGAATATTTTGCACCTTGGCCCCAGAGGAACACTGTCTCGTTCAGCTGTATCTATGTATGGTTTGAGAAATTAAACTTGATTTGATCGGATTTGAACATTGTGGAGAGAAAATCATGAAAAATTTTAGATGCCTGACTTTTATTTTTTTCCAGTATATATGTTGTTTTAGAAGTTGCTATCTATGGCTACCACTATATTTTTGATAAGTCATGGACTACATTGTAGATTTTGCATTAAATGCTTTTCTCTAGTGCCTTATGGAACGCATATACACTAAGAATTTTGCTTCCCTCTCTTTTGTTGTTGTTCAGTCACTAAGTCGAATTCGACTCTTTGTGACCTCAGGGGTCCATGAGGTCACATGTCAATATACGGAAGTAGATTCTTCCGCATAGATACTGCTGCTGCCCAGGTTGGGACCTGTCTGGGTTTGAACTCAGGACCATCTGCCTTGAAGTCCAGTGCTGATGCCACTACACCACCAGCCAGCCCTCACTTACTTATTGCTATTATGAAAGGGCTACAAAAAAAAAGCCTTTTTTTAAACCAGCCACATGCACATTGCACAAAATTTCAACAAAAATATTTAATGATAGATTTGGATAACAGCATATGGATACCTCATCTAGGTTCAAACACTAAAGAAATTAAGCTCAATTTTCAAAGCATTACCGAACTAATATATGTACCTTATCAAATTTGGTTCTATCAGCCACATCAATGTCCGAAGCAGACATGTTTCCCATGTCAAGCAGCGAGGATGACTGAGAGCGACGATTTCCTGACCCCTGAACAGACAGTTTGTTTAGGCTAGAAGTAGAACCTGTAAGTTTTCCAGAACTTCCATGAAGACCTGCAGTCCAATAAATTTAAGTTAATGATAACAACATTAACTAAGGTCTCAAAATTAAACAAATGTCACATGGGCAGAACATCAAACCCTGAAATATGGTGTCTCAATTTTATTGAAGTCTTGAGGATAACTCAATATAACAATTAGTGGTCTAGGATCATTCAATATGAATGACTGCCCACCATCTGCTACTTAACACTAGTTCAGGTACATTTTATACATATTTTTAAAACTCAGAAATACAAGACATTTAAGACTACATTAACTTTTTAGTAAAGTTTCAAAATATATTAATAAAGTCACAGACCCAAAATTAAAAGCACCAAACAAGTCAGAATTGAGAAAATCCCAGACAACTGAAACTCAGCCATTATGGCATTCCATTAATTATGTTGAAAAGCATTGATTTTAAAAAAATTTACAAACCTAGTATCAAACTAATCTTAATATTTAACAGAGCAAAGAAAGATTTTCTTAGGACAATAAAGCACAAATGCAGATGCTGTAAATCTGAATTATAAACAGATATGCAGGTCAGGCAATATCCATGGAAAGAGGAAAACAGCTAATGTCTCAAGATGAAGGACCTTTGGAAGAAATGGGAAGGAGGGTCACAAGTTGGTTTTAATTTGCAGAGGGTTGTGGAGTGCTGAATATGACAAAGGAAATATTTCTGAGAGAAATGGGACCAAGATTGTTGTGGAAAAATGACATATTTGTTACTCTTTCCACAGAAGCTACCTGACCTGTTGAGCATCTCTGGCCTTTTCTATTTTTATGAAAGATTTCCAGCACCTGTGGGATTTTTTTTTAAGTCTTCAGGTTTGTTTTTGCCCAGAATTTAAAGGAGATTTGTAAGCCTCTAAATATTCACACTCCATTCACACTCAATTCTTTACAGAAGCACGGAGGCATTACCAGCTTTTTTTTTCCTAAAGAGGTATAATTTTTACATTTGAAGAGATTAAAACAGTGATAGTTCAGAATCACACTGGATGAAGCCAAGCCAAAACAATCTTTAATAGACTCACAAGGCTGATATCCATGAAATTCCAGATATTTTTGAAAAAGTCAGCTAAAGAAAAAGTTGAGCAGTGTAAATCAAAAAGAGAAACCTCAAATAAGGAAAGAATTGGAAAGATGATAGGAAGCACCTGTGTGAATGGAGATTGAGGTGTAGTCAACAATAAATCTTAAATCTGTCACTGATACAAGTCATAGTGAGTAGTGTTAACAACTTTCTTACAAGTGTGTTCACCTCTGCTTAAGATATACTGTTGGCAAACAAAGCTGACTTTACAGTAGTTAAGTTCTACAGTGTGGTCTTAATGCCCTCTTTCATTAACTGTAAGGCAGTTTAGGATTTTGTTACATTATAAATTCATGGTATTACAAATTATGTATTTATTAGTGACAAATATTTGATTTAAAAATCCATTTTCATTAATGCTTCTTTTCATTCCAGCCTGGCTACTATTAAATGCAAAACAGCAACATTAACTGCATTTATATTTAGTTAAAAAAACTTGAATGTAGCATTCACGATATTTAAAAACACTTGACAGTTTTATGAAAAAGAAAAGCAACAATTTACTTCACTCAGAAAAATCAATAAATGATAGAAATAGCTGGACAATTTGCTTTGGTGAAGCTTGCTTAAAGAGAATTTAGAAAACTAGTTTGTTTTTTTTCTTTTAAACAAGGCCTTCAGACCTTTTATGTCCATTCAAAGGGATAAATAAAGCCTTGGCTTAGCATCTCATTTTAAAGGTGACGTATTAACATTGCAGGACTCCTCAATACTGTGATTGAGTACAGATTATGTATTCAGATCTCTGCAGCAGGGCTTAAACAAGTGTCAGCTCATTCAGGAAAAGAGGGGTACCATGACTGAACCAGAACAGCCTTGCTTATATTTTGTTGAATGCATGGAAAGCTCAAGTGAAATTCTTTAAAAAAAAAGTCAAAAGAGGAAAACTAAAATTCTAAGAGTCACAGTATTGTTGGAACATTTGCCAAAAAGCCAACACAGGATTTCTACAAGAACGATTTAGTCAGTTTCAGCTCTCCATAAGCATCATTACACTCAAATGATAACATCTGGCAGACAATGGAATGTTTTCCACTTTTGAACCCATAATTGATAATATCATAATCTTTTGTGACCATATGTTAAGTTTTGATCTATAATTTGAGAGGGAGAAGGGAAAATCGGAAGTGTCAGTATTGCAGTTGAACAAAGGGGACTATGGAGCTATAAGGGAGGAACTGGCCAAAGTTGACTGGAAGGATACCTTAGGGATGACAGTGGAACAACAATGGCATGCATTTTTGGGAATAATATAGAGGGTGCAGGATCAGTTAATTCCAAAGAGGAAGAAAGATTCTAAGGGGAGTAGTGGGGTGACCGTGGCTGACAAGGGAAGTCAAGGACAGTATAAAAATAAAAGCAATATAGTATAACATAGCAAAGATGAGTGGGAAGCCAGAGGATTGGAAGACTTTTAAAGAGCAACAGAAGATAACTAAAAAGGCAATACAGGGAGAAAAGATGAGGTACGAAGGTAAGCTAGCCAAAAACAAAGGAGGATAGTAAAAGCTGCTTTAGGTATGTGAAGAGGTAAAAATTAGTTAAGACCAAAATTGGGCCCTTGAAGACAGAAATGGGTGAATTTATTATGGGGAACAAGGAAATGGCAGACGAGCTGAACAGGTACTTTGGATCTGTCTTCACTAGGGAAGGCACAGACAATCTCCCAGATGTCATAGTGGCCAGAGGACCTAGGGTCACGGAGGAACTGAAGGAAATTCACATTAGGCAGATAATGGTGTTGGGTAGACTGATGGGACTGAAGGCTGATAAATCCCCAGGGCCTGATGGTCTGCATCCCAGGGTACTTAAGGAGGTGGCTCTAGAAATCATGGACGTATTGGAAATCATTTTCCTATGTTTTATATATTGAGGATCAGTTCCTGAGGATTGGAGGGTAGCTAATGTTATCCCACTTTTTAAGAAAGGAGGGAGAGAGAAAATAGGGAATTATAAACCAGTTAGCCTGACATCAGTGGTGGGGAAGATGCTGGAGTCAATTATAAAAGATGAAGTAGCGGCACATTTGGATAGCAGTAACAGGATCGGTCCGAGTCAGCATGGATTTACGAAGGGGAAATCATGCTCAACTAATCTTCTGGAATTTTTTGAGGATGTAACTATGAAAATGGACAAGGGAGAGCCAATAGATGTAATGTACCTGGACTTTCAGAAAGCCTTTGATAAGGTCCCACATAGTGGGCAAAATTAGAGCACATGGGGGTAGGGTACTTACATTGTTAGAAAATTGGTTGGCAGACAGGAAACAAACAGCAGGGATTAACGGGTCCTTTTCAGAATGGCAGGCAGTGACAAGTGGGGTACTGCAAGGCTCGGTGCTGGGACCGCAGCTATTTACAATATACATTAATGATTTAGATGAAGGGATTAAAAGTAACATTAGCAAATTTGCAGATGACACAAAGCTGTGTGGCAGTGTGAAATGTGAGGAGAATGTTAGGAGACTGCAGGGTGACTTGGACAAGTTGGGTGAGTGGGCAGATGCAGTTTAATGTGGATAGATGTGAGGTTATCCACTTTGGTGGCAAGAACAGGAAGGCAGATTACTATCTGAATAGTGTCAAGTTAGGAAAAGGGGAAGTACAACGAGATCTAGGTGTCCTTGTTCATCAGTCACTGAAGGTAAGCATGCAGGTACAGCAGGCAGTGAAGAAAGCTAACGGCATGTTGGCCTTCATAACAAGGGGAGTTGAGTGTAGGAGCAAAGAGGTCCTTCTGCAGTTGTACAGGGCCCTGGTGAGATCAAACCTGGAGTATTGTGTTCAGTTTTGGTCTCCAAATTTGAGGAAGGACATTCTTGTTATTGAGGAAGTGCAGCGTAGGTACACGAGGTTAATTCCCCGGATGGCGGGACTGTCATGTGTTGAAAGATTGGAGCGACTGGGCTTGTATACACTGGAACTTAGAAGGATGAGAGGGGATCTGATTGAAACATATAAGATTATTAAGGGATTGGACCCGCGAGAGGCAGGAAACATGTTCCCGATGTTGGGGGAGTCCAGAACCAGAGGCCACAGTTTAAGAATAAGGGGTAGGCCATTTAGAATGGAGCTGAAGAAAATCTTTTTCACCCAGAGAGTTGTGGATCTATGGAATATTCTGCTCAGAAGGCAGTAGGGACCAATTCTCTGGATGCTTTCAAGAAAGAGTTAGATAGAGCTCTTAAAGATAGCGGAGTCAAGGGATATGGGGAGAAGGCAGGAATGGGGTTCTGATTGTGGATGATCAGCCAAGATCACATTGAATAGCAGTGCTGGTGCAAAGGGCCAAATGGCCTGCTCCTGCACCTATTGTCTATAAATATGTAAACCTACAAATTAGTAAGGCCATAGTAAACATTGCAATAAGTACCAGAAAACAAAAAGTTGTTAATGACTTAGGCAGCACACTGACAAGGAAGCCATACTCACTTTCTATATCTTGTTTGACAGCACTCTCTTTTCGAGGAAGTGTGGCTACATGGGATTAGAATGCAGGCATCAAACACAAAAGGTAGGGTAAGTTACATGCCTTTGGCACAAACAGTACAGAAGAAATCACATTTGTTAGATACTAGGCAGACAGAGATGCACATGCATATTATTCTACTTATCAGCAAAGCCCAAAACTGTGTAAATTTACTTTTTTTATGGTTCCCTTTTGCAGATATTACCTGATAAATGCAAACTAACATACACATTACTTACATAACTATCACTAGGAGAGTGCTGGGTACTAAACTTGAAGACTAAAGAGTGAGATTTTGAAGAAGATTAATATGGTTTTTGAGAAGTGAAATGTGTGAATTTGAAAAATCATCCTTATTGATTTGCTATAATATTGACCAACAATATTCACTGTATTTCCCGATAAATATAATCACTTATTAAACCTGATACCTCATTTCTGTTTCACTAACCACCAGCTTTTGTTCTTATTTCTTTTGCTACAGCCTTGCAACACCTACATTTCCTTTGACTCTTCCAGCTTAAACAAATTGCTGGCCCTGTTAAGGACAATACACTGTCTTTATTCCTTAAGATTAAAAAAAACTGCATCAGCTCTCCTTTCTGCAAAACACCCTGCACTCTACATCTTTTTTTATGATACAGGGACCAAAGTTAACACAGCAGTTATGAAGCGATGTCATTTCAAGTCAGATACAACTGCAACCTGATCTTCTTAGGATTACAACTCAGTACTTATTTGCTTCTATTGACCACCTGGAAATATTGAGTGACCTGATTGCTTTATGTTTTATTTAGGTATATTTGCAAAAATCTTTCCTGTTGTTTGGCCTCAGACATGCTTCCTTATTACAAATCCAGTGGTTTATCTCTTCCACTTGGTATCAAAGGGAATGTCACAATGTTAGTCACTAGGCTAATGCTAGGGATAAGAAATAAGTTACAAGGACAGACTTGGGGTTAATATAGCATTTTCAGCAGACCACAGAAATCGGCAATGATTTCATCTGATAATAAAAATTATACATTTCTTACAATGTGAATTTGGACCGAATTTTCAGCAAGGTTAGGACAACTAGAAGGATCATCGATTTAGAAATATCAAGAAGGTGATAACAGGAGCTTGGGAAACAAATGTTGTTCTTAGAGAATAGGATGCATTGTTCAAGTTTGAGCAGGTATACATGTAAGCAAAAATCACAATATTGCAAAAATCAAGCAGGCTATAGTGAGCAGTTTCAAACTAGCCCAGCAAAACTGGACTTAAACATATGCTAACAACTATTTCTAGCCAGTATCCCATTACCTTGGAAAGAATTCCCATTTAAATCAAAATAGCTGAAACATTCTTAATACTATTTAATCTCAAATGTTCCAATATCAATTTTCTTCAGCTTCTTGAACCAGAAAGGCATTTTGCTTGGCAAAAATAAACATACACTTTGTAATGACAGCAGTTCTCCAGCAAATTCATTCTGATTTAGAATCAGGTTGCTGAAATTGGCAAATTTTTGTTTCTAATTTCTTCTCAATAAATCTTTACAAGTTTTAACCAAGAATTAACGAACTCATATATACTACCACGCACATTCAAAGACGAAATATTTAACCATGAAATGAACCAATAGAAATCACTGCAACAGTGGCAGAATTACACTGGAGACAAAAATAATTCAAGTGTTTTCACAGTGTGCAGCAGAATATAATTGTAATGAAAAATTTTAATTTCTCATTACAATGAATGAAGCTGTTTTACAAATAGAGCAAAATATTTAATTATTAAAAGTAAACATGAAGGTTAAAATGAATGAAGTTTTGTTGCTCAACTTATACTACACTCAAAATAGATGAATCACTCATTCTAATAAAACATATGATAACTGATTAGGAAATAAATATAAAATGAGACCTTCCTGCAAAATCTAATTAAAGACTCACTGAAAACAAAATATACCTTGAAGTCTACTGTTATGCTCTTTCTCTATTTGGCTACGTTCAAAGCATGTACTCAATACTTGACAATTCAGCTTACATTTATATATTATGTTTTTTTTCAGTCAATAGATATTATAAAAACTGATAAAGAGTAATTAAAAAATAGCACAAACATCCGTTGGCATGACTAAACAATGAAATCAAACAGCACCAGTGCCTTCCTGCAAGTCTCTTCATTTTCTACAATGCTTGTTTTTACTGACAAAAGATTTCATTTATTGAGACAATGCTTTCCAAATGGAAGATCTGACCTACCAAACTTCTTTCCTTCTTTTGATGTTCCAGTCATCTTGATCTTTGCAACCTCAAAGAACTCCTTAATTTCCCTTTCATACAGTCTAGAAATATAGTCTACATAGTTCTGCAAAGACAAAAAAAATCAGAGATTTTCACTCTTTTCTACCAAGCGATGTGTAAATTTAAATGCAAGGTAAACCAAATAGAAAGGATTCCAATTAATTGAGACACATTGGGATCAGTACATTCTGGCCAATTAAGCTGAAGTTTCATGGAAATAATTAGAAAGGTATATAAAAAAAGAAAAACTACCATTTAAATCAGTAACAAATTAGGAATGAAATACAGAACAAATTAGAACACTAGCAGTGAGGTAGATAAAACTGTATTTGTTCCTAATAGTTTTCAATAGAGAAATTTATCCAGAGTACGCTGTGTTCTTTTGATTACTGTAAAATGAACAAAATCAGCACAGACACCTCATGCTGACAGTGGACTGAAAAACAATGCTTTTCATTATTGCATTCTCCAAATTGTTGATTTCATTGTAATATTCAAGATGATTATTGATACCTTCAAATTCTTTACTGATCCTAACTTGAAGTACTTTCACTCTCAGCTGTTTCTGGCATCCTCAAGCTCGAATGGTTGAAGCTGCAGTGAGCTAAACATTCTGAATGGTTTTACTGCTGATTTCTCACCAACTATCACTGATTTCTGAACACAAACACAGGCAACTGACACTATTTAAAATCTGTTCACTCTAAGTCTGCTGTAGTGTCCAAGAACCACGCTAGTGCTCATGACTGATGCTAGTTAGAAACTGTTTGGCAACAGTCCCCTGTCCTAATTGAGTGGTACAGTGTCCCAAATAAACAAAAGGAATCAACTATTTTCTCAATTAGTTCTTATTCTTTAAGAGTTGTCCCAAATAGCAGCTGCCCCTTTTAGCTGATGGCCCAATTAACCAAAATCCACTGCATCTGAAAGACATAATATTAATCTGCTGAAAACAATTGGAATCAAACAATCATGGTCAAGAACCAGCCTATACAATAAAAATGCAAATTTTCTGTTTGGTTTATATAAAATATAGATAGACACCCTGTGGTGACAAACTCCATTTAAATATACCTGGACAGCTGAAGTGTAATTTACAGTTGGAACCTTGACTTCCAATATCTGTTGAATGGCATGCAAAGAATTCCAACTCTTCGAATAACTGGCTATTACTTTAAACAACAGACACCTGATTATAAAATAATTAAAATCAGGGTTATGGATTACTAGATGAAAAAGGAAGGAGGCCTGATAAGTGATTTAATCTTGTCTTCACTCTCTCTTGGCCTTAACGATCAGAAGTCTGCAAAGATCCATCAGGTGGTAACAATCACCTTTTGGGCAATCTTAAATTGCAGAAGTGGCTATTTTGTAAGTTAATTATTTCTTCCAGTCAAGGATCCAGAATAAAATGAATGCTTGTTGAGCTAATGGTGAGATATTTTACGTCTGCTAAAATTGACTCATTTCTGACATATATTATTGCCAAGCCATAACATTTAGATAGGTACAACATGAATTCAGAACTATAAAACAATGACATTATTTAGTAACTCATACTAACATGCTGGTAAAATAAAGGAGTAGAGCATGGTGTTCACTTATGTCAAAAGGAGGCTAACTGCAGGCAATAACTAATGTACAAATAAATTTTCATTTTTTATGTCAGAGAGAATATGCTGGGAATAGGATATTAACTAAATCAGCAAGGAATGTACATGCTATTAATAATTCTACTACCTGAAGTAGAAGTCAGAGAATAATGAGGGAATTAAAAGGCCCAATTACTAAAGCAAGAACAGTGATAATATAGGAGAAAGATTCTGAACATCTCACATGACAAGTAGCTAAGCTCAAGGCGGAACAAAGCCAATACTGTATAAAATAAAAGATGTACTGTTGATTGAAGGGATAAGATAGCTTAGGAGACCATCAGCTATCACCCAGAATGAAAGAAAAAAAAATTTACGGAATCAGAAAGTACAATCAAGGAGGAAGAGAATTTGTAGTCAATACAAAAGGAGGAAGCTGCAGTCACCTGGAGGAAATGAGTTCCAGGTACTAAATGGTGATTATCAGTTTTATTAAGAATTACTACTTTGTACTGAATGTAACTTATTCAATAAACTTCTTGTGCCTGTTACCAATAATTCCTTGTTGCAGTCATCAACCTTCAGTTAAATTAAACAGAGATCGGAAAATAAAACACAGAATAAGACAGCACAGGAAAAGACCCAATGGCCCATGGTGTTGTGTCAAACTAATTAAACATTAACTAACAACATACACAAAATGCTGGAGGAACACAGCAGGCCAGGCAGCATCAATGGCCAAAAATCCTATTGAAGGGTCTCGGCCTGAAACGCCAACTGTACTTTTTTCCACAGATGATGCCCGGCCTGTTGAGTTCCTCCAATATTTTGTGTGGATTGTGTGGATACTTGGATTTCCACCACCTGCAGATTTTCTCTTGTTTGTGAAACGTTAAATAAAATCCTTTCTGCCTACACTCTATCCATATCATACCATTCTGTGCTCATTCATGTGCCTATAAATTATAACTCACACCATCGTCCATAGTTTTGCCACTAGTGTGCAAATTCCTGTTTTTGAAATTTAGGGATAAAGTAAATCACAATGAGCTATATTTGGGATATGTCCAATGATGCAAGTTTTTTTTCTTATTAACTATACAATTCACATCCTACATTCCATCCAGCTTAACTATGGAACATTTATGCATTGAGAAAGTAAATTATATTTACTTTCCATTTAAGAACCTAGAGAACGTTGCAACTAAACTTTGAAAGACAATTGGTAGTCGGGAACTAAGGGAATATAATATGGTAGATGACTGATGGGAGCAGTGAGCTCCTGTTACTCCTTTCTCACCAAATTCACATTACTTCCATTGCTAAACTGCACAATGTATCAACCATGCATGTAAATTATTCATCAGTACAACAGCACAGCCACCATCATTCATTCACAGTGCTTAGAGGCTGTCCAGAGCCCTCACGTTACACTTTAAAAAATTATACTGCATTATCTTAATATTAAATTAACAACAGCTCAATTCTTTGCTAATCCAAATCAGCAATTCTTTAGCTGCCTGTTATGTCTTTTTTGGTAGACTGCAGAGAGAAGATAGTGGTATGAGTGGGAGTCTGGCAGAAGTACTGCCACACCCTGTCCAGCAAGGTTGTTAGGTGGTACCTACCCCTTGTACATCCAAGGCAGCTGAGGACCCTCCCAATCTGACACTTCAGGGGGAACAAGAGATTTCTCTCCTTCAGTCCTGTCATGCCATTTGGTATACAAAATTATGAAGGGTATAGATACAGTAAATGCAAGCAGGCCTTTTCCACTGAGGTTGGGTGAGATTAAAGGTCACGGGTTATGGGTAAAAGGTGAGATGTTTAAGGGGAACATGAGGAAAACCTATTGTGGAACAAGCTGCCAGAGGAAGTGGTGAATATAGGTTCGATTGCAACATTTAAGAGAAGTTTGGATGGGAAGTATATGAGGGCTATGGTCCAGGTGCAGGTTGATAGGACTAGGCAGAATAATAGTTCAGCATGGACCAGAAGAGTTGTTTCTGAGCTGCAGTTCTCTAACTTTTATATAATTATTCAGAACTTAAAAGGCACAAGTTAGCTCACTGTCCAATCATTGAACGTATCACCAAGTTTAAAAGGGATTCATATTGATGCTGGCTCTATTTAGATTGCTCATCTAAAGGATGAAGCAAAAGAAACACTGCCAAATTATTGAAAGTCACATTCCAACAATCAAAATAGATTGCAATGGTTGATATGAAACCATACCTTATTCAAACCTTCATATTTTTCACGATCAGTATTCTTCAACCATTCCATAAGTTTGGCATATCTAAGTAGATCTCGATGGAACGGAAGGTGTTTGGGGAGAGTCAGCTCAATCGAGTGCTGAGCCAAAGTTGAACTTTGATCATGCCCCTAGAAACAAAATATCATGTCAATACTGTCATGTTAAAAGCTGAAAATCCTAAATAAGTTTTAAAAAAACACATGGGCAAAAATTTAAAGTGAAAATGATTCTTTTCTACCACACTATGATATCCTGAATCATGAAATCTACTCTGAAGACTATAATGGAAAAAGTAAAGTAAAAAAAAACTGTCCACTGATACAACTATTAGAAAAGCTGCACTCCAGGGTTTCAAATCATAAAGGACATCATGTAGTCAAAAATTAAAGGGAAATCTACAGAAAAGAAAACCAGTTAAAGAAAATCAGCCTCCAATGTTAATTGAAAAAAATAAATTACATACCTATAACTATATGTCATAGTATTAAGCAAATTAAGATAGACACAATTTAGTTTAAAAAAAACTGATAATCAGATCCAAAGTTACTTTTGGCAAGTTATTTCTCTAATCTCTGAAGAAAAGGCAAATTATTTGAAGCAGAGACCTTACAATGAGTTTACTATGGATTACTAATGTGAAAAGCACCGTTAGTTTTTATTCTTGATTAAAAATCAAGGCCTAGATTTTGCCCAGTGGAGTTTTTTTGCCCATTACCTCAACTGCATTTTTTTTTCTAAGTTCAGCCACAGCTATTTGTTATTTGTAGAAAACCAGAGCATCCAGAGGAACTCTAGTCACAAGGTAAAAGCGCAGACACAGTGATTCAGAGGTCGGAATTGAACCTGGGTTGATGAAAGAGCTGTGTTGCTGTGCCATCCAATTGGCAACGTCTTACTTCATCTATCACAACAATGAATTCATATGATGTCTATTTTCCTCTGTGGAAGTACTCATTCATGGAGCCAATGTACACTTTCGGAGCTAAATTAAATAACCTAAATCTGTCACCCTAATCCTGTTGTGAGTGAGTCCTGTAATTTTGAGGTGCTGTTTCTCAGATGTTTAACTAAACCATATTCTCCTTTTTGCAATGAGCAGGTCTCTGCCTCTATGGCTCAGAAAGGAAGGGGGAAGGGGAAAGAGAAGAGAAGTGCAGTAGTGATGGGGAATCCATAGTTAGGGAAGCAGACAGGAAAATTTATGGATGTGATAAAGACACTTGGATGGTACTTTGCCTCCCAAGTGCCAGGGTTAGAGATGAATTGGATCAAGTCCACAGCATTCCAAAGGGAGAGGGTGAACATCTAGAAGTTGTGGTGCATATTGGTACCAACACATAGGTAGGAAATAGAAGGAGGTCCTGAAGAGAGAATAGAGGCAGTTAAGTAAAAAGCTGAAAAGCAGGAACTCCAGGGTAGTAATCTCTGGACTGTTGCTTGTGCCACTGAAGGATGATTTGGTAGATGAATCTATGGCTGAGGAATTGGTACGGGGGCAGGGTTTCAGATTTCTGGATCATTGGGATCTCTTCTGGGGAAGGTATGACCTGTATATAAAGGTCAGATTACACCAGAGGGTGATCAATATCCTTGCAGACAGGTTTGCTAGAGATGAAAGGGAAAGTTTAAGCTAATTTGGCAGAGGGACAGGAACCTGAATGATAGGGCTGAGGATGCAGCAGATGATAAGAAAAAATTGCAGTCAGTGGGATGAGATGAAGTGTAACGGGGACAAAATCAAAAAGGCTAATGAATACAGGACTGAAGGTGTTATACTTGAATGCATGCAGTATATGAAATAAGGTATTTGATATTATGGCGTAGTTCGAGATTGGCAGGTACGATGTGGACATCACAGAAAGAAGTTTGTATTGAAAGGACAGGCAGAAAGGCAGAGGATGTGGGGTGGCTCTGTTGGAAAAAGATGAAATCAAATCCTTAGAAAGAAGTGACATATTATCAGAAGATGTAGAATCCTTGTGGACAGAATTAAGAAACTGAAAGGGTAAAAAATTTCTGATGGGAGTTGTATATAGTAGCCAGGATGTGAGATACAATTTGCAATGGGACACAGAAAAGGCATGGGGGGGGGGGGGGAGGGTTTATAATATGCAGCTAGATGGGGAAAATAAGGTTGGTGCTGGATCCTGAGTAAAATGTTTTGAGATGGATTTTCAGAGCAGCTGATGGCTGAACCCACTAGGCAATCAGCTATGCTGCATTCAGTGTAGTATAATGAACCAAATTTGATTAGCAAGCTTAAGGTAAAGGAACCCTTAGGAAACAATCTTTATAATATGATAGATTCACCTTGCAGTTTGACAGGATGAAGTTAAAGTCAGATCTATCAGTATTACAGAGGAGTAAAAGGAATTACAGAGGCATGAGAGAGGAAATGCCTAAAGCTGATTAGTAGGGGACATTAGTAGGGATGACGATAGAACAATGGCTGGAGTTTCCAGGGACAATTCAGAAGGTGCAGGGCAAATACATCCCAATGATGAAGTATTCCAAAGGGAGGATAAGGCAACTGTGGCTGACAAGGGAAGTCAAAGGCAGTGTACAATATAAGCAAAGGAGAGCACATACAATATTGCAAAAATTAATGGGCAGTTAGAGGATTAGGAAGCTTTTAAAAACTAACATTTGCCAACTAAAAAAGCCATAAGGAGAGAAAAGGTGAAATGTGAAGGGAAGCTAGCCAATAATAAAAGAAGATACTAAAAGGTTTTTCAAGTATATAAAGAGTAAAAGAGAGACAAAAGTGGGTATCAGACCACTGGAAAATAATGCTGGAGAGTTATTAATGGGGCACAGAGAAATAGTGGAGGAACTTAATAAGTTCATTGCGTCAGTCTTTACTATGGAAGACAGTAGCAGTATGCCAGAAATTTGAGAGTCTCGGGGGTTAGAAGTAAGTGCTACTGCTATCACTAACGAGGAGGTGCTTGGGAAGATGAAAGGTCTGAAGGTAGATAGGTCACCTGGACCAAATGGGCTACAACCCCAAGGTTCTGAGAGGTAGCTGAAGATTGTGGAGGCACTAGTAACAATCTTTCACGAATCACTTCAATCTGGGATATTTCCAGATGACTAGAAAATTGCAAATGTCATTCCACTCTTCAAGAAAGGAGGCAGGCAGAAAAGAGGAAATCATAGCCCATTTGTCTCACATCAGTGGTTTGGAGATGTTGGAGTCCATTACTAAGGAGACTTGGGGACTTGGAGGTACATGTTAAAAAAAGCCAAAGGCAGCATGGTTTCCTTAAGGGGGAATCTCACCCGACAAATCTGTTGAAATTCTTTGAGGAAATAGCAGGCTAGATAGACAAGGTGAGTTGTTGGATGTTGTTCGCTCAGATTTTCAGAAGGCCTTTGACAAGGTGCTGCATACGAGACTGCTTAACAAGATAAAGAGCCTATGGTATTATGGGAAAGATACCAGCATGGACAGAAGGGTGTCTGAATGGTAGGAGGCAAAGAGTGGAAATAAAGGTTGGCTTTTCTGGTTCGCTGCCGGTGACTAGTGGTGTTCCGTAGGGGTTGGTGTTGGAATCACTTCTTTTTATGTGAATAATTTGAATGACCGAATTGCACCCAGGGCATGCCCTTTTCTCACTGTTACCATCAGGTAGGAGGTACAGAAGCCTGAAGGCACACACTCAGTGATTCAGGAACAGCTTCTTTCCCTTTGCCATCCGATATCTAAATGGACATTGAAGCTTTGGACACCACCTCACTTTTTAAAAAAAATATACATTATTTCTGTTTTAGTACTTTTTTAATCTATTCAATATATGTAATTGATTTACTTGTTTGTTTATTATTATTATTTTTTTTTCTTCTCTCTGCTGGATTATGTATTGCATTGAACTGCTGCTGCTAAGTCAACAAATTTCATGGCATATGCCGGTGATAATAAACCTGATTTTGATGACTTGGGGCCAGGTTTGTGGACACTATGGAGATAGGTGGAGGGGCAAGTGGTGCTGGGGAAGCAGGGCTTCCGCAGAAGAACTTAGACAGCTTAGGAGAGAATGGGCAAATAAGTGGCAGATGGAAGTGTAGAGAAGTGTATGGTCATGACTTTAGTAGAAGAAATAAAGGCATAAACCATTTTCAAAATGGGGAGAAAACTTTAAAAAATTAGAGGTGCAAACGGACTTTGGAGTCCTTAGAAACGTGGAAACATAGAAAACCTACAGCACAATACAGGCCCTTTGGCCCACAATGCTACACCAAACATGTACTTACTTTAGAAAGTACCTAGGGTTATCCATAGCCCTCTATTTTTCTAAGTTTCTTGTACCTATCCAAGAGTCTTTTAAAAGACACTATCATATCTGCTTCCAACAGTTGCCAGCAGCCCATCCTTGTGCAGATTTCCTAAAGGTTAACTTACAATTTGAGTCAGTGGTAAGGAAGGCAAATGTAATGTTAGCATTCATTTCAAGAGGACTAGAACACAAAAGCCAGGATACGATGCTGAGGCTTTAAGGCATTGGTTAGACTGTACTTGGGAGTATTGAGAGCAGCTTTGGAGCACTTATCCAAGAAAAGATGTGCCAGCTTTGGAGCACTTATCCAAGAAAAAATGTGCCAGCATTGGAGAGGGTTCAGAGGTGCAAAAGAATTATTCCAGGCATGAAAGGGTTAATGTTTGAGAAGCACTTGATGGCTCCAAGTCTGTACTCTCTGGAGTTTAGAACAGAGAGTGTTTTTTATTGAAACATATCAAATATTGAAAACTCTAGATAAGGTAGATGTAGGGTATAGGTTTCCTATGGTGGGGGAATCTAGACCAGAGGGCAAAGCCTCAGACTTGAAGGATGTACATTTAGAACAGAGATAAGCAGGAATGTTTTTAGTCTGAAGGTAATACACCTGTAAAATTCATTGTCACAGGCAGCGGTGGAGGCCAAGTCACCGAGGATATTTCAAGCAGTGATTGATAGAATCTTGATTAGTTAGCATGTTAAAGGTTACAGAGAAGGCAGGATAATGGGATTGAGAGGGATAATAAATCAGCCACGATGGAATGGTGGAGCACACTTGATGGACTGAATGGCCTATTTCTGCTCCTATGACCTATGGTTTATGGTCTGAAGCAATTTAGATGGCAATACAATGCAAATATGGCAGAATTCTGTAGGCATTCATGCATTATTTTTGTAAATCAAATGAACATTTAAATCAGATTTCTGGACGTAATGATTTCCAAATGACCCAAGTAGTATCTCAGCAATGTGTATGCATGGACTCAGTAATTTGACAAGGAGCAACGTATCCTACTGATCCAAAATACATTGTTTATTTATTATTAAGAAAAGGAATCGACAGACAAGTGGTTTTTCAACATTAAAATTTGTTAGTTGGAAGCTGTGTCGGAGAAACTGCAGCATATAAACCGGCATTGAACTGTAGTCAGAATACACCTTTAACTTAGTAAAATTTGCAGCTGTGAAAGTCCATCAGGATGAGTTTTAAAATATTCTGTTTTTCAAAAATGACATCAATATCTCACACAAAATATTGAAATAAATACAAGGACAATTCAAAGTTTACAGAAGGGAAAGTGTAGTGAAATCTGGATTTATGATGGAAGATCACAAGTGCTAAGATTAGGAAGCCGTGCTGGAAGACAGCAAGCAGGTATCAGCAATTACTAAGCCTTGAAATTACTCCATTTAACCTTGGACAAATGCAAAGCCATTCCAATTTTTATTTGCTGAAAGGAAGAAAGTTTGTTGTTCAAAACAGGAATTACTTTATGAAGTTGCAGTAAAAAAGAACTACTCATTGAAAACACGTAGAAAGCTGCATTAGTACTGAAAAATTTAAAAGCCTAATGGGCAGCAAGAGCTGAAAAGGTATCTCATGCTTAGAGTACTCACATAAACTGAGTGGTACGAAGCTCTGCGATAGAACAGGGTGAGAGTCTGAGTAAACTGATTAAAAACAAAATAAAAATGAAACGAAAGAGTGACAGACGAGAACTAATGTAGAAATTTACCAGTACCAGGATACTGACAAAGGCACATATATATGAGCCTCTGTAAAAAACCTATGTTTAACAAATTAGTTGAAGCTGCAACATTACCAATGATACCAGTTTCTTCTAAAGTTCAGTGCCTCAGCCAAACTTAACACTGTTTACAAAGTGACGAGAATCTAGAGATTTTATTTGTAAGATAATCCAAATTCACTGAACATATGCTTGTGTTTATACCATCAATACACAAAGGTGTACACACATTGACACATTTCTCTTCAGTATTTGAGTTATTTCTTTTAGACAAAGCTCTTCATACTCTTTAGTTTTATTTCATTTATTTAAAATTTTCCATTTTAAATAAGTGATATATATTTTCAAGACACTCCCATTGAATCAACCCTTAAAAATATTTTATTAGGTGCATCAATGCAAGACCAAAATAAATGAAAATACATAAGAAAAACAAAAGTAATTGAAGAAAAATCCAGCATGTGCAAAGCATTAGATAAAAACCCTTGCTATTTCAGGAAAACATTAATTGTTGCAATTAATCTGCCATAAGAAAACAATGGAGTCTCTCCTTATCTTTGGCACGATTTCCTGCATTTCTTTTAAAGATGAGGCGCAACTGGCTTCCACTTCCAGAATTGGTTGAGCCATGACAGGCCACAAAGCCACTTCTTCAAGATAACAGCTGAAAATTCCTGACTAAATTGAAGTTTGAATCTTAATACTGATATCCTACTCTTGTTACACAGAACATAGAATAGTACAGCACAGTATAGGCCCTTCAGCCCACAATGTTGTGCCGACCCTTAAACCCTGCCTCTCATATAACCCCCCACCTTAAATTCATCCACATACCTGTCTAGTAGACTCTTAAATTTTAATAGTGTGTCTGCCTCCACCACTGAATCAGGCAGTGCATTCCACACATCAACCACTCTCTGAGTGAAAAACCTTCCTCTAATATCCCCCTTGAAATTCCCACCCCTTACCTTAAAGCCATGTCCTCTTGTATTGAGCACTGGTGCCCTGGGGAAGAGGCACTGGCTGTCCATTTTTATCTATTCCTCTTAATATCTTGTATACCTCTATCACGTCTCCTCTCATCCTCCTTCTTTCCAAAGAGTAAAGCCCTAGATCCTTTAATCTCTGATCATAATGTATACTCTCTAAACCAGGCAGCATACCTGGTAAATCTCCTCTGTACCCTTTCCAATGCTTCCACATCCTTCCTATACCAGAACTGGACACAGTACTCCAAGTGTAGCCTAACCAGAGTTTTATAGAGCTGCATCATTACCTTGCAACTCAAATTCTATCCCTCCACTTATGAAAGCTAACACCCCATAAGCTTTCTTAACTACCCTATCTACCTGTGAGGCAACTTTCAGGGATCTGTGGACCTGGGCCCCCAGATCCCTCTGCTCCTCCACACTTCCAAGTATCCTGCCATTTACTTTGTACTCTGCCTTGGAGTTTGTCCTTCCAAAGTGTACCACCTCACACTTCTCTGGGTTGAACTCCATCGGCCACTTCTCAGCCCACTTCTGCATCCTATCAATGTCTCTCTGCAATTTTCGACAATCCTCTACACTATCCACAACACCATCAACCTTTGTGTCATCTGCAAACTTGCCAACCCAACCTTCTTACCCCCACATCCAGGTCTTTAATAAAAATCACGAAAAGTAGAGGTCCCAGCACCGATCCTTGTGGGACAACACTAGTCACAACCCTCCAATCTGAATGTACTCCCTCCACCACAACCCTCTGCTTTCTGCAGGGAAGCCAATTCTGAATCCACTTGGCCAAACTTCCCTGGATCCCATGCCTTCTGACTTTCTGAATAAGCCTACCATGTGGAACCTTGTCAAATGCCTTATTAAAATCCATGTAGATCACTTCCACTGCACTCCCCTCATCTACATGCCTGGTCACCTCCTCAGAGAACTCTATCAGGCTTGTTAGGCACGATCTGCCCTTCACAAAGCAATGCTGACTGTCCCTGATCAGATTATGATTCTCTAAATCCCCTTAGATCCTATCTCTAAGAATCTTTTCCAACAACTTTCCCACCACAGACATAAGGCTCACTGGTCTATAATTACAAGGACTATCCCTACTACCTTTTTTGAACAAGGAGACAACATTCGCCTCCCTCCAATTCTTCGGTACCATTCCCGTGGTCAACAAGGATATAAAGATCCTAGCCAGAGGCTCAGCAATCTTTTCCCTCGCCTCGTGCAGCAGCCTGGGGAATATTGCATCAGGCCCTGGGGACTTACCTGTCCTAATGTATATTAACAACTCCAGCACCTCCTCTCCCTTAATATCAACATGCTCCAGAGCATCAACCTCACTCATATTGTTCTCACCGTCATCAAGTTCCCCCTCATTGGTGAATACCGAAGAGGAGTATTCATTGAGGACCTCGCTCACTTCCACAGCCTCCAGGCACATCCACTTTTATCTCTAATTGGTCCTACCTTCATCCTGTCATCCTTTTGTTCTTCACATAATTGAAGAATGCCTTTACCCTACTCACCAAGGCCTTCTCATGCCCCCTTCTTGCTCTCCTCAGCCCCTTCTTAAGCTCCTTTCTTGCTGCCCTATATTCCTCAATAGACCCTTCTGATCCTTGCTTCCAAAACCTCATGTATGCTGCCTTCTTCCACCTGACCAGATTTTCCACCTCACTTGTCACCCATGGTTCCTTCAACCTACCATTCTTTATCTTCCTCACCAGGACAAATTTATCCCCAACATCCTGCAAGACATCGACCACATGTCCATAGTACAGTTCCCTGCAAAAACATCATCCCAATTCACACCTGCAAGTTCTAGCCTTACAGCTTCATAATTTGCCCTTTCCCAATTAAAAATTTTCCTGTCCTCTCTGACTCTATCCTTTTCCATGACAATGCTAAAGGCCAGGGAGCAGTGGTGACCCGGTTCGTTACCTAATACTAGATCTAGTATGGCATTCCCCCTAGTCGGCCTGTCAACATGCTGTGACAGGAATCCATCCTGAACATACTTAACAAACTCCGCCCCATCTAAACCACTGGAACTAATCAGGTGCCAATCAATATTAGGGAAGTTAAAGTCACCCATGATAACAACCCTGTTATTTCTGCACCTTTCCAAAATCTGCCTCCCAATCTGCTCCTCGGTATCTCTGCTGCTACCAGGGAGCCTATAGAATACTCCCAATAGAGTAACTGCTCCCTTCCTGTTCCTGACTTCCACCCATACTGACTTAAAAGAGGACCCTGCTACATTACCCACCCTTTCTGTAACTGTAATAGTATCCCTGACCAGTAGTGCCACCTCTCCTCTCCTCCCCCCCTCCCCCATCCCTTCTAAAACACTGAAATCTGGGAATATTGAGAATCCATTCCTGCCCTGGTGCCAGCCAAGTCTCCGTAATGGCCACTACATCATAATTCCATGTATGTGTCCAAGCTCTCAGTTCATCACCTTTGTTCCTAATGCTTCTTGCATTGAAGTACACACACTTTAGTCCCTCTACCTTACTACCTTTACACCCTTTATTCTGCTTCTCTTTCCTCAAAGTGTTAGATCTGGCTTTACTCCATGCACTATACTTGCAGTTCTCGAATGACCTTTATCCTCCTCCACCTCAGTATCTGCTCTAACACTCTGGTTCCCCTCCCCCTGCAAATCTAGCTTAAACCCTCCCGGAACTGCACTAGCAAACCTTCCCGCAAGGTTTATCTCAGTGCTAAATCTTGGTAATTTGATGAATTTGTCTCATCTCTATCTGTGCTGCAACTATGCTAAGATTCTATGGTATCATCCTGGATTGGAAGACAAATGGAAGGTCTGAGGAATGGCTAATGGATTGCAAACTGATCCAAGTGTGAGATACTGAAATTTGGACAGTCAAACTTAGACAGAATTCACATATGTAGAGAATGGGAAGGCATTAATGAGTGTTGTGGAATACAGGGACCTGAGAACACAAGTGGAAGTGGCCACACAGGTAGATAGGGTGGTAGAGAAGGTGTTTAACATTCTAGCCTTCATCAGTCAGGGCATCAGATTTAGGAGTAGGAACATTATGTTGCAGTCATACAAGTTGCTGGTGGGGTGGTTTGGTGAATTGTGTGCAGTTTTGGAAAGACAATATCAAACTGGAGAAGAGATTTTTGAGAATGCTGCCTAGACTAGAAGGCCTGAGTTATAGGAGGAGGCTGGCCACACTGGATCTTTATTCCCTGGAGCATGGGAGAACATTAATGAAATCATGAGGCGTTTAGCTAGGTGTATGCTCATAGTCTTTTCACCAGCATTAAGGAGTCTAAAAATAAAGGGTACAGATACAAGAGATTTAAAAAGACCTGAGAAGTAACTTCTTTACATACAGAGTAGTAACTAAAATGAGCTACTGGAGTTAGTGATCAAGACAAAGTTCGAAGTTTAAACATTCAAAGGAATTTTATTATCAGAAGTACATACACGTTACCATATACTACCTCAAGATTTATTTTCTTGCAGCAACTTATGGGAAAATAACTACAATAGAATTTAAAGAAAAATTATACCTAAACAGGCAAAGACTGGTGAACAACCACTATACAAAAAACAAGGTATGCAAATAAAGCTATTACCGAGAATGTGATTTGGGTAGAGCCCCAGAAAGTGAGTCTGTAGAGAATCAGTTTAGAACAGTGGTGAATGCAGTTATCGACATAGGTAGATACAGTTACAACACTTAAGAGACATTTGAATAGGTACATAGAAGGACGGGACCCGGAGGGTCGGGGCAACAATAGCAGGGAAGATGGTGTAGTTTGCATGATCAGTTGGGCCAAAGAGCCCGTTAACTTGCTATGTTACTCGATGATAGATCATTTGTAAATAAAATAATGCTTTTAATGATTTAAATATGATCAATAAAAACAAACTAATGATGAATATTTTTGCAGCAACAAGATAGAGACCAATATTTCTTTCCCAAGAAATGTTTTCTTATAAACAATCAGCCCATGACATACCTGCTGAACAAAGACATTATTAAGATGATTGGTCAGTCTCCTAGCAAACTGTTCACGCAGATCCCTGAACTGCTGTTGCTGCTGTCTCACTGCATGAAGCTCCTCGTGTCCTGGAATACATTACACAAAAATCAAAATAAATTGTTGAAGAAACATTGCAAAATGCATAAATTAAACAATTTTACACATTTTGCAAAAGCGAAGTAAGTGACATTAGCAATATTGCAATTTTTGAATGCTTCCTTTCCCCAAACCACAGGATTAACCCTTTACAGGTGTTAAATACTCAGTGGTCACTTTATTAGGTACCTGCTGTATCTAGTAAAAAGGCCACCAAGTATGGTCATGGTCTTCTGCTGCTGTAACCCATCCACTTCAAAGTTTGACATATTCTGCATTCAGAAATACTGTTCTGCACACCACTGTTGTATTAAGTTACTGTTGGCTTCATGTCAGCTCAAACCAGTCTGGCCACTTTCCTCCAACCTCTCTCATTAACAAGCCATTTTTGCACACAGAACTGCTGCTAGCTGATGTTGTTTTATTTACTGAACCATTCTCTGTAAGCTATAGAGACTGTTGTGCTTGGAAATCCCAGGAGATCTGCAGTTTCTGAGAAACTCAAACCACCCCGTCAAGCACCAATCACAGTCAACATCACTCAGATCACATTTCTTTCCCCTTCTGATAACAAATTAACCTCTTGACCATGCTGCATGCACTGAATTGCTGCCACATGATTGGCTGATATATGCATTAACAAGGTGTACAAGTATGCTTATTAAAGTGGCCACTGAGTGTAAACTATAATTTGTTCAATGCAACCTTGATTTCATTAATTCAGTCACATTACAAGAAGCTGCTTTCAGAGTTGTGTCCCAATCTGGCTTGATACAAATGTTGTGTGGACTTGCATTTTTGCATTGAATTGTACTGGCAGCCAACATGTCAAACAAAAGTAGTATAACACAGAAATGGTCAGTTAAGAATTATTCAAGTACAAGATGCACTGAAAATTGTCAAAAGTATTCTCAGGATTACAGAACGATGACAACATCCAAGAAGGCCATTTGGCAGGATGAGTCCATTCCAGATTTATACAAGTACAATCTGCTCATCGTAACTTCCCACTCTCGCTCCAAGTCATAGAAATTCTCTTTCAGAGATTATCCAGTTTTATTTTGACCAAGACAACTGAAACTGCCTCTACTATATTCACTAGCTATTCACTTTGTGTAATATTTTTTTTCCTAATGCCACCTTTCATCCTTTTGCCACTGACAGATCTTGATCATTCTTATAGAAAATTCAAGTAAATTCAGCATTAAAGTGCAGCAACAGTACCTGGTCGAAGGGCCACATTCATACACTGTAGAAGGGCCTCGGCAGCATTGGTGCAAGCTTCAATACCTTTAGAAGAAGAAAGATCCCCATCCGTGAGGGCTTTAATATGGCCTTTGGATAGGTCCAAATAATTCTGCAAAATAAATACAGTCTAAATCCCATGGTATACAATCTCATGAAAACAAAATGCATGATTTCATCAACGATTCAGTATCTGAGTTACTGAATTTTGCAGCTGATGCTTCAGGTTTTATCATCTACATTAATAATTTAAATACAGTGAACAAGTGTAATCCATTCAGGTTAATTGATGCTACAAAATAGGTACAAATTGTGAGAAGGGTATATACCCAAAGGACGATGTGCAGGCTGAAGTTTTCTCTCTTTATGACTCTAAAGCTAGAACTTCTGTCTATAAATATTCCAAAAGCTCTGGATTTTAGTTAATTGGGCCATCGGTTAATTGGGGCAGATGTTTATTTGGGAAAACTCAAAGAACAAAAGCAACATTAAAAAAAAGAGCCAGGATTTCCTTCATTTATTTCAGACTCTATGTTGCTTAATTAGGATAGAACGCTGCTGCCGAACAGTTTCTAACTAGTGTCAGACATTATGTTCAAAAACCAGTGATTTTTGTCACTGATAGTTGGCAAGAAATAACGAAGTAGGTTCTCAAAGCTTGCAGAGAGATTTAGGCCAGTTAGAAGAGTGGGCTGAAAGATGGCAAATGAAGTTTAATGCTGATAAGTGTGAGGTGCTACATTCTGGCAGGACTAATCAAAATAGGACATACATTGTAAATGGTAGGGCATTGAGGAATGCGGTAGAACAGAGTGATCTAGGAATAATGGTGCAGAGTTCCCTGAAGGCGGAATCTCATGTGGATAGAGTGGTGAAGAAAGCTTTTGGTATGCTGGCCTTTATAAATCAGAGCACTGAGTATAGGAGTTGGGATGTAATGTTAAAGTTGTACAAGGCATTGGTGAGGCCAAATTTGGAGTATGTGTACAGTTCTGGTCACCGAATTATAGGAAAGATGTCAACAAAATAGAGAGAGTACAGAGGAGATTTACTAGAATGTTATCTGGATTTCAGCACCTAAGTTACAGGGAAAGGCTGAACAAGTTAGGTCTTTATTCTTTGGAGCATAGAAGGTTGAGGGGGGACTTGATAGAGGTATTTAAAATCATGAGGGGGATAGATAGAGTTGATGGATAGGCTTTTTCCATTGAGAGTAGGGGAGATTCGAACAAGAGGACATGAGTTGAGAGTTAGGGGACAAAAGTTTAAAGGTAACATGAGGGGGAATGTCTTTACTCAGAGAGTGGTAGCTGTGTGGAACGAGCTTCCAGTAGAAGTGGTAGAGGCAGATTTGATTTTGTCATTTAAAAAAAAATGGATAGGTATATGGACAGGAAAGGAATGGAGGGTTTTGGGCTGAGTGCAGGTAGGTGGGACTAGGTGAGAATAAGCATTCGGCATGGACTAGAAGGGCCAAGATGGCCTGTTTCCGTGCTGTAATTGTTATATGGTTATGTAAGCAGTAAGACAATTCACAACTGTTTAGCTTGAAGATGCCAGAAACAGCTGGGAGTGAAAATGAAATGATTTCACTACTTTCAAAAACTAGGAACTATAAAGAAATGAAAGTATCGACAATTATTTTGAATATTACAATGAAAAAAATTTAGAGGATACATTCGGCAAAAGTACTGTATGAAGGCAGTTTATCTGCACGAGGTGTCTATATTGATCTTGTTTATTTAATCATTTAAAAGAACACAGCTGCATATATTAGCTGAATTCCTCTATATCTATAAGGAACTAATACAGTTTTATCATATTGAAGAATTGGTAGTGTACTAATTTGGTCTGATTTCATTTAAATCTGTAATTTAACAGTGGCTTGTCTTTTTTTTAATACATTTTTACATATTCTGGTTGATTGGGGAAGCTGCTTAATTGAGCCAAGATGTACTGGTCCCAATGTGTCCCATTAACCTGAATCAACAGTATTTTCCAAATGTGCACCAAACTATAACAGAACACAATGCCACAGAAGATGAGCTTTATGTAAGAAAGACCATAATTAAGCAAGTGCACGCAGGTGCAGCTGCTAACAAACTGTGTGAAGGAGCTGGAACTGGATTTGGATGGACTTAGGATCATCCAGGATGCTGACAGCATTGTAGATAAGACTTTTACAGAGGTAGCAACACCCAAGGTTTAGGCTTTAGAAAAATAGGTGATCACCAGGAAAAGAAAGAAGATTAGGCAGACCGCGAAGGGCTCTGCTGTGGCCTAGTATAAGATGGCTGCTGGTCAACGGAATCCAAAGATGTATACCAATTATTGAAATTGGTCTATTATCATCACATGTACTGAGGTGCAGTGAAAAGTTTGTCTTGCATACTGTTCATACAGATGCATTTATTACGCAGTGGATTGAAATAGTAGAAGGTAAAAATAACAAAATGTAGTAGCTACAGAGAAAATGCTGTGCAGGTAGATAACATGGAGCAAGATCATAATTGTTAAAACAAATGAATTCCACTAGCTTGCCAATCAACAAAAAATCATTGTATGAATGCAAGGAAATGAGGAAGAACATTTCACATACCACAAGAAATTCTATTTCTTCCAAAAGCTTCATATTATTAGTATTACTAAGTTGTATGAGGTCATTGCTTTGGGAAATGTGATCCATTTGTTCCTTTACACTTTGTAGCATTTCTTCATAACTGCTCAGCTTATACTCAATCTCATCCACTTCTTTAAGAGCTTCATCCAGCAATTGCATTAGAATGTTCACCTGCTTTTCTGAAGCCATAATGGATTGGATGTTGGCCTGGTACGAAGCAGATTCTGTATTAGACAAAGTATTTTATGGTAATGTAACAATTTTATCTTTTTACACCACTTATCAGAGATCATTTTGAATAATTTCTTAAATCGTCCTAACTGACAGATTCCAATTCAAAATCTGTGAGCCATTCTTCTCTTAAGTTCTTTTATTAACTTGCTCAGAGTAACAAGAGGCAATAACTATAATTGAACTCTGTTCAGTAACTATATTTTGACATTGCCCTGTGTTAGCTTTCTGTCAGATCTAATACATGAAGGTATTAGAAAATTACATTGAATGTGATCTAACATTGTTACAGGAAGCATGCAATAAAAATAAAAGTTAGATATCTCAAAGAATTGGCCTTCTATCTCTCTGACAGAATAGGTTAAACAGTGAATAACGTTGCTTGCAAAGCTACCCCAAATCTTCCTTGATAACATCTGAAGTTCTCAAAATTAAACGTTTCTGGAAGAAAGGAACAACCTTTTTTTAAGTTGTCACTGCACTACTTTGAAACTGCAATGCTTTCCAAATGCCCCAAGTCAAATGAAGCACTCCTATAAAGTTACTATTTGCTGTTGAGATATCCTTCTGCTACCTCCATGTGTAGGAAAACTAAGTGGGTTTGCCCAAGTACCATTGGTTATGTAAATCAAATCCTCCACAGCATCATCCAGTACATTTCAATGACGGCAGGTGAACAGTGTGCTAAAGGGATACCTCTCCATCTTGGACCATTCAGTAGCAGATAGCAAAAAGCTACACAGCAGGCAGAGTACAGCAATGAACCAAGTTGTGATGAGTTATGTTGCTTAAGGCCAGATAGTAATTTTAATATCCTTGAAAGCTGATCACTAAAGTCTGTACACAATGACCTGGAGTTAAAGGGGCAGCCAGCAAAGCTTTGCAAATAATCATGTTGCTGATCACAGCTGGTAGTCATGATCTTAATATTTCCCAACAAACCATAATTATACATTTTACAATTTACCAGACAATGAATGTAATATTACTCAATAACCATTTTTGATACGTCTGAATCAAAATGGTCCAATCTAGCATTAGTTCTTTATATATTCTACACTCACCCCATCTAACACTTGTAATTCCCTAGACAATTTTTCTGCAAAGGCTTCAGCATTTGAGATAGCATATTCACAACCATCCATCATTATCTCAATATCTTGTTCTTCTCTTGCGTTCAACTCTTGGTATTCATCCAAGGATTCTTCATCCCCACCAGCCACACTTTGATTTTCGCCACTTGGAACAGACTCTTTGGAGAAATTTGGTAAAATGAAACTTGGTTAATCCTCAAGGCATTAAAATACTATTAAAAAGTTAGGTAGTGAACATATTTTACAATTAAATTTAAAAACAATGTACAGAATCATTAAACAGGTGAAGTAGTGTGATAGCCAGAAAGACATTTTATCTGTAATTTACACAAAAAACCAGTGTACCTTTGGAAGCCTTCCTTTTTCTCTAAGCAATTTGGTAACTTTGCATGTTTAATATACAGACTAGCAAACCTACAATGAATGATTTTCTTTAATATTTAAATATGTAAGGCAGATCTGGCATAGTTTACAGAGTTGCTGACTTTGCTTATCAAATTGCTCTCACAATAACCAAATTTATGCAGTGCTGTTGTGTTATGCAGCAAGTACACTTTTGGGAATTCTGGTCAGTACTGTGTTAACAAATACCAGATGGATTTACAGTTGGCAAGAAAACTACATTTGGGTCTTAAGTTAATTATAACGAAGGTTAACTAGGTTTCATGCATACCCCTGCCTTATCAAAATGTATAGGCTTATGCCCAACTGTAAAATTATCCACAATATGAATATCCTGCTAACAATTATAATCAGGATTCAGAGATCCAGGATGATTACAAAACAGACTATAAGTCACCAGAATCTGTGAACCACAATGCCAATTTCTGAGTTAAATATAAATGAATACAGCATGCCTAGTTGCTTGATTTGGCAAATTATGGAATTGCCATAGACTCAAATAGATGCAGGCATCAGGCTCCCTACTGTAATGTGTAGGTGTGGAAGGCCAAATGTGCCCATGCGTGCTGTACGTATGTGGTAATTCGCTATGGAACCTCCAGTCAGCTTGCTATTACTGCATACCAGACAATTGCTATTAGGTACACAGAGTTCTTTTGAATATAAAGCATGGTATACACAGGAGGGTTCAAATTCAAAACTGATGACAATTCAAAAGTTATTAACTGCTAATTGATCTAAGCTTAAGTAGATTTCCACATTGCTATATTATTCATGTATGCATATTATAAAAAAAAATGTGCACTATAGATTAATCACAAATGCTGGAGGAACTCAGCAGGCCGGGCAGCATCTATGGAAAAAAGTGCAGTCGACGTTTCCAGCCAAGACGCAGGAAAAATTCCCCATCATGTAAACACTTACAGGTTTAAATAAATGGCCAGATTTTAAAAGGGGCAATATGGTGAAGAAATAAAAAAAACAAAGATAACATGATAACAAATTTTGCATTTCTGTGCATTACATTCCGAGGAAACTTACAAAAAAGCAAATAACTTTTGCTCAAAAACAGAGATTATTCTTAAAATTTTTTAATTTTTTAAGTACAAGATTTACAATTCTTAACAAAACTTTTTAAAAATTAATTGATGAAAAAGCTAGTGTGATTGAATTATCTTTTGAATACATTTTTGAAAACATGTAGTTAAAATCTTTAATCTGGTTAAGAGTATTTAAAGGAATCAACCCTCCATCTTCCTACTTGTGATGAGGAAATTTGACGAGGCAAATCATGCTTTGCCCCAAAGTGACTGGTTGCTGACCCTGGACCATGCTGTTTCTTTCAGTGTGGTGTTAGACACAGTCTTCCAGTAGATTAGCTCAGTGAATTAACCAGTTATTTGCTTACTGACTAGCTAATCTGGGCAAATGCTCTATCACAGCATTCAGAGCATAAATCACAGCAAGGGATAAGAATGCCTAAAATGAGTCAATTACATTTTGCTGAAAAGCTGTTCCAAGTTACAAAGTCTAAAATGCCATAGAAAATACTAAAACCATTCAATATATTAGGAGTTAAGTTTACCATATCCTTGCACTTTTCTTTTCCTCTATAGAAATAATAGAAATTTGACCCAAGGCAATTATTGATAAAAAATTAAAGCAGGAATTTTGGCCTGGAAAATCATTTCAGTGCTGATTTTAGAAAGGAAGAATAGATTAACATTATAATTTTGAGATTTATGAAAACAGGATTTTTTTCCCACCATATGATCAGTTCTTCCAAAGAGAACATGAATTTTACATTCAAGATAATGGCTGCTGAAAGGATGTTGAATAAAGTCAGCGTTAGTTATAGGATAAATATATGTTACAAGAAACACAAGGAATTCATGTACATCAAGAATGTACATCTACCAAAGTGATTTTTGTAGGTGGGTAAATGAAAACTGAAACTTATTTAAAATGCTTATTCGGAAATGAACAAAGCTCCCAACACTTTTATAAATACATAAGCCAGTTCACATGTCAACTGGATTATCATAGGACGTTGAAGCTTTACACAGACGGGTTTAGGAGGTTTACCAGGATGCTGCCTGAATTAGAGAGCTTATTTTATGAGGATTGGTTGAGAGATCCAGGGCTTTTTCCTTTGGATGGTAGGAGGGTGAGTGGTGACTTGATAGATAAGATAGCATACAAATGATAAGAGGCATAGATCAAATTAATAGCCAGAGATTTTTCTCAGTACGTATATAGCGAATACCAGGGTCATAATTTTAAGATGATTGGAAGAATATATAAGAGGGTGGGAAGATGTCAGATGTAAGGTCTTTATACAGATTGTCGTCAGTGTGTGAAATGCCCTTCCAGGGATGCATTCAGAGCATTTAAGCAACTCTGACAGGCATATAGATTATAGAACAATGAAGGTTATATTGGAGAAAAGGGTTAGATTGACCTTTGTGGGCCATTGGGCCTGTACTCTGCTGAAATCTTCTATGTTCTATGATTATGAAGAATTCGAAAAGAAAGAACAGCCATGTCTTTTACCATGTGATGAACCAGAGAAAATGATGAGAGCAGCGTCAACCATTAGAAATGGTCTTTTCAATTATCACTAAATCCTCCGACTTCTTCACTTAAGAGTCTGAAGAGCACACTCCTTAAAGTTATCTCCCCACCGAAAATTGCCTTACACTTTGTTAATGATGACATGCAAGCCACAAATCAAACCAATGAGTCCATGATTCAACCAGTCTTGGTGAAGGCCAGAATCAGATAAGGCTGTGTTAGTAGCTTAATACTTTTCATTTCTTCAATACAGCATCTCATCTTACGCAAGCTTCTATCTAGAGTGGAATTAAGCTGCAACTCCGGAGGGAAACTGCTCAATCTGCATGGTCTCCACTTCACAGCCTAGGTCACCATAATCTCAGCAAGTGACACAGACAATGCTTCAGTAGGAGCAAGGATACCTTGTTGCAATTGTACAGGGCCTGGTGAGAATTTGTCTCGAGCATTATGTGCAATTCTGGTCTCTTTACTTGAGGAAGGATATTCGTGCTATGGAGGAAGTACAGCAAAGATTCATCATACATACACCTTAATAATAGTATTACGGTATGGAGAGAGATTGGGTGAATTAGGTTTATGAGCTGAGAAGAATGACAGGGAATCTCACAGAAACCTAAAATATTCTAACAAGTCTAGACAAATTAGATAGCAGGACAATCCAATCCTGGGATCACAGTATAATGATACCTCAAATAAGACTGAGATGAGCAGAACTACCTACTTCTGGTGAACCTGCAGAAATCTACACCACAGTGGGCAGTTGAAGTCAAATAATTGAATATTTTCAAGGTGCAGTGGGACATTGTTTTAGGGAAATAGAGATAAAGTTACAATTCATTACTGAACTTGGATGATCAACCATGATGATATTGAACAGCAGATTTGGGTAAAAGGAGTGAATATCCCACTCCTGCTTCTGTATCATACACATTTTTCAGCAGTTGAGTTCTAAGTCTCCAACTTTTTCACTAAGTACACAAGAAAATGGGCCACATTCTAAACAGCTGAAAAACAAAAACCCTCCACCAACATGCCAAACTTGACAACACAACCCTTGAACAATAAAGGTCTAAGGCAAGACCCTGGATTACATGGACTAAATGCAGAAGGAAGCCATTAAGCATATCAAGAACATACCAGCTCTCTGTAGAAAAATCCAATCTTATTTCTGCATTTCCCTGTAGCCCCGCAATTTATTCTCTATCACATTCATCAAGCTGCCATTTATTTTCACCAAGATGAATGATATTGGCAAAATAACCTATCAGCAGAAGGGAAGAAACCAAAGCACCCAGAGTAAACCCACATAGTCACACAGAGAAGATGTAATTAACACAAAAAAGACACGCAAGGTCTGGACTGTTGCTGGAGGTCTGAGGTAGCAGAGACAACTGTTGTGCCGCTATTCCATCCTTGCACAACTTGAACATAGACTCTACTGTATTAGGCAGGAGAGCGGGTAGCTTGCACTCCTCTTCTATTTATGCTGAGCTGTTGCATGCTTCCAATTCTCAAATGCCTTTCTGAATGCTCCTTTTCCAATTGGAGCAGTTGGTGGCCAGGGATCTCAAGGAGTGGGTGTGGATGTTGTATACCCCAGCCCCTCGCCCCTGAAGTTTTGAAGACATACTTGATTTTTAAAAATTTAACTGTTAGCTGATCAGTGCAGATACAGTGGGCTAAGGGTCAGTTTCCATGCTGTATAACAAGAGTCTCGACTCCTTTCATGATCCTTAAAGCAATCAGATATTCTCTATGAACCATTAAAACCATAATAGTAACTAAGTTATTCCTATTAACTACAATTTCCTTTGTACTTCCATGAAAATAGCATTCAACAGAGTTCTCTTGCTCTGTACAAATGAACAGACTGCTGAGTCATGCAAGTTCCTGATAGGTACAGAAATCAGAATATCTCCTTGTCCCGTCGTCTAAAATTGTATATGGACCCAGCTTAGTAAATAAATACCCCCAGAACCAGCATTACACATGGATTTAATTTCAAATTCAAGATGCAAAACCCAATTTTCAAGAGAAAAAAAATGCAGCCTTGGATAGCATTCTTGAAACAGAAGGGATGCAGTTGCTCATTCTCTATAGTGACCTGCAGTAAACACCTACTTGCTAGATATACACAATAGCTTCCTCAGCATCTGAAAAGGAAGGTTAAATTCCAGGTTATAAAATACTGTGGAAGTAAAAAGAGAATGCAGGAAAACTTCTTTTAAAAAACAGCTAAAACATAAACAAGAAAAAAAAGGTATATAATTCTTTAAGGATTTTTAATGAAGATCACCTTGCAGAGTCTTAATAATTAATTCCTAAAAATCCAGTGTGCTTATATTCTTAGCAGAGGAAAATGGTCAATATCATTTGAACAAAGGAAATTAGGATTATCTTAGGAGTTCTCCAAAATACAATGGTGTAGTCTCAAAAAGAAATATTTATGTTATTGGATAATGACATAATGAGATCTCTAATACTTGTGAACACTTCTAATGACATCTATACAATAAAATCATAAAGCCTCTTTTTACACCCAGAAAGAGCAGAGGTTCTGCCAATTGTGCGCAAAATGCTTTGGCATGTGCTGAAGTTATAAAGTGCAAATTTTAAAACAAGTAACACACACAAAATGTTGGAGGAACTCAGAAGGCCAGGCAGCTCTATGGAAAAGAGTAGGGTCCCAGCCACAAAACGTCAACTGTACTCTTTTCCATAGACGCTGCCTGGCCTGCTGAGTTCCTCCAGCATTCTGTGTGTTGCTTAGACTCCAGCATCTGCAGATTATTCTCTCATTTTTAAAAGTTAACAACCCATTTCTTTATTTGAACCCTTTATTAAAAAGTTGAACATCAATTATAGGTATACACCAGAACGACAAAAATAAGAAAACATTACCAACCTTCTGTGACCTTAGGAAGTTCTTTGCAGAGAAAGAATAGAGAAAGAGGATTAAAGGAAGATAAGCAAAGAAACATTATAGCAACAGGTAGCAATACAGATTAAAAAAGGCAGCATTTTACAGTGAATTCCCAAGACTGCCGCCAGGCTTGCCATATCCACCATTACAATGTGCTTTCAAGAAATGCCATCGTAACAGAAATATTTTCCAAAGATGTAAAAAACAGAAATCAAAAAATGTGTTTGCAGAAGTGAAAATGCTAGCCACTAAAATACTCATTTACAAAAAGGTTGAATTTATCTTATAGACTGACCACAATGCATACTGTAATTTTGAGGCCAAGATGAAATACACAAAGTAATATGGTGAAAAAACATAACAAGTCACTTTGATGTGAAGCAATTATTAGCATACTAATGACTATATTCTAATATTATGATAAGCCTGCAAAGAAAGCTAAAAAATTTAATTACATTCAGCATTGTTGCTTACATAAATATTTTGATTTAATTTTCATAAGAGCCATTAAAATACCGAGCAAAAAAGATAATGGGAGTTGAAAAGATAGATGGAACAGACTGAGATGTGTTATAAAGAAACTGAAAGAAAAAAAATTAATGTCTGGCAAGCTGTCATATAACTTAACAGGAGGAGGACAATTAAATCATGTGAAGACTGTCATTTCTACTAAAATGAGATGTTTATCATCACACTGAGACTCACCTTCCAATAACTGTGAACTAACATTGACAAACTCGATCTTCTTTCTAAGATATCGCTGATTAAGTTTCCAAATACAAGAAATGAAAGCATTTTTCTCTGCTGTGCTGCTAGCAAGCCACTTGTACACTTTATCAAAGTGCAAATCAAACTCTGGATTCTCCTGCAAGAATAGATAATATAAATTCATTTAGTTCAAGTATTTGATTTTAGAAAAAAATTAATATGATGACAAACACGAGAAAATCTGTTGGAGATTCCAAGAAAGACGCACAAAATGCTGGAGGAACACTGCAGACCAGGCAATGTCTATGGAAATAAATAGTCTACAATTCAGGCCAAGATCCTTCTTCAGGACTGGTATGATGAAACAGTTCATCATGAACATCAAAATATACAGAGTTTGGGACCTAACAGTATTTTCAAAGTGATAACACCCCTATAGTCAAAATACTAAAATCAGAATTTCTAATTGAACTTCAGTGTGGGAATCTGGACCAACAAGTGGTAAGGGAGCAAGGCAGATATCACATAGTAAACCAGATGCAGAACCATTGAATAGCCAGACAGCAAATTACTGGTGTTTTACTGTACATTCTTCAATCACAAAAAATAACTATTTTTGGTATGTTTCTCAATTTCTCCACCCATCAGTGAAGGTACATTCACATTATTTTTTCACATGCTGATCTAACTTCTTCAAAGTAGTCCTTCCAATTTTCCACTCTCCATAAGCATAACTCATCCAAAGTACCCTTCCCATACAGGCACTGCTCGAGTCTTCACTGAACTACACTTAAATATTGGGAGGCAAGATGTGAAATCCTTATTCTCAAAAGGTTCTGCTTTCCAGTCTTTTTATCCCCCATTCTCCACTGCTCTAACTTTTCCTTACATTCCCTCACCCAAACTCAAAATTTGTAAATACTATACTCTTGTGCACTTCTTGCCCACTATGTTGGTTTTTTCTTTCCTAACCTCCAAGTTCTTTCAGCCTTTAGTATTTTTAGCTTGCAGTAACAAAATTAATTTATAGCTATTAAAACCATCTTAAACTCTGCAAGAAAAATAACTACTGCATGTCTGAAAATCTCTAACTCCTCACTCCTTCTCTCCCACTTACACATTTTTATGCCACAACGTGCTGCAAGTTGAGACTTCTTAGGAGCACAACTGTCACATTATAGCAGAATTACCTGTTATGAGCTTTCTCTGATATTGGATTCACCTTTCACCTGGGATATTTTTATGTATTAAATTTACTGTATTCATATAAATTGTTAGTCATGGCTATAAAGTTGTCAGCATCAATTAAACATCAGAAGTGATATCCTTTTTTAATTCTTATCATTATTTAGAACATGGGGAAACTGTTCCAAATTTTTGGAGCCAAACTCATCTACTTTCTGAAAAATAAGTGATGCTCAGAGGCAACAAGAAACACTTAGCAAGATCTGAATCTGTGTTTCTGTCTGATCAACTTTGAGCTGTGGCAGTGGCTGTATTTCAGCTCTAAAGGCCAGCCTAATAGAGTTAACAATTGCTAAGTTAGAAGGACTAAAATATTTTGGTTCTATTAATTCTATCAATATAAACACTAGAAAAAAAATACAAAAGTTCTGGATTGCTCTTTTGGGAGATGGTTCCAAACTTTCAGCTCAATACCCAATAAGGAATCCTGAAAAGTAGTATACTTTCAATTCTGGATGTTAGCTCTCCGGAGGAAAACTTTCATTCCAACTAAGCCATTTGTGCACTTTCTCAAATATTATTTTGACCATGAAAGGCACCCCCTCAAATGTAATATAAAATCAGAAAAACAAGATACCCTACCAACATTTGAGATTACCCATCCCATTCCTTTGGGGTACTGACTCACCTTGAAGAATGTACAATTTAGTAGAGATCGATGGAACAGAGTGAATAGCAGCTAATAGCCTCTACAAGAGGGTTTTGATTTCTTAAAATAAAAGCTTTTGGTGGGGAGTGGCAAGAATGTACAGCTGCTTTCCATGAGAATACAAGGAAGTACTTCAACATTATTCAGATTTTGCTTCTGATCTTCCCTTCCCAATTTTAGTTTTATTTTGGATTTTTACCACATTACAATTCTACTTTTACTACAAGGATTGGTCACAGGGCTATGAACTTCTGTGCTCATCAATGCTGCTACTTCACAATTAATTGACAGGATGCACACTTTGAAATTGCAATTTGAACTCCAGCCAATCCATGATCCATAACCCTTTCCATCAACCCTTATTTTATAGCAAATGTGAATGCTCATTCAGTAGAACGCAATGAAATTACTCCGCATTGAGAGTCCACTAATGCACCTTTAAGCTCCAATTCACATTTTGATTAATTAGCATATGAAGGAAACCCAAAGCAAATTTTCTACATTTGGACAGAGAGACAATGGCTACTACAGAGAAGGACAATGTAGTGAGGGGGGTGTGGGGGAGTAAACCAGTAATGTTAATGGTCATGAAATAGAAGACATTGATGGAAAGCTGTATCTTATTGATCATGAACTTCAGGAAGGGGAGGTCAGAAGAACACATACTAACGCTTATTGAGGGGGTCAGCGGTGATCAGCTTCAAGTCCCTAGGCATCAACTTTTCAGAGGATCTATCCAGAACCCAACATATCAGTGAAATTATAAAGAAGGCACACCAGTGGCTAAACTTCCTTAGGGGTTTGAGGAGACTCGAGCAAATTTCTATACATGTACCATTGAGAGCATTCTAACTGGTTGTATCATCACCTGGTATGGAGGAGCCAATGCAAGAGGATTGTAAGAAGTTGCAGAGGGTTGTAGACTCATCCATTCCCATTATGGGTCCAGCCCTACCCATTGTTGAGGACATCTTTAAAAGACAATGCCTCCGGAAGGTGGTGTCCAACATTAAGGACCTTAAACATCCAGATGGTTCCCTCTTCTCATTACTACCATCAGGGAGGTGCTTTTGGAGTCTGAAGACACACACTCAACATTTTAGGAACAATATCTTCCCCTCTGAATGGTTCATGAACACTACTTCATTGTTCTTCTTTTGCATTCTCTAATGTTTATTGAATTTTTTATGCCTTGCACTGTATTGTCGCCACAAAACAAATTTCATGACAGATGCCATAAACCCGATTCTGATAAAAAAAAAGCAAGTAAACTAGATCAAATATAGTAACAAACAAAACCTCAAAAAATTCTCCACAATTTAAAAATATTTAGTACTTTCATTATTAGTAACAGAAACTTGCAACATTCAGAATAATATTTCATTCCTCATTATTAGTGTAATCAATCTGACCGAAACATCCAAGTTTCAGTGGCCTTTCAGACCTTTTCGTTTTACCTTGTTAGCATCTTTAGCATCGACAACAGCCAAATCTCGCAATGCCCATGCTGTCTGCCGTTTGTAGAAATCCCCCTTATCTGACTTCTTCACCTTAACAACATTTACTTGAACTGGTCGCTCTGTTGTTACTGCAAAAATCAATCAAAGTTAATAAATCAATGAGCAATAGAATAAAGAGGCTGAAAACAAAGTATTATTAACATAATAAAAGGGCTGAAATAGCGATCTTAAAGACTAGTGCAGAACTAATGTTTATTCGACCCTTTAGATAAATATTGCACAGAACCTCAAAGAGTTCAGTAAGGCTCAATTCTTCCAACAATACCCTTAATAGATATCTACCTTTTTAATTACACTTCCATACAATCTTTGACACATTTTTCTATGAAAATTATTTCGATCGCAATAAAACTTTTCATCTCAGATAGTTAAATTTCATTAGCTATGAGGACTTGATCCTCATGTTTATGAAAGTTGGTACTGTGTTTTGCACCTTGGCCCCAGAGTATGTAAAAATGCTGTTTCATTTGTCTGTATTCATGGGTATGATTGAATGACATTTAAACTTGAACCTGAACTTCATATTCATACATTTATACCAAAGACCAAAGAGAATATAATTTTGATCAAACCTGTTATGTAAAGGAGAAGCTTCCAATTCATCAACTGACAATGGTAAAAAATAAATAAATAAATGCTGACTAAATTGCACAGACAATTGAAAAGGTAGAAGCAATGCAGAAGGAATAACAGTGTCAGAGGAACTGAAATGAACAATGTCAAAAAGACAATGAAGAATAGAGGGACTCATGATTTATGGGGTAAACATGATGAGTCAGTCTACAGGGGTGAGGAAGAGCATTTGATTGAGCAGTTACAACTTCACACTCAATGTCAACAAAACCAAGTAACTAATTGTTCACTTCAAAAAAAAAATGGAAGTTGGATTCCACCTTTCAGTTCTTATTGGTGGGTCAGAGATGGTAAGAATTAGCAGCTTTAAATTCTTGGGCATTAACAGCTCAGATGACGTATGCTGGGCCCACCACAAATATCCAATCACAGAGAATATATGCCAGTACCTCTACTTTCTTATAAGCACAGGGAGATTTGGCAAGTCACCAAATACTCTATCAAGCAATCAGTAGACCATTGAAAACATCCTGACTATACATCATCTGGTACAACAAGTCCATGCGCAGGATTGTAAGAGGCTGGGGAAAGTACTGGATACAGCCCAGCCCACCATTGAAAGTATCTACAGGAGGCGTTGCATCAGTGCCAGAATCAATCACCAATGACCTCACCACCTGGGTCATGCCCTCTACTTCCTGCCCAAGTACAAAAGCCGCCCAGTTCAGCAACAGCTATTTTCTTACAGCCATCAGGTTCTTGAACTGACCTAGCCAACCCTAATCTTCTCTCTGCAAAACTCCTAAAGAACACTTCTTGCACTGCCATGGACTTGCCTCTGGTTCATTTTTGCACTTATGTCTTGCACAATCTTTTTCTTTGCTGTCACAAAAACTTTATGCATAATCTATGTACAGTACAGCAGTTTCGTGCAATATCTGAATCTTTGTGCCAGTCATGCTGTTGCAAGTTCTTCATTGTACCTATACCACAAGACAATAATCTAATTTTCAAGAACTACTTTATAGAGGTTGGGGCTATTCATGCAAGGAAATTAACAGTAAAAAAAAATAACCAAAGTTCAGTTTATTTTCTGGTATGTGACCTGCCAAATGTGCTGACTATTCAAAATTCTTATCAGCAACTAGAAAAGGTTTTCATAGAAAATTGTATTATATACTAGCATGTGAAGTGAAGTGACAGATTTTCATGGACATGGATAGTATCTGATAATAGAGATAATCATCTGGTGAGATTCTCCAGCATATACAGTCGGCCCTCCTTATCCGCGGGGGATCGGTTCCAGGACCCCCCCCCCACCCCCCGCAGATACCAAAAAATGCAGATGCTTATATAAAATGGTGTGATATTTATATATAAACTACGCACATCCTCCCGTATACTTTAAATCATCTCTACATCACTTATAATACCTAATACAATGTAAATGCTATGTAAATAGTTGTTCTACTGTATTGTTTAGGGAATAATAACAAGAAAAAAAAGTCTGTAAATGTTCAGTACAGATGCAACCTTTGTAGCTCGTCTGGAAACACTGATGCTGCCTCGGCATCAGCCGATGATTCTCCCGTGATCTTTAAGTTCTTGAGGCTGTAGCACTTTACACAGCCAGCCAGCCATCCCTTATTAGCTTTAAATTCCTTCCTCTCGCTCACAACACAAGTACTGAACGAATGAGATGCGAGGTGAACAATGCTCAAACAACAAGTAATACTTTTAATCATCTCTAGATTACAGTACTTATAATACCTACTACAATGGAAATGCTATGTAAATAGTTGTTACACTGTCTTGTTTAGGGAATAAGGATGCTTTGGAGGAGGCTCAATAACACTAAAGTCAGGAACCGTGGAGGTTGAGGGCTGAGGACCACGTTGACAAGCCACTTTGCAAAAGATCTAAGATTTCTACTTCCTTGGTGAGAGAAAGCACGTTACACTCCCTCTTAGCTTTTGAGGAATTGCTTTGACCACTTAATTGCTTTTTAGGAGCCATTTTTTTCACAGAAACAAGGTAGCGACCGAACAAGACGCGAAGCGAACAATGCTCAAACAATGAGTGTTGGAGAGAGAACTTCCAGCTTTTCCCAATCTGTGGTTGGTCAAATTTGCACATGCAGAACCCACGGATAAGGAGAGCCGACTGTAATGCATTTCACTCCATCTCAAACAGACAATGAAATGGCAAATGATAGAACAAGAATCCACTGTACAAATCAAAATTTTAAATCCTGCTGTTCGAATCATATCACAGCAAAATGCCTAATGTCAGATATAATTAGACTACAAAGCAACTGGATAAATCATAAAAATACATAAAAAATAACATAATTAAATTGCCTCTTAATAGGTTAACGTCCCAGAGTGCTTTATGGAAAGGATGTAATTTAGGACAGATAATTAGCATTAAGAAAAACAAAAAGAGGCAATACACAGCAATGAAATGGTGAACAGCATAATGACAAAGAATAGAACAGACCTACAAGTGGAAATGTTATGGTCCAGAAGAGTGGAGGAGGAATCTGTAAACAAACTCTATTCCTGAAGCAGCCCTTCATGACACAGGTGCATCTCAGCGGTGTGTGCTTAGCCCACTGCTCTACTCTCTGTGTGACTAGGCTTAGCTCAAATACCATCCATAAATTTGCTGATGATACAACCATTGTTGGTAGAATCTTAGATGGAGACGAGAGAGCGTACAGGAGTGAGATATGCCAACTATTAGAGAGGAGTCGCAGCACCAACCTGGCACTCAACGCGAGATGATAGAGCTGATTGTGGACCTCAGGAAGGGTAAGACAAAGGAACACAAACCAGTCCTCATAAGGGGATCAGAAGTGGAGAAAGTGAGCAGTTTCAAGTTCCTGGGTGTCAAGATTTCTGAAGGCCTAGCCTGATCCCAATATATCAATGCAGCTATAAAGAAGGCAAAACAACAATTATACTTCATTAGGAGTTTGGAGAGATTTGGTATGTCAATAGTAACATTCAAAGACTTCTATAGATGTACCATGTAAAGCATTCTGACAGGCTGCATCACTGTCTGGAATGGGGGGTGGGGGGTTACTGCACAGGACCAAAAGAAGCTGCAGAGAGTTGTAAATTTAGTCGGCTCCTTCTTGGGTACAAGCCTACAAGGGTACACAGGAAACCTTCAAGGAGCAGTTTCTCAGAAAGGCAACATCCATTATTAATGACACCCGGCACCCAGGGCATGCCCTTTACTCACTGTTACCATCAGGCAGGACTTACAGAAACCCGAAGGTACACTCAGCAAATCAGGAAGTTACTTCCCCTCCGCCATCTGACTCCTAAATGGACATTGAACCTGTGAACACTACCTCACTTGTTATATATTGTCTCTGTTTTTGCACGATTTTTAATCTATTCAATATACAAACCCCATTTCCAGAAAAGTTGGGATAGTTTCCAAAGTGCAATAAAAACAAAAATCTGTGATATTTTAATTCACGTGAACTTTTATTTAACTGACAAAAGTACAAAGAAAAGATTTTCAATAGTTTTACTCACCAACTTAATTGTATTTTGTAAATATACACAAATTTAGAATTTGATGGCTGCACACACTCAACAAAAGTTGGGACAGAGTTAAAATAAGATTGAAAAGTACACAGAATATTCAAGTAACACCAGTTTGGAAGACTCCACATTAAGCAGGCTAATTGGTAGCAGGTGAGGTATCATGACTGGGTATAAAAGTAGTGTCCATCAAAGGCTCAGTCTTTGCAAGCAAGGATGGGTTGTGGCTCACCCCTTTGTGCCAAAATTCCTGAGAGAATTGTTAGTCAGTTCAAAAGGAACATTTCTCAACGCAAGATTGCAGAGAATTTAGGTCTTTCAACATCTACAGTACATAATATTGTGAAAAGATTCAGAGAATTCAGAGACATCTCAGTGCTTAAAGGGCAAGGTCGGAAACCACTGTTGAATGCGCATGATCTTCGAGCCCTCAGGTGGCACTGCCTAAGAAACCGTCATGCTACTGTGACTATTATAGCCACCTGGGCTTGGGAGTACTTCAGAAAACCATTGTCACTTAACATAGTCCATCGCTGCATCCAGAAATGCAACTTGAAACTGTATTGTGCAAGGAGGAAACCATATATCAACTCTATGCAGAAACGCCTGCGAGTTCTCTGGGCCCAAGCTCATCTCAGATGGACCGAAAGACTGTGGAACCGTGTGCTGTGGTCAGATGAGTCCACATTTCAGCTAGTTTTCAGAAAAAATGGGCGTCAAGTTCTCCGTGCCAAAGATGAAAATGACCATCCTGATTGTTAACAGCGAAAGGTGCAAAAGCCAGCATCTGTGATGGTATGGGGGCGCATCAGTGCCCACAGCATGGGTGAGTTGCATGTACATGAAGGTACCATTGACTCTGAGGCGTATATTAGGATTTTAGAGAGACATATGTTGCCATCAAGGTGATTTCTCTTCCCAGGACGTCCATGCTTATTTCAGGACAATGCCAGACCACATTCTGCAACGGGCTACAACAGCGTGGCTTTGTAGATATAGAGTGCGTGTGCATGACTGGCCTGCTGCCAGTCCAGATCTATCTCCTATTGAAAATGTGTGGCACATCATGAAGAGGAGAATCAGACAACAGAGACCATGGACTGTTGAGCAGCTGAAATCGTGTATCAAGCAAGAATGGACAAAATTTCCAATTGAAAATCTACTACAATGAGTATCCTCAGTTCCAAAACAATTAAAAAGTGTTATTAAAAGGAAAGGTGATGTAACACAATGGTAAACATGCCTCTGTCCCAACTTTTGTTGAGTGTGTTGCAGCCATCAAATTCTAAATATGTGTATATTTACAAAATACAATTAAGTTGGTCAATAAAACGATTGAAAATCTTTTCTTTGTACTTTTGTCAGTTAAATAAAGCTTCACTTGAATTAACATATTGTGGCGACCCACTTCCTAGCGCACTCGAACCGGCTCACAAATAGCCAACGCGCTGGCACAAAGGCCAGTCCCAAAAGGGTGCCAGATCTGCTTCACCAACAAAGGAAAAAGCCTGTGAGGGATTGTGAGTACTTGCCCCTAGAGCATCCATGCCCGGGGAGGGCGGGATCAGGGAGGCTTTAAAGCAAGGCTGTGAAGTTCGAATAAAATCTTTCTTTAACTGCAGTTTACCGACTCCGTGTCGTTATTTTAGCGCTGCATGTAGCACACCACTACAATTGATGACCCGACGGTCCAAACAATATTTGGACCAGAGATGAACGACGCCGCATCTGTTCATGCGGTTTCGTTGAAACTGCCAAGCTTCTGGCTGCTGCGACCTCACCTATGGTTCCAGCAAGCAGAAGCCCAATTCCACGTTCAGCAGATAACCTCAGAGGACACACGTTACTACTACGTGGTGAGCTCCCTCGACCAGGACACAGCAGCCCAGGTTGAGGAGTTCGTACAGTCTCCCCCAGCGGATGGCAAGTACACGGAATTCAAAGCCCTGCTCATGACTTTCGGACTCTCATGGCGCGAGCGGGCTGCCCATTTACTGCACCTGGATGGCTTGGGAGACAGACCTCCATCGGCTTTTATGAATGAGATGTTTTCTCTGGCCGGCGGACACAAACCCTGCCTCATGTTTGAGCAGGCATTCCTGGAGTAGCTGCCCGAGGACATACGCCTGCTGCTGTCCGAAGTGGATTTCAGCGACCCCTGGAAGGTGACAGCCCGGGCGGACTTGCTGTGGAATGCCAAGAAGGAGAGTGGGGCATCCGTCGCACAGATCACTCGGCCACGCTCCCAGCAGCAAACCAGACCAGGCCCGGCCACAGAGCCCGCTAACCCCAGAGGCAGGGGTGGGGAGCCCAACGAACAATGGTGCTTCTACCACCAGTGGTGGGGCGCAGAAGCCCGCCGCTGTAGCCTGCCCTGCAAGTTCCCGGGAAACGCCAGGGCCAGCCGCCGCTGATGGCTACGGCAGCTGGCCATCGGGATAGCCTCCTGTATGTGTGGGGCAAGAGGTCGGGACGCCGTTTTTTGGACGACACCGGTGCCGAGATCAGCATCTTACCTCCAACGAGTTACGACCGACACCTGCAACGGGGCACCGGGCCCCCCCTGAAGGCCGTGAATGGCAGTACGGTAAGGACCTACGGCACCCGTACGGTGCAGCTACAGTTCAGCTCCAGCAGGTTCACGTGGGACATCACACCGGCCGCCGTAGCCCAACCGCTTCTGAGTGCGGATTTTTTGCGGGCTCACAGCCTGCTGGTCGACCTGCCGAGGCAGAGACTGGTCCACGCCGCGACTTTTCAGACGTTCTCCCTTGGTGCAGCCCAGTTGCCAGCCCCACACCTCGACTCCATCACGCTGTCCAACAACGACTTCACCAAAGTCCTGGTGGATTTCCCATCGGTTCTGGCACCGCAGTTCACGGCAGCCATACCCCGACACGGCGTACAGCACCACATCCCCACCCAGGGACTACCCCTCCACGCCCGTGCTCGGCGGCTTCCCCCGGACAAGCTCCGACTGGCGAAGGACGAGTTCAAGAGGATGGAGGAATTGGGGATCATCCGGCGGTCCGACAGCCCATGGGCCTCCCCCCTGCACATGGTGCCCAAAGCGACAGGGGGCTGGAGAACATGTGGCAACTACTGCAGGCTGAACAAGGCTGCCACACTGGACCGCTACCCTGTGCCGCACATTCAGGACTTTGCAGCAAACCTGCACGGTGCACGAATCTTCTCCAAGGTAGACTTCGTCCGGGGATACCATCAAATCCCGATGCATCCGGACGACGTCCCCAAAATGGCTCTCATCACCCCGTTCGGCCTTTTTGAGTTCCTCCGCATGCCGTTCGGCCTGAAGAATGCCACACAGACGTTCCAGCGGTTAATGGACACGATCTGGACTTAGCATTCATCTATTTGGACGATATCCTCATAGCCAGCAGCAGTCGTCAGGAGCATCTGTCCCACCTCCGTCAACTCTACGCCCGACTGAGTGAGTACGGTCTAACAATCAAACCGGCCAAATGCCAGTTCGGGCTCGACACCATTGACTTCCTGGGCCACAGGATTACTAAAAACGGGGCGATCCCTCTGCCCGCTAAGGTAGACACGGTCCGCCACTTCCCCCGACCCACCGCGATCAGAGGACTTCAGGAATTCATAGGTATTGTCAATTTCTATCACCGCTTCCTCCCTTCAGCTACCTGATGTCGGGTCCGGGCAAGGACATTACCTGGGACGAGGAGTCCGCCGCCGCTTTCATTCAAACGAAAAAAGCCTTGGCAAACGCCGCGATGCTATTGCACCCCAGAATGGACGTCCCTACCGCCCTCACAGTGGATGCCTCTAACACGGCAGTCGGTGGGGTACTGGAGCAGCTCATTGCGGGTCGCTGGCAACCCCTGGCGTTTTTCAGCAAACACCTGCGGCCACCCGAGTTCAAATACAGTGCTTTCGACCAGGAACTGTTGGCGTTATACCTGGCAATTCGGCATTTCAGGTACTTCTTAGAAGGTAGGCCCTTCACCGCGTTCACAGACCACAAGCCGCTTACCTTTACGTTCACGAAGGTGTCCGATCCCTGGTCGTCCCGCCAGCAGCGCCATCTGCCTCTACATCTCTGAATACACGACGGATGTCCAGCACGTCTCGGGTAAGGACAATGTCGTGGCGGACGCACTCTCTCGCCCTAACATTCATGCCCTTTCCCAAGGGGTAGACTTTGACGTGCTGGCAGAGGTGCAGCAGGCAGACGAGGAGATCCCGCGTTACAGAACCGCAGTCTCCAGTTTGCAGCTCCAGGACCTCCCCGTAGGCCCAGGTGAGAGGACCCTACTCTGTGACGTCACCACCGGCCAACCCCGTCCCTTCATCCTGGCACCTTGGTGGCGACGCATTTTCGACTCCATTCATAACTTGGTGCACCCCCTCCATCAGGACAACCATCCGGATGGTCTCCAGCAGGTTCATTTGGCACAGACTCCGCAAGGAGGTCAGTGAATGGGCCAGAACGTGCACGCACTGCCAGACGGCCAAGGTGCAGCGGCACACCAAAGCTCTGCCGCATCAGTTCCACCCCACCCACCGGCGTTTCGACCACATTCATGTGGATATCGTGGGCCCCCTGCCAGTGTCGTGAGGAGCGCGGCACCTCCTGTCTATCGTGGACCGGTTCACAAGATGGCCAGAGGCGATCCCGCTCACCGACACCACCTCCGAATCTTGCGCCTGGGCACTGATCGCCACCTGGGTGTCCCAGTTTGGTGTACCGGACCACATTCCCTCCGACAGAGGCGCCCAGTTCACCTCCAGCCTGTGGTCAGCTGTGGCCAGCCTTTTGGGGACACAGCTGCACCACCCACCGCCTACCACCCACAGTCGAACGACCTGGTAGAGCGTTTCCACCGTCACCTGAAGTCAGCTCTCATGGCCCGCCTGAGAGGAGCTAACTGGGTGGACGAGCTTCCCTGGGTCCTACTCGGCATCTGCACGGCGCCCAAAGACGATCTGCACGCCTCGTCGGCCGAGTTGGTGTACAGCGCACCCCTGGTCGTCCCCGGGGAGTTCATACCAGCCCCAATGGGGCAAGAGGAAGAACCCGCAGCAGTCCTGAGCAGACTATGCGAGAGGCTCGGTGACCTGGCCCCCATACCCACTTCGCAGCATGGGCAGAACCCGACCTGCGTACCCCAAGACCTACAGAACTGTAAGTTTGTGTTTGTACGAAGGGGCGGGCATTGGCCACCGCAGCAACGGCCCTATGAGGGGCCGTTTACGGTGTTCAGGAACAACGGGTCCACGTTCGTGCTGGACGTTGGGGGGAGAGAGGAGATTTTCACGGTAGACCGACTCAAACCGGTCCATGTGGACTTGGCGCAACCGGTCCAGTTTCCGGTACCGTGGCGCAGAGGCCAACCTCCCAAACAGGGTCCGGCCCAGACTGTGGACATGTTTCCGGTACCGTGGCGCAGAGGCCAACCTCCCAAACAGGGTCCGGCCCAGACTGTGGACATTGGGGGGTGTATTGCCGGTTCTGGGGGGAAGGGGTTATGTGGCGACCCACTTCCTAGCGCACTCGATCCGGCTCACAAATAGCCAGCGTGCCGGCACAAAGGCCAGTCCCAAAAGGGCGCCAGGTCTGCCTCACCAACAAAGGAAAAAGCCTGCGGGGGATTGTGAGTACGTGCCCCTACAGCATCAGCGCCCGGGGAGGGCAGGATCAGGGAGGCTTTAAAGCAAGGCTGTGAAGTTCGAATAAAATCTTTCTTTAACTGCAGTTTACCGACTCTGTATCATTATTTTAGCGCTGCGTGTAGCACACCGCTACAATATCACAGATTTTTGTTTTTATTGTATTTTGGAAAATATCCCAACTTTTCTGGAAATGGGGTTTGTAGATATACTGTAATTGATTTATTTATTATTTTTTTCTTCTATATTACGTATTACATTGAACTTCTGCTGCTAAGTTAACAAATTTTATGACACATGCTGGTGATAATAAATTTGATTCTGATAATGGATGATGGACAGCAAGATGCATACATCAGGATGCTCATTATCAACTATAGCTCAGCATTCAATACCAAAAGCCCCTTAAACTAATCAATCAGCTTCATAACCTTCGCCTCAATACTTCCTTGTGCAAATGGATCCTTGATTTCATTACTTGCAGACCCCAGTCAGTTTGGATTGGCAACATCTCCTCCACAATCTCCATCAGCACAGGTGCACCACAAGGCCCCCTGCTTTCCTAACCTTACACTTATGCCTGTGTGGTTAAGCACAGCTCCAATGCAATATTCAAGTTTGCTGATGACACTACTGTTGTAGGGTGAATCAAAGCTAGTGATGAGTCAGTATAGAGGATCGAGACTGAAAATCTGGCCGAGAGGTGCCACAACAACAACAACCTCTTACTCAATGCCAGCAAGACCAGGAGCTGATTACTGACATCAGGAGGAGGAAACCAGAGATCCATCAGCCAATCCTCATTGGAGAATCAGAGATGGAGGGGGTCAACAAGTTTAAATTCCTCAGTGTTATCATTTCGGAGGACCTGTGCTAGATCCAGCACACAAATACAATTCCAAAGAAAGCATGCAGCGCCTCTTGGGAGTTTGTGAAAATTTGGCATGACATCTAAAACTGACAAACTTCTATAGATGCGTAGTATTGATCGGCTGCATCACAACCTGGTACAGAAACACCAATGCCCTTGAACTGAAAATCCAACCAAAAGTAGTGAATATGGCCCAGTCCATCATGGGTAAAGCCCTCCCCATCATTGAGCACATCTACATGAAGTGTTGTTGCAGGAAAGCTGCATCCATCATCAGGGACCTGCACCTCCAAGGTGATGTTCTCTTCTCTCTGCTGCCATCAGAAAGAAGGTACAGAAGCCTCAGGACTCACACCACCAGGTCCAGGAACAGTTATTACCCCTCAGCCATCAAGCTCTTTAACCAGAAGGGATAACTCCACTCCACTTCATTCGCCCCATCACTGAACTGTTCCCAGAACCTGCAGATGCAGTTTCAAGGACTCATCTTATGTTCTCAATATTTGTTGCTGATGTTTTATTTTTATTTTTGTAGTTGCACAGTTTGTTGTCTTTTACACACTGGTTGAACACCCAAGTAGGTGCAGTCTTTCACTGATTCTATTATGGTTATCATTCTTTTATGGATTTATTGAGCATGCCTGCAAGAAAATGAATCTCAGGGTGACATGTATGTACTTTGATAATAAATTTACTTTGAAACTTGAAACATAAGGATAAAAAGATTAACTTTAAAAGTATAGGTATGACTACTGAAGGTAAGAGGCCTCTCTTTACATCGGCAGCACAGCAGAGGAAATGGCGAGCAGTTTCAAATTTCTGGGAGTGCACATTTCACACAACCCCTCATGGGTCCAGAAAACATCCTACACAATCAGGAAAGCTCACCAACATCTCTACTTTCTGAGGAGGCTGAAGAGAGCTGGACGATGCACCTCTATACTGAAGTCCTTCTACAGATGTGCAGTAGAGAGCATCCCAACAAGCTGCATCAGTGCATGGCATGGAAACTGCACTGCAGTGGGCAGGAAGACTCTACAACAGGTAGTCAAAAATCGCCCAATGCATCGCCGGCACCAGCCTACCCACCAAGGACATAAATACAGAAAGGTGCCATTAACACCATGAACGATCCCACTCACCTTTTCATGGACTCTCTGTACCACTCCCATCAGGGAGGAGACTACATAGCATTCAGCCCAGGACCACCAGACTCAAAAAGAATTACTTTCCCCAAACAGTAAGGCTGGTCAATACATTCACCCACTAACCCACCCCCTCCACTATTTTAACACTTCCTGTCAGAGTCACCTAATGTACAGACACCCCTGTTCCTACCATTAATTTAAGGACTATGGACTATATAAGCTATCTATGTATTTATATTTATTGAGTTTATATTTTTATCATTCTGTCCTTTATCTTATTGATGCTTTTTTGTGCTGCATCAGATCCAGAGTAACAATTATTTCACTCCCCTCACGAGCACTGGAAATGGCATTAAACAATCTTGAATCTTAAATTAACAAAAAAAGACTTTGATTAATATAGAAATATGTGCTTAAGAAACACAAATAAAAACCACTTTGAGCTGTACCTGTAGCACACAGAAAGCAGTTTTTTTTCTTCTTGCCTGCCTTGCATACATTGACAATGCTGAGCAATCGTTCATCATTTGGAGTGAAAATATCCCTCTGCAATGCGTGCTTGATTGCTGTCATTCTGAACACTAGCAAGAGAAAAAAAAAACTATTCATCAATGCAAAATGACTTGTAAATTAAACTTCCACGATACCATAACTTATGGAGTACAAGCAATAGATGGCACAGTGAATTTGAGAAATAACTATTCACACCTTGCACACTGAGATTGGGGAGGAAGTTACGTGAAATGTACCTCACTTACATCAGGGAATTCTCCACCAGGTCTGAGATACAACAAGTATTCTCCCTTTGATGTGAATGGAAATGATCTGGGTACCAGTTGAACATTTTAAAGACATTTTTAAAGATTAATTATTATTGTAAAAATACTTTTATGTCTCTCCAATAATGGTTCTTTAACCAGGGGCCAAACCTGACATCAGAAGTTTGGAGAGGAAAGGACTTCAATCAGGTCCACTGTCTGAGGATAAAAGGCAGTAGCAGGTCACGACAGTGTAATAGAGCCTTGACCAGTGACCTGGGATTGATTAGTAAAAGCATATTAAAGGAAGGCAGGGGCAAGCAAAGAGACCATCGTCACTGCATCCATCATCTGAATGGACGCAGTCAGATGGTGATCTTGAAGCTTCAGCTCTTCGAGGCTTCAGTCAGAGAAAGTAAAGGAAAAAAAAAAGCTCATTTTCCTTCTCTTCCTTATATCTGCTGAACTAGGGCAGTAGAGATGCCAGGCAGGATAGCTGAATGCTCCTCTTGCGGGATGTGGGAAGGCAGGGAGACCTCCAGTATCCCTGACCACAACTGTGAGAAGTGCATCCAGCTGCAGCTTCTAAAAAAACACATTAAGCCGTTGGAGCTGGAATTGGATGAACTCTGGATAATTTTTGAGGCTGAAGGGGGCGATAGGACACATACAGCGGTAGTTACACCTAAGATGCAAGACATAGGAGACTGGGTGACAGTCAGGAAGGGAAAAGGGGTTAAGGAGCCAGTGGCGATCCCCCTCAACAACAGATATACTACTTTGGATGCTGCCCGGGGGGTGGGGGGGGGCAATACTGAGTCTACCTCTGTGATTCAGAAAGGAGGGGGGAGAAGAGGCATGCTGTGTAGGGGATTTGTTCTTTAGGGAAATGTACAGGAGGTTCTATGGGCCAGAACAAGGTTCTCAGATGGTATGTTGCCTCCTGGGTACCAGGAGTGCAAGGTATCTTGGATCGAGTCATCAGTATTCTTAAGATGAAAGGTGAACAGCCAGAAATCGTGGTCCATGTAGGTACCATGACATGGGTAGGACGAGTAACAAGGTTCTGCATCGGGAGTTCAGGGAAGTAGGTGCTATGTTAAAGGGCAGGACCTCCAGAGTTGTGATCTCAGGATTGCTACCCCTGCCACATGCTAGTGAAGCCAGAAATAGGAAGATGATAGAGTTTAACATGTAGCTAAGGAGTTGGTGCAGGAGAGAGGGCTTAAGATTTTTTTGCACCTGAACTGGAGGGGGACTAGTATCCTAACGGGAAGGTTAGTTCATGCTGCACAGTAGGATTTAAACTAGAGTTGCAAAGGGACAGAAACTATTGTGCCAAAACAGCTAGTGGAAAGGTTGTGAAGGCAGATATTGGTAGTACCTCAGACCAAGTTAGGAATCAACCAGTTGAACGTGGTGTGACTAGCTTCTTGTGCTGCCTATATTTCAATGTAACTAGTGTCATAGGAACAGTGAATGATGCTGAAGATGAGGTAGCTGGTTTACAAACAGAGGCAATGTGTAGTGAGGGGAGGCTGTTGATCAGGCAAAATTGTTGTCAACAGGATGAGTTACAACGTAAAAAAAGCAGACAAAATTGAAAAGGATGAGTACAGGACTGAAGGTGTTGTATCTGGATGCGCTCAGTTTATGGAAGATAGATAAATCTGTAGCACAGTTGCAGACGGGCAGATATGATGTTGTAGACATCACTGAAACATGGTTGAAAGATTAAAGCTGGCAGCTTAATGTCCAGGGATACACATTATATCAAATGGATAGTCAGGAAGGCAGAGGGGGCAGCGCTGCTCTTTTATTAAAAATGAAATCAAATCATTAGAAAGAGGTGACATAGGGTCAAAAGGTTTTGAATCATTGTGGATAGATCTGAACTGCAAGGATAAAATGACCCTGATGGGAGTTGTATACAGACCCCCAAAACAGTAGTAATGACATGACCTACAAATTACAATAGGAGATAGAAAATGCATGCCAAAAGGGCAATGTTACAATAGTCATGGGGACTTCAATATGTAGGTAGATTAGAAAAATCAGATTTGTGCTAGTTTCCAGGAGAGCAAATTTCTACAGTGTGTATGAGATGGCTTTTTAGAGCAGCTCGTGGTTGAGCCCACTAGGGGATCAGCTATTCTAGATTGGGCATAGTGTGATGAACCAGAATTGATTAGAGAGCTTAAGGTAAAAGAACCCTTAGGGGTAATGATAATAATATGATCGAATTCACCATGAAATCTGAGATAGAGAAGTAAAGTCAGATGTATCGATATTACAGTAAAGGGAATTACAGAGGCATGAGAGAGGTGTTGGCCAGAATTGATTGGAAAAGAACACTGGCAGGGACAACAGCAGAGTAACAATGGCTGGAATTTCTGGAACCAATTTGGAAGGCCCAAAATATTTACATCCCAAAGACGCAAAAGTATTCTAAAGGCAAGATGACCCAACTGTGGCTAACAAGTCAAAGACAACATAGAAGCCAAAGAGAGGGCATATGATTGGGAAGCTTTTAAAAACCAACAGAAGGTAACTAAAAAAGTCATTAGAAGGTAAAAATGGAATACAAAAGTAAGCTAGCCAACAATATTAAAGAGGATACCAAAAGTTTCTTCAGATATATAAAGTGTGAAAAAGAGGCAATATCAGACTGCTGGAAAATGATACTGGTGAGGTAGTAATAGGGGCAACAAAATGGTGGACAAACTGAATTTGTATTTGCATGAGTCTTCACTGTGGAAGACACAAGCAGTATGGTAGAAGTTTCAGGTGTCAGGAGTCATGAAATGTGTGAAGATACCATAACTAGAGAGGACGTTCTTGGGGGAAACTGAAAGTTCTGAAGGTGGATAAGTCACCTGTACCAGATGGTGTTCACCCCAGGGTTCCAAAAGAGGTGGCTGAAGAGATTATGAAGCCATTAGTATTGATCTTTCAAGAATTACTAGATTCTGGAATAGTTCCAGAGAAACGGAAAATGGCAAATGTAACTCCACTCTTCAAAAAAGGAGAGAAGCAGAAGAAAGGAAAATATAGGCCAGTTAGTCTGACCTCAGTGGTTCAGAAGATGTTGAAGGCGATTATTAAGGATAAGGTCTTGGGGTTCTTGGAGGCCACAGTCAGCTTGGCATCCTGAAGTGAAAATCTTGCCTGACAAATTTGTTGGAGTTCTTTGAAGAAATAACAAGACAAAAGAGAATCAGTTGATAATTGTGTACTTAGATTTTCAGAAGGCCTTTGACAAGCTGCCACACATGAAGCTGCTTAACAAGCTACGAGCCCATAATATTGCAGGAACAATTCTAGTATGGATGCAGTAGTAGCTGATTGGCAGGAGGCAAAGTGCGAATGAAGGGACCTCTTTTCTAGCTGACAGCTGGAGACTAGTGATGTTCCACCGGGGTCTGTGTTGAGAATGATTATTTTTATGTTATATGTCAATGATTTGGATGATGGAATTGATGGCTTTGTTGCAAAGTTTGCAGATGATATGAAGAAAGGTGGAAGAGCAGGTAGATTTTTTTTGGTAATTCAAAATTTTATTATTATTTATTCTTATTTTACAAAGCAGCACAGTATATCATAGAGCAAATACAGTATAGCATATTTACATAGCCATCCCATGACAGGAAAATGTATAAAACTAAGAAACAGAAAAAAACTTCTGATAGTACACAGATATTATTGGACACCAGCTAGACTCTACAAAATTGGTATTGGTGATAATAATTTACGCTGGAAATGTAAAAATGAGGTGGCTACATATTTTCACATAATTTGGGAGTGTGCCATGGTTCGCCAATTTTGGTGTAAAGTTTTTGATTTGTTGGGGAATTGGTCGGGTCCTATATTGCCCTTGTGCCCATGGTTTTATCTCCTGGGTGATAGGACAATGATAGCTAATGTAAACAATAACAAATGTACTATTTTAAAGGTGGGCAAGTATTTTTGAGGAAGTAGAGGGACTATGGAAGGACTTCAACTGATTTGGAGAATGGACAAAGAAACGGCAAATAGAATACAGTGTCAGGAAGTGTACGGTCATGCACTGGTAGAAGAAATGAAAGGGCTGACAATTTTCTAAATGAAGAGAAAATACAAAAATTTGAGGTGAAAGTTGATTTGTGAATTCTTGTGCAGGATTCCCTGAAGGTTAATTTGAAAGTTGAGACCATGGTGAGGAAAGCAAATGTAATGTTAGTATTCATTTCGGACTAGAATAAAAAAGCAGGGAATGGTGAAACCTTATAAAGCACAGGTGCGGCCTCACTTTGAGTATTGCGAGCATGTTTGTCCCTCTTATCTTAGAAAGGATGTGCTGAAACTGGAGATTCACAAAAATGATTTTAGGATTGAATGGCTTGTTATATGAAGAGCATTTGCTGGCTCTGGGGTGGTATTCACTAGAATTCAGAAGAGGGGTGACCTCATTGAAACCTATCGAATGGCGAAAGGCCTTGAAAGAGTGGATGTGGAGGGAATATTTCCTACGGTGGAAGAGTCTAAGTTCAGAGGACCAAGCCTCAGAATAGAGTATGGAGTATAGAGTATGGAATGGAGATGAGGAGGAATTTCTATCCAGAGTGGTGAATCTATGGAATTCTTTGCCTCAAGCAGTTATGGAGGCCAAGCCTTCATGTACATTTGAGGCAGTGGTTGATGGATTTTTGATTGGTTATGGCATAAAGCGATATGGGGAGAAGGCAAGAGATTGGAACTAGAGGAAAACTAGATCAGCTGTGATTGAAATTGTGGAGCAGACAGGATGGGTGGAGCAGACAGGATGGGTTGAATGATGTAATTCTGCTCCAACGCCTCCTGGTCTTAAAATCTCAAATTAACTTGTTAATTTATATATTCAAAAGATCTTCATGAAAGTGAATTGTTTAGAGGAAGTCTTTAAAAAGTATTTTATTTATAGTTACTCAATTTTTTTTTTGTTGTGTGGTTTTAGAATTTTCTAAATGCTTCCGAATTTCTCAGAAACATTTAGCAGTTTGTCAAAAAAAAACCCCATTTGGTAACTCCGACTTAGTTACGGGGAATTACTTTACTGCTTTTAAAAATTTTTACTCAACACACACAAAATGCTGGAAGAACTCAGCCGGGCAGCATCTATGGAAAAGAGTAAACAGTCAACTCTTTGGGCCAATACAAGTGTGTGCATTGCTTTGGATTTCCAGCGTCTGCAGACTTTCTTGTTTATTTTTATTCATACAGCTTGCAAACCTGATTTTGACATGATGGAATTTAATCTGGGAGAACCCTCCTCAAGGCTTGTACCTTTCTACTGGGAAGAACTCCCAAGGCAAGCTTGTTCTTTTGAAGATAAAAGTTCAACCCTGAACAAATAGTGCTCACTAATGGCTGCATAACATAACCAAATTACATCTCTCAAGATGCTGCACTGAAAACTAGCCACAGAGACTTATAAAACTGTGGCATTAATTGAATGGTTTTGTATTCTGGCCCTTAAGATCAATGCTGACATCCATTACTCAGCCATTCTTTTTATCCTTGCCTATTTGACTTAATTACTTCTTTTCAGAGTTATTTAAATCTTGCTGTTGTTCTTCCTATCTTATCAGGTGCTTTAAACCCATAACTGATTATCTCACTCTGCCTCATGTTTAGTTCCAACTGCTAGAATTTCTTCTTTCACAATTAATATCCCTTTGAACCTACAAAATTTATTTCTTGGCAAACTTGTATAAGTATCTTCATTTGAACAACATCACCACTAATTAATATGGTAAAACACCAATGCCCCAATACAGTTTCTTTCCTTTCTTGAAAAGTTTCAAACTGTTGAACAATTTATTTATTTTGAGATACAGCGCAAACAAGCCTTCTGGCCCAACAAGCCACACGACTCAACAACTCACTTATTTAATCCAAGCCCAATTCCAGGGCAATGTACACTGGCTAATAATCCTACAAATACTTAAAACGCGAGAGAAAACTATCAAGAGGAAAGCCTCACTTATACAGGGGGGTGGACCTACAAATTTCTTGCAGATGCCAGAACTTAACTCCAAACTCTGATGCCCTGAGCTGTAATAACATCAGCAGCTATGATATTGTGGCAGCTTTCAGGCAGAAGAACAAACTCCTCGAAGCAAGCACAAAGCCACCCAACACAAAGAATCTTTGGTTCAAATGAATATTACAGTACAATATAGTTGAGCTACTCATCAACAAGACAGAGCAAATTCATTTTAACTCATATTTTGCTTTGATTAGATAAGATAGAAGCAATAATAGAAATGAAACATCTTTTCACTCAGTTAAGGGAAAGGAAAAATTGCAGATGCCAGTGATCTGAAACAGGTATAAATTACAATCATACAGCAATACAGCATGGACACAGACCTTTTGGCATAACCTACTAGCACAAATTTCCTCCAGTCAGTACCCCTCTGAGCCCTGGCCCTGTCTGTACCAATCCAACTGCTTCTTAAATGATACAATTTGATCTGCCTCAGCCACTTCCTCTGTCAACTCGATCCATATCCCTGGCTTGTCTTTGCTACCCTTAAATAACAGAGGATCACTAGCCACCTTCCAGTCTTTGGTAACTTCTCTACTGGCCAACAATGAAATTTCTGTGCAATTTCTTCTCTAGCTTCCCAGCAAGTCTGAGGATGCACTGGGAATTTAACCTGCTGTATGGTTGCAAACAACTCCTCTTTGGTATTGTGAGTGTCCTTCAAAACATCTTATTTTTCTTAACTCTAGAGCTACCATAGTTTTCTCCTCAATTAGCACATTGGAGAAATATCCATTATAAGTCCCACCAATTTCTTGCAGCTCAAGACATAGAAATGTAGGTTCTGTACTGATCTCTAAGGGGACCGACAATCTCCCTAGCCATCGTTTTTTTTACACTTAATATGGCTATAGAATCTCGTGACCTTCATTAACCTTACTGGCCAGGTCCATCTCATGTACTCTCTTTGCCCTCCTAATTTTCCTCAAGAGTATTCTTAACCTTTTTATAGTCATCCAGTGATCTACTCATCCCTGACCTCCTAAACCAAATCAACATTTCCCCTTTTCTCGACCAGAGCCTCAGTATTTCTCATTAGCCAAGGTTCCCTAAACTTGCCAGGTTTACCATTCATTCTAATAGAAACATGCTGCTAGTGGGCTCTTGATATAACACTCTTTAAAAGCCTCCCACTTCCCCTCCTTTCCCTTTAAGTATGTTCACTCAATTGATGTCTGCTAGCCCCCACCACGTTCCCCCAAGATTAGCCTTGCTCTAGTTTACGACCCTAAATTGTGAACCTACTCTCTCTTTTTCCATCAGTATCTTAAAACTAGTAGAACTACAATCAATAGAAGCAAAGAGATTTCTAAATGTCACTTCTGTTACATGACCCCATTTCATTCCTTAACAGGAAGTACAGTATTGCACTCTCGAAGTAAGGCCCTCTATGAACATATCTGCTTCCTCAAGTTCCCACTGTCTCCTGGGGTGGGTCTATAAATACTGCCCTACTAGAGTGGCCCTCCCCTGATTATTTCTATCCATATGGTCTCCCTCCAAGAATACCATCTAAGTAATACTGCTATGTCCTTCCTTATCATAAAGCCAACACCCCCTTCTTACTTAACTGTTTCTTTACTATGCTTGTAGTAACTGTATCCTGAAATACTGAGCTACCAGTCCAGCTCTTCTTTGAGTCAGGTTTGCTATGGTTATAACATTCCAGTTCTCAGAGCCAATCTATGCTCTGAGTGTGTCTGCCTTATCCATTAAACCTTGTGCATTGAAATAAACACAGTTTAACTGAGTATTCCTTCCCTTCCCTTTACTGTGCCCCTGGCTATGCTGATTACTAGCTTCTACTGGCTTTCGCTTTATTGCACAAATTGCTCCTGCGCAGAGTCCCATCCCTCTGCCAATCTAGTTTAAACTCGCCCATGTAGCACTAGACAATTTTCTGGGAAGACACTGGCTCCTCTGTTCAAATGTCACTTTTTCCCTCTTGTATAGGTCACCTCTCCTCCAGTAGGGATACCAATCGTCCAAGAACTGAATTGCTGCCCCCTACACCAGCTCCTCAACCTCAAATTCATCTGGCCTATTTCTCTATTTCTAAGCTCATGAGCACATGGATCTAGGTGTAATCTGGAGATCATCACTCTCGAGGTCCTGCTTCTTACCTTACACCCTATGCTCATTCTGTAGAACCTCATTCGCTTTTGATGTTGTTTATAACAATATGTACCCTGACATCTGGTCATTTGCCCTTCCAATTGAAACTTCTCTGCAGTGAATTGGTGTGAAAGTTTGTGTTAAATTTCAGCAAGTCAGGCAGTATCTACACAGAAAGAAAACGGCTAAGATTTTAGCTTGATTACCTTTTGCAAAACTAGGAATAGTTAGAAATCAAACATGTTAAAATTGCAGAGAAGGATGAAGTTTGGAGAGAACAAAGATAACATTTGTGATACAGTGGTGACCAAGAACCAGTTAAGGATTGTTGAATTTATTTAAGTTGGCACTACCTCTTGTGTCAATTCTTCTTCATCCTATCATAGACATTCCCTTTGTTCCTCCCAGCTAGTCCCCTTCTCTGCAATGTTCTCCCCTTCTCTGCAATAACATCATGAAATAACATCAGTCTGAAATGTTGCTCTATCCATATTTCCAGCTCAAACAGCTGAGTATTAACAACATTTCCTGTTTTTATTATCTTCTCATTTGGCAGCAACAGTGTCTTTTTGGATTATTGACTCGTAACCACTGTACCGATGTTGCTCAATTATTTCCTTCCTCTCCATTTGATCTGTATCACTTCACTGACCTCTTATTCTGGTTGACCAATACACTATCTATGCGAACACATAACTCCCAATACTATAAGCTCTTAGCGTTTGCAGTGACGTCCAATGAGACATATTATCAAAAATCTTTGAAAACTAAAATTACACATCTCCAGATTTCCCTTTATCCACTTTACTCATTATATCTTCAAAGGAATCTAATAAACTAATCAAACATGATTAGCATTTGTGGGTTTTCAACTGCTAAGACCTTGGTAGAATCCAGAATATTTTTCAAGATCACATAATCTAAGACTTTAGACAGCAAGCAATTAGTTCAATGGGCATTGTCAACCTGTAATACCATTAATTTACACTGCAATTGTGTGATTCATTTAGGTTCCTCCTCTGTTTTCCATTGTATTTTTGACTGTCATTGCCATTGTCAAGTTTTCAACCATGAAAGATGCAGAAAGTTTCTATGACATTCCACGATCTCCTTATTTTTCCATAATTAATTCCTCAAAATTTTCACCTCAAGGGAACAACACTTACCTACTTTTTGTATACTTATCAAATTGCTCACTGCATGCTTTCATAATTCTTGCCAGATTATGTTTGTAATCTATTGTCTCCCTTTTTACTGGGTTTCTAATCTTCCCCACATTCTGGCCTTCCACTAATTTTTGTCACAGAGCATTTCAATATGAAATTATCCTGGTTTCTTTGTTTTACCTTGTAGAGTCTTTATTTCTTGAAAGACTACAAATTTACTGTTACGTAATTCCTTATATCTATGCCACCGCTGTCTTTAATTTCACTCAAATCCACGTCAAACAATCTTTAATTTAAAATATTTGTTTCAGATTTAAGTTTTATATTCTCAAAAGAATGTCAAGTTCCATTATATGATCGTTCTTCCCCTGAGAATCCTGTATTACAAAATTATTAATTGATTATCTCTCAATCTAAGACAGTGTTGTTCCCTGTTATTCCATAATGAGCAATACACACACCATCTCTTGTGTCTGTGACAAATAATGCTTGGTTCCAAGAAACTACAGTACACAGGATGGATCATACTTGAAGGTTACTTTTCTCAGTCGATAACAAGATTAAAATTGCCCACAATTAGCTTGCTTGCATGTCCCCCTTTTTTTTGCTTCATGTTGTTAGGTTTGCACATGGTGTTAGGTGGCTCGCAATTTCTTATCAACATCTTGTTATCCATCTAACTATTCCACCAAAATATTAAGTATTCTAGACCACCTTCATCAATTTTCAACATTTCCATAGTGGCTAACAATTCACACCAATTTATATCTGTCTGAGCCATCAATTCATCTGTCTTGCTGTGAATGCTACATGCACAGACTTTTCATCACTTTACTCTACCCTTTCTCTATTTCTCGGTGTACTTTTTTATGCTTCTATAATTTGTCCTACCCATTACACTCCTGTGCATCATTACACGTCTCTGTAACTAGAACACACTCTCTCTGTCATTCGCCCACCATGGCTCCCCCTTTTAATTACAAGCAATTTACGTTAAGTCATAATTTTTTAGGTACAACTCATCTTATGCTGTCCTGAGCTGGTCTCAATTACCTGTATTTGGTCCATATCCCTGGAGACCGTCACTGTAATGTTGATTATCACATCCAAACCACTCATACGCTCTCAATTTCTACTTCTAGGCGATTCCAAAACAGTGCTAAATGACCACCTTCATTTTTATCGCTTGTAGTAATTATTATTGCTCAACTTTGCTTAGTAATATTCCACTGGAGCGTTCTGAGTCATTAAGCTAAAATTAAAACTGATATCTGAATGACCATGAAAGGTGCCGGTATATCCATAAAGGCCTAACCAGTCAATGAAAAGGAACTAGTGTTTCGCTGTATTTAACATGTAAAGCAGATATCAAACAACATTTCCCGGTTGCACCTTATTATCACAATAAGGTACTGAGGTTTGGGCTCGGCCATATCAGACAAATAACACTTCCAACCATCCAGTCACACAGCCTCCGCCCCGTGCTCCCTGAGCCAACAGGAGCATGGGCCAAATCTCGCCTCCCCTGCTCTTTCCGCCCCCGACCCCATACCCCCGCTTCCAAATTGCAGACTCACCTTAATTCGGAGTCCAAAGCGCCGAGGATCAGACAAATTTCATCAACAGCAGCTCATCTCGGGGCAGCAATATCCGTCAGTTCCGGCCATCGCCGTTCGGCCGCCCGCCCCTTCCTCCCTGCCTGCCTGCCTGCCTGTCCTGTGACTACTTGGAAGAGGCCATGATTGAGACTGTCTGATCTCATCCTCCGATAGGAGATTCACGATTCTATACTGTTTATTCTCATTCGTCGGTACACAAGTGTAAAAGCGAACGAAATGTTTGTTACCCTGATCCGATGCAGCATAAATATAAATACATAAGATTAGTTTATGTACACAGACTGTATTGTACATTAAAGTGATGCAAGGCACAGTACATAAGGTGACTGACAAGAAATAGTATAGTGGTGGTGGAGGTTTTGATCAGACTGACAGCTTGGAGGAAATAAGTTTTTCAGTCTGGTGATGGATTCTGCGTAGCCTCTTCCCTGATGGGAGTCGGAGAAACAAGACCATGAGCAGGACAGGTGGGATCCTTAATCATATTGCTGACCGTTTTCCAGCATCTTTCCCGATTCTCATTAATCGCCGCACCCGCTTATTTTGGGACAATTCTTAACAAACACTAATCACAAAAATAGCCCTGATTCATTTCGTTTAGTTGGGACGCTATACAGCTTAATTGGGCCAGGAGACTTGTTGAACAATTTTTAACTAGTGTCATTCGCGTTACTACACCGCACCATCTTTAGAGCAGGTTTTAAATAACATCCGTTGTGTTGGTTTCTGTTCAAAAAGCAGTGATTGTTGTAACTGTGATGCACCATCAATAACTCACTCTGAGACGTAAGGCGAGATATCAGCTTTTATTGACTGGAAGAAGGAACAAGCAGTGAGTGACCACCATACCACATCCTGGAGACTGAGAGGCCGGGCTCAGGCCTCAATCGCCTTTATACAGGGGTCTGCGGGAGAAGCCACAGGAGCAATCAGCAGGGGGCATATCCAGACAGGTAGACGTAGTTCACCACAAACTGAGAGTAAGAAATAAGCAGTAAGACAATTCAGAACTTTACTCTCTGCGGTTCAAGTTTGGCGTTGCCCGAAAAAGCCGGGAGTGAAAAATGAAACAATTTCACTACTTCAGCAAACTACGAACCACAAGGGAAGAGAGGCCAGGGATGGGCCGATTCAGCTCGCTACAACCTGACATTTACTCGGTTCTCCGCTGATCTGAGGCTGTGGATAGGTTTTCTTTCATCGACTTCAGTTCTAAACATTATTTGCTTGCTTTATTGTTTGCATGATTTCCTTTTTCTCTCTCTCGGCACATTGGGTGTTGCTCATTTTTAAATTCGTTAGGGTTTCTTTGTATTGTGGCTGCCTCTATGGGGGCAAATCTCAAGGTTGTATAACGTACACATACTTTGATAATGTACTTTGAACTTAATTACATAATTTGTACCCAGTTAAACGGTAGCTTGTCTTTTTGTATACCTTTAAAACTATTTTCATGAAGCTTTGGCTAATTGGGGCAGCCAGTTAATTGGGCCAAATGACAGATAAATAGATACTTTTTAGATCCCAAAGGAAATTACAGTGTCCTGGTAGCGTTACAAGTGCACAGACATACAAATATTAGAAGAGAGGTAAGAATAAAAACCAAGTTACCTGGAACAGTCTAACAGGAGAGGGTCATCGCTGATGTTCCCTAATTAACCCGAGTTCACTGATGGTGGGTAGGCTGGTGGCGGTGATGTATTGGGCATTTTTAACTACTGGTTGCTACTGACTTTCAGTAGCAGAGGCAGAGTCCACTTGACGTCTTTATCCCTGGAATATCAGGATTTTAATACAATATTTGGCAGATTTTGTTATTCATTTTGTTTCGTTATCATTACTGAGATAACTCAGTTGAAGGAGACTATCCCATCTATCACCTTCTTTAAAATAATGGACAACCTGTCTTGAAAATGTAAAAAAAAACTGAAGATGCTGGAGATACTCAGCATCAAAGGAAGGAAACAATGTATCAGCTTAAAGCCTCTTCTGTCTGCCCACGTGTGTTTATTATCCATAAGAACAATAAATACTGGAAACATTCAGCAGGACAGGTACCAACTATTTAGAGTGGAATATAGGTAACATTTCATGTTGATGGCCTTTCATATGAATGGCAGGACAGATACTGTTTGACCAACTGAGCAATTCCAGGATTTATTGTTTTATATTTATGATTTCAGGCAAATGTAGATTTTTGCTTTTCAACCAGTGTTCATTAGTCTCAATGATAGATTCTGTTCTTTCACTGACACGCTCATCAAGTCCTGGATGCAATTTTAATCATGTCTGCTTCTTAACTTGGATTGCAGGAGATCATAGGTTTCTTTGAGCAGAGGAGAATGAGGTGCGACCTCATAGAAGTTTATACAATCATATGAATAAGGTGGATGGTCAGTCTTTCCCAGGGTTTGGGGAATCCAAAACAATAGAACACAGATACAAGATAAGAGAGGAGAGATTTGAAAGAGACCTTTTTTACCCAGAGGATGGTGAGTAGTGAGTACCTGAAATGAGCTTCTGGTGGAAATGGTCAAGACAGGCACAATTGCAACATTTTAGAGGCATTCGGATGGGCACCTGGAGGGGAAGGGTGTGGTGAACTACATTTACCTGTCTGGAAACGCCCCCCCCCCCCCACTGACTGCTCCTGTGGCTCCCCCCACAGACCCCTGTATAAAGGCGATTGGAGGCACTGCTCCTCCCTCAGTCTCCAGGATGTTGTGTGGTGGTCTCTTGCTGCTGACGGTGCTTTCTTCCAGCTAATAAAAGCCTATCTCTCGCCTCACGTCTCCGAGAGTTATTGATGGTGCATCAAAGGGCTTGAGTAATTATGGGCTCAATGTGGACAACTGAGACTAGTATTGAGGATGCCCTTGGTTAGGATGTACAATTTGGGCCAAAAGGCCTATTCGCATGCCACATTACTCAATGGATGAATATTTATTTCTTCATGGCAGTGAATGCTTCATTGTTTTAACTTTTTTTCCTTTTTCAAATCCAATGGAGAGGCTTAAGTTTATTGAACTCACTTCTCAATAGATTTCATTAATTTTGTGAAACAGAATTACTTTTGTTTATGGAAAATATCAACAGACTGCCAGGAAATTCACTCCAAATCAAAAACTGAGATTCTATATTACAAGTCATACCTTCTGCATCTAACCTTTAACAAGGTGTTTGCCACCCAAAATAATATTTTTAAAAACTTGTTTAATTTTGTTAATTCCCAAAAATATCATAATAATTAATGCAGCATATAATTGTGTGACATAAACTTTTAATTCTAGATCAAACCATTTATGAAAAGAAATGATTTTTTTGAAGTGGCAAGAATGAGAATGTGAGATTATAAAGAGACAAACATTTACTATGGGACATTTCCTAGTTCTAACTATAGAGGACATTTATTTTGTGTTAAAATGCATATTCTGAATGATGTAAAAATGAGATTATGTTTACCGTGCTTTTCATGTGAATTATGTGGGCCATGTTAGGCAGATCTGACCAAGAAAAATTACACACAAAACATGTATTGTGCTCGTTTGGAAATGTATCATCATCCTTGAATTATCACAAAATCTAAAATCAAGAATTGGAATTGGTTTATTATTGCCACGTGTACAGTGTGGCAATACAGTAAAAAGCTTGTCCTGAATACTGATCATACAGATCAAATCATTATGCAGTGCTTTGAGGTAGAACAAGGTAAAACGATAACAAAATGAAGAATAAAGCTACAGAGATAGTACAGTGCAGGTAAAGAATAAAGTGCAAGATCATAATGAGGTAGATTATGAGATCAAGAGTTCATCTTATTGTACTAGAGAATCATTCAGTAATCCTGTAACAGCAGAGTAAAGGCTGCACTTGAGACCAGCAGTGTGTGCATTCAGGAATTTGAATCTTTTACCTGATGGGGTAGGGGTAAAGAGGGAATATCCAGGGTGGGTGGAGTCTTTGAATATATGATCTATTTTACTGAGGCTGCCAGATGTATAAACTGAATCCATAGAAGCAAGACAGTTTTCCATGATATGTTCACTACTCCCATCCTAAGGACAAGAGCTTGGTATTAAATCTGATCTTACTTACAACAATCCCATATCAACTAAAGACAGAATGAGTGAGAGATGAGCAGTAACGTCTAGGGCACTGTATTGAAACAAATGGCTGCTCAGAGTTATTCCCCTTCATTCAGAGACGCCATTTCTATCTTGATCCATGGTACATTCTTCGAGGAGGGGAAATTAAAGTGTCTTCAGAATATGGCAGTATTAGAATGGCCATCATTGTAAGAAATTTACAACTGAGGTCTATAATTCCAAGGACTGATATTACATTAATTACAGAGTTGTTAAGATGGATAACAATATGCTTAATTGAAATCTTTAAAGATTCAAACACTAAATGCCACACGGATATTTTTCACCTCCTGGATTGATAGGAAACATATGAGTCACTTAAGCGCTTTTTCGTAAGCAATATTAAGTTATCTAGTTTGACAAGTGAATCTAGAGTGCACCACTGTATTATGAGAGAACAAAAGTTATAAGTCTCAGTTGATGCAAGATTGGGACTGGTTATGAATCTATCTTAAAAGTCTTTGAAAAGCAAAGCCATATAAGCTGTGAAGATATCTGGGGCAATAACAATTAAATGCTGGAACAATGCTCCATTTACTTTGATAGACAAATGATATGTTTATATTTTTGAAAGTTTCATGACATCAGGATATTAAATTTACAACAGCCCAGAAGAATGCAAACTCTACACAATATTGTGGAAGCAGGTCTAATTAAATTAATCCTAGGATGACCTTGATACAGTTTGTTTTGCACATCCTTGGAAGTTTACTTTTCAGATAGTTTGAAGAGTTAAATGCTGTAACCAATGTAGCTTAGGTTCTCTATTATCAGGCATGTCCAGTATATTAAATCTATCAAAGCATGAGTTCAATGATACTAAATTCTCAATCACACATCTGAAGGTGGTAAAGGTAGTTGTGGTGAAAAAGTAAACATTTTGGAAAGATAAGTCGATTTTATTGTTTAATTCAAGACACAAAGTTGATCCTGAATTATTCATGTTGTTGAGTAGCACAGGACTTTTGGCCAAATGCATCCATGCCAATCAAGATGGCCATTTGTGTGTATTTGGCCCTTATACTTCTAATTATTTCCTGTCCAGTTCTATCATATATTCTGTACACTGTGGAAAACTAAATATTGCTTCTAGTTCAAAAAAATTGAATCATTGCAGATGTTAAGAAGTTCCAATAAAATTATTCTGTCATAAATCTCTGCTCAGATTCAAGAGTCCGCAAGGTTTTAAATATACAGTGCTAAATATATTTTCTAATGCAACACCCATATGAAATGCTGAGGAACTCAGTAGGCTGGGCAACATCCGTGAAAATGAACAAACAGTTGACGTTTTGTGCCAAGACCCTTCATCCGGACAGGAAAGGAAAAGGGAAGATGCCGGAATGAAAAGGTGGGGGGAGGGGAAGGGGGACAATGTAGAAGGTGAATGGTGAAGTCAGGTGGATGGGAAAGGCGGGAAAGGGCTGTAGAAGAAGGAGTGTAATAGGAGGGGAGAGAAGACCATGGAGAGTCGGAAGAAGGAGGGTCACCGGGGAGGTGATCAGCAGGTGAGGAGAAGACATAAAAGGCCAAAGTAGGGAATAGAAGAAGAGGGAAGGGGGAGGGGAAAAGGAAAAAGAGAAAAAAAATTAACAGAAGGATAAATCAATGTTCATCTCATTAGGTTCTAGGCTACCTAAATGGAATATGAGGTGTTACTCCTCCACCCTGAGAGTGGCTTCATCGTGGCAAAAAAAGGGGCCACAGAATGACATTTCAGAATGTGAATGGAGATTGGAATTAACATGGTTGGCTACTGGGAAATTCCATTTTGGTGGATGGAGCAGAGATGCTCAACAAAGCAGTCCCCCAAATTTTGTTAGCTCTCACCATTGTCCATTGGAGCACCGGATGCAATAGATTTCACGGGAAATGTTGCCTCACCTGGAAGGACTGTTTGGAACCCTGGATGGAGGTGAGAGTGAGGTGAATGGGCAAGTGTAGCATTTCTCTCATCTGCAGGGACACGTGCCAGAAGGGAGATTAGTGGGTAGAGACGAGTGAACAAGGGAATCACGGATGGAACAATCCCTAAGAAAAGTGGAGTGTGTGGGGGAGGGGGTTAAGTAAAGATGTGTTTGGTGGTAGGATCCCATTGAAGATAGTTGAAGTTGCAGACAATGATGTGCTGGATGCTGAGGTTCATGGAGTTGTTAATAAGCGTGGATGTCCAGGAAACAAAGGAGATGCGGGTGAGGGCAGCGTCAATGGTGGAGAAAGAAAAACCTTGTTCTTTGAAGAAGAAAGTCATTTCTGTTGTCCTGGAAAAAAAGCCTCATCCTGGGAGCAGATGTGGTGGAAATAAAGGAACTGAGAAAAGGGAATAGCATTTTTTCAGGAGACAGGGTGGGAAGAGGTGTAGTCAAGATAGCCGTGAAAATTGAGAGGTTTATAAAAGATGTCAGTAGACAGTTTATCTCCAAAGACAGAGAGATCAGGAAAGGGGAGAGAGGTGTCAACAATGGACCAAGTCAGTTTAAGGCAGGGTAGAAGTTGGAGGCAAAGTTGATGGAATTAGGGAGCTCAGTATAGGTGCATGAAGCAGCACCAATGCAGCCATCAATAAATTGCAAAAGAGTTGGGGAGCATTACCATTGAAGGCTTGGAAGACTGACTATTCCACATAGCCAACAAAAAGGCATGCCCAGGTGCCCTTGAGTTTGGAGAAAGTGGGAGGAGTCGAAGGAGAAATTATTGAGTGTGAGGACCATTTTTGCTTGACAGAGGAGGGTTGGGGGGAGGGGAAAGGGGTGGGTCTTTTGCTGAGAAAGAAGCAGAAAGCTTTAAAGACTTCTTAATGGAGGATAGAAGTGTATAGGGACCGGACATCATTGTTTAAAATCAGGTGGTCAGGACCAGGGAATTGAAAGTTGTTGAGGAGTTCTAACCCATGTGAGGTGTCACGGATGTAAGTGGAAAGGGTTTAAACCAAGCCGGACAGAGTGAATTGAATTGAATTGAATTGACTTTATTGCTTACATCCTTCACATACATGAGGAATAAAAATCTTTACATTACGTCTCTGTCTAAATATGTCAATGTATATGAACATAAGTTCAGTGGGGCAGGAGCAAGCAGAGACATTGGGCTTACACGGACAGTCAGTCTTATGGATCTTGGACAGGGGTAGAAATGAGCAATGCAGGGTAAGGGAACTTTTCTAATGCAGCAGTGTTTATAATTATTTAATGAGATACATTTTCCACTAAGCAGTTATTCAATTAAATAGCAACATATTGAACTATCTGAGTGAATGGTGTCTGTTCCTTTAGGAATCTAGGGCTTTAATGTTATTTTTAAGTTGTTGTTACAGTCTTGTACATTTTCTTCTGAAATGTTATCACTGAGAAAATTCAAACATTTTAAAAAACGACCATAAGCAGAAGTATTCAGGTTTCATAAAGAGTGAGTACTGGGTTACAATAATCATAAAAAAATCAGAAATAACTGGCTACATCAGAAAGATTAATGAGTTTTATTACTCAATGGGTAATTGACTCATGTATGCTGAGCTATTTGATTGGTATTTTGAAGCAAATGAAATTGCCAATGAGAAACGACTCCCAATTTTGCTCAGTAAATTGTGTTTTGCTTTGAAGTTTGACTGCTCTAACCGAGCAATCAGAAATTAACTTTGCTGCTATTGTAAAGGTGATGCAAGAACACTTAGAACTGAAGCTATTGTTGATTTCAGAATGCTTTAGGTTTCATAAAAACCTATGTGAAATCAAGAAGAAGGGGAGTCCATTTCAGCATATGTGGCTGAATTGAAGAGAGTTTCTGAACATTGTCAGTTCAGTGATGGTTTTAATGTTGTAATGAGATTGTTTAGTTTGTGGAATCTCACAAGAAAGCATTCAAAAATGGCTCTTAACTGAAGCACAACTTACATTTAAGAGTACATTTGAAATTGCTGTTTCAATGAAAAACACACGCAGAGAAGTAATTCAGTTGCAGTCAGCAATGAAAGTGAGCAAGAACAAAGTTGCAGTGTCGGAACAGAAACCAGCTTGGCTGAACAAATTGTGTTACCGTTGTGGCAGGGGTTCACATACACCAAAACATGTAGATTTGAAGGTAAAACTTGCAGAAAATTCAACAAAGTAGGGCACATACAACAGTGGTCCCCAACCACCAGGCCGCGGACCGGTACCGGGCTGCAAAGCATGTGCTACCAGGCCGCGAGGAAACTATATGATTTGGCGATATGAAACAATATGAGTCAGCTGCACCATTCCTCATTCCCTGTCACACCCACTGTTGAAGTTGAATGCACGCGAGGTCATCAGTCGCCTAAACGCAGTGGTATCCTAGCACCAGGGATCACTGGTTGGCCTCGGATAATGAGCAGCCTCATGCAGCTGGCGAGAAGTGCCGATGCTACTGGCCTGGAGCGCGGACAGCTAGGCACCGCCTCTAATCCTGTTTAGCGCACTGAATGTTCGTGGGGAACCCGGTGCTGAAATATTCGCAGACGACCTAATTCGGGCTCAGGGGTTCATAAGTAGCAGAGCAGCTACCTCGCTGCGATCTACTGAAAGTCATCCCTCGAGCCAAACCTTTTGCCGGCCGATAGATCCTACCTACCTACAAGGGGGAGGGTTCGTGCTCTGTCTCAGTCCTCGGTCGGTCGGTCACTCTCTCCGGACTGTGACTGCTGCGTCCCCAGTACAGGGACCTCAGGCCCTGACCTTGCCCTTTCACCCCAACCACGACCAGCTGCACCAGGCCAAGGCGTCTGGTGGTGGGCGGGCGGAGGCTGGAGTTCAGGCCCAGAGGCTGTCTAATGAGGCAATGAAGCACTCAAAACTGCTTCGGCACCTTGAGTCCAAACACTTAAAGACAAACTCGTTGAGTTTTTTGAGCAGAAAAAATGTGAGCAAGCGGGACAAAAGCAGGTGCTGAGAGCCATGAAAACTAAATTGCAGAATTGACTAGACATAAGGAACTCCCTTCGAGTATCGCTAACTCCCATCAGCCCACGATGGGGCCGTCTTGTTGCAGGCTCCCACTGATTCACCAATATTGGTGTGTTGCAATGATTTTATATGCTCATACAAGGAAAATATGTGCTGTGTGTTTAATATCCAAACGTTACTTAAAATGTTATGATGCGATTGACTTATAAGTGACTTACAATTGACTTATCACTATATTCATGCGAGGAAAATATGCACTGTGTGCTTAATATTAAATTCATTAGAAAAACCCTCTTAGAAACAAAATTGAAAGAATTAGCCACTTATAAGCGATTTATAGTTGACTTATCACCTATTTTCCGGTCGTGATTAACACCCCTCCCACCCATTGGCTGATCTGCAAGAATATTGTCAATATTAAACAGGTCTGCGGTGCAAAAAAGGTTGGTGGCCCCTACGTACAAAGAGCATGCCAGACAGACGGAAATAAATGGACTGCACAGAGAAAAGAAAAAGATAAAATTTCAAGTTGCACTAATGTGCATGCTGTTGATGAAAAATCTGATGGTGATGAGAGGTACAGGGGATCATGTAGCCTTGAGATTTACTATGTGAAAGATAATAATAGACAAACAATATGGCTTACACCAGAAGTGGATGGCAAAGGGACACTGGTTCAGCTGTTTAATTCATTCCACAAAATGAGTTTGAACAGCATTTCAAAGATACCAAACTGAAGCCTGCAGATATCCAACTAAGAACTTAGTGGTAAACTATGTATACCTGTCTGGACACGCCCCTCTGCTGACTGCTCCTGTGGCTCCTCCCTCAGACCCCTGTACAATGGCGATTGGGGCACTGCTCCTCCCTCAGTCTTCGACGTGTCGTGCTCCCTTTTTGCTGTTAATAAAAGCCTATCGTTCACTTCCAGTCTCCTAGAGTTATTGATGGTGCATCAAACTTCTAATGGAGAAAGATAACTCCTGCGGGAATGACATTTGTAACTGTAAAATACAACAACCAACAAGCCACATTGAGCTTGTCTATGGTAAAAAAAAGGAGGACCAGAATTGTGGGGACATAACTGGCTGAAACAATAACAACTTGATTGGAGATCCATACACCCCTTTACATGACAAATCTCCAGCCATGAAGCCAACTGAGTGTGAACGTAGAAAGGTACTGGATGATGCCAATAGTGTCTCCATGTTCTTCTAAATAATTCTGATGCACCATCAATAACTGTTAGATGGGAGGCGAATGATAGGCCTTTATTAGCAGCAAAATGGAGCACAGTATCTTGGAGACTGAGGGAGGAGCAGTGCCTCCAATCGCCTTTATACAGGGGTCTGTTGGAGGAGCCACAGGAGCAGTCAGCAGAGGGGCGTGTCCAGACAAGTATACACATAGTTTACCACATTCACCCCCCCCCCTTGTTTTAAAAGAGAGTCCCCATGGGGCGAAGTTTCTTACAAGTATATTTACAGGTCAAGTCTATCAGGTGGTCGAATCTGTCGCTGCGATCTACGTAGCACCGGTGACGGTGGTTGTGCTGGCTCTGGCCTGACTTGAGGTGCCAGCCCATTAGGCATCAGTAATCCCTCATGTGTGTGCGTGGCGCCCGTGTGCGTGGGAGCGTCGTGAGGAGTCTGTGTAAGGCTTGGTGTGTGCGGTGTCTCGTGGGTATATACATCGGTGGGTACAGGGTTCATAGTCACCGTGGAGTGTTCAGGGTAGGGGTCTGGTGCTCCTGCAGGCGCCAGGTCGCGGACGGAGACCGTGTCCTCCCACCCATCAGGTAAGACCACGTAAGCATACTGGGGGTTCACATGTAGAAGGTGAACCCTCTCGACCATCGGGGAGTATTTATTGCTCCTCACATGTTTCTGGAGCAGCACCGGCCCTGGGGATGTCAGCCAAACTGGTAGGGTGGTCCCAGTGGCAGACTTCCTGGGAAAAGAAAAGAGTCGCTCATGAGGAGTGGCATTGGTGGACATGCATAACAGGGAGTGGATGGAGTGGAGTGCCTCAGGGAGGACCTCCTGCCATCGAGAGACCGGCAATCCCTTTTGACTTAAGGGCTAAAAGTGTGGCCTTCCACACTGTGGCATTCTCCCTCTCCGCCTGTCCATTTTCCCGGGGATTATAGCTCGTGGTCCTACTAGTAGCAATGCACCTAGCTAGCAGGTACCGGCGCAGCTCGTCACTCATAAACGAGGACCCTCTGTCACTGTGGATATAGCAGGGATATCCGAACAGAGTGAAGAGCTGGTGCAGGGCTTTTATGACGGACGTGGCAGTGGTATCGGGGCAGGGGATGGCAAAGGGGAACCGTGAGTACTTGTCGATTATGTTGAGAAAGTAGATATTGTGGTCGGTGGAGGGAAGGGGGCTCTTAAAGTCAACACTCAGTTGCTCAAAGGGGCGGGTGGCCTTGATAAGTTGCGCCTTTTCAGGATGGTAGAAGTGCGGTTTGCACTCAGCGCAGACTTGGCATTCCCTGGTCATCGTCCTGATTTTCTCAAGTGAGTAAGGCAGGTTCCGGGCTTTCATGAAATGGTAAAGTCGGGTGATCCCTGGGTGGCAAAGATTTGCATGGAGGGCGTATAGCTGGTCGAGCGGTGCGCTGGCACACGCTCCCCAGGACAGGGCATCAGGGGGCTCATTGAGCCTTCCAGGCCAGGACACGATGTCATAGTTGTAGGTGGAGAGTTCTATTCTCCACCTCAAAATTTTATCGTTTTTGATTTTGCCCCACTGTTGGTTGCTGAACATGAACGCAACTGAGCGCTGGTCGGTCAGCAAGGTGAACCTTTTGCCGGCGAGATAGTGCCTCCAGTGCCTAATAGCTTCCACTATGGCCTGGGCTTCTTTCTCCACCACAGAGTACCAGATTTCAGGGCGAAGGCTACAAGAGAAGAATGCTACCGGCCTTCCCGCCTGATTGAGGGTAGCAGCCAGCGTGAAGTCGGAGGCGTCACTCTCTACTTGGAAGGGAATGGTCTCGTCCACCGCATGCATCGTTGCTTTGGCAATGTCCCCTTTAATGCAGCTGAAGGCTGCGCGGGCCTCGACTGAGAGGGGAAATGCGGTGGACTTGACCAGGGGGCGGGCCTTGTCTGCGTAGTGAGGGACCCATTGGGCGTAATAGGAAAAGAAGCCCAGGCACAGTTTGAGGGCGCTGAGGGTGTTGGGAAGAGGGAGTTCCAATAGGGGGCGCATACGGTCGGGATCAGGGCCAATGACCCTGTTCTCCACGACACACCCAAGGATAGCGAGTCGGGTGGTTCTGAACACACACTTGTCCCTGTTATAGGTGAGGTTAAGAGCTTTGGCTGCTTGGAAAAATCATCGGAGGTTGGTGTCGTGATCCTGGCGGTCGTGACCGCAGATGGTGATACTATCCAGATATGGGAATGTGGCCTTCAGTTGGCACTGGTCCACCATCCGGTCCATTTCCCTCTGGAAGACAGAGACACCATTCGTGACACCGAAGGGGACGCGTAGGAAGTGATAGAGCCTGCCGCCCAGCTCGAAGGCGGTGTAGGGGCAGTCCTCCGGGCGGATGGGGAGCTGATGGTAAGCAGATTTCAGATCTATGGTCGAGTACACCTTGTACTGAGCTATCTGGTTGACCATATCCACGATGCGGGGTAGGGGGTACGCGTCAAGCTGCGTGAACCTAATGATGGTCTGGCTATAGTCCACGACCATCCTGTTTTTCTGCCCAGTCCGAACAACGACCACCTGGGCCCTCCAAGAACTTGTACTTGGCTCAATGATCCCCTCCCTGAGCAGCTGCTGCACCTCCGACTTAATGAAGGCCCTGTCCCCCGTGCTGTACCTCCTGCTTTTAGTTGCCACTGGTTTACAGTCAGAGGTCAGGTTGGCGAACAGCAGTGGGGGAGGGATCTTGAGGGTGGAGAGGCTGAAAGTGGTGTCAGTAGCGCGGCCGTTGGCATGGTGTTGGGTGGGATGTGCGGGTCGGTGTGTGTGTGTGTGGTCAGTAGCGGGGTATATGACGAAGTCCCACAGAACTGAGGATTGCTGACAGTGATTGGCGGGAGGGGCCCATCATAATCCATTGTCACACTTTTCAGGTGGCTCTGGAAGTCGAGCCCCAATAGCACAGGGGCACACAGTTGAGGCATGACCAGTAACGCAAAGTCCCGATATTCTGTGTCCTGCACCACCAATGTCGCTACACAACCCCCCCAGATGTCTGTGGAATGCGATCCAGAAGCCATGGTGACTCTCTGGCTTACCGGCCGTGTCACGAGTCCGCAGCGTTGCACTGTGTCCGGGTTAATAAAACTCTCAGTGCTGCCCATGTCAAACAGGCAGCTAGTCCTGTGCCCCTCCACCAGGATGTCCATCATTGACCTTGCGAGCTGGTGTGGAGCGCTTTGGTCGAGGGTCACGGAGGCAAGAGTTGAATCGCCGTCTTGGTGCCCAGTAAGCACCTGTGGGTCGGAGGCGGGGCAAGGTGGTGCCCACAAAGATGGCCACCCTCATGCGTCGCACGCAACGGGCAGGCAAGATGGCAGTGACCAAGATGGCCGCCCCCATGCCTCGCACGCGGCGCTGCTCAAACCCATTTGTGGTTTGGACTCACAGGCCTTGGCGAAGTGGCCCTTCTTTCCGCAGCTGGAGCAAGTAGCTTCTTGGGCCGGGCAGCGTTTTCGGGGGTGCTTTTCGAGTCCGCAGAAGTAACACTGCACGGACTTGAGAATGGCTGCAACTGTGGTCGATTCTCCGGCAAGTTACAGGGAGTTCATGGACTCACGACTGGCAGCAGCCGAGGTTGATTCTTTGGCGGGTTGCGGGGTCTGCAGCGTCCATGGGACCGGCGGGAGATTGCGCGGCTGGACAGCGTCAGCGCTGTGCAGAGCAGCCTCCAGCATGTCGGCCAGCTCAATCGCCGAATGTAAGGTAAGATTAGCGTGTTCCAGCAGCTGCTGGCGCACGTACAATAACCTGATCCCCGTAATGAAGGCGTCTCGTACCAGGAGCTCCGCATGTTGTTCCGCTGTCAGTCCCCTGCAGTCGCAGGCCTGCACGAGTGTCTGTAGGGCCCGGACAAACTCAGCACTCGACTTTCCGACCCACTGCCGCCGTGTCGCTAAGTGATGTCTTGCATAGACGGTGTTCACCGGTCGCAGGTATTGTCTTTTGAGGGTGTCCAGTGCCCCTTGGTAGGTCAGCAGGTCCCTGATCAAGGAGTAGACCCGCGGACTGGCCCTGGAGAGGAGAATTTTGTGCATTGAGGCAGACTCAGTCATACGAATCTCCTCCAGGTACGATTGGAAACATGCAAGCCAGAGTTCAAAAGCGATGTCAGCTTCCGGAGATTGAGGGTTAATATCCAATCTGTCGGGTCATAAAATGCTCTCCATGTTTTAAAATTGCTGCTAATAAAATTGATGCACCATCAATAACTCTCGGAGATGGGAGGCGAACGATAGGCTTTTATTAGCAGCAAAACAGAGCACAGCATCTCGGAGACTGAGGGGGCAGCAGTGCCTCCAGTCGCCTTTATACAGGGGTCTGTGGGAGGAGCCACAGAAGCAGTCAGCAGAGGGGCGTGTCCAAACAAGTATACATAGTTTACAACAAATTTATTACAGGTTATATGCAGAAATACTTTAATAGCACACGTCATCACACTACCATGTGATACGTGCGCACCTCGCTTAAAGTAAAGACAAAGCTACACCTACATTCCCAGACTCCCATGTCCTCCTTTGAATTAATTTAATGCTTTGAAGGGTCAAAACATAACAGATGCAAGTCTACCTTTGTTTTTACTTTAAGCAACATGAGTGTGTATGACATATCCAATTCACTTATTTTTACATATAACTATAATTAATTATTTAAACAACAAGAATGCTTAACTAAACAATACATTTACAATATTACTCAAATATTATTGGAATATTAAATACACAACACTCCTCCCTGCTCAGCTATAAACTCTAACTCAATATGGAATGCATCTCAACTATATTCACAATGTACGCATAATACAACTACTTTACAGACATCCACAACACAGAACATTTTAAATTGCCCCATTCAGGCCTAAAGATTCAAACACTGTGGAGGACTTCTTATTCCTATGGAGTAATGTCTTTCCTGACAAGGGGGGCCGCTCTGCTTGGCTGGTGGGGCCTGTGGCTGTGAAGCATTCTCAGGTTCTGAGACCTCCCTCCATGGTGCTGGTAGGGGTTGACTCTGACAGCTCTGGGCACCTTGTAGGCTGTTGTATCTCACTGTTAAAATGTCATATCCACAGGAATTATCTTCTCTCCAGTTTGAGTTCTCAGCTGGATATCTGTAGGCTTCAGTTCAGTATCTTTGAAATGCTGTTCAAACTCATTCTGTAGAATGACTGAAGTAGCAGAGAGAGTGTCCAATTCCTTTATAATTAATTTGCCATTCACTTGTAATCGGCTGGGTTGATCAAACCCAAACAATTCGAGTGTCCAGGAGATGTGGTAATAAGTGTACAAGCACAACAAAGCAACTTAAGTTTAATTTATTATCATAAAAATAAAAAGCACAAAAAATACACAAAATAAGTCACAAGGACTTCAGTACTCATGATGCTTAGTCACCACTTGATTGTTGCTTTTGTCAGGGGAAATCTGAATTCTGACTTACTTGTGAAACCACCCTTTAGGTTGCGATTTCCTGTCTAGGTGAAGTTCAAAGAACCCAGGGAAAGGTACCTCAATAAATACGAGTTCCACAAGCATAGAGAGACACACAGAGACAGACAAACTCTTTGATCTTTTGCTCTCCTGCGATTTACTCAGCCTGGTTTCTCGCATTCAAACAATATGTGTGTTCATTAACACAGAGTTCAGCATACAGTTTTAAATCAATTGGACACTTTAATGGCCACTCTTTATCAGTCAGTCCGGGAAGTGAGCATGCACTCGGAGGCCTCAATGAGAAGAAACTGTGAAGACAGGGTGCAAGCCAATGTTTGACTCCAATTTACTGGTTTAACTGTCTATTAATCACCAATTAAAGCATCAAAGAAGATTGAGACATTGAGGTAAATGCAGAAAGCGAGCAAGAGTTCAGCATCAACTGCCTTCCTTTTGATCAATGCCAGGAGAAGTGAGCAGTCTGCCACTGTGTGGCTCACCCTGGCGGACAGGTAGACCTCTCTGTTTTGTGTGGCGTTCCTCTCTTTCGAAGAATGTCTGTGATAATCATTGGATGGTATCGTGGTTTTGCTTTTATGGATTGGACTGATGGATTGATGGAGTTTTATTGCATTTGCAACATACAAAGGTATATAAATACTATTGATAACCCATGGGTGAAATGGACTCTTAAAATATGGAAAACTATTATAAAAGAATATAAACTAGAGGGAGATATTGCAATTTTTAAATGGTGTGCCTATGGCTCGGATTTTATGCTGAATAAACTGGATGCTAGATTTAAGGACTTGACGGCTAAAGGAATAACAGTTCTTTGCAATATAATGAAAGAAGGAACGCTGTTCAGTTTTGAAATGCTTAAAGAGAAACACTTATTAGAAAAACAAAACTTTTATCGGTATTTTCAGATGTAACAATATGTTAACAGGACGGTTCAAAATGTAACCAAGGCAAGTACACATGTTTGATAGAGCTATTTAGAAAAGCATATAATTCAGATAACAATAGTCGAATCATTTCAAGCGTGTATAAGGGTTTGTCAAATCGTAAAACACATTTGACTTCATACATTAAAACAAAATGGGAGAAGGATAATTATATCTGAGGAAGAATGGACAATAATATGGAGATATCAATGGAAGTGTACCAGTTCACAGAAATGGAGGGAGTCTGGTTGGAAAAACTTCATAAGATATTTTATTACACCCTCTCAGAAATCCCATTATGATAGTAACCTCCCTGCTGGAGAAATTGTGGAAATCAAAATGTAAACCATTATCATATTTTCTGGGAATGCCCCATTATCAAAGACTATTGGAGTGGGATACACAGTGCCCTACAAGACATCTTTAAATGTGAAATACCCTTAGAAATTAAGACCATATATTTTGGAAATATACCTCAAGAATGGTTGAAAAGAGATAAACATTTAATGAATATACTGTTGGTGGCTGGTAAAAAGAATCTTACTATGGCATGGTAATCACAAGAGAGCCCAACCTTAATTGCATGGATGGAAATTACAATGGACATTTACAAAATGGAGAAGATAACAGCATCTGTTAATCATAAGCTGGAGCAATTTGATTCATACTGGGGAAAATTGTTTAACTACATAATACCTCATAGGCCTGATTTTATTCTCACAAATCAATGAATATGTTATAAAAAAAAAGATCACTCGCTACTTGTACATAGTTTTCATCCTTTTGCTTGTTTTTTCTTTCCACTCTTTTCTATAAGTGTATACCTCAGATAAATACTATGTGGAGATTTGTGGCATATATGAATATATGATATATATGTACAATATCTGAAATACATCTTATGGAAATGTTTGTTTGATGATGAACTTCAATAAAAAATAAATTACCAAAACAAAGAAGTTGCAATTTTGCTCTATCTCACTTTCATTGCTGACTACAACTCAGTTGCATCTCTGTCTGCATTTTTCACTGAAACAGCAATATCAACTGTTTTTTTAAGCATAAGTTGTATTTTGGTTTGGAACCATTTTTGAATTTCTTCTTATAAGATTCCACAAACTAAGCAATCTCTCAGTGTCTCATTAAGCCGATTATCAAACTGACAATGTTCAGATAATCTCTTCAATTCGTCCATTTACGCTGAAATTGATTCACCTTCCTTTTGATTCTGCTAATGAAACCTAAAGTGTTCTGTGATCAACAATGGTTTTGGTTCAAAATATCCCTGCATTACTTTCATGACATCAGCAAAGCTCATTTGGCTGGTTTGGTTGGATCAGTCAAACTTCTAAGCAAACTGTGTGCCTTAAAAATCAATGCACTCAGCATAACTGGTACTCATTTCTCTGGCTATTTTGTTTTGTTAAAATGTAGCTAAATCCATTCAGTATACAAAATCCAGTTATCTCTTGTGCAATCAAACACATCTATCTTCCTGATGTAGCCAGCTATTTCTGATATTAAAAAAATTGAGATTATTACACACAGTACTCAATGTATATGAACCTGTGAATTTCTCCGTTTTCAGCCTTTTTTTAAACTCGATCATCTTTTGTGAAGGAAATGCGCTATTCTGAAGAAAAAGAATGTACTGCACCTTTTTTTTAAACTCAACCACTTCTTGCTGTGCTTTTTTATCTCAAACATCTTGCTGCACTTCAAAAGGTAGGTAATTATTTCGGGATTATTTTAAAAACAACTCACCACCACTGTTATGTTTCGTAACTCTAAAATATTAAACTAACTAAAGCAAGACATAGAACCAGGGATATGAGTCTAACTTCAACTTCACTTTAAGTGAGGTGTGTGCATATGATGTGGTAATATCATGACATATGTAATTCACTTATTTTAACATAAGCCATAATGAAATATTTAACTGAACAAATATGCTTAAACAATATATTTACAATATTACTCAAATACTACTGAAATATTAAATACACAACACTGAGGCCATTAAGTATTACACTGTGCTTAGAATCAGAATCAGGTTTAACATCACTGGCATATGTCATGGCATTTGTTTATTTAGTGGTAGGAGTATATGTCAATACATGATAAATATAGAAAATAATTAAATAAATTACAATGGGTGTGGGTGTGTGTATATACACACACACACACACACACACACACACACACACACACACACACACACACACACACATATATATATATATATATATATATAAAAGCTAAATTAAAAGTGGTAGTGCAAAAACAGAAATAATAATAAAGTGAGGTAGTGTTCATGAGAGAAAACATTTTTAAAATAGCATTAGCTGTGTGTATTTTCATAGAATAGAAATAGAATAGTACAGCACATTATAGGCCCTTCAGCCCACAATGTTGTGCTGACCCTCAAACCCTGCCTCACATATAACCCCCCACCTTAAATTCCTCCATATACCTGTCTAGTAGTCTCTTAAACTTCACTAATGTGTCTGCCTCCACCACTGACTCAGGCAGTGCATTCCACGCACCAACCACTCTCTGAGTGAAAAACCTTCCTCTAATATCCCCCTTGAACTTCCCTCCCCTTACCTTAAAGCCATGTCCTCTTGTACTGAACAGTGGTGCCCTGGGGAAGAGGCGCTGGCTGTCCACTCTGTCTATTCCTCTTAATATCTTGAACACCTCTATTATGTCTCCTCTTATCCTCCTTCTCTCCAAAGAGTAAAGCCCTAGCTCCCTTAATCTCTGATCATAATCCATACTCTCTAAACCAGGCAGCATCCAGAACTGGACTCAGTACTCCAAGTGTGGCCTAACTAGAGTTTTATAGAGCTACATCATTACATCGCATCTCTTAAACTCTATCCCTTGACTTATGAAAGCTAACACCCCATAAGCTTTCTTAACTACTCTATCTATCTATCTGTGAGGCAACTTTCAGGAATCTGTGGACATGTACCCCCAGATCCCTCTGCTCCTCCACGCTACCAAGTATCCTGCCATTTACTTTGTACTCTGCCTTGGAGTTTGTCCTTCCAAAGTGTACTACTCCACACTTCTCCAGGTTGAACTCCATTTGCCACTTCTCAGCTCACTTCTGCATCCTATCAATGTCTCTCTGCAATCTTCAACAATCCTCGACAATTTGTGTTGAAAAAGCAATGATTTTGTCCCTGATAGTTGGCAAATAATAAGCAGTAATACAGTTCAGAACTCTTGCTCAAACATTCAGGCTTGGAGATGCCAGAGACAGCCAGGAGTAAAATTGAAATGATTTCATTTCTTCAAAGTTAGGAATTATGAAGAATTGGAAGGTATCAGTAATCATCTTGAAAGTTACAATGATAATGAAGATTAGGAGGATGCAATTGTCAAAAGCATTGTTTAGTGGCAGTCCATTATCTGCACTAGGTATCTGTGCTGAATTTGCCCATTTACAGTCGATTAAAAGAACATGGCAGATACAGTGGATTAATTCCTCCGTTAATAGCTATGGAGGAAGCAATACATACAGTTTTATAGTACTGTGCTAGTGTTCTAATTTATTCTGTATTTCATTTAAATACATAATTTGTTACTCAGTTAAATAGTAGTTTGTCTTTTTTTATACTTTTTAAACTATTTCCAAGAAACTTCAGCTAATTGTGTTGGTTGCTTAATTGAGCCAAAATATGTGTCCCAATTAACCAGAATCCACTGTACAATCAGCCCTCCTTATCCACAGGGGATTGGTTCCAGGACCCCCCACAGATGCCAAAAAATGCAGATGCTCAAATCGGTGGACTTTAGGACCTGGCAGAACTCTGGAGCTTATTTAACCTTTCTCAGTGCGATGGACTTTAGGACCCAGCGGAGCTTGGGACCCACTGCCTGCAGTGTTTCTGTTCTGGAAGATGATCACGATTGAAAATAAAGTGGAAGTACTAAAGTGATTGGAAAGAGATGAAACACCATTGGTCATTGGAAAGTGTTAGGCTATAGTCGGTCAACGATCGGAAAACTTTTTAAAGGATAAAGGAAATGGAGCATGTGAAGGCCCTGCCCCGATGAAAGCTACAATTATTACTAAGCAAAGCAGTGGTTTAAGTATTGAATACATATGTTTCTTAAGTGTTTTATATGTATAGAAAGGTAAAATATATACTACTGTATATACTAAGACAATTGTTTGACTAACTGACGCTAAATAATACCGGATATACCTGTTCCAACTTAGAGAACTTCCATTTTTTTCGATTCCCAATCTGCGGTAATCTATGCACATCCTCCCGTATATTTTAAATTATCTCTAGATTATTCTTATAATACCTAATACAATGTAAATGTTATGTAAATAGTTGTTATACTGTATTGTTTAGGGAATAATGACAAGAAAGAAAAGTCTGTACATGCTCAAACAACAAGTGTTGAAAAGAGAACTTCCGGGTTTTCCCGATCCGTGGTTGGTTGAATCCATGCATGCGGAACCCGCGGATGAGGAGGGCCAACTGTAATTGTTTTTCAGCTTTGTGTTTTTCACTTCTCTGTTGTCTGAACAGAGGTATTTTGCTATGAGTCTATAGTCACGTAGTTACAAGTTGTAACTACTGTATATTGCTCATTCAGTAACTGATAGATCTAAACCCAAAATAAATGAATCTGAATCCTGGTGTTCAATTTTGTCATGCCATTAAAGCTATAATGGAAACATAGTTCATTCTATGAAGTAAACTATGCTTTGCTTCTTAAAGTCTGTAATCTAATGTACAGCCAATAAATAGTTAATTGTGTTTATAATGGCATAAGATATACAAATTATCTTGTGCTACTGTTATTTGCATATAGATAAACAGAGACAGTTATAAATATATAGCACAAACATATTCAAAGCAAGCATGCAGTCCCCTCTATTCATACTTGAACTGGTATCAATTAGAAAATCAGCGTCAAAATTCACAAATGTGATCTTCTTGCCCAGGTAGTGATGATTAAGCTCCTGCAAACAGCGGACAAATGTATACTTGGAAGCTGTACTTGAACTTTCCCAGCCATAAACTTTATCAAAGTGCATATCAAAGTGTGGATTATCCTAGTAAAACATGAAAAAAATTGCTATGTTTTTTATCAAAATACAATAATTCAGCTCACTTCATTTTAATTAAAACAACATTCTTCAAAAATGCTTCTCCTTCTTTGTTCATTTTTTCAAAAGGAGTTTTCTGCCCTCTCCAACTTTACTATAATGAAGACTATGAGCACAATCAAATTCTGGCAATTACATACATTGATCAGTTTGTACAACATATTTGTTAGCATTTCTGAGAAAAGTTGGTCAGTCTCCTTCCAGAAATTCAGTCAGAAACCAATAGAACTACAGGGAATTTCATGGAAATTCAACTGTATCAGTCTTCTGCCATACCTATGCACAAATTCATTGCTGTCTTGTTTTATTTTTCAGTCTTTGTCCTGAAACATTATGCTTGCTTCTTTCTGACAAACACTGTCTGAATGCAGAGTATTGATCACATTCTTCGTTTTTATTTTAGCATGTGAAGAAGTCCTTCTTGTCCACCATAACTCCGAGATTGCAATATCTCCATGGTTCTTTCACTGAAGTTACAATGACTTATGATGGTGTAATTGGTTCTGATGCTTTGAAATTAAGGTACATACATGGTCGAATCCCTGTAGAAACTAGAATGAGACAGCCAAGAAACAAGCCCTTCGGCTCTCTCCCCTCAAATATGCTACTATATTGGCTAGAGCTAGACCCTTAGTTGTTCCTTTTGTATTCATTGACAGCATTGCTCTTAATTCTATTGCCTCAACTTATCTTCCATTATTCTAAAAAACTTCCATAAATCACTTCTTCCAATTGTCAGTGAAGACTTGAAGTATATTTTAAATCAAAAGTATTATGTAAATGCATGTCATACCCATCACAAGTCACAGCCTCCTCACCCTAACCCTCTGTACTATATTTGCCAATGGACAGCACACGAGCAGTTTCAGGTAGGAATAATGCATCCAAGTGAGGTCTGACTGAAGACAGAGGAACAGGAAATTGTTTCCCTCCATTAGTGTTCTTCCCCTTAGGGCAGATGTCTAAACCTTCATCTTTGGATGGATGGTTCAAAGAATTAGAGAAAAATTGACCATATGGAACAAGCAAACAACACATGAGGCATAAGCAACACACACAAATTGCTGGAGCAACTCAGCAAGCCATGCAGCATCTCTGGAAAAGAGTACAGTTGGCAATTTGGGCCGGGACCCTTCAGCAGGACTGGAGAAGAAAAAGAGAGGAGCCTGTTGTTTATTCAGGAGACACAAGGCCAGTTAGTGAGTGTTATGTGTTGTATAATGAAAACAAAGATGAATCAGGTCGACACACCAGCCACTTACTTGATTTGCTTCTTTTCCATCCACAAGTTTAAGATCTTCAAGATACCATGTGGTGATTTTTTCAAATTGTTCGTTTTCACTCGAGATCGTATTTTTCACAAATGTTATTTGCACTTCATTGCAATTTGTAACTAGAATGAGAAGATAGTGCATTTAAATTTCTTAAAATACAGGAGGCATGGTAAAAGAAATGTCAGTCAGATCCTGCTGAAGGGAGAAATGATGAAAGCAAGGCTAATCAAAATACATAGGTGTATTGTCTTGTATTTCTGGTTCATATGCTCTTCAATTCATGGTCTCCCCATAGTTTTACACAAATACGCCATCCAAAGTGGTCAGATACAGTATTTATTGTACACCTCCATGAGCCATAATATTAAACTTGCTTTATGAATAACAAGCTATAAAAAAGTAATATGAAGTCAAGTTTTTATTCAATGTTTTGCCCTTAGGCTTATACACCCTCAGCCAGACTTTGACTGAAGTGAGAGTTTAAATTGCTAAGATTTGTGGACTGTTTCAAACAAAGGGAAAGATGAACATTCATTAATTCCAAAGGAAAATTCTACAGATGCTATAAATCAGAAATAAGACACAAAAGTCCTAGACATACATCATTTTCTGTGATCTACAAGGCAGAAAACTAACCATATATATCTTGCTTATGAAAAGCAGGGTAAATCTGACTAATTACCACCAATCTGTCTCTCCAATCTCAATCATTAGCAAACTGATACTGTTTCTTTTCTCTGAATCTTGCTGATATATTTTGAACTAGAATTTCAAAGTGCAAAGTAAATTTATTATCAAGGTACATACACATCACCATATACAACCCTGAAATTCATTTTCTTGTGGGCATACTCAATAAATAAATAGAATAATAACCACAGTCAATAAAAGACCACACCAACTTGGGTGTTCAATCAGTGTGCAAATGCAAAAGGAAAGAAATAATAATAATAAATAAAGGATAAATATCAGGAACGCGAGATGAAGAGTTCTTGAAGGTGAATCCATTTGGGAACATTTCAATAATGGGGCAAGTGAAGTTGAATGTAGTTATTCCCTTTGGTTCGAGAGCCTGATGGCTCAGGGGTAATAACTGTTCCTGAACCTGGTGGTATGAGTCCTGAGGCTCCACCTATATTTAGAGAATTATCAATAAGTACTTTAATTCCAATTGTCTTGGTTGTCAGTTCCAGTTGCATTTTGCCAGGACTGCTCCATTTGAGAATTCATCACAAAATGAAGCGCGGTAGTGTCGGGATTAACACAATGCTTTACAGTACGTGTACAGGTGACATGGTTCAATTCCTGCACTGCCTGTAAGGAATTTGTACACTCTCCCTGTGACCGCGTTGCTTTCCTCCAGATTCCTCCCACAGTCCAAAAACATACTGGTTGGTAGGTTAATTGATCATTGTAAAATTGCCCTGTTATTAGGCTTGGATTAAATCAGGGGATTGCTGGGCAGGGTGGCATTTCAATAAATAAACAATAAACAAAGTTGGTTCAAACATGAACCTAAGTGCTGAATTTCAGAGAGGAGGTGAGAGTGACAGCCCTTAACATCTGGGTAGAATTTGACTAAGTGTGGCATCAGGAACCCTTGGTAAAGCTGAAGTGAATGTGTATCAGGGAAATTGCCCCTGTGATTAGAGTCATATCTTTCTCAGAGGATGATGGTTGTTGGTGTTGGAGGTAGTTCTCAAGGGCAGAGACACAGGCACAGTCATTCAGCTTCTTCAAGAATAACTTGCAAATATTCAATTCATTATGTAATATTGCAGTAAAATGAAACAGTTCATCCATGTAGCAAGACCTAGATGAAATTTCAGCATAGTGGTAAATACAGAAAGTGCCTCAAATATGCCTGGCTGTGGCAATTTCCAAGACGAATATCTCTAACCACTGGCTCTTGACATTCAATTGCATTAACAATGCCTGGTTCACCACCATCAACATTCTGAGGTCACCATTGACCACAACTTCAACTAGGTCAGTGACATAAATACTGTACTACAAGAGAGGGTCGTATATTCATTTAATTGATTGGGAATAGGAAGAGATCAATCAGGTTTACAGATTGTTGATCAGTCGTGAGATAATGGTTTTTAATCAGGGGAGTCAGTGGAAGTTGTAATCCACGTTGAGTGCAGCAGTTGGTGAGGATGAAGAATGCAGTGGCTAGTGAGAGCTGCATTTCAGGTAAATGTATTTTAAAGTCTTACCTTGTTGATTTTGGTAGGTCTTTTCCCATACCAGGTACACTTGATCTTCCTAAGAGCATTATGTTAGCTATTTCAGTTCAATCCAAACTTGCAGATTTGTCAAGAACACTAACCTTCTTATTTGTATACTTTTGTCTGGTGTGTTTCTTGATTTGAAAAATAGGCCTTCTGCTTCCTAAACACAAGAGATTCTGTAGATGCTGGAAATCCAGAGTAACATGCATGGACGCTGGAGGAACTCAGGAGGTTAGGCACCATCTATGGAAATGAATAAACAGTCGAAATTTTGGGCTGAGACCCTTCTTCAGGAATGGAAAGAAAGGGGGAAGATGCTTGAATAAAAAGGTTGGAGGGAGGGGAAGGGGGACTAACTAGGTGACAGGTGGAGCCAGGTGGGTGAGAACAGTAAAATCCTACTTGGCTTGTTGGAGGGTTAGGGAGCTTATTAGCATTGAAAATGGGCATTGCATAAACCACAGAATCTGGATGGCTGCATATTGGTATTTTATTTTTGTTATTCCAAGAAGTGTCCATTGGGCAAAGTGCAGTGAGGAAAATTATTTGTGGAGATTAGCTTTGCCTATGGTGGAACTTTTAAAAAGATTTGCATGTAAACAGTAGGAAACAAAATCAGTTGTGGTCAATTCAGGATACGTAATCCTGCTCTGCACAGTTTTTCTACTTTGCACTTGCAAGAAATAAAGCATTCATATCCTAAATGCCAATTCATGAATATAAGATGTACTCAGAAATAAATCAACAACCATGAACCAAGGCAGTAGTATGTTTTTTTTAATTAACCCTCTTTGCTTCTGATTCTGAATTAGTAAATAGCATGAATTTAAACTGATATATTAAATTGATCAAGACTGAGAGCTTCAGTAGATTTTCAGAGTCTAGTAAACTCTGATGAAAGGAGCGTGTTAGTTGGTGTGCATTAGCTCACTTCTAGGGTGTTACATGCAAGCACTGTGCATTCATGAGCTTGCCATGACAGTCCGGTACCTGAGTCTAGCTCATAGCTGCAACAATAGTTATGCTTGACTGCAAGTTTGTTTTGCTACTGATTTCTTATGCTGCGGTGAATCTCTTATTAGTACAAAAAGGCCTGACACAAGTCGTTAAGAATCTCCTTTACTGACACAACGTAATAGTTAAAAAATACTTCTTCACTGCACCTCATGTGTTGCCCTTAAGGCATTTGTTTAGCTTTATTACATTTTCGCTTTAGTAATTCATTTGTAATTATTTTCTAGTTAAAGTTAAGGTTATTGAAAGTAAATTCGTTGTCTGTGATGTATCGCAGCATGGGATGATGTCACACCCGGTTTTGCTGCATCTTGCGGGAAAATACTGGTTTCAAGAAACGGGAAGGAGGGGGCTTGTGTGTGTAGGATCAGTGCGAGAAAAGTTTTCATTCTACGCACTAAGAAACATCATAGAAGCAACGCCTTTTCACCACACTGTTACGAATGTGCCACAACTCTGAGTACAAAGTCGTACAAAGTACAAAGAGTACAAAGTCGCCCCCTCCTTTTTGAGAATCGCAAGATTGCTATTAATTTGGATCTGGGACCCAGAAAATGAGAGAGAGACACACAGAATCCTCAAGGTTTGGAATGTGTCCTGGCCTCAGCGAAACAAAAACCCCTGATAACGGCTATTGTCTCTTGGAGACAGAATTGTGTATTGAGTGCTGTACTATTCATTGAGGCCCTCAGGGGATGACCAGAGTGGGCTGGTTGAGGGATTGCATCATCCCAACCTGATTGACATCTGAGACCCCGTGAGTGAGGATAAAAGAGGGTCTGGGGAACAACCCCTTTAGACGCACCAGGAGAAATGCTGGAAAGTCAGTGACAGCGTTTTATAGCGAACGCCGGTGAGGGCCCGTGTGCTTCCTCCCTTGCCAGGGATTGGTGGGCTCACCATGAAAGAATGGCTTAGCTAAAGGAGAGGCCACAAGTGAATGGCCACACCAACGAGACTCTGACGGATCGAAATCATAAAAAGGAAAGCCAGCAAGTTTCTAAAAATCTCTGTCTCTCCAACAAAGGTTGCAGCCTGAATGAACTGAGTGACTTTTATATTTCCATCGGACAATACATTATCCCCCTAGACAACGATAGAGCTATTTCTTATTGATTATTATTATACCCGCACTTTTAGATTTAGTATTGATGATGTATATTATCTGTATGTTTGCATTGATATTATTTTTGTGTATTTTTACTAATAAATACTGTTAAAACTAGTACCATCGGACTTCAACGGACCTCTCTATCTTTGCTGGTAAGTGACCCAGTTACGGGGTTCATAACAATACGTTAATGTGGAAGAATAAACAGTAAACGGTTAATCTTACTGTGATCCTGCCCTCATTGACTGCGGTTTAAACTCAGTGTTTAGTTCAGAATTCTTACACCTGTACGAGAACACTGCAATGAAAAGGTGGCATTACCAGGTATTTCAACAAGTGGTACGATGGCATCGCGATCCAGCATTAAGTCATTGCCATCCAGTGCCAGGAGCAGTAGGGCATCAACAAATAAGGTTGCCCACACAAGAGCTAAAGCAGAAACCACCAAAGTGCAAGTGTCATACGCTGAACAGGAAGCAAAACTGAAAATGGAAAAGGCTGCCAGAGAAGCCAAAAACAAAAGGGAAAAGGCTACCAGAGAAAAGGAAGAGGCTTCCAAAAAATCCATAAACCAGTTGGCAAAGGTAATGATAGAAACAGAGTTAGAAGTGCTGACGCTATGCCAAGAAGCCAAAGCTGCCAGGGTGGAAGCAGAAACATAAGAAAGTGCTGAAGAAATGCACGTTCTAGATGAAGTAAAATCTACTTCAGAAAGGACCAGATTGGAACGCACTAGCGACTACATCCGATCTCAAATGGACCCGAAGACTTGTTCTTCCTCTCCATACTTATATGCTAACATCCCATTTCATGAGGAGTCACAGAGAGGCCCAATTGCATTGCATCCATCTGAGGAAGACAATTTACCCTTGCAACTTTGCGATGAAATCGAGAATGAAAGGGCTGACAACAAATACTTCTTGACGCCAAACTTACCAGATTTGACAAGAGAAGACGCAAAGGCTGAAGTCAGAACAGCAAATCCCATAAAGAACTTACACACTCAGTCATATGCCCGCTGACATATTCCCCCAGCCAGCATGCCACTAGCAGTTGAGCCCATGGCACAGTATTTAGCATGATGAGATCTCGTCACTTCAGGACTATACCAGTTTGATGATAAGCCTGAAAATTACCATGCATGGTACTCCTCATTCACTAATGCTACTGGCGGAGTCCAGCTCAAAGCAACCCAAGAGTTGGATCTTATGACAAAATGGCTGGGAAAAGAATCGTGCGAACAGGTGAGATGCATACGTTCAGTGTACATTAACAACCCTAAGCTAGCCTTACGCAAAGCATGGGAGAGACTTCGGGAGTGCTGTGCGGCCCCTGAAATTATTGAAACGGCACTATTCCGACGTCTGGAAAATTTTCCTAAGGAGTTAGCCAAGGACCACTAAGCTAAGAGAGCTCGGAGATCTACTCATGGAGATTGAAGGCGCTAAAGAAGACAGCTATTTAACTGGTCTGTCATATCTAGATACTTCCTATGGAATTAGACCAATCATGGACAAACTTACATCTGAGCTGCAGGAAAGGTGGATGTCTGTTGGCTCAGAGTACAACGAAGAGAGCGGTGGTTGATTTCCTCCCTTTAAGTATTTCACTAGGTTTGTGTGCAAGGAGGCGAAGAAGTGAAATGACCCTAGCTTCATGAGTCCAGGCAGCAGTACAATTCACACCAAGCCAGTCAAATCCACTTCGAATAATTTTAACATCAATAAACCTGTCTCAGTGCATAAAACTGAAGTCTTTACAACTAACAATGACCCTAGCAAGAATTGTCCATTGCACAACAAACCCCACCCCCTCAAAAAATGCAGAACATTTAGGAGAAAACCCTTTGACGAGAGAATGGCCCTTCTCAAGGAGAAAAAAATATGTTTTAAATGCTGTTCCTCTACCTCTCACCTCGCAAGAGAGTGTACGATCCCCGTGAGGTTCTCGGAATGTAATAGCACTAATCACAATGGGGCCATGCACTCCGGCCCGTTATCGCAAACTAACAAAGCTCCTTCACCCTCACAAGAGGGCAGCAGGGAGGGAGAGGATCATTCCAAGACAACTGTTATCAGCTCGAGCTGCACAGAAGTTTGCGGTCAAGGTCAGTCAAACCTTTCTTGCTCAAAGATCTGCCTCACTAAGGTGTACCCTAAGGGAGCCAAAGACAAGGCTATCAAAGCCTACGTTATTCTGGACGACCAGAGCAATTGCTCATTAGTCAGACTAGAGTTCTTTGACTTGTTCAACGTAGAGAGTAATCAGTTCCCATACTACCTTAGAACTTGCTCAGGCAGTGTAGGAACATATGGCAGGAAGGCAGAAGGCTTCCAGCTCAAGTTTCTGGATGGTAAAGTTGTCCTCTGTCTCCCTCCGCTCTTAGAGTGCAATGAAATTTTGAATAACGCACTGAGATCCCGACGCCAAGTGCAGTGTGACACCAGCCCCATCTCCACCACATCACCAAGCACATCCCGGAACTGGACCCAAAGCAGAAATACTCCTGCTATTAGGAAGAGATGTTCTCCAGGTGCACAAGGTAAGGCAGCAGGTCAATGGACCACACAACGCCCCCTTTGCGCAACGCCTGGATCTGGGCTGGGTGGTGATAGGAGAGTTGTGCTGTGGCAATTTACACAAACCAACAGTAACACACTCAAGACCAACGTGCTTGAGAGTGGCCCCCAGTCAATTTTTCAACCCTGCACGAGCTTTATGTGTATCAAGGAAGCACGACAAGGCTTTAACAAGTGTCGTAAAGTAACCGACAAGACGCTGGGACAGTCAGTCTTCGCTCAAACTGAGCATGATAATAAACTTACTCCATCAGCACAAGATGCCATTTTCTTAAAAATAATGGACAGCACAGTCTTCAGAGATGAAGCAAATAACTGGGTTGCCCCGATACCTTTCAGAGAACCACGCCAGCGCTTGCCAAACAACAAAGAGCAGGCAGTCAAGCGGTTCACGTCTTTGCAATGAACCCTGAAAAGGAAACCTGAGATGTAGCAATAATATGTAGCATTCATGGAGAAGATCTTCGCTAATGGACATGCTGAAGTAGCACCACTGCTGAGAGAAAGTGAGGAGTGCTGGTACCTCCCAAAGTTTGGGGTTTACCACCCACAAAAGCCCAATCAGATCAGGGTGGTCTTTGACTCCAGTGCTCAGTGCACTGATATCTCCCTCAATGACCTGCTCCTTACAGGTCCCGACCTTAACAATACCCTTCTCTGGGTCCTGCTGCGCTTCCGGAAAGAGAAGGTCGCAATCCTAGCGGACATCCAGCAGATGTTCCATTGCTTCTTAATACAGGAAGACCATCGCAATTTCCTCCGTTTCTTATGGCACAAGGACAATGACATCAACAAGGAAGTCATTGAATGCCGGATGAAAGTCCATGTTTTCGGCAATAGTCCATCACCAGCCGTGGCCATCTATGGGCTGCGAAGAGCCATCAGAGAGGGCGCACAGGAGCACGGTGATGACACAGTTAAGTCTGTGGAAAGGCACTTCTACATCAATGACGGCTTGATATCGCCACAGAAAGCAGACGAAGCAATTGACCTGCTCCGACCAACACAAGCCTCACTCGCTGAGTCAAACCTCTGCTTGCACAAGTTTGCATCAAACTGTCAGGCAGTAATGGAGGCCTTTCCACACGATGACTGTGCTCCGGCAATCAAAGATCTAGATCTAGATGGAGAAACCATACCCACACAAAGGAGTTTGGGCCGCCTTTGGGAGATTGCAACTGACACATTCACGTTCTCCATGCTGATCGTGATCAAGCCATTCACCCGCCGTGCAGTTCTCTCCACTGTCAACAGTGTTTTCGATCCCTTGGGTCTACTGGCGCCGGTTACGATCCAGGGAAGAGCCTTTCTCAGGGAACCTACCTCTGAGCTCTCCGACTGGGATACTCCTCTACCAGAAGACAAGCTAAACAGATGGGAGGCTTGGAGAGTTTCACTTCAAGATCTAAAACAGCTTCATATCCCATGTAGGTACACTGCGACCTCACTCACCGAGGCAGCGATCAGAGAATTGTGCGTGTTTTCAGATGCGTCAACCAAGGCCATCGGTGCTGTGGTTTACTTGAAAGTAGTCGGGAAGGATGGTCAAGTTGAAGTAGGATTTGTAACTGGTAAGGCGAAGCTCACTCCTCAGTCTGAGCCGACAATTCCAAGGCTTGAACTGTGCGCAGCTGTCCTGGCTGTGGAAATGGCGGATCTTATCCAGGACAAGCTAGACCTAGAGCTGGATTACACCAAGTTTTATATGGATAGCAAAGTAGTGCTTGGCTATATTTATAATGAATCAAAACACTTCTAAGTGCACGTTCAAAATAGAGTTCAACGTATCCGCCAGTCTTCAAAGCCTGAACAATGGCATTATGTACGTACCGAGGATAACCCTGCAGACCATGCATCGAGATCCTTACCTGCATCCCGTCTGGCGCAGACTTCCTGTATCAGCCACCAATGGAAAAAACTCAAACGAGTGAGACATTTGAGCTGATCGAACCTGAAAGAGACTCGAAAATTTGGCCACAAATACAAACAGGAGTCACCTACCTGGAAGAATCAGTACGTATCACGGAATGCTTTCAGCGGTTCTCCACTTTGAATTCTTTAGTGAGAGGACCTGCGTTCCTCATTCACATGGCCAGATCTCAAAAACACTCATCCCAAGATAGTAAACGCAAGGGATGGCACAAATGTAACTTACCTCGCACTGCAGATGAATTGACCCAGGCAAAGGACGTCATCCTTAAAGCAACTCAAAGAGCAGCCTTTGCAAGGGAATTTTTGGCCCTCCAAGCTAATAAACCAAAACCAAAGGACAGCCCTTTAAGGAAACTCAGCCCGATCCTGAAGAACAATCTCATTTGCATTGGAGGCCGGTTAATACACTCTCACCTTTCAGCTGCAGAAAAGAGCCCAGTAATCCAGTCCGAAGACAGCCACGTGTTCTTACTGCTCACTTGCAATAACTATGAACAGGGAAGGCATCAGGGTCGTCGCCTGACAGAGGGAGCAATCAGGGCAGCAGGACCTTGGCTCTTGGGAGGCAAAACACTGATCAACTCAGTACTCCACAGATGTGTAACGGGCTGGAAACCGCAAGGGAAGCTGGAAGTTCAACATATGGCGGACCACCCACCAGAACGCCTCAATGCCTGCCCTCCTTTTACATATGTGGGGCTCAATGTATTTGAGCCATTTGAGTCATCACTAGACATAGTAGAGGAGGACAAGCAGAGAGCAAACATTGGACCATCATGTTTAGCTGCATGAGTTCAGGAGCGGTGCACATTGAGGTAATTGAATCTTTGGATACATCCAGCTGCATTAATGCTCTCAGGCGCTTCTTTCACTAAGCATCCCTGCAAAACAGTTAAGGTCAGATTGTGGCATGAACTTTGTTGGAGCGTCCAAGGAGCTCAGGATGGACAAAATGGTGCAAAGGTACCTCAGTGAGCAGGGATGCAACGGGGAGTTTAACACACCACATGCGTCTCACACGAGAGGCTCATGGGAGCAGATGATTGGTATCACCAGAAGGATCCTTGATTCAATGTTTCTGCAGCAACGCACCCGACTGACCCATGAAGTACTGTGCACACTAATGGCAGAGGTCACAGCCATTATAAATGCACGACCACTCCTACCTGTGTCTTCTGACCTGGAAAACCCCTTCATACTCTCACCATCAATGCTCCTTATGCAGAAGGTAGGAGCTCCCCCTTCACCTGTGGACTCCTCAGATAAGGACTTGTACACAAAGCAATGGAGACAGGTCCAGGCTCCTGCAAATCAGTTGTGGTCCCATTGGAGACATGAATGTCTTCCTTTGTTGCAACACAGACAAAGGTGGACAGAACCTTGCAGGAATCTTCAAGTTGGAGATTTATCCTGCTCAGGGACTGCCAATGGCCAGAATCACTGCCACATTCCCTGGTAGGGATGAACATGTCAGGAAGGTTGAGTTGAAAACTTCTGACCAAGGTGATGTGAAAACTTACCAAAGGCCAGTTGCAGAAGTCATTCTACTTCTACCTATGGACTGATTTAGAGACTAAAGTTTTGTATTATATTCATAATGACCTTACAAAGGTCAGGTGGGGAGTGTGTTGCCCTTAAGGCATTTGTTTAGCTTTATTACATTTTCGCTTTAGTAATTCATTTGTAATTATTTTCTAGTTAAAGTTAAGGTTGTTGAAAGTAACTTAGTTGTCTGTGTTGTATCGCAGCATATGACGACATCACACCTGGTTTTGCCGTGTCTTGTGGGAAAATACTGGTTTGGAGAAATGGGAAGGAGGGGGCTTGTGTGTGTAGGATCAGTGAGAGAAAAGTTTTCATTCTACACACTAAGAAACATAGAAGCAATGCCTTTTCACCATATGTTAATGTGGAAGAGTGAACAGTAAACGGTTAATCTTACTGTAATCGTGCCCTCATTGACTATGGTTTAAACTTGGTGTTTAGTTCAGAGTTCTTACACCTGTATGAGAACACTACACCTCATACTTTTAAAACAAATTAGACAAATAATAATAAATCAACTGTTGTCCTTGTTTAGTCAGGCTTACTTCCTTTCAGTATTATTTTCTACTCTATGCTTCTTGTCCATTGCAAGTAATCCCCAGCTTTAAAACCTTACAGTCCAACATTTGGTTTTATATATACTCACTGAGCAATCCCAGAATTAATTAATTTCTGTCCTAAAGTACATTATTTGTAGTAAAGCAGCAAACATGGTTGTCCATTGTTACACAGCAAGATACCACAGCCAGTAATGAAATAATGATCAAATAATGTTGATTAATGAAAAGTTCTTAATTTCTTCTTTAAGGATCTTTCTGTAATCATCCAATAATGCAGTTTAATTTTTCTTCTAAAGGACAGCACTTATAACAAATTACTGGAGAAGGATTTGAAGATTTCTAACTAAAGAAAGAATGATATCATTGCTCTGTAGTGAATACCACAAAAAGTACATCTTTCATCCAAAATGGATTAAGAAAAAGAATGCAATCGTATAGATTTGAAAACAGATATTGTTACAGGGAGATTCTGGTGGCAACAGAATTGTCTGGTAACTTCAACAGTGCACAATGAAGGCCAAGATGCTGTAGCAGCAGCTTTCAGAAGAGACAGTCTAGAAAAGATGAGTAAACATTTCAGTAAGGAAACAATAGAGACCCACCAGCTCAAGAAAGTCATAAGTTAACCAACAGGAAGAGTAATACAATTAAAATAAACATTGAAATTTCAGAGATTTAATCAAGTTGGTCCACACAACTGCAACTACTATAACTAAAAAGGTGATTAATTAGAAACAACATCATATTTTAGACACTAAACTAAGTACTAAACTGTTTGTTTCCACTTTGCATAAATTTCAATTAATTTGATAAAGTACTCATGCAAATACACTTAACTGAATTAAATTCAAAGTTATTTCCTTAGAGTTTGCCTGAAATATATTTACAATGTTTAGAAATAGTAAAAACAATACTCTACTGTGCATAAACACTAAAGTTACCTGAACTGCAAAGGTAATACCTTTCCTCTTCCTGTTCACCTGCTATTACTTCAACCACAGCAAACAGGCGGTCTCCATTTGGATGAAATATCTCTTTCTTTAACTCTTTCCTGAGTAATGCTGCCATTGCCTTAAGCAGAATTTCAGAAGTACAATGTTAATCAAATGTATTTACTCAAGCTATGTGAACAACAATTAGAGGATATCATGTATACAATCTGCATAATGGTAACCAAGTGATGTTTCTATGGATTTAAACACCATGACACACAAAACATTATTGGATTGCAGTTTTAGTCAATATTCTTGCTGGATTGTTCCCTTGAGAAATGTCCAGTAAGTCATTTACAATCCATATGAATTCCATTATAGTCTTTAAAACCAAGCCGAGATATTGATTTAATAGTGTTTTCCATTAAGAAACTCACTGTATAACATAAAAATAAAATGTACTTCAAAAATAATGTTATAGTTTAAAAGATGTGCATTCGTTATTTGATTTGCAGTAACTATAATAAGACATATAAACTTTTCTCACCTATTTCTTTTTCAATAAAGTAGCTTTAATACTGAATACAAACTTATAATTTCCCTGTTGTATTAACTATGTTTCTGATTATACAGTCAGTGGACCATGGTGGCATTCTTTTCAATATTTAGTTTCTTACAGCTATTAAACACATCCACATTTTCATTTATGACTCACCCCCTGTGTACATATGCAGCAAATTTACCTTCTATTTCTCCGATGTTTAATAAAGTGCACATTTTCTCCAACATTTGTTGGTTTAAATGAATGAAGTTTTTGCCCAAATCTGACAATTTTGTAATTAATAGCTTGGGAATGTACATAGCAGTACCAGAACTATTTCTCTCCTCCGGTTTTTTTTCTCATGCTTTGCTAAACCAAATGATATGCAGAAGGAATTATTTTCTTACAGTGATTATATCCTTCAATCAAGTGAAACATTCCAATTTTTAATAGAAATTGCAGACTATTTCATTATCAGAACAAAGATAAATCTTCATCTGCCACCAACACACAGGCAGACAAGCAAACACAAAGTTTTTTTTTGTGCATCAACTGATTGCAGAAGGAGTGGGAATAGTGGCTGATTCTTTTCCCTCTTGTCACTCCACAACTATTGGAACCAATTGGAGGAATGGCAAGACAAGCTGACAAATTAACCATCCTCTATAAAGGCATGGCAAAAATTGCCTTTGTTATATTTTAGCTAAAATAAGGAAATGGATAATTGGCAAAAATAACTATAGATATTGTGTTTGCATTTTGGTAAAAAGAAAAGGGAGCGGCAATATAGAGTAATTGATACTGTTTTCATTGGGTCCAGTAACAAATGGACTGCAATGTAAGTTTACACACTGGAACTTGCAGTTCTGAGATTTATTAATAGAGACAAAAAGTATAAAAGCAGATGTCATGTTGAACTTTCACAAAAGACTAGCCCAGTACCATCTGGAAGATTATATTTAAATTTGTTTAGCAATTTATGTGTAAAGTCCTGCGAAGACACTAGAACGAATTCCAAGAAAATATGCTAGAATTGTTCCTGGGATTATTTTTAAGTCACATCTCTTATTTATCCTTACATATGTAAGGACAGTTAAGAGTTGTGTCTGAAAAACAAACTGCTGAGGGAACTCTTCTTTGGAATTAGGAAGTCTGACTTGATACAATGACAAGGTGAGTGGAAGGCTGTTTCTATTGGTGTAGGGGTGAGGATAACATACAAAACAGAAGAGAATTAGAGAGCACACGTGGAAAAGCAATGTGTGTTTCGAATCGGGGGCACACAAAATGAGAATTGGATGCATACGGTCTATTACGGAGAAATGTTTGGAAGGCTATGGAAAAAGGGCTGCGGTGAACTAGAGTTGCTCTGGTAGAAAGCCAGTGCACAAGTGATGGGCCAAATGACTTCCTTCTGTATTAAAACCATTCTATGATTACATGCGCCTGATCGACACGCTAGAAATCCAGAAAGAAAAGAAACAGTATAAAATTAGTTCCCCAAAACAGCTTACATTTTGTGAGGTTTAAGAACATGGAGAGTGCTATTTTATTGTTTTTTTTTGCAGTTTACAAATAGATGACATTGCTTTATCAGTAAAAAAAAAGCTCAATGCATAAAGAAAGGATTATATATTTCATTAGATGTAAAGCGCCATAAGACACTTCGAGATAGTTAAATGCACTATATAAATTAAAAATTACGTTTGGGTTATACATGCAGTAACTTTTCAGAACTTTTAAGTTGTCTTAATTTCTAATTTAACTTCTGCGGTCAAAGATTTGAAGTAATAGTCGCAGTTAATTGGAATACCTGGCTGGTTGAGATTTAGCCAGATGCCCCTTCAGAAACAGGCGCACCTTAACGTCACATCGCTTGGTCAGGTTGACATTGTTCCAAAAGGTAAGCGCAGGAATACACGAGAGCTTTTGAGAGCCCAGCCTAGACTGAATTTCCTTGAAGGTTTCAGATTATCACGCTGTCGTGCCAAATGCGCATAAAAATGCGGAAGGGATCGAAGATCGTAAAATCTACACCTTGCGAATCGATTCCAGAAAAGCTAGTGTATCAACTGTGAGCCATGTATTTGGACCACACCGGGGTCAGAACCTAACAACTATGGAATTTCATTTGTTAAAGCATATTTTAATAATTAAAATCGGTCTCTGTAATAGTTAATTCCCCGTGTTCTATTGGTTGCAGCGAGGTGAACGGAACTTCCGAAGACTCGCCGGGATTGTCAAAACTATCTGCGGGATGAACATAGCGTTAAAGAGGTAAGTCAAGAGATGACTGATGTGACCGGTCTAAACAAAGCTTGTTCTCCTGCCCGGCTCCCAGTACTGTGCAACCACTGATCACACCGGAAGATTCGTCGCGCTCTCGGTAACGCTTATCCTGAGCGTAAACAGCTGAACGTAATTCTTGTGAAGAATCTGTTGAATAGTGGATAAAGAAAATGGGTAACATACCGAATGAAATCTGCACTAGCAGAGCATGCAGTCACCGTGACTGGTGTACAAAGGTTGCTATGCGAATGAGCGGAAATAATGTCGCCTTGGAAGAAAGCTAACAATACGGACTTTATGTAGTCCTTGTCAGTAAGCCGGCCAAATTTGTAAACCTGAATTGCGACAGCATTGGCTCAGTGGGAGTCTGAGATGGAACATAAGGTCCCCCAGACCGGAGCGCTTAAACTGAATAAACTCTGATGAGAAAAGAATGCATTGTCGAACATGATATAAAAGCCACTGGCCTCTCAGATATAGGCACAGTGTTATTACGAGAGAGAGAGTTATGCCAATGCCTTTGCCACTATTTCATCCTGAACTAAGGTACTAAAATAAAAGTCACCACCATTGACTTCATATCAAAGAAGCTTGTTGTGTGCAGACTGGGTGATGTGATCTCTACATTTTGTGACTAATAAAACTTCTGCTTTTGAAGACCTTTAGGTTGTCCCGGGACAGGGCAAGATCCTATGTAAATACAAGTTCTTTGTACCTGTAGGTGCAATGGGAAGTGATGCAAACTCCTTGACCATAATCTCTCTGTTCCTCCTGAAACAACTGGAAGAGGTGTGTTTGCATAAACTCTTTCACAACACCAGGACATCCAAACGCGTTTTACTTCCTGGTGAAATTGAAAGGGTTTGGTGCTGTGCGGCCATCTCTACTAGCTGACCAGCCATGATGCTCTGACCATATTATGCACAAATATTTTGTGTGGGGGGCCTGTGTGTGCATTTGCAGTTCCCCAACATCAATGGAACTGTGGTGCAGTTCAGAAAGACGTTGAATGATCTGGCAAGCTTAGTCCTGTGTTTCCTCTGTTATGTGCATGTCTATATCCCTTAAGTATCTCTATTCTATCCACTTCAGCTACTGTGTGTAGTAGCACCTTCTCTTCCCCAGGCCTTGGGTGGTGCATATATATTTGGAAGAGACAGGACTCTATGAAGCCTGGCATGGAGGCTTTTACTTCTCTCTTAACATTTACATCATTTCCCACAGCATGAGAATAGAGAATGGACAGTTTTCTGCTGGGAATCCGGAGTGGGGTCAACAATATATTTTTGGAATGGGCTCTTTGAGCCGTACCACACAGCAATGCCCAACCCAATTTATCCCTAGCTTAATCACAGGACAACTTACAATGCCCAATTAACTTACTGAACATGGATTTCAAAATTATAGTAGCATTATATTAGAACAATTCCAGCTGCACTGCAACAAAGGCTGTGTGTGTGGGAGCATTTCAGTTCCAGCACAGGGGGAACAGTCAAGTCAAGTCACTTTTATTGTCATTTCGACCATAACTGCTGGTACAGTACATAGTAAAAATGAGACACCATTTTTTCAGGACCATGGTGTTACATGACACAGTACAAAAACTAGACTGGACTATGTAAAAAACAACACAGAAAAAAACTATACTAGACTACAGACCTACACAGGTCTGCATAAAGTGCATAAAACAGTGCAGGCATTACAATAAATAATAAACAAGACAATAGGGCAGTATGGTGTCAGTCCAGGCTCAGGGTATTAAGGAGTCTGATAGCTTGGGCGAAGAAACTATTACATAGTCTGGTTGTGAGAGCCTGAATGCTTCGGTGCCAAAAATTTTCCCAGACAGCAGGAGGGAGAAGAGTTTGTATGAGGGTGGGGTCCTTCATAACGCTGTTCATTTTGCAGATGTGGCGTGTAGTGTAAATGTCCGTGATGGTGGGAAGAGAGACCCCGATGATCTTCTCAGCTGACCTCTATCCACTGCAGCTGTTGGATAATAGATTATCAGACCTCTACTATGAGATGTTTTGACCAATCTCTACCAATTTTCTGTGAAAGTTTTTGTACAACAAAACAGTATTTTCTGTGGAATTTCATGGTGAAGAATGCACAACTTCGGGAGCAGCTTGAGGGTGCAAATGCAATTCTTTTCACTGAATAATTTGACATTATAGAAAAGGCAATCTCTGATCATGCCAAATAAAATGCAGCCTTCTATTTAAGAAATGCATTTTTTTATGATCAATAATCTGCAGCTATATTGTACCAATTTGTCCAAATAGCTAATGTATGCCAGCATCATTAATATTATAAGCCTTGCAGATACATCCTGACCACACTTCTAAATATTTTCATAAGCACAGCTGACTGGAGAGTTTGTAATTGACATAGCTGCTGAGCATGATAAATATAAATGTTATTTTTAACTCCACAGTGACTTGAGGTACTAGGATAGTCCAATTTCTGTTTTGGTTTTTAACCCCTACAGTGCAACAATGGACATAAAACCACAAGACCATAAGATATAGGAGCAGAATTAGGCCATAGGAAACTGAACTGGTCTACCAATATAAACACAGTGGCTACCAGAGCAGGTCAAAGCTAGGAATCCTGTGGGGTGTAGCTCAACTCCTGACTCCCCAAAGCCTGTCCACCATCTACAAGCCTCAGGTCAGGACTGTAATGGAATATTCACCACCCAGTACAAGGCAGCCCACTTGATTGGTACCCCTTCCAAAAGCATCCAATCCTTCCACCAATGACGAATGGTGTGTACTATCTACAAGATAGCACTGCAACAACACACCAAAGTTCCTAAGGCAGCACCTTCCAGACCCACAAACACTACCATCTGGAAGGACAAGAAGAGCAGATACTTGGGAACACCACCACTTGGAAATCCCCTTCCAAGTCACTCACCTTCCTGACTTGGAAGCATATCACCATTCCTTGATTGTTGCTAGGTCAAAATCATGGAATTCCCTCAGTAATAGCTTTGTGGGTGTACCAACATGTCAGGGACTTCAGCGGTTCAAGAAGGCAGCTCATCACTACCTTCTCAAGGGCAGCTAGGGATGGGCAATAAATGCTGGTGATGCCCACATCCCATAATAGCATAAATAACAATTTCTCTCTCAGCCCTGTTCTCCTCCCGTCTCTCCATATCCCTTCATGTCCTGACCAATCAAGAATCTGCCTTAAGTATACTTATAGACTTGGCCTCCATAGCTGCCTGTGGAGAAGAATTCCACAGATTCCCCACTCTCTGACTGAAGAAATTCCTTCTCATCTCCGTCCTAAAAGGCCACCACTCTACTCTGAGGCTGAGTCCATTGGTCTTAGACTCTCCCACCAAATGAAACATTCTCTCCACGTCCACTCTATCGGGGCCTTACATTATTCAATAGGATTCAATGAGAACACTCCTCATTCTTCTGAATTCTAGTGAATACAGGCCTAGAGGCATCTTCATATGACAAGTTGTTCAATCTTGGAATCATTTTCATGAACTTCCTTTGAACCCTCTCCAGTTTCAGCATTGACGTAAGGATAGCAAAACTATTTGGACATTAGAAATGCATATTATTCCTAGTGTTATCCTTAATCTTTTGTGCTTAGGACTTTAGACTATGAAAATTTAGAAACAGTACATCTTTGTTCATTCTACTGAACTACTGGTTTGTTTTACAGGTATATACACAAAGACAAAGTGATACGATGGGTAGCTCATCATCTGACAAGAAAATCAGACGTTGACAAGGAATTGCTTTTCAACATCCACAACTTTACAAAAAGCAAATGTGTTAGTGGTAACCTATGCAATGTTTGTTATTTATAGATGACCTTTGCAGTGGGCTCCTTTTCAGTTTCCACCATCATTCCCAAAAAAATGTTAGGTCATCTCTGTTGCCTGTGTTTTAACTTGAAACTAATTTGCTTAGTGCTTGCTGATCTATATTAGCAGCAAATGGAAGACAAGATTTCCACCCTTGTTTTCAAATCTCTTCCATGGATTTCTTTATTTTCACTATCTTCAGAAGCCTTTTAACCTACTGATAGATATGTGTTGCTCCAATTGAAGAGATTGGCTCTGCCTGAGTGTAATACCCATTCCTCCTGTGCCTTGTCATTTTATTTGGTACTTATTAATTTTGAGACAAAGTGTGGAACAGCCCCTTCCAGCCCAAGCCAGCACTGCCCAGCACCCATCTCTTTAACCCTAGCCTAATGATGGGACAATTTACAACGACCTATTAACTTACTAGTGGGCATATCTTTGGAATTTTGGAGGAAACTAGAGCTCCTAGAGGAAACCCATGCATTCGCAATGTACAAGCTTCTTACAAACGGCATCAGAATTAATCTCTGAATTCTGACTCCTCAATCCGTAATAGCATTGTGCCAGATGTTATGTTGCAGTGGCACCCCTACTTGAGTCTACTCATTTCCATTTTCTTTCAAGCTTATCTGCCCTGACAATTCTGCTGGATTTCTTTGAAGAAATAACAAGCAGGATAGACAAAGGAGAATCAGTAGATGTTGTGTATTTGGGCTTTCAGAAGGCCTGTGGCAAAGTACCACACATGAGGCTGTTTAACAAGTTACAAGAAAGATTCTAGTGCAGGTAGAGCTTTAGCTAATTGGCAGGAGGCAAAGAGTGGGAATAAAAGGGAGGCTTTTCTTGTAGGCTGCTGGTTATATGTGGTGTTCCATGGGGATCTGTATTGAGACCAGTTCTTTTTATGTTATGTGTTAATGACTTGGATGACAGAATTGATGGATTTGTGGCCAAGTTTGTGGATGATATAAAGATAAGTAGAGGGCAGGTAGTTTTAAGGAAGGACAGACAGATTAGGAGAATGGGCAAAGAAGAGGCAGATGGAATTGTGGCAGGAAGTGTATGGTCACGCACTTTGGCAGAAGAAATAAAAGTGTAGACTATTTTCTAAATGGACAGAAAATGCAAGTATTTGAAGTGCAAAGGGACTTGGGAGTCTTCATGCAGGATTGCCTAAAGTTAATTTGCAGGTTGAGTTGTTGGTGAAAAAAGCAAATGTGATCTTAGCATTCATTTCAAGAGGACTAGAATATAAAAGCAAGGATGTAATCTTGAGACTTTATAAAGCACTGGTAAGGCCTCAGTTAGAGTATTGTGAGAAGTTTTGGGCTGTTATTGAAGACATTGGAGCGGGTTCAAAGGAGTTTTATGAAAATGATTTTGGATTGAAAGGCTTGTCATATGAGGACTGTTTGATGGCTCTGGTCCCTACTCACTGGAATTCAGAAGAATGAGGGGTTACTTCATTGAAACCTGTCGAATGGTGAAAGGCCTTGATAGGATATGAAGAAGATTTTTCCTATGGTGGAGGAGTCTAAGATCAGAAGACAAGTCTTCAGAATGGAGAGCTGTCCTTTTAGAGTGGAGGTGAGGAGGAATTTCTGTGTCAGAGAGTGGTGAATCTGTGGAATTTGTGCCACAGGTGGCCATTGAGTACAAGTCATTGAGCATATTTAAGGCAGAAGTTGATAGATTCTTGATCAGTCAGGGCATGAAGGTATACAGGGAGAAGGCAGGAGACTGGGGCTGAGAGGAAAATTGGATCAGCCATAATGAAATGGCAGAGCAGACGATGGGCCTAATGGCCTAATTCTGCTCCTATATTTTATAGTCTTATATTATTAGTTGTATCGAGATGTAATTTAAACCACCTAGTTAGTAAAATTGTTCAATGTCCTAAGGATGCATTGTAATGTAAAATATTTTTGTTAGGCCCTCTTGGACAAAGTTATCCCTCTGGATCCACAAAGATTACTTGGGCCACTAGTATCTGTGATCCCTACCACTTCTTTATCTTTTGACTTGTTATACCTTGGAGCCACTGCTCTTCCCCCACCTCTACTTTCCATGGCAACTGACCTGAGAGCCAGGCACTTGGGATGAAGAACATGAATACTCAATCATAAAACCTGAGCAATCTTGTAACTGTGATGTCACATCAAATTAAGGCATTTGGCTTATCTTTACAGTTTACAAGCCAAACAAAAAAAAATGATTTGCAAGACTGGAAGATGAAAGAATTATTTGGGATGATGGCATAGTGCTTCTTTTACTGAACTTGGAACCTAACATCAAGTCATACCATGGGAGTGTGAAGAAGTGAAAATAAAAGATTGATAGCAGTTGAGTGAGCATGAAGCTGTGCATAATGATCACAAAACACAGCTAATTCACTTAATGTGATTTAGGGAAGAAAATCTGCTGCTCTGAGCCATTCCGCTCTGGTGTTTCAATAGCTACTGATCCCAGTTCTCCACTCCTGTGCAAGGATAGGCCAAAGGAGATATTCTGTTCTGTTCCTTCTTTAACTGACACTTAGTTCAAAACAAAATAAACTGAAAGTAAAATCAGGAGATGAGAAAATCCAATTGGAAATACAAGGAAAGTAATAAATACAAATAAATATGTCTAGGACAGCGTGTGTAACAGAGAAGAAATGAGAACAAGGGAATAGTTTCAAGAACCATTTTGGGACCATCATTAAGTAAAAAAAATACATTCAGTGGGCACTTTATTATGTGCCTCTTGTACCTAATAAAGTGGCCACAGAGAGTATACTCGTGGTCTTCTACTACTGTAGCCCATCCAGTTCAAAGTTAGACATGTTGTGTGTTCAGAGGTGCTCTTCTGCACACCATTGTTGTAACATGTGGTTATTTGAATTACTGTGACCTTCATGTCAGTTTGACCCAGTTTGGCCATTCTCCTCTGATCTCTCTCACTAACAAAACGTTTTCATCCTCAGAGCTGCTACTCACTAGATTTTTTTATTTCACAATATTCTCTGTAAACTCAAGAGGCTGTAGTATGTGGAAGTCCTAAGAGATCCTCAAAGCACCCCATCTGACACCAACAATCCATCCACAATCAGAGTCTCTTGGATCACATTTCTTTTCCATTCTGATGTTTGATCTGAACACAACTGAAACTCCGGACCATGTCTGCATGCTTCTATGTTTTGAGTTGTTGCCACATGATGGGCTGATTATATATTTGCATTGACAAGCAGGTGAACCTAATAAAGTGGCCACTGAATATATATTGATCTCCCCCTACAAATTCTGGACTACATTATCACTCTGTTTAAAATATCTTCTATCAGTGACACAGCCATGGGTTCGATGTCAATCTGTGTCACAGAGTTACCTTTGGAGATTTTTGTGATTAAGCTGATGTATTTGTTCACCTTTCACTCTATTACAGGAGAGAGATTCTGCGAAGCTGAAGAACCTGCTTTCTGTTCTCCCTCATGAACGGAGCATACATGAGATTTCATTGGTAACAGAATCACCATTAAAGCTGTGTCATTGTGAATTAACAATAAAGTGACAGATAGCAACCTATTAAGATTCAGATTTGCAGGAGTCTAATTGAGATGATAATGAAAGATTACAGCTTGTAAGAGAGGGCGCTTTAAAATTTGTCAAGCACTTCATATATACAGGCTGCAGATGTTTGTCATTAAATGGTGATTTATATTAAATATTTTTGAACAATGTGAGAGAATTGGTTTATGGAGTAAACTGGGAGTTTTGAAGTTCACATATACCTTCAGTGAACCTTAGTTAAAGTCCATTCCAGTCTTTCTAATTACTGCTGCAAAATTATGATTGTCCCATTGAATGTGGGAGCTGTTCTCTCTTCCATATTGCTGTATGAAGTGGAAATTAGTTGGACAGCTTCTGTTTTGATGCTATATTATAGTGCATACTCCCTGGTCTCTCTGGGCAGGTACATCATTGTATTGTGTGCGTTTTGCAGACATACTCTGAACAGAAAAAATCTTGAAATATTTTAACAGTTTTCTTTTGGACTAAAAAATAGAGAAGCGTTTGTGACAGGAATATGCAAAGGAAGCAAGGAAGTTAGATTTGTTTATTTTTTTCTAGCAAAGTATTGGTAGAGTCATGGTCATCTCAAGGATTTCATGCACAACTATAAAATTTTATGTGCCATCTTTAGCTTGGTGGCTCTTTCGGTTATTTTCTTGCTCTTTAACTTTGGCCCATAACAATCTATTTGCTTTAAACTTGCCCTTTCCATATTAGGATGTTGCTTCCTATAATTATGAATAATTGATGGTACAAATGGCATAAAAGTTGCTGCAATGGAAAATCAACTCCTTACTTAATGCTGTGTTCTCATTTCCTTGAATTATTTTGTTCAAAGTCGCATTCCCTTTTTTCATGTGTTCTCATGCTGCTATAATCAAGAAATTGAAGTAGATTTCAATCTCAATTTCAAGATTTGGCACTAGAGCCTGTAATCTGTAACATAATTTAATTAATTGAACATTTAGATTCACTTTATTGCCACTATTGTGTTGTGTTTAAGGAGACATAAAGTTATTAACAGAATTTGCAGCTTTCTTGCATGTTTGAGAGCTGTAGCTGTGTTTCTGATCGTCCTGTCAAACCTGTGAAAATAAAGCTGCATTTAATGACACCTTGTCAAATATCAGGTTAAGACCAAATGTACTACATCTGTTAAAGTGCTCTTTGCAGTGTGGTCCTCTGCAGTAATATAGGAAACATAAAAAAGATTATTTGCTCATAATAGGCATCCAGAAAAAGCAAAAATGATCAGGTAATTCTCTGATCATCTCTGGTGCTGAGGGAGTGTGACATTTGGGCTTGAATTCTAAGGATAACTCCTCCACCTCTTTCTTTGGAACAGTATAAAAGGATTTTTTAGATCCAACTGAGAGAGAAAGAAATTGAGTTTAACCTGTCATTTGAATGACGGCAGCTTTTCTGCAGTATGGCAGTGAAGTGGCCCGAGTTTGAATTCCATTCCTGCAGTGGGATTTGAAACCACAGCCTCTTGGAGGAAATTGCCACCCAGTGAGCCATAAGTTTTATGATGTAAGGTGGCATAATTGAAGTCAGAGAATTGGTTATCCCTTAACTGAAGAAAATGTGTATTAAAATCAGAAGAAATTAATTTCTGGAAAATCAACTGTAGTATTAAAAACGTATCCACTGACTTGATTAGAGGATGGGATAAGAAATTTAAAGGGAAGGGAAATTTAATTTGGGATTAGTGGGTATGAGCTATATGAAAGTGCTAGACAGACCTGATTTGTTCTCCGAACTGTTGGAGGCTAAGGGGAGACATAATGCAGGTTTATTTCAAAATGATGAGCGGCATAGATAGGGTAGATAGACAGAATCTTTTATTCAGGATAGAAATGTCAAACACCAGAGGACATACTTCTAATGTTGGCAGGGAAAGTATAAAGGCAACGTGAGAGGCAAGTTTTTAATGCAGAGAATGGTCAGTACACGGAATGGGTAACCAGAGGTAGTAGTGGAAATGGGCAACATGGTAGCGTTTAAGAGGCTTTTAGATGGATACATGAATATGAAGGGAATGAGGGGTATGAATGATATGCAGTGGGAGGGCATTTAGTATAAATTGGCATAGAGATTGGCATGACACTGTTGGCTGATTGGCCTGTCTATACTATACGGTTCTATGATCTATAAATTGATAGCAAATATCAGGGTGAAAATATGGTAGAATGGAATTCCCTATGTAATAAAAATTTATTGATCATTTTCATTGAAGATACAGACACTTCTACATAAGAATCAAGCATTTCAAGCCATGCCCCATATTGTGCAATTGGAGATATGCCAAGCTGCTGTCTACCAACAGTAAGTGACAGGCTTACAAAAACATGCTGGAGCTTATTTAACAATGAATCTGCTAGCTTTATTGATTATTTACCACTGAATTATCACAATCATTTATTGATCGAGCAAAGTATAAATGAATCAAGATTGAAATATGATCTGTTTTCCTTTCACAATTATGTTCGTAACAACATTGAGGAACATTGAATTTTGTACTAATAATCCAGGAGATAGTTGGTAACATTCAGACATGGCCTCCTCCTCAGAGTGGAGGAGCTCAGCTTATATTCTGTTTGGGTGGCAATCTGATGGAATGAATATCGGTAAAAAAATTTCACTGACCTTTTACCTCTTCTCACCTTGCTATCTCTTCTCCCGGGGACCCCTCTTCCTTCCCTTTCTTTTATGGTCCACTCTCCCTCTCCTATCAGATTCCTTCTTCTCTAGCCCTTGACCTTTCCACTTGGATTCACCTATCATCTTCCTGCTAGCCTCCCTCCCCTCATTTTTTATTCTGGCACCTACCCTCCTTCCTTCTCAGTCCTGAAGAAGGGTCTCAGCCTGAAACATTGACTGTTTATTCACTCCCATAGATCCTGTCTGATCTGCTGAGTTCTTCCAGCATTCTGTGTTGTGTTGCTCTGGATTTCCAGCATCTGCAGACTTTCTCTTGTTTATATTTGGTCTTGGTTTATTTTCATATGCTCTTAGATAAAGTGAGAAGCTTGTCTTGCATACTGTTTAAGCAGATCAAATCATCATGCAGTGGTTTGAGATAGAATAAGGTAAGACAATAACAATGCAGTTTAATGTGTAAAAGCAATCTAAAGAGTGCAGTGGAAGTAGATAATAAAGTCGAGGCGTTGTTGAGATTTCTTGGACATGACATCATGATCGCACCTGGACAGGCTGTGTTGCCCTTAAGGCATTCATTTAGTTTATTCTATTTTCACTTTTGTAATTCGTTTGTAATCGTTTTCTAGTTAAAGTTAAGGTTGTTGAAAGTAAATTCGTTGTCTGTGATATATCACAGCATGCGATGACGTCACACTCGGTTTCGCTGCGTCCTGGGGAAAATGCCGGTTTGGAGAAACGGGAAGGAGTGGGCTTGTGTGTGCAGGATCAGCACAAGAAAAGTTTTCTTTCTACGCACTAGAAACATCACAGAAGCAATGCCATAAGTTCATAAGATAATCGATATGTTGAAGCAAAAATGTTAATGCTGATTCTGTTAAAAGTAATGACGGTTGATAAAGTTTATGTTCTTTGTTACTTAAAGAGTTGCGGATAGTTTGTGTTGAAGTGTATTTAAAGCAGTTGATGGTGTAGGTAGATTCTGACATAATGTTGTACTTTAATGTAATATAGTTTGTTGTAGTTTTACTTTTGCAAGTATTTATGATGTAAATGTGATGCCAAGAAGGAAACAAATACTGTATATATTTTGTATTGTTTTATCAACAGTTTTCACCATACGTTAATGTGGAAGAGTGAACAGTAAACGGTTAATCTTACTGGGATCACGCCTCATTAACTCCTGTTTATACTTGGTGTTTAGTTCAGAGTTTTTACACCTGTGCGAGAACAGGCTATTAGTGACGTTCACATCTCAGAACCTGAAGATCTCAGCCCCAGTACCGTTGATGTAGACAGGAACATGTGCACTGTTACCCCTTTCTGAAGTCAACGACCAGCTCTTTTGTTTTGTTCACACTGGGAGAATGATACAATCACCTCTACATAAGAACCAGGCATTTCGAACTATGCCCCATATTGTACAATTGGAAATATGCACAATTTTTTTTTTGTTAAAAACATGCAGTAGTAGTTCTCTCCTTTAGCATACAGGGATCTTATCCAGTGAGTATGTCACATTGCGATCAGCTTTAAATCCATCTTTGGGCTGAATTCATTGATATAATCCAGAGTTTGTCAGTACCTCCAGTTGAACTCTGTCTTTTTGTGTGTTTCCCCCTGCTGTCAGTCTGTGGTTTTGTATTGCCATGTGCTCCTGTCCCCGCTCCTGCTCCTCTCCGGCCCCTGTATCACTGAGTACTCCGTCTCTCATCTGTTTCTCATTATTACCTGTGTTGCTGCCACCTGTGTCTCATTGTGCTCCACCTATCATCTGCCTCTCTGTTTATTGCTCTGTGTATTTCAGTCCTGTGTTTTCACCTGTTTGTTGCCAGACTGTGCCAGTGGATTTTCCTGAGCCTTTCTCTGGCCATCTGCATATCGACTCTGCTTGTTTCCTGATTCTGGATTTTGGATTTCTCTGGATGTTTTGATCTCTGCCTGAACTTTGACACTGACTTTGTTTGCAGCTCGGGATTTGTTAGTCAATTAATATCACTGTGTGCACAGCACTAGGTCTGCGGTTGGATCCCTGCTCCAGTACCCTCACTGAGTTACAACTGCCCCACAGACCTCATCTCACATCACCCCGGGATGAGCAGCCTGCTAAATGCATATATTTAAATATCCCTACACATGTTCATCTATGTAAAGTTGAGAATGGCCTTGAGACAGAATAAGTTTCAAAATGGTCAATGGTAACGTTATGTGAGTGTTAATGTGATCTGTCTTTTGGTATGTGCTGACTGCACATCCAGTCACATCCACACGATATGAGTCCTGTGTCAAGTTGCCACACATGACCCTGATGACATTTAGGAGTTCCAACCACTCATAGCAGTCAAAAACAGGTGTTTCAAGGACAAATTTCATACTGAAGTTTCATGCAGAGTAACAACACTAAAACCATGATCTGTGTTACTTTTGAAAAGTCCACCCTTAATCTTCCTGTTCCATTACCTGATGGGTTAAGTCTCCATTTCAGATTCAAAAGGTAGTTCTGCTTAATGACTGACGATTTGCAAAAAATGCAGCAGCAGATTATTATGTAAATTGAAAATGTTTTAAAACTAACATACTAATGAGATGTTGATTATTATTTCAAGAGGGATGGAGTATAGGAGCAGGGAAGTCTTCATAAAATGGGTAAGGTAACCCTGAGGCCACACTTGAGTATCATAAACTGTTTTGCTCCTCTATTTAAGGAAAGGAATATTGCCATGGAAGGCTGTTCAGAGAAAGTTCACCAGGATGATCCTGGATATGGAGTGATAGTCTGATGAGGAAAGGTTAAACAGTTAGGGTCTGTGCTGACTGGAGTTCAGGACAGTGAACAGCAATCTTGCTGAAACATATCGGACTCTCAATGGAGGTGCTTACCAGGAAGGTTGCTTACCCTCATGGGAGAGACTAGTGCCAGAAGCATTGTCTTGGGGTAATGGCACACCCACGTAAAGATTGAAATAAGGAGGGATTTCTTCTCTCACTGGATCATCTTGCTTCAGAAATCTCTGGAGGCTGAATCCTTGAATATATTCAAAACTAAGATAGATGTTTAATTGGCAAGGGACTCAAGAGTTTCTGGGTGAAGAATAGGTAAGTGGACTCAAGGAAAGATTTTTGAATTAAAGGGCATATTCAAGGTGTCAAATGATCTACACAAATCCCTGATTCTCATGGTGTTATGCTGACTACATTTTTCTCATTGACCCCGACTTACTGTTTGAAAGGGGAGTGAATAAATATTCAAGCATGTAATTAAGAATTGACTGTGTGATTTCTATTCCATTTAGATATGAGGCCAAAACAACGGTGGTACGAAAAGGTCACCAGCCTGAGGCCTGCTATTTTGTTGTTACTGGTAGACTAATAGCTCAGTCAAGTGATGGCCTTTCAAGAAATCAAAATCACTTCAGTGAAACTCTGAATGAAATTGAGGAGGGAGATTTGTTTGGGGTGAGATTTCTTGCATCAAGTACTTACCTTCAATGTCTTTATTACCATGATGGGATATATTTTGCTCGTAGTGGAATTTAGTGACATAAGGATAATTTCAGTAAAGCCGTAATGATCTTATTGGATAGTGGAGTAGGTACAAGGGCCGAATGCCTTACTCCAATTCTGATATTCTTTTTATATACATTTCATTCTATAGACATTTACCTGCACTTCTGCATTCACATGTTATTGTCACATATCTATACCACTTTTTTAACCCATTATAATTTGTACGCCCACATCTCTGTTGATAACATCTGTGCAAATTCATCACATTGGTCGCACCATCCTGTCATCAAGTCTTAACGAGTTACCAAAAGTACTTTATTGAAATATTTTTACATAACTTTTCAGTAAGTAGAAATGTGATGTAAAACAAAATTAAATAATCAAAATATCAGATACTTCAAATTTAATTCATTGCAATTACTGATTGAAATTAATTTTGCATATTTCTGCACTTGTGTTAAAGATTTCCCATGAAAGCTTCAATCTTTCCCAGACTTGGTATGTTTACTCTAAAGCCTTTACACACCAGATCTGCAGAATCTATGAAACTATTTTCTTGAAAAATGCATCCATGCCAATAAAGCTCTAATAATCCAGCGCAGTCGTGAGTTTGGTAGTATCAGAATGGAAATTCTTCTGGACTCTTGAATTTCGCTTCTCTTAATACCCTAATATGTTTCTACTTCAATATTTTGACATTACACAGTATTATACTAAGTTTACCTGTTTAAAGTCTGCTTCCCAGTGGAGGAATCATTTTTAAATAATATTGTGAATTCAGAATTTAATAAGAAATTGGTGAACATTTTGACATTTTCTATGTTATTTTCCAGGATGCAGCACTTTTAACCAACATGTCGAGACCTTCCACAATTTTGTGCAGGACTAATGCAGAGCTCCTGCTGATCGGCAAGGAGGTGTGTGTACGTTGGTGAGCTATGGTTACCAGAAGCTTGGCAATGACACAAAAGCAATACGTCAATGTCAGAATCCATCTGTTAATAATCTTACTGAATGAACTCTTGAAGTGTTCTTAAATATTGATAGCTGACTAAAAACATACTTCATGTTGTTTTAGCTAACTAGATAAAAGATATGGTCTGGTTTCCTGGAGACTTCTAACAACAAACCTAAATATTCATCAACTTAAAGGAATCTCTGTTTTCCACATCCATTTTTACAATGCACAACAAATGCATATTTTTGTCAACTAAATATCATTTCTACATTAGATTTTCACCAATAGTCTCACAATTGCTAATTCTATAGGATTTATGAGCATTTAGAAAACCATGGCCTAATTGGGAAGAGCCATTCTGGCTCTGTGAGAGGCAAGTCAAGCCTTACTAACTTGATGGATATTTTGACGAGGTGATGAGGGTGATTGATGAAGGTAGGGCTGTAGATGTTGTCTGCATGGATTTTAGTAAGGTGTAAAATAATGTCCGTCATGGAGGACTCATCCAGAAGATTAAGCTGCATAGGATTAATGGTGAGTTGGATGTTTGGATTCAGAAGACAGGGAGTGGGGGTCAAAGGGACTTATGGTCCATGATCAGTCATGTTCTGCAGGGACTTCTGCTGTTTGTAATGTATATAAATGACCTGGATTAATATGTAGATGGAAGGCAAAGAATGCAGTGGAATATAGATCAGTTGTAGACATGGGCAGAGAGATGGCAGATGGAGCTTAAGCAGGCCAAATGTGAAGTGTTGCACTTTGGTAGGTCAAAGGTGAAGAGACTGTACACTGTTTAGGGTAAGACCCTTAACAGTGTTGATGAGCAGAGGGATCTTGGGGTCCAAGTTCATAGCGCTCTGGAAGTGGCTATGCAGGTTGACTGGGTGGTTAAGAAGGCATTTGGTATGCTTGCTATTATTAGCTGATGTACCAGAGTTCAAAAGTCAGGAAGCTGTTGCTGCTTTATAGAACTCTAGCTTGGCTGCATTTGGCACATTGCATATATTTCTGTTCACCCTACTATAGGAAGGATGTCATGGCCTTGGAGAGGATGCAGAAGAGGTTTACCAATATTTTGCCAGAATTAGAGGGCATGTGCTATAACAAGAGCTTAGACAAAATTAAGTTGTTTTCTCTGGAGCAGCGGAGACAGAGGGGAGATCTGATTGAGGGGTATAAGATTATGAACGGCATTGATAGAGAGACAGTATCTTTTCCCCAGGGTTGAAATCTAATACCAGAAGGCATGCTTAACTGACCATTTCTGAATTAACTACTTTTGTTTGACATGCTGCCCAGTCAGTAGAATTCAATGCTTAAATGCAAGTCCACACAACATTTGTATCATATCAGATTGGGACGTAACTTTGATAGCACCTTGTTGTGAGTCTGAATTAATGAAATCAAGGTTGCATTAAACAAATTACAGTTTACAGTCAGTGTCCACTTTGTGAGGTACACCTGTACACCTGCTCGTTAATGCAAATATCTCATCAGCCAAGCATGTGGCAGCAACTCAATGCATAAAAGCATGCAGACATGGTCAGACCAAACATCAGAATGGGGAAGAAATGTCAGCTAAGTGAATTTAACTGTGGAATGACTGTTAGTGGTAGACCAGTGGTTTGTGTATCTCAGAAACAGCTGGGATTTTCACACACAACAGTCTCTAGGTCCAGAGTTTATAGAGAATGAAGCAAAAAACAGAACACATCAGTGAGTTGCAGTTCGATGAGCAAAAACACTTTGTTAATTAGAATGGCCAGACTGATTCAAGCTGACAGAAAGGCGACAGTAACTCAAATTACAACAGTGGTGTGCAGAAGAGCATCTCTGAAAGCACAACATGCTGAACCTTGAAGGGGATCCAGAAGCAAAGACCACAAACATAGAGGAGGTAACTAATAAAATGGACACTAAGCTGATGTAATTGAAACTTGCCACTTGGGATCAAGCATCATGATAATGAGTTAAGAATCTTGCAGTAGTAGTCAAAGTCAGAAATATTCCTTTAATATTGAAACATTTTTCAATATAACTACATTTTGTATTTTAAACATGCTTTATTGGACAATAATTTTTAATCTGATAAAAACCACACTTGAATTTGTTTGATTTGCTTTGGTTCCTCTGGGTCCTTTGGTTTCCTCTCACAGTCCTAAAACATTCTGGGTAAATTGTCCCCTGTTTGGATTAGGATTAAATTGGGGTTATCTGGGGATGCTGGGCAGTGCAGCTCAAAGGGTTGGGAGGGCCTATTTCATGTTTTATCACTAAATAAATCAATAGATATAAATCATTGCTATACCTGGCATTCGGCATTTGAACAATTCACATCTTAGTTCCAATGGAAGGTCATTGACCTGAAATGTCAGCCCTGTGTTTCTCCCTCTATAGATGCTAATTAATCTGCTGAACATTTCCAACATTTTTTTTGTTTTATTTTATATTTCTAGCACCTGCCATATTTTATTTTTGCTTCAACACATCTATAGGGTACTTTGAATGAATAAAAGATTCTGCAGGTACTCAAACCCAGAAACACACAAAATACTGGAGGAGCTCAGCAGGTCAGGCAGCATTTATGAAAATGAACAAACAGTCAACATTTTAGGCCGAGACCTTCATCAGTTTCTTAAATGAAGCATTTTTCATTCTCCCCTGAAACCAGATTAAGATACAGTGATCTAGAAATTCAGTAACATTAACATGCAGTTTTATAAAAGGTAATTTACAAGAAAAGAATTGGTAGTTTTAAGATTTACAGCTGGTTAACAAGGCTATGAACAAGGTAATGCACAGACATGTAAGATAAGCCAAATTATGTAATTATTTTTTGTTCTTTCTTATATCAATATTTATTTAACTTTCAGGATTTTGAATCAATATTGGCCGGACTTCTTGAACAGCGCTATAGTGTGATCACAGACTTACTGGGGTACTGTAAGATTTTAATTACATTAAATTTTATGCAGTCAGACCAGAAATTTCATAGAAAGCAAGCTTTTGAGGTCAGTGCTACTAATAGTACTGAATATGCTGAGAAAGCATTTCATATTTTGTTCTCATCACGTTTCATTCCATTTGCTCCCAATTCCTTTGTTTGCTGAGTACATCATTTTCCAATTAAATAGCAGATTAAATATTAAACTTTCACATTGCTTTCAAAGCTCATCAGCGTGTCTCCTCTCTTTCTGTTATCATCAGCAACTTTGTTACTACCTACTCAGAATCAGAATCAGAATCAGGCTTATTATCACCGGCATATGTCATGAAATTTAATTTAGTAGCAGTTCAATGCAATACTGTACATAGAAGAAGAAAAAATAATAATAAATAAACAAGTAATAGTAGTAGTAATAATAATAATAATAAATAATAAGTCTATAAATAATAATAAATAAATAAATCACTTTACAGTATACATATATTGAATAGATTAAAATCACGCAAAACAGAAATAATTGTATATTAAAAAATGATCTAGTGTTCATAGGTTCAATGTCCATTTAGGAATCGGATGGCAGAGGGGAAGAAGCTGTTCCTGAATCATTGAGTGTGTGCCTTCAGGCTTCTGTACCTCCTACCTGATGGTAACAGTGAGAAAAGGACATGCCCTGAGAGCTGGAGATTCTTAATAATGGACGCTGCCTATATGAGAAACTGCTCCTTGACGATGTCCTGGGTACTTTGTAGGCTAGCATCCAAGATGGAGGTGACTAGATTTACAACCTTCTGCAGCTTCTTTCGGTCCTGTGCAGTAGCCCCCCCCCCCCCCCCCCCCCAAATACCAGACAGTGATGCAGCCTGTCAGAAAGCTCTCCACGGTACATCTATAGGAGCTTTTGAGTGTATTTGTTGACATACCAAATTTCTTCAAACTCTTAATGAAGCATAGTCACTGTCTTGCCTTCTTTATAACTGTATCAATATGTTGGGACCAGGTTAGGTCCTCAGAGATCTTGATACCCAGAAACTTAAAGCTACTCTCTCTCTCCACTTCTGATCCCTCCATGAAGATTGGACAAAGACTCATTTAAAGAGGCAGATTCCACTGAGGATTTAAAGAAAGTAAGATCAATAGAGGAACCTGGAGATTTTGACAGATAATTCCAGTGCTCATTCAATGATACTTCCAGGCTTGAAAGCAAGGCATCTTGCCTGCCAAACATATTTGACTCTGTTTTAAGTGATCAGCTCTTGAGCATTGGAATTATCTGTCAAAATCTCTAGGCCTCTCTATCGATCCTACTCTCTTTGAATGCTCAGCAGCCCAGCCTCAGGAATGCTCCTTCCATATGAATGATGCTGAATAAATGAACATTTTTCCATCAACCTACTCAACTAACTTGGACTCCAAAACAGAATTTCCTGAGGGAAATTTAAATTTCTTGTTAAGGCCTGAAACAGGTTTGTGTTGTGCAAACTGCTTTTGCCTGAGGAGTTGTGTGGATGAATAATCTGGTACAATAAATCCAGATCACACTGCATGGTAATTGCTTCACCTTCTGCTCTGCTTGTGAAGTCAATGAGATCTAGCATAGCTGGGTTATGATCTGAACTACAAAAATTCTCAAGTACTGCCTGTTGTAGTTGCATTTAATTTGTACTGAAACAGCAACGAAAATTCATTCACAGCACTTAAGCGTGCTGGGACAGTCAACTATTCATCTCCATTAGATGGCATTCAAGGTCAATAGACTGCCAATATTTTATACTTTTGTTGTATTTAGTATTCTTATTAAATTATTTTATATGGACGATATTGAATTTCTTTCAATGTTTAGATTTTCATTAGATATTTAATGTTCAGTTCAATGAACATTAGATATTTAATGTTCAGTTCAATGGTCTTGGCTAAAAAGGTTTTAGGAATGCTGCATTCTCAAGGGACGGTGCTTCTGAAATGAAGGCTGCCTTAGTCAATCAACTGAGGTCAGCTTGATTTCTTTTTCATGAGTGGGTAGAGTTCCATGATTAATACAGCTGGACAGTTGAGGAGTAATAAATCTTAATGGGATACTACCTTATAAAGATCTCAATTTCACAGGTAGAATTCGAATTTGAACACAGGACCACAGGGAACTGCCTGTTTGAATGATACTGGCAGTTACCAAAGGGGGAAAAAGGATACTTGCTCATGACTGTCCCAACCTGAAGTACTTAGAATGGATTTAAATGAGACTTGGAGAGTTGTATTTTGCTTATATGAATCAACTTTAAAACAAACACACTTTATGAAATGTGAAGTATTTGTATCAGTCAGTTTATACTGTTTTTTTTTTCTTTTACACACCAATACCAATAGCTCATAGTGATACTAGCTCAATTCCTCTGTCTCAAGGGATTCGTGATCTGGAAGGCATCACCGGATTGCAAGTTGTTAGAGCGGTAATCAATTAAATGCGATGGAAGGTAGAAGTGGTGCACTGAAACTAAAGGATGCAGCGTGCTTCTCTTTTTCAAGTTAATTTTATTATTTAGCAGTGAGTTCTTTTTGTTTAAACTTTGACGTTTACCAACCCACGGAATTAAACAGTTATTGAATTGCTAGAGTTCATGTTTAATTATCCTTTAAGCAATGGGTAATTTTAACAAGTTTACTTCTTTAAACTGTAACTAAGAGCTTTAATTTTTTGAGCAAACACGAGGAAATCTTCAGATGCTGGAAATTCACACAAAATGCTGGTGGAACACAGCAGGCCAGGTTGGAGGAACAACACCTTATATACCGGCTGGGTAGCCTCCAACCTGATGGCATGAACATTGACTTCTCTAACTTCTGTTAATGCCCCTCCTCCCCTTCTTACCCCATCCCTGACATATTTAGATGTTTGTTTTTTTCTTTCTCTCTCTTCGCCCATCACTCTGCCTGTTCTCCATCTCCCTCTGGTGCTCCCCCCCACTTCTTTCTCCCAAGGCCTCCCGTCCCATGATCCTTTCCCTTCTCCAGCTCTGTATCACTTTCGCCAATCACCTTTCCAGCTCTTAGCTTCATCGCACCCCCTCCGGTCTTCTCCTATCATTTCGCATTTCCCCCTTCCCCGACTACTTTCAAATCACTTAGTACCTTTCCTTTCAGTTAGTCTTGGCGAAGGGTCTCGGCCCGAAACGTCGACAGTGCTTTTCCTTATAGATGCTGCCTGGCCTGCTGTGTTTCACCAGCATTTTGTGTGTGTTGCTTTAATTTTTTCCCTCTGTTATCAAAGTCATCACACCCATTCACAGCAAAGGGTGTGATAACTTTGACAATCCACCAGATGGCGCTTAGGAGCTGCTTGGCTGAAGGGCTGTAACAAACCAAAGGCAAAATGCAAAACTCAGCAGGTCTGACAGCATCTAAGGAAAGGAATAAACAGTCAAAATTTTAGGCCGAGACCTTCATCAGGACTGAAGTATTATTGGCCTAATTAGTCTAGCAATCACATCCTTTTCAAAAGTGAGACAGCACTGAAAATTCAGCGCAGGGCCCCACATTTTGATTCGTTCTCAAGCTTATTAATGTAAGCATGCATTGCATGTTAAAAGATAGAACTAGTCACTGAAATTTTGGAGAACATTGTTGAGACAATGCAGAATGTCTGAGGGTCTGCTCAATGAAGCTCAAGCATGTATCCTGATAAGTTGTGGCATGATTGCACTAGTGGGCAGAACATGCATGACCCAGGGCTAGACTCCCCCTTCACACCACGCAGGGTGAGAATTTGGTGGTGCCAATGTACAAGTTCTCCATGTGGTTGTTGCAGTGTGCGTCTTTGCTATGCCTCACCTGTATGCTTCACTCCCAGTCAAGCTCAACGGCTTTTAAGCGCATTTTGAAAGGGAGAATAGAAGCACAGCTGTGAGGATCCCTGCGGCATCTGATGACCCTGCGATCTCTGTCTCGGAGGCTGGTGTCAGGCTATCTTTCAGAGGGTGAACCCTTGCAAGGCAGCCTGGTAAGGCTCTGAAAACCTGTGCCAACCAACTGGCGGGAGTATTCAAATATGTTTTCAATCTCTCACTGCTACTGTTGGGAGTTCCCACCTGCTTCAAAAGGACAACAATTATACCAGTGGCCAAGAAGAGCAGTGTGAGCTGTTTCAGTGACTGTTGTCCAGTAGCACTCACATCTACAGTGATGAAATGCTTTGAGAGGTTGGTCATGGTTAGAAACAACACCTGTTTCAAGAAGGACCTGGACCCACTGCAATTTGCCAATGGCCACAATAGGTCTCCAGCAGATGCGATCTCACTGGCTCTCCATGCAACCTTGGATCACCTAGGCAACACAAATTCCTATGTCAGGATGATTATAGCTCAGCATTTAACACCATCCTTCCTATAGCCCTGATTGAAAAGCTACAGAACCCAGGCCTCTGTGCCTCCCTCTGCAAATGGATCTTCGACTTCCAGACCAGAAGAATTAACATCTCTACTTCACTGACAATTAACACAGGTGCTCCACAGGGATGTGTGTTTTGCCCACTGCTCTGCTCTCTCTACACCCGTAACTATGTGCATCAAACAGCATCTATAAATTTGCTGATGATACAACCATTGCTGGCAAAATTTCAGATGGTGACGAAAAAAGCATGGAAGCATAGAAAACCTACAGCACAGTACAGGCCCTTCAGTCCACAAAGTTGTGCCAAACACGACCCTACCTTAGAAATTACTAGGCTTACTTGTAGCCCATGACACAGGGCTAAATGAACACATAGACACAGAAAGCTACAGTACTTGAAGAAGTACAACCCAGGTCATACATGGTCCAAACAGAAGAAGCAGCAGTGTTAAGGAGAAATCACAAAGGCCTCAAGAAAGAGCCAACTTCAGAGTATCAGTTAACTGATGCAGATCAGACAAAACATGGAAATAAACAAAACACAAGAGTTGTATGAACCACTTCGAAGGTCTACTGGTGTTTGTAAACCCCCAGAGAGACTGATAGAGACATGTTAAATTATGCATTTGTTTTGATTAATGTTGCTAATTGTTTTCTTATAAAGGAAAGGAATATGTGGTGATACCATGTGTCATGTGTCAGAACATGATTGGACAGAGTTTTGGAGCATGCGCAGAAATGAGGGGATGATCTAGAAACTTGTATGGTTAAAACGTGATTGCTGTATGCTGTTAAATAAAAGTTCTAGTTATGTTCTTCCAGAATATGGTTTGTTCTTAGTAACTCACGGTACGTATAAAGAACACAACATCAGCGATTCAGGAACACCTTCTTCCCCTCTGCCATCCAATTTCTAAATTGATATTAACCCAATGAACACTGTGTCACGACTTTTCTATTTCTGCTATTTTGTACGACTTACTTTAACTTAACTATTTAATAGACATATATATTTAATATAACTTATTTATTTTTCTCTATATTTATTTATCCTGTATTTCATTGCACTGCTGCTGTGATGTTAACAAATTTCTCACCATATGCCAGTGATATTAAATCTGATTCTAATTCTGTTTGCCTCTGTGAAGGGAACATTACAGGTCAAGAAAAGAGAAAGATTAAAGACAACATTTTCCAAATAGATTCGATACTGCTTTGTACTGAAGTTACAATCGTAATACTGGATTGTACTGAAGTTTTGAAAAATCAGTTAACTGTTCCCAAAATATTATTGGTTAAAAGTAACATTAGTAAGCTGGTCAAGAGAAAGTAAATGGAAAATGAAATAGCAAGAACTAACTGGAAAACAAATGATCTCAAGAGTATTTAGAAATCTATAAGTGCATTTAAAGAGGATGAATATTAATCAGTGTTAAATTTAGAGGTAATTACCAATTTAGTGTCTGAATATATGTTATAATGATATGAATCATTATAATTGACACTGTTGTGCCTTGAAATGTGATGCATTTCCCGAGTAAAGAGTGACATGATGTGGTTCTTATGAGAAGTCCACTTTGTTAGAAGAGGTACAACTGCACTGTGTGACGATGCAGATTTGATGCAAGCATTTCACCATAAACTTTTTCTGACAAGGTTCTCCTCAGGCAGATCCCTTATGTTAGGCAACTATGGACAAAGTCAATAACTTAAGGTTGGTAGACAGCCTCTACAGAGATTTTGTTTAAGCAAGGGAGAAAACCTTCCCACGTGAAGAGATCTGTCTCATTGAAACATACAATGGTTACTAATATGAAGCTAGACATATAAACTGCTTTCTCTCTATAGATGTCTATCTTGCTGAATACTTCTAGCATGTTTTGTTTTTATTTAAAGTTCCAGTAATTGTGAAGTTACCTTTAGCCATAACTTCTCACTTTTGTAGAATGCAAACTCTTGGGTAGCACCATTTTTTAATTAATGTATTATTAGATAAGAATTATGGAGTGCAATTGACAGGCTTGATTGCTAGGAACTTCCCCTCATGAACAGGGGGGACTAGACTTCGCCTTTAGCTTTCCTTTAAAGCTATTAATCTTGCTTTGAAAACTTTAAGAGATTCTCCAAAGCAATATACTGTAGGTGCCATTAAATAGTAGACATAAAGTTAATAGTTGTGTAAGTTTAGGCTCTCATATTTTGTTTTTGAAAAACGAACTTTTTAAAAAATGTTCCTTTCTCCACTGATGATTGGATTGCATTTACTGTGTGACTCAACTATATTTAGGATGCCAATAATCAAAGATATGCTTTCTGCCTAGCATTGAAAATAAGTAAGTTATAGTTCAATTTTAGACATTCACTCTTAACTATGGCAAATAGTTTCAGAAGGCCTTTGACAAGGTGCCACACACAAGGCTGCTAACCAAGTTAAGAGCCCGTGGTATTACAGGCAAGCTACTAAGATGATTAGAGCATTGGCTGATTGGTAGGAGGCAGTGATATAGTAGATGACCCCAACAGATTCACAGGTGAAGTGTCACTTCACCCGAAAGGACTGTTTGGGGCCCTGGATGGTAGTGAGGGAGGAGGTGTAAGCGGCCGGTGGAGCATTTGTTCCGTTTGCAAGAATAAATGCCTGGAGGGAGATCAATGGAGAGGGACGAAAGGATGAATGGACAAGGGAGTCACTGAGTATGTTCATATCAGAACTTGATGATCTTTGGAAACTGAGTATCAAGGGTCAGTGCAGGAAAGTGGTCAAAAACGAGTGGTGACCTTATTGAAAAGGATAACAAATGCAAAAATGGAATGACTGACTTCTGCTTTTCACATACTATTTTGATTTTCTTCTTTGCTTTATAGTGTGTTGCTGTGCAGTGTGATTTATCTCATGGTTTAGACTTCAGTACAGGTCATGATTTTTATCATTTATAATGCAGATCCAAAACAGTAAACACAAAACCTATACAGTATGATGATAGTAATTGCATTACTTTTGTACATTCCATTGAAATCATGAGGGAACTGGTGATGACAACATTAAAATCAATGAAGCAGAAGAGCTATATCCTCTAAAGTATATTATTAGTTTCTAAAAAAAAGCTTGTCCTTATGTAAGTATCAGTATCCAGTTATTACTAATCATATTTCTAACAGGTCACTCCCAATATTTACATCTTGGACAGCAGAAAAACTGACAATGCTTTCCCACAGTTCCCTGCTACGGTACTACAGGTTGGAAATTTGTTTTGCTGTGACTAAAAAGTAGTCTTTCTTAAAATCGTCAATAATGCGACTTCTGAAATTATTAAAATATATAGGCTGTTAAGTTTGTAGAAATGTCATTAATACATAAATAGACATTTTTTGGTTTTCCTTATAGAGGACATTATTTTCCTTTCCTGATTTTCTGAGAGTGATATTTTTAAATCCTTGCTTTCTCCCTGTTTGGCTCCTCCCTTCAGTAACATTTGTTGATAAGGAGAGTCATGGTATTATTAACCCTGAAACACATCACTTATATGTTTGTCTTTGGATAATGAATATTATACACTACACAGATATAATGAATTCTGTAAAGCCAGAAACTACCATTAAGGATGATTTATACTTGTGCATCGCATCTACGCTGTAGGTACCACGTACCCTACGCTGTACCCTACACTGTAGGTTGACGTGCACCTCCCCAAAAAAGTAACTTATGCATTGCAACGATGCAGACCGCAACAACTGTGATTGGTCCACTTGGTAGCATCGCACTTCCTCCTACACATTTCAGGTTGCTTTTTCTCCACCATGTTTGTAGGCTGTGCGTACACCGATATGAACTAGATGAACAAAGCCGTCAAATCTACCTGCTGACATGCGAAAATGTTTGAAATGCATTTCCTTGTCCATGTCTCTCATGAAGAAACTCAACACAGTGCCATTGAAACCCCACCAACTAGCGTTTAGGTGCACACCAACACATACTCGCTAGGGCATAGAGCGACACAGAAGTGAAAATCAGGGCTACCACGTAGGCTGCGGCGTAGCCCCTACACACAAGTATAAATCAGCCTTTAGCTTGACATCCAGGCACACGTTCAACCCAGTAAGTATTATTGGTTAGTCTGTGATTGCCATTTTTGTCTTTTTTTATAAATTTATTGGACTTCGCATGAAATTAATACGGGTACAGTCGCACAATGACACTTAAGCTGATATCACCTATTTTACATCACCCCTGAAAAATATAATTTACTGTGTATTTGAGAAATTTCACAGGTTTCAATGCTCAAAGTCCTTGAGACCTGCAGACTAATTATCAAATTATTAAATATCTAATGAAATATTATTGATTCTTTAAATCTAAATGTATAAATAAGATTTTTTTTCCAACTATTTTAATGTTAACAGTCATCTGCAATTACAGAGAAAATACTGTGTCAGCAGATAGAATCATTCCACGCAATGATGTGGAACATTGATTTCAGTGAGTACCTCATAAAAGCGAAAGAGCACATAACAGCATGCAATTTGAGAGTGTGATATGGGAGCACAGCAGTATTTCGAGGAACTTATATTGGCTGCTGATATCCTGGCAGTTCCTAATTACAGAACAGTTCAACGACCATCAATAGCAACTTCCGATCCTGCAGAACATTTGACAATTGAACTTAAATCACTATTTTCCACGCAGCTTGTACAATTATGTTTCTGGTTCTTTCACAGATCAGGAACAGCAGTTGTTCCAGAAAGCTGCAACTCGTGTTTCATAGTTATTGTTAAATCAGTAAGTACAATTTAGTCCTTCACATCTTTCAGAGTTAGACAACATGCAGTGTTGTATTAGGCAAAGTAATTAAAGTGATTAGGGTGTAAAGATAACCATAATGTGCATCATTTGATTAATTAAACAGAATGGATTAGAAATTGCACAGACCATATAAACATGCACTAAAGTAATGATACACAGAGCCTTTGAATGGAGATTACTGGGAAGTGATTTTCAAATGTGCACAGCATGAAATTCTTGGGCCTGTAACACAGTTTCTCACGTTAACCATGTGTAATTATTGGAGTTGAAAATAAAGCACAAATTTACTTATATGATTCCTCTCCATGAACATAGAAACATAGAAAACCTACAGCACAATACAGGCCCTTTGGCCCACAAAGCTGTGCAGAATATGTACTTACATTAGAACTACCTATGGTTACCCATAGCCTTCTATTTTTCTAAGCTCCATGTATCTATCCAGGAGTCTCTTAAAAAACCCTATTGTTTCCGCCTCCACCGCCTCCGCCAGCAGCCCATTCCATGCACTCCCCACTCTCTGCTTAAAAAAACAACTTACCCCTGATATCTCCTCTGTACCTACTTTCAAGCACCTTAAAACCATGCCTTCTCATGCTAGCCATTTCAGCGCTGGGAAAAAGCCTCTCACTATTCACATGATCAATGCTGCTCATTATCTTGTACACATCTATCAGGTCACCTCTCATCCTCTGTCACTCCAGGGAGAAAAGGCTGAGTTCACTCAACCTATTCTCATAAGGTGTGCTTCCCAATCCAGGCAACATCCTTGTAAATCTCCTCTGCACCCTTTCTATGGTTTCCACATCCTTCCTGTAGTGAGGCAACCAGAATTGAGCACAGTACTCCAAGTGGGGTCTGACCAGGGTCCTATATAGCTGCAACATTACCTCTCGGCTCTTAAACTCAATCCCACTATTGATAAAGACCAATTCACCGTTTGCCTTCCTAACCACAGAGTCAACCTGCTCGCAGCTTTGAGTGTCTTACAGACTCGGACCCCAAGTTCCTCTGATCCTCCACGCTGCCAAGAGTCTTACCATTAATGCTATATTCTGCCATCATATTTGACCTGCCAAAATGAACCACCTCACACTTATCTGGGTTGAACTCCATCTGCCACTTCTCAGCCCAGTTTTGCATCCTATCGATGTCCCGCTGTAACCTCTGACAGTGCCCCACGCCATGCTCAACACCCCCAACCTTTGTGCCATTAGCAAATTTACTAACCCATCCCTCCACTTCCTCATGCTGGTCATTTATAAAAATCACAAAGAGTAGGGGTACCAGAACAGATCACTCAGGCACTCCACTGTTCACCGACCTTCAAACAGAATATGACCCGTCTACAACCACTCTTTGTCTTCTGTGGGCAAGCCAGTTCTGGATCCACAAAGCAATGTCCCCTTGGATCCCATGCCTCCTTACTTTCTCAATAAGCCTTGCATAAGGTACCTTGTCAAATGCCTTGCTGAGATCCATATACACTACATCTACTGCTCTTCCTTCATCAATGTGTTTAGTCACATCCTCAAAAAATCCAATCAGGCTCGTAAGGCATGACCTGCCCTTGACAAAGCCATGCTGACTATTCCTAATCATATTATGCCTCTCCAAATGTTCATAAATCCTGCCTCTCAGGATCTTCTCTATCAACTTACCCACCACTGACTTGGGGGTTTTTAGGCTAGCTCTTCCTAACTGAAAGTAGCAGGGTTGGGATTCGAGGTTGAGGTAGGCTGTGGGGGGGGGGGGGGGGGCATCTGACAATGAGTTGTGTGCAGTTTCCATAATATTCATAACACAGGCCTAGGAAACTTGCTTCTCAATTTCTCAACTGAGCATTAAAAGTTCCAAGTCTAAAGTAAAGTAAGTACATACATGTCACTACATACAACCCCGAGTTTGTTTTTCTGCCGGCATACTTAGCAAATCTAAAGAACAGTAACTGTAAACAGGATCAATGGACAACAAGCTGTGCAATGCCCTTCCAGTATGGTCTCATTGTTACAGTAGAGGAGGCCATGGACTGACATGTTGGAATAGGAAGTGGAATTGTGGCCACTGGGAGATCCCACTTTCTCTGGTGGATTGAGCATAGATGGTTGGTGAAGTGGTCTCTCAATCTATGTTGGATCTCACCAATATACAGGAGGCCACACTGGAAGCATTGGATGTAGTAGATGACTCCAACTGTCTCACAGGTGAAGTGTCTCCTCACCTGAAAGGACTGTCTGGGGCCCTGGATGGTCGTGAGGGAGGAGGTGTAGCTCTTGTTCTGCTTGCTGGAGTGAAATCAGTGGGGAGGGGCAAAAGAATGAATGGACAAGGGAGTCGTGTTGGGAGCGATCCTTGTAGAAAGTGGGGGGCGGGGGAGGGAAAGATGTGCTTGATGGTTGGATCCTGTTGGAGATGGTGGAAGTTATGGAGAAGTTACACCACACTGATTTCTCAACCTTCTGGTATTGCCCGCCTCTACAATTCCCTATTCCCATTTCCCCCTCACTCCCTATCTCCCTACCTGCACGTCACCTCCTTTTGGTGCTCCTCTCCTTTTTTATTTCTTCCATGACCTTCTGTCCTTCTGCTATCAGATTTCCCCTTTCTCCAGTTCTGTATCTCTTTCACCAATCAACTTCCCAACTGTTTACTTCACCCCTTCCCCACCCCCATTTCACCTACCACCTTGTGTTTCCTCCTCCCCTCATCCCACCTTCTTAATCTGACTCCTCATCTGTTCTCTCCAGTCTTCCTGATGAAGGGTCTTGGCCCGAAACATCAACTGTACACTTTTCCTAAAAAAAATGTCATGTTATTGACATTGGTTCATTGTGCTGGTTGATGTCCATTAAAATTAAGAGATATTTGTCTAAAATGGTTTAAATCATGCTAAAGTAAACAGGAGCAAATTTGCACCACAATATTTAAAAGCAGAAATTTCTTCATAAATCAGACAGCTGTGCCCCTATTAGTCTCTTTAAAAGCGCCGTGGGTTCTATCACATCTTTTAGTTAACAGCACATTACCACACAAGGACGTGTGATCATTGATATTGTAAGTTCTAATTTTTGTAAGTTGACTACAAGTTAGAAAAGTGGCCTATGATAGGGAGTTCACCTGTTCTGGCACCTGACAAGTAAGGTTTGACTGAATTTTACAATGGGCATCTCTCTCTCCTCCCTCTCCTTCTCCCTCTCCCTCCCTCCCCCACCCCCCAAATAGATTTCCTATTTAGGGCCTTTTTGCAAGAAGTTTTTTCTTTGCAGTATGATTGATCTGGGGCTGCAGATAAAGTAAGCAACTGTTTCCAAAGGCTTATAGCCTATCATACATGGCGTCAGTCATGCGTGAGAGAAGCTCACAATGAAGAGGTATCATTGTGCACACCGCTGCTCTCTCTGCTGTTGCCGACCATTTAGGTCTTTCTGCAGAGGATGGATAGCTCTAATAAAGTTTTAATGACTGGTTGACTTCTAGCTGGCAGGGAACAGAAAAGTTACTGTTATTAGAAAACTCAGAAACAGGGAGGAGAGGATTATGGGTAGACTATTCAGCCATTTATGCACCAACAACATAATCATGGCTCCTTATTCATTACAGACCCTTATGCTGCCTTCTCTCAGTATCCTATGACTCCTTTAGCATTAAAAGTATATTTACCCCTTTTTGAATAGATCTAATGTTTTGACTTCATCTGCCTTCTACAGTAGAGAATTCTACAAGGTCACCACCTTCTGGGTGCAAACATTTTACCTGAGCCCAGATCCCTGCATTTTGAGACTGTGAGCTCGTGGTCTCCAGCCACTGGGAACTCCCTTCTGGTGCCCTGTCTGTTTGAATTTAATATGTTTTTTATGAGATCCCCTTTCATCCTTCTGTACCCTAGTGAATGTAGACTGAATCTTTCCTTGTACATCAATGTTGCCCTCCCAGGAATCAGCTTGGTAAACTGTCACTTCCTCAGATAGGCAGACTAAAGTTGCACAAAGAGGTCTCACCATGGCCCTGACCAGCTGCAGAATTATAGTGTATATAGATTTCTGCACTCCTTTGACACAATTTATTTATTTTTGAAAGTTATAGTAATTTTTTATGTTTTGTACTATACAGCAAATGGTTCTCTCTTACCGATTCTACTAGCTGCAACCTCAAGAAAAATTCAAATAGATTTGTTTGGTTTTATTTCACTTTTGAAACCAATACTTACTTTGTTCAGTCACATTAATACTTTTCACATGCACTATAATTGCAACTTTTATCATTGATACTAACATTTTTCCATTGACTGACATGAAGGATATTCGTCTGTAATTCTCTATTTTTTCCTCTTTCCTTAGTTAAAAAAATAAAATTTGCCAGCTGCGATCTGTATGAATTGTTCCAGAGTTTAAAGAATATTGAACGATAACTGCCAATGCATCCATCATTTGCAGGGCTTCTTCCTCCAGTATTGGGGAATAATAGATCACTAGGCCTTGGGGATTTGTTATTCTTTAGTTCCACTAATTTCTCCAGCACTATTTCTTTAGTGGTCATGACTTCATTCAATCCTTCCCTTGCTGTTGGTTCTTGAACATATCTGAGAGGTTACTCGTGCCCTGCTTTGTGAAGACTGAATCGAAGTATGTGTAATTGGTGGGTTCCAGGAAGTTCAATGCCTTGCTTGGGTGCAAATGGTGGAGAGTTCACTGTTAGGAGTGTATGACTAAACCCGAGTCCTCTGCAGTGGTGCTCCTCATTTACAGCTCTGGTTACCTTATTCCATTCTGTCAGTGTGGAGTTTGCATGTTGGCCCTCGGATATTAGGCTCTATAATGAGTCAACCATCATAGCCAGGGAAGTGATGAACCCCTCCTGCTAAACTGTTTGAGATAATTTATTTTTTATTCTTTTTTACTTCTCTTCTAATATTTGTATATTTGTTACTGTGCACTTCTAATATTTGTTTATTTGTTACCTGTGCCACTGTGACACAGTGATATCATTTGGGATCAATAAAGTATCTATCTATCTTCTTTCTGTGACTACCTGAGGTTCCTCTTCTGTCCCAAAGACTCGTGAGTCAGTAAGTTAATTGGTCATGGTAAATTATCCCTTGAGTGTATGCAAGAGGCAGAATTTGGGCGCACTGTGGGGAAAAATAAAATGGGATTAGTACAGGATTAGTGTTGGTTATCATGGGCATGATAGGTCAAAGGGTAACACACACAAAATGCTGAAGGAATGCAGCAGGTCAGGCCCCATCTGAAGAAAGGATTAAATGGTCAACATTTTGGGCTGAGACTCTTTGTCAGAATTGAATGAAGGGTCTCGATAGAGATATTAAAGCTGGTAATCTCTTTGCTGAAAGCAACTAAGATTGCTTTGACACATATAATTTATAAGAAATAATCTCCGGCCTTTGCATGTTTTTGCAAACTTGCCTTGCTTTCATTGGGAAAAGTTGCACCTATGTTTGTTGTTAAGTACTGTTCTGACTCCTCTTCAATAGACTGATTTTTGAGTAAATTGACCTTGTTATAAACTAATTGTCCTGAAGTCAGATGTAAGCTAATGGCCAGTATAACTCACTGACTGATGGAAAGTTATCAATAAGAGATATATTTGGAAATAGGTCCAAAATTGTGAGCTATCTATCAATCATGGTGCCCAGCAAGAAGACCTGGTTGAACTTAGCTGGGCCAAAGGGCATTCAAATATATTGGGCACTTAGCACCACTATATTTATGATTGTTGTGCCAGTTTTATGTCTCCAAAACAATCAAAATATAATAAATTTTTACTCCAATAAATCATCTTATTGAGTTAGAGCAGCATCAACCGTTATGGTAACAGAAGAGCAAAGGCAACAGATAAGCCACTGTGTTAATGAAATGATAAGAGTCTGAGACATAACTCGACATTGTCATGGGAGGGAACAAATTGTGTAGAAAACTCATGAAAAAATCAAAGCAAGGGAAAGATTGCTTCATTACAGTGCAAAGTGGTTTATGTTTCCTGGAGTTAGAAGCTCAGAAAGGAACAATGCTTTAGCTAATACTATTGGATATGACAAGGCATACCACAGACTTACACATGGGGGCTGAAATAAAGTATTTTATTTAATTTGCAACCTGGTAAACCTTTAATTAAACATTGTAAAAGAAGCAGAAATTGAGAATCAGACTCCAGCACCTTGCAGTGAAATACTAAAAATTCTGCTTAGTTTGAAAATTAATATAATGGTTCAGCCGCTTGTTAAATGAAAATAAAATTTGTAAGAAGTAGTAACAGGCAGCTGAGCAGATAATGTGCATTTTATTACAGGCTAGGCCAAAGTTAAAGTTGCTCTGTGCTTTAGTGTTCCCTTCACATTGCGGAAGGTATCTCTTGTGACTTGTTTTATTTATTTTTATTATTATTTTTGAGATACCACACAATAATAGGCCCTTCCGGCCCAACGACCTCACACCATCCTATTACAGCCATGTGACCTACTAACCGGTATGTCTTTGGAATATGGGAGGAAACTGGAGCACTTGGAGAAAACTTATGGGGTGAACATACAAACTCATTTCAGACAGCGATGGCAATTGAACCCAGGTTGCCTACGTGGTAATAGCGGTATGCTAACCGCTATGCTACTGTTTCAAACTTATTCTGGAAAAGGAACATCAGAACACAAGAACATACATAGGTTTGAAATTTTGTGGAATATTGGTAGCTTGGGTTGGCTATTTGGAGGTTTGTTTGACCACTGAGCTTGACAAAATGTTTGCAGACATTTTGGCTCCAATTGAGAAACTATCATCAGTGTACAGTTGAGGATGTTGTCTCCTCAGAATGCCAGCTTATATACTCTGGGATTTTACTGATAAAATGTCCTGATCTGGTATGGTTCAAAACACTGAATGGTTTAGTAGTAGAAGATCCGATTTCTAGGGAAGTCTGTTGGAAGTCATTGTAGGTTAATTGGTCACGACCGTCAAAGCCAGCCAGACAGAATCTTCTACTGCTAAACTCCTCAGTGTTTTGAACCGGCAACAGCATTTCCTGGTTTTCTGGGAGTTCAGGCTGGCATGTAGTAAACAATTACAAGTTCACTGGTACTGTTCAAAATGTTGTCACAATCATCCCATAGTCTGGAAAATCTACCAGTCTGTCACCATCAAGGATTGAGTGTACCAGATTGACAGGGTTTTACAGTACAGCTCTAAATGTCTATGTTTTGTCAGTAAATGAAAATCTAAAATACTCAATAATTGTGTTTGTTTGTAAGAATAAACATGTTTGCTCTGAGCATTCACCATGATATGAGACCCTATGTGAGCACATACAAAACTCTCATGCACTAAGAATACTCCACATATAAAATGTAAATGTCCTAATTTTCATCCTAATTGGAATGATCTAATTGACACATCATATCCTCTGCTAACTGTCAACATTTGCTGTTATGTCCATTCATCACATATCATCACCACCATTGTTTGCTTTTCAAACAGGGCCGGTGTTACATAGTGACAAATCTTATAATGGATCAATGTGGAAAGGATCGGGCCCAGCGACCACAGCCAAAAAAATCAGCTGTGCTCCTAAAGAACCTTCCTGTGCTAAAGAAGGACACAAAATCCACAGGGAAATCTCCACTGAGTAAGAGGCTTTGCATGTGAATAATTAATAAGGTTATACTACAGTTGCAATGAGCAATTGAGCTGGAAGTAACTGCAGGCTTTGGTCCTCCATCTTTATTGTGTTAGTTGATCACAAGAATTTCAACAGCTGATAGTGTAGTTGGCTTCAGGGAAATAGAGACTGATTAAGAAAAAAATCAAGGCTTTCAATAGCTCACTGCATTCACTGCCCACAGATAAATGTCAGTAGACAATAGGATGAATACCAACCTATGATACCAACCATGATTTGTATGGCTTCCAACCCTACTGTTCCAAGCCACCACTGAAAAGTAATCAACTGTATAATCTGCTGTCATTAGACCATACTCTAGAAATGAGTTAACTGCTCTGTGAGAAGAGAGAAAAACATCACTAAGTATTTGAATAATATCCTTTAGGCTGGTTCCATGTTAATTATTCAACACAAAGGATTGATCAGAAGACATGGAATTTGTGTTCCTCAGTTCCATCTTGCTCAGTTGAATGGGTTGATGTTGCTTTTCTCAAAGAAAACCTGTGCTCATTTAGAGGAAGACCAAATAGTCAGTGGCCGTTTGATCCTCTGACCTAAGAACAGATGACTAGCTTGAACAGCAGAGCAAAAATCCAAATAACTAGTTACAATGTGTGAAAGCTGTCTAACTAATTTCAACTTGAGCTTACTTCTTCAACATTTAAACTGATCATTTTTTTGCCATATGTGGAAGAGTTTGAGCTGATAATTGTTTGACTTTGCATTATGTTGATTTACTGCTTAGCCAGGAAAGGAAAATTGATAACATTACATAGAAAATAGAATGGTACAGCACAGTACAGGCCTTTCTGCCCACAATATTGTGCAGACGTTCTGACCTACTCTATGATCAATCTAATGATTTCCTCCCACATAATCCTCAATTTTCCTTTCATCAGGTGCCTATTGAAGAGTCTCCTAAATGTCTCCATTGTATCTGCCTTTACCAGCACTCCTGGCAGCGCATTCCACACACCCACCACTTTCTGTGTAAATAAACAAATCTACCTCTGATATCTCCAGTCACCTAAAAACCATGCCCTCTTGCATTAGCCATTTCCGCCCTCAGAAAAAGTCTCTGGCTATCCACTTGATTAATGCCTCTTATCATCTTGTACACCTGTCAAGTTACCTCTAATCCACCTTCACCCCAAAGAGAAAAGCACTAGCTTACTCAACTTTTCCTCATAAGACATGCCATCTGGTCCAGGCAGACTCCTGTCAAATCTCTGTAAAGTCTCTACATCCTTCCCATGAGAGGACCAGAATCAAACACAAAACTCCGCGAGTGATCTAACCAGGGTTTGAGAGAGTTACAACATTACCTTGCAGCTCTTAACTCAATCCCTCAATTAATGAAGGCCAACACAACATACACCTTCTTAAACACTCTCTCAACTTGCATGAAAACTTTGTGGGATCTATGGACATGGACCACAAAATCCCTCTATTCCTCCACACAGCTAAGAATTGTGCCATTAACCCTGCATTCTGCCTTCAAATTTGACTTTTCAAAATGAATCGCTTCATACTTTTCCCGATTGAACTCCATTTGCCACTTCTCAGCCCTATAAGTGTCACATTGTAATCTACAAGAAACTTCTGTGCTATCCTCAACACCAATAATTGTGTCATCTGCAGAATTAATAACCCATCCTTCCATGTCCTCATCCAAGTCATTTACAAAAATCACAAAGAGCAGGAGTCCCAGAACAGATCCCTGTGGAACTCCACTGGTGACCGACATCCAGGCAGAATATATGCCATTACTACCACCCTCTGCTTTCTGTGGGCAAGCCGAAACTGAATCTATGCAGTCAAGTTTCCCTGGATCTCATACCTCATGAATTTCTTAATGAACCTACCATAGGGAATCTAAAATCTATATATACCACTGTACTTTTATCAATTTGTTTTGTTAAATCCTCAGCAAATTGCTCTGGTTCAGAAGGGAGTTATTTGTTATTGTGATGAAATGAATAAACTTTTATGCTACTGGAGTATTTATGAGCAATGACAAAGTAACTTCATTTGTCCCTAGCAGCTCCTGATTTTCCAAGCTTTGTGACAGCAGATCTACAAGAAGCCATAAAGACTGCGCAAACAAGAAAATCCAGAAGTATGGTAGGGAAGTTGAGTTAAATACAAATGAAATATCAATACTGCAATAGATAAAATAGCAGTTAGTTTTTCCAGCCATAAGGAGTGTGGGTTTTTAAAATTTTTGTCTTCACTAATTGGAGAAGTATCTGATAGTAGCGATTGTCCAGTTGTGCTAATTTTCTAATGTATAAAATTTAGTGGAAGTGATAATTGGATTAGACAACATTTGTGGAATCTGTTCTGTCAATTTCTCATTCCAAATTTGAAGATTGGATTTTATTCCCAGGAGTTAATTTTAGTGCCAGAAATCTCCAGGAGGGAGATGAAATACATACATTTTATAATGCATGGATTTGGAAAAAATTCTTATTCGATTTTTTTTTGTCATGCAGCAATGTTTCACAGTGTCATCATCTCCTTATCTCTGGGACAACATAAGCTATCTTCATCTGCCTTAAGAAAACCTTTTACTTTTTGATGCCTCATATTAATGTAGGGAGTCATAATATTGTTATCATCATTGCCATGATTAAATTATGTCCAGGATATGATTAGGATATAAATATTTACAAACCTTTAATTATTATTGTTGCATCAATTAAATGTGAACCTCTAATAAAATTCATACGTACCTCTCAAAATGTATTTTATTTGAGGTAACAACTGTAAAGCAATTTTAATAAATATGTAATACTGAATCCCATACCCTGCCCATACTAGACAGTAATGCAGCCTGTCGGATTACTCTCCATGATATATCTACAGTTTGGAAGTTTGAGTGGTGTAGGTGATAAACCAAATCTCCTCAAATTCCTGATGAAATATAGCCACTGTCTCACCTTCTTTAAAGCTGCATCAATATGTTGGGACCAGGTTAGATCCACAGAGATTTTGACACCCAGAAACTTAAAATTTCTCATTCTGTCCACTTCTGATCCCTCCGAGGATTGGTTTGTGTTCTCTCGTCTTACCTTTCCTCAAGTCCACAATCAGCTCTTTCGTCTTACTGACATTGAGTGAAAGGTAGCTGCTGCAACACCACTCCACTTATTGGCATATCTCACACCTGTACGCCCTTTTGTCATCACCTGAGATTTTACAAATAATGGTTGTATCGTCAGCAAATGTATAGATGGTATTTGAGCTGTGCCTAGCCACACAGTCATGGCTATAGAGGGAGTAGAGCAGTGGTCTAAGGTGCGCCAGTGTTGATTGTCAGCGAGCAGTAGATATTATCACCAATCCACACAGATTGTAATCTTCTGGTTAGGAAGTCGATGATCCAATTGCAGAGGGAGGTACAGAGGTCCAGGTTCTGTAGCTTATTGATCAAGTCTGTGGGAATGATGGTGTTAAATGCAGAGCGATAGTCAAAGAACAGCATCCTGACATAGGTATTTGTGTTGTCCAGGTAGTCTAAGGCTGTGTGAAGAGCCATTGGAATTGTGTCTACCATTGACTTATCAAGACAATAAGCAAATTGCAGTGGGTTCAGGTTCTTGCTGAGGCAGGAGTTCATTCTAGCTATGACCAACTTCTCAAAGCATTTCATCACTGTCGTTTCGAGTGTTACCAGGTGACAGTTAATCTGCCGTTAGTTCATTTTCATTAACTCTGTCCATCCAGATCATTAACATGTAATGTCAGCCAACACCAAATCTCATAACACCACTAGACACGGCAGCCAGCTAGAAAAGGCCCCCTTTATTCCCACTCTTTGCTTTCTGCCAGTCAGGCAATCGTACATCCATGCTAATATCTTTCCTGAACCATGGAATACCATGGGCTCTTAGCATGTTTAGAATTCTCATGTGTGGCACCTTGTCAAAGGCCTTCTGAAAGTCCAAGTACACAACATCCACTGACTCACCTTTCTCTATCCTATGTGTCATGGAGGATTTTGGAAAAATTTGATTACAAAAGCATAAAAAAGCTAGTGGGACAGTGACAAATGGCATGGTTAGATTTCCAAAAGGCTAACATGGCTATAGAAAGATAGGAATGAAAAGGAAAATAAATGAAGTTTGGTCTGCTCGCCAAAGCATTATGAAATAGTTTTTCTGTAATGTACAATTCACTATATATTAGCATCACTGTGTTCAGACTTTTATAATGTTTTATTTTTAAAACATGTTATTCAATTCACAGGAAATTGCCACTCCAACCCACCCATTAACTGAGGAGAGCAGCTACAAGGATCTGGAACATAAAGGTAGTAGGATGTGGCTGGAGGGTTATTACTTAAAGTTATGTTTGATAATTGGCTAAGTTTGTGGTTGGCAGCTCAGAGATAAGGTAGACATATTGCTGACCTTCAATAAAGATGATTAGTGTCACTCATTGTGTGATGGATTTTGCATTTCTTAATGTATGTTGCTACAGTATTGGGTTTCTGATCTCTGCTGTCCGATGATGTAATCAAACTAGTTGAGAAGCCAATTCTCCGAGATGGCAAACTTGGAACTAAAAGTCTGTTGCACAAAAGAATGAATGCTTGAATTCCAAAGTAAGGACAGGATATGCTGGAAATAATCTGCAAGGAATATTAAAGGAATCCTGTTTCACTCTCTCCACATGTTCTTCCTTACCTTATTTTTGATTTTCATTTTTAAAAACTCAAATATTAATTAACCTTAAACATTTTTTAGATTATGAATAAAGATTGCAATTAACTAGAAAAAACACTCAAATGCCAACAATTAATATTAGATTTTTGAAACAGACCATTTGTAAAATAGTAATTATGGTTTAGTATGCTCTGTAAAGCATTGACCTCAAACAGCAGGCATTTTCAGGGTATTTTTCAGTAAAAAATATATATGTATTGAGTTCTCATGAGTTCAATGATTTCTACTAATGATTGCTTCCCGTGGTGGAGCTGCAAATCACTGAGACTTCTACTTTGGTTTTATTCATCAGCGTGCACGTGCAAACCCAGAGGCTGATGCTGGATTTTGTACATCTCACTGATTGCTTCACATATTCCAGCTCAATATTATTGGAGTAACTTGTATTTGGTTTATTCCTGTCACATGTATAGTAGAGACCTTTATTTGTGTGCTGTCCAAACTCATTGTTCTGTACATACGTAGGTACAACAAGATAGTATAAAAAAAAACTTTTAGTAGAATTTTCTTGTCGTTGTCAACAAAATGTTATAACACAACATGATTACTTCCACCCTGTTATTTACTCTTTTCTCTGAGTAGAGATGGTGCCAAAACACCCAAGGAACCAAAATTTCTGGTAAATTAATTATGAAGTAGAAGTAACATTTTGTATTGCTGATAAATGACGTTTACTTGGTTTAGAGTTACTTTCATGTAGCCTGGCAGATTTGCTGCAGTTTATTAAACATCTTCTTAATCTGTTTGAACTTTGTGACTGCTTTTCCTGTTTTCTTTCTACTTAGATTATTGCCCACAGCCAATGTTAGTTATTAATGCATTTTCCTAAGTTTCACACAGACTGTTACTGCTGTTTTGTTTATATACTACGCTGGGTGCTAATTGGATGAATTTCTATTCAGTCACATATCAACTGTGGCATCCTTGTTGAAACTTGAAGCTGCTACTCCAGTGAATTTTGCTGCTATTATCAGACAATATTTAAATCTAACATATTCATCCTTGTTGCTATGTTCTGCCTATCACAGAGAGTTCATAGTTAGTTTTGCCAACCACATCGAAATCAAAGGTAAAATTTATTATCAGAGCACATACATGTCACCACATATAACCCTGAGAATCTTTTTCTGTGGGTGTACTATAGAACAGTAATTGTAAACTGTAAACATCAGTGACTATTAACTGTAAACAAACTGCAAATGCAGATATAAATAAATAGTAATAAGCAACATGTATGAAAGAACAATATATCAGAGTCCTTAAAAGAGTGTAGTTAACCCCTTTTGTTTAAGAGCTTGATGGTTGAGGGGTAGTAACTGTTCTTGAACCTGGTGGTGCAAGCACTGAGGCTCTTGTACCTTCTACCTGATGGCAGCAGTGAGAAAAGAGCATGGCCTGGGTGGTGAGGATCTTTGATGATGGATGCTGCTTTTCTACAGCAACATTTCATGTAAATGTGGTCAATGGTTGGGAGGGTTTTACCTGTGATGTACCGGGCCAAATACATTACCTTTTGTAGGATTTTCCATTCAAAGCCATTGGAGTTCCCATGCCAGGCCATAATTCAGCCAGTTGGCACACGTTCCACCACACATCTATAGAAGTTTGCCAAGGTTTTTGATGACATGCCAAACCTCCGTAGACTCCTGAGGAAGTAGAGAAGCTGTTGTGCTTTCTTTACAATTATATTTATATGATGGTTCCATGACAGGTCCTCTGAGACAGTGACATCCAGGAATTTAAAGTTACTGACCCTCTCCACCTCTGATCCACTGATGATTACTGGCTGGTGGACTCCTGGTTTCCCTCTCCTGAAGTTTATAATCAGTTCCTTGGTCTTACTGACACTGAGTGAGTGGTTGTTGTTATCACACCACTCAGCAAAGTATTTAATCTCCCTCCTGTATGCTGATTCATCATCTCCTTTGATACTGCCCACAGTAGAGGTGTCGTCAGCAAACTTGTATATGGCATTGGAGCTGTACTTAACCATACAGTCATAGGTGTAAAGCAGGTAGAGCAGGGACTAAGTACACATACTTGCAGTGCTCCTGTGCTGATGGAGGTTGTGGAGGAGATGCTTTTGCCAATCCGAACTGACTGGGGTCTACAAGTGAGAAAATCCAGGATCCAATCGCACAAGGGTTATTGAGGCCCAGGTGTTGGAGTTTACTGATTAGTTTTGAGGGAATGATGGTGTTAAATACTGAGCTATAATCGATAAAGAGCATCCTGATGTATGCATCTTTGCAGTCTAGATGCTCCAGGGTTGTGTGAAGAGCCAATGAGATTGCATTTGCTGTGGACCTGTTGCTTCAGTAGGTGAATTGGAGTGGATCCAAGTTGCCACTCAGACAGGAGCTGATGTGCTTCAACACCAGTCTCTCAAACCACTTCATCAGTGTGGGTGTAAGTGCCACTGGGAAACAGTCATTAAGGAAGGTTACCACACTCTTCTTGGCCATTGATTGAAGCACGTGGGTAGTGCACTCTGCTGAAGTGTAAGGTTGAAGATGTCCATGAATATACCAGCCAGTTGGTCAGCTCAGATCTTCAGTGTCAGCCAGGTACTCTGTCTAGACCAGATGCTTTCCTTGGATTCACTCTCTGTAAGAGACTTGCTTTTTAGGTTCTGTCTGTATGCAGGTAGCTGGAGTACAGTACACCCATATGATCTGACTTGCCAAAATGTGGTCTCAGGAAGGAATGATAGGTGTTCCTTGACATAGTGTAGCAGTGGTCTTGTGTGTTGGGACCTCTGGTGCACCAGATTACATGCTGGTGATAATTGGACAGGGTTTTCTTCAATGAGGCCTGGCTAAAGTCGCCGAGTATAATTTGAAGTTTATTGGGATGGGCTGTTTCTTGTTCACAGACAACATCATGCAGTTTCACGAGTGCTTGCTTCTAATTGGCCTTTGGTGGTATGTAAACTGCAGTCAGGATCACGGGTGAGGCAAACAGAATTTAATTGTTAGTTGTTCTAAGTCAGTGGAACAAGAAGTCAGCATCCATGCACCAATGAAAACTGACTAAAAAGCATACGCTGCCACCTCTTTCTTTCCCAGAGTTTGAGGTTCGATCCATTCTGAGCATCGTAATGGCTTCTGATCGGATAGCGACGTCCGGTAACCAAGTCTCAGTGCAACAAACAATTGAGATCTGCCTCGTCTGCCTCTGATACAGCAGCCTTGCCCTGAGATCATCAATCTGATTTTCAAGTGATTGTACATTTGCCCACAAGATGGGAGGCAGAGTCGCAACCCCCGCACTCCAGCCTGGTTTGAATCCCGCCTTTCTTGCCCTGTTTTCCGCCTTAGCCTCGGCGTTGATTCTTAAAGGTGCCGTGCTTAACTGCTCTGCATTTAACCATTGAACATCAGATCTGAATACCATTGATGCAATTTCATTGCCCGTCGTTAAGAGGAAATTTACATGCTTCAGAATGCAGCAAAGCTAGTTCAATAGGAGTCTATTTAAGAGGAAAATTGGTACAAGCTCCTGCAGCCCGCTGAGAGTTGTTGATGTACAATGGCACCATCTTTACCTGGACTTCTCAACTTGACATCATCGGTTTGCTTCAGGGATTCTTCAAAGGCCTGCCATGCTGCTTTATTTCAAACAGCTCACCTCCTCTTACTCATCAGGTTAGCTATCAAAGAAAAATTTACTGAGAATGAATATGACACCATGTCTGTGGTATGTGAAGGACTGATACACCACAAGCTCTCTGCTTGTGTCTGAAGGAGGTATTCAGAACTCTTTGGCATTTCAAGACACCTTCCTTCAAGTAGGCCATGCTGGGTTTTGCTGTCAGTTTTGCGGTGAGACCAAGGCTTGTAGGACAACTTCAGGAGAAGCACACCACTTTAATCGATCTGACAGGGCAGGAATGTTGAAGAGTATCAGGTGTTGGGAGGCAACACAGATTTGCTGCCTCAGTGAGTTGCCTCTCCAGTTATTCCATGGTTACTGCAGATCGATGGCATGGCCTCGAGTTATATATTTCTCTGTCATGAACTCCCTCATGTGCCCATGTTTCAGCAAAGCACTTATTTAGATGACTACACGAGAACTTTGGTGTTCCCTTCTTTCAATAGTGTTTTACAATACAGTGACATGGCTGCAGAGTATCTAGATACAGAGAAAGCCACAGGTTAAAGAGGTGTTTGCCATACTGGTCATCTGTGCAGACACAGGCAGGGAAAGTGAAGCCAGAGCTTCATACAGCTATCGCCTTGCCTTCATGTCCACTCTGTTGTTCTCATTCCCATAAAAACAGTGTACGCACTATCATGGAAGTTTACTTTGGAGCCAGCTTTTTAAGTTTTGTTCTCTTCCTGTCATTCTAGGCCTGGAAGAGTCACTTCCCACCAGTGCTAGTGGATCCGAAAGAGACGGGGGCTTACAGCAACCTGAGTCTCTCACACACACATCGGGAAAGAGCAGTGCTTGTGCCTACGTCCCACAGGACACAAACAATGAACCCGAGCAGACAGAACCATGCAAGGCAGAGCATGCAGGTAAGAAGAACCAAATGGCGCCCTGCTGCCCCTGGGCAATGATCCCTGTGCGTTTGGTGGTATGAGTACTCACCGGGCATTAGGTCTTTGCCCTATTCAGATAGTAGATAGAAGAAAATACTGCCCTTGATTTGACTAATCATTTTTGGATTCATTATACAAATATACCCTTTAAAAACAGGATAAAAATTGTTGCTCAATTACAATCGACAGATCCTTTCTCCTTCACTATACGAAACCTAAGGTGACAGTGAAGCACCTGAATTGGATGATCTGTTTCTGTACGGTACCCTGTGTAAATAATGTAATGAGCATATACAACAGTTCATCTCTGTGTGACTGGAGAACACACATCATAATACAATAGTCTCTTTTATTTTGTACATTATTACTGTACAGTATTGCACACTGGTAAATTATTATGTATATTATTGTTCTGTACTTTGTTATTAGTTATTATTAATATCATTATTATTGCTAAGTGTGTTTTAAAATATTGCTGCTATAATAAAATAATATCCCACTCAGGATCAATAAGGTACTTATTATAATAATAATTATTATTATTTTATTAAAACATAATATGAGTGCAGTGATGTATGTTTGATATACAGTGTTAAAATACTGATAAGAATCAGGAGTCACAGCATAAAGTTCTGTGGATTCTTTAGGAGGGGTGGGTGCTGAGCAGTTTTAGCAGAAGAGGAAGATTTGTTCAGAGTTTCTTAAATAACATACATTGAAAAATAAAACTATCAATTATCTACAAAGGTGACAAAGCATAAAAGAACCCTTAAATGGCCCAAGGTTACAGCACCCTCAGAGTGAAGAGAAGCTGATGAATGTGAAAGCTAAATTTCCTTCTTTTGGCAATTGTTTTGTAGGAAGTGAATAAATATTAACTAAATTTAATTGTTCGTGTCTGTTAGTCAGGTGAGTCTTCTTTGGTTAAAATTAAGAGATGTGAATTCTCAATGTCCTCTTTGGTACCTGCAAGATCTGTTCAAATGAGTGAGTGCAGTGAAGTCCTTATTGCTCCCACAGATGAATCATCTTTGCCTGAGGTAGTCATTGAATCTGTGGAGAACTGCAATGAAACTCAAGAGGCTACCAAATCCTTGGGTAAGAAACTATACCTCAATAGATATTGAGTACCTACTACTCCAATTCTTATTCTACATGCAGTCTGAAAGGTGAACTCTCCAGATGGCACCAGATACTCTGGGCTGTATGCTATGAACCACAGGAGAACACTGGGTCTATGCAGTTCAACTCTTTGCTTCCATTGAGAAATTATGAGAAAATCAGGCACAAAGCAAAACGTCCCAATACAGAATAGAAGTTGTCAAATCTCCCCCAAGTTGTTACCACCTAGTAAATGAGTACACACCTCTGGATGGCCACCTGTTAATTACATTTCACCCACATGTCTTCTTAAGTCATGGTTAACAGCACCTTGCCAGTGAATAAGAGATTGTACTCAGTGCTCAAATTATTGAGGTACCACTTCCTCTACTCTTTGCTACTCTCGTTATTCCCATGACTGTGTATCTAGGTATGGCTCAAACACCATCTATAAATTTGCTAATAATATACACATTGTTGGTAGAACCTCAGATGGAGATGAGAGGGTGTACAGGAGCAGGATATAGCAGCTAGATGAGTGGTGTCGCAGCAACAACCTTGCACTCAAGATGATAGAGCTGATTGTGGACTTCAGGAAGGGTAAGATGAGGGAACATGAACAAATCCTCATAGAGGGTTCAGAAGTGGAGAGAGTGAGCAACTTCAAGTTCCTGGATGTCAAAATATCTGAGGATCTTACCTGGTTCCAACATATCGATGTAGCTGTGAAGAAGGCAAGATAGCATCAGGAGTTTGAGGAGATATGGTTTGTCACCTAAAACACTCAAACTTCTACACTGCAGATGTACCTTGGAGAGCATTGTGACAGGCTGCATCACGTCTGGTATTGGGGGGGGGGAGTGGGTTGCTGCTGCACAGGACTGAAAGAAGCTACAGAAAGTTGTAAAATTAGTCAGCTCCATCTTGGGTACTAGCCTCCATAGTATCCATGACATCTTCAAGGAGTGTCTTGTCTCCCCTGCCATCCAATTCCTAAATGGACATTGAACCCATAAACATTGCCTCACTTTCTTTATATTTTTTCTGTTTTTCACTATTTTTAATCCAAGTATTTCATATACATATGTGTACTTACTGTAATTAATTTACTTTTTTTTTATCTCTTTCGATATTATCATGTACTGTCTTGTACTGCTGCTGCTAAGAAATTTCATGACACATGTCAGAGATAATAAACCTGATTCTGATTCTGACTTGAAAATGGTTCATTTAATCATTTCAGCTGCGTTTGGTTAAAGCCTAATAGCCCATTCTCGGTAACCTGTATTTTACATTACAGGCACCTCCAGGATCACAGTGTAGAATAATACATTTAAAGAGTACGTGGGGAGTAGACATTGTTCGAGAGTGCAGAACACATGCAATATTAACTGATGCTTCTTGACTTCAGATTACCATACTGTACTAAGCAACACTGTGTGACCTCAGATATCTCAAACAGTTCAGATTAAATGCCTTTAATCCTTAATTTAAGATTATTAATTCAATATTTAATTCATTTATTAACCATGTCAATCTCTAGGTCATAATGAAGCTGATGAGCAGAATAAAGAAAGACAAAAGGTAAGATCACAACAATTAGGTCAACATTTTAGCACTTGGAATCAAAATGATGTTTCAATGATAAATCAGTTTATATTTGGTACCTTGCTAACTACAATACCAGTTTCACATGTTTGTTTAGCTTCTCTATCTTTGCTCATTAGTTTATTAAACAGGTATCTCTTTAAATGCTATAATCACCTGGGAAACCCTGGCCTCATCCTCTGAGAGAGATCCCTTTGTCCCCTCAAACTCCACACGTGTAGCCCTTTTGTAACTCAAAGCTAACTTACTTCCCAATTTTGATGACAGGTCTTTGAAATGAAACAATAGCGCTGTCTTTCCTTCAATAGATACTGCTTGATCCTTTAAATGCTTCCAGCACTTTCTGATGTTATTACAGACGCTGACTTGAGAAATGTAAATTACTGAAGTGTCTGTTGTTTGTTTATGAATATGAGAAACCATACTCTCTGTATGGTTTAAAGCCTTTGAGCCTGTAATAAAAAGAATAAATTATATATATCAATATGATTTTATATATTAGCATTTATATAGTAATAATTAACTGATGAACAATAATTTTGGTTGAATTAACTTCCATAATTTTTTGGTAGTAGAATGAAGACTGCTGTCTGAAAGTAAGAAAAACATCATCATATTTTGACCACATTTTATCTTTGTGGATAAACTCTTTGATGTGAAGGATTCCACATTATTGATGCAATCATTTAATTATTTCAAGAGTTGATAATGATGGAAAATCCACGTCTTCTTTGAGAGAAACACACATAAAATGTTGTTGGAACACAGCAGGCCACCAACTGCTGCCTGGCCTGCTGCGTTCCACCAGCATTTTGTGTGTGTTGCTTGAATTTCCAGCATCTGCAGATTTCCTCGTGTCTTCTTTGAGAGAGCTAGGTTTCTAGGGGCTTTTCTTCACAGGAGGGAAAAGCATTCATTACAGGCAACAAAGGATCCTTATTCAGGTAATGTCATTATTGGGTTGCTGCACTGATAGCCAAATCCCAGCATAGCAACTAGAAAGTTTAAATTACAGGACCACGATTATCAAGGCCTCCAAGTTGCATACTATTCTTATTTGGAAATAAATCACTGTTTATTTGAACTGGGCCAAAATCCTGGAGTTCTGTACCCATCCTTTATCAGAAGGGTTGAATTGATTTAAGAATAGGCATCTTAACAGCAGTGCTCATATTTTGAAAAAAAAAGTAAATTTGGAATAAATCTGGAATAGTTTAAAACATTTATCAATAACCACAAAGCTACTATATTGTTGTAAAAGCATTTTTAGTTCAATAATAGTCTTCAGGGAAAGAAATGTGCCGTCCTTGCCTTCTCTGAGCTTTGTAAGAAATGCAATGAATTGTGGGAAGGACAGGGAGAGCAGAAGGATGGAAATGAGGAGTGGTGTCTGAAGCAGGGTGAACAAAGACAGATCATATGGCCAGACGATGCTCCCCTGTAATGGCCAGTAGCTGGATCAACACACACAAAATGATGGAGGAACTCTGTTAGTGAGCTATCTATCACCTATGGAGGAAAATGAATAGTCAACATTTCAGGCCGAGAATCTTCATTGAGTATCTTGATGAAGGGTTTTGAACTATAACATCGATTGCTGCCTAATCTGCTGAATTCCTCCAGCAATTTTTACGTGTTGATCCAGATTTCCAGCATCTGTAGTCTTTCTTGGAACATGCACAGTAACTGCCAGTTTTGCTAATGAGTGGATATGATATCACTAAATGTTATGACTTCATTGATATGCCATCTACTTATACCATGCATTTAATTTTACTTAATTTTGGATTGATTATACATACAGATGTGCTCTGTCCCCTGTAAAATGACTCTCACTGCAGAAGTACAGGAAAGGTAAAACCCAGGAATCACTATTTGCAGAGGAACAGCTTTTCCACTCTGCCATCTGTTTCCTAAAAGGGCATTGAACCCATGAACACTACCTAACTTTTTAAATATACAATTGTTTCTGTTTTTTGCACAATTCAATACGTGTATACCGTAAGTTGATTGATTATTATTTATTATTACTATTTTCTTCTAGATTATGTATTATATTGAACTGTTGCTGCTAAGTTAATAAATTCCATGACACATGCTGGTGATAATAAACCGGATTCTGATTCTGAATGTTTAATATACAGAATTCCAGTCCTCCGATAAGAAACCAAAACAATCATTTTCACAGCTGGTGTCTCTGTTGAAATGCAGGACAGAAAATATGTGAGGAAAGTTAGGTTCCTGGACACAAACTATGATTTACTTCATTCATAAAATATTTATTCACCAGTTACATCAGTGATGAAAGATAGTTAAGTACCTGTAAATCAAAGATTTAATCAGTATATTAAACTTTTACATTCTGGTTATTGTTTGAGGTTATGTAATACTTGCTTAAATCTGTCCTTCAGTTGGTTGTTGCTACCCAACAGAACCATAACTCTCGTTAAGATTCAGCAGCTCTTTCAAGTTAAAAGCCAAAATTGATAACTTACAATGCTTCCTGTAAAACAGTGACATTGACTGAAGTATCTGTGGCCAGGATGGTTGAGAATGGGGTTGGAAAAAGGGGGGCAATGGGGGAGTGGGTGTTGGTGGGTGACTGCAGTCCCTGTAATCATGTGGGGATTCACGTGGTGCAACGCCTACACTTCTGCCTCTTCCAGTCTCTCCTGAGATTTGATCTTTCTGCCCAGGTGAAGTGCACTTGTTCTTCTGCTATTTATTGAAGAAGATTTTTAATAGATGTTAGATGCAGTTTAATTGAAGATCTGCTCTACATACATTAGGCATATAAGAAAAATAAATTTTCCAACTTTTCCACACAGAAGAGCATGTATATTGTTTACCATTTTGTTCAACATACACAGTTACTAACCAAACTATTTTCATGATCTCCTCCTTTCACTGAAAATCTACATCTGGTAATACACAATGTCATTGTATCAAATCACATTTTCAATAAATTGTTTAACAACCTCATTCATCTGAAAAGTAACCTCGGTGCAAATTAATTTACCACATAGTGACAATTTTTTTTTAACAAAAGAGAGCATAGGAATCAGTTACAGTTACAGGCCAAGAAATGGCAGATAACTTTTAATTCAGAAAAATGTGATATCTTGCTTTTGGGAGACTAAATGTAAGGGAATGGATTCTTAACTGTGTACTTTCAGTCAGGGTGTCAAAGGTTACAGGGATAAGGCAGAAGAATGGGGTTGAGAGGGATAAAAATAATCAGTCATCATGGAATGGCAGAACAGACTCAATGGGCTGAATGGCCTAATTCTGCTCCTATATCTTATGGTCTAATGGGCTTAACAGCATTGATGCAAGGAAGGATTTTGGGATCCATCCATATCTCCCTAAAAGTGGCAATACAAGCAGACAAGGCGTATCAGAACCAAAATCACAGGTTTATTATCACTGGCACATGTCATGAAAGTTGGTGTTTTTGCAGCCACAGTACATTGTGATACGTAATAACAAAAACTATAAATTAAATTTGTGTGTAAATTATATTTATATGTAATATAAATATTACATATCTCTATAAGACACATAGTACTGTGCAATAGCCTCAGGCACTCTAGGTTTTTGAAATAAACATCTTTTAAACATTTATATTTTGTCCTCTGCATTTATGTGTGAGTAGAAAAGAGCAAATTTTGTATCTAAACATTCATTTTCCCAAAAAAAGCTACAGAGAATTTTTTTTTGTATTTCATTAAAGAAAGTAACATATTAAATGATAGACCACTTTTCAAATAAAAACGTGATTACTTAGTAGGTGTATAGCCCAGTGAGTGATTGAACAAAGATAACAAACAGGTGCTAATAATCAAAGGCATAATGAAGTAAACTTATTAACTGAAACAGAAACAGATATAGAAGGAATCAAACTGGGCAAAGGAAATCAATCTAAAAGGTGAATGTGTGGCAGATGTGACCACTTAACCTTCAAATCATTAATTCTTACACTATGGCAAGAGTGAATATAGCAACAAGACACAAGGTGGTCATCCTGCATCAGCAAGGTCTCTCCCAAGCAGAAATTTCCTGTCAGGCAGGAGTTTCAAGATGTGCTGTCCAAACTCTTCTGAAGAAGCACAAAGAAACGGGAAGGGTGAAGGGCCAGAAACACAGATACTGAGTACAACAGATGAAAGATACGTCAAACTGATGTCCCTTCTAAATCAGAAGTTGTCCAACACTGCTATCAGCTCTGAACTCACAGAACCACTGGAACTCAATTTCACTCCTCTACGGTCCAGAGAACTCTTGTAAGAAGTGGTCTTCATGGAAGAGTTGCTGCCAAAACACCATTCCTCCAAAGAGGAAACAAAGCCAAGAGGCTTACCTACTCACAAAAACTCAAGGACTAGAGTGCTCAACAATGGCAGCAAGTGCCCTAGACTGACAAGTCAGAATTTGAAATTTCTGGCTCCAACAGGTGACAGTTTGTCCATGGCAGAGCTGGAGAATGCTACTTTGATAAGTGTCTGTGGCCAACACTGAAGCACAGTGAAGGTTCCCTGCAGGTTTAGGGCTGTATCTCTGCAAATGGAGTGGGTGACCTGGTCAGAATTAATGGAATCCTCAATGCTGAGAAGTACAAGCAGATTCTTATTCATCATACAATACCATCAGGGAGGAGTCTGATCGGTCTCAACTTCATTCTGCAGGAAGTCGATGATCCCAAACACATGGCCAAGATCCTAAAGAACTATCTTCAGTGAGAAGAAGAGCAAGGTGTTCTGCAACAGATGGTATGGCCTCCATGGAGCCCTAATTGTAACATCATTGAGGCTATCTGGGATTATGTGAAGAGTCAGAAACAAGTGAGGCCAAAATCTGCAGAAGAACTGTGGCACATTCTCCAAGACACTTGGAACAACTTACCAGCCAATTTTCTTATAAAACTGCACAACAATGTACATAGCAAATTTGATGCAGTTTTAAAGCAAAGGGTGTACACACCAAATATTGATTTAAGATTTTACTGTTTACTGCTCTTTATAGTAATTTATTTTGTTATTTAGAAATTTTTCATTTCATTATATTTGAAAGCATCTTTGTTCTATAAAAGGTTTTTACCTGTGCCTATGACTTTGCATATATAAATTAAATTAAATTAAATTAGTAGTACAAAAAGAGAGAAAAATATTAAGGTCATGTTCATGGTTCATTGTTCATTCAGAAATCAGTTGGTAGAGTGGAAAAAGTTTGCCTTCATTGCTAGGGGCACAGATTAGAAGACTCAAGAAGTCATGATACATTTGAAGATAACTTTGGTTGAGTATGCCATCTTCCTGTAATGGTTTTCTCATTTCAAGAAGATCATAAAGACTTTGGAGAGATTGCAGAGGTGTTTTACCAGGATGCTGCCTGGATTAGAGGGTATAAGGAGAAGTTGACGAAACCTGAATTGATTTCTCTGGAATTTTCAAGGCTGATAGATGACATGATTGAACTTTATAATATTACAAGAAGCACAGGTAAGGCAGACAACAGGAGTCAGTACCCCAGGCTCGAAATGTGGAATACTAGAGGGCACAGCTTTAAAGTGAGAGGGGCAGCTTTAAAGGGATGTACAGGTGAAGTTTTATTACACAGAGAGTGGTAAGTTCCCTGAACATGCTGCCAGGGATGGTGACAGAAGCTGATACAATGGTGTTTAGATAGGCACATTAAAATGCAGAGAATGGAGGGATATGGATCATGTCCAGGCAGAAGGGATTGGTTTAATCTGGCATCATGTCCAGGCATTGTGGACATGAAAGGCCTGTTTCTGTGCTGTACTGTTTAATGTAGTTATTCTTTGCAAATAGTGTAAAAATAAGTTCCAATAATTAAGCCTACAATCAGATAATCCAACCTTTTGCTTCTATTTTCTACTTTGATGTTAAAAGGTAGAATATCCTACATGTAGAAAAGCATACAGCATGATATGAAAGGTTATCAACTTGAACTACTAACTCTGTTCCTCTCTTCACAGATGCCATCCAATAGCTGAGTATCTCCAGCATGTTTGTATATTTTACATTGTAATAAAATATATTAATTTTTTTTTTCTTGCAAAGATTCTTCGTAATCCACCGCAAGAGTATCCTCGAGCAACTTTTGTGAAAGTAGCAAGCTTGGAAAAGGGAGGCATTTTTGTAAGTTTATTTGTCTAGATTCAGTAGAGCTAAATTTTCAGTTACTGTTGTTTATAAAATCTAAGCTAAGGAGGTTTATAGAATCTTCCTATAATGTCATCTCTAGAGTGAGTTTGATGACATTATGCATAAGGATGTTTCAAGCTTTTGTTAATATGCTGTCAACTACCAATTTCACCTCCCTACTGTCCTTCAACAACTTGCCAGACTATTATCCATAGAACGTGCTCGAGAGATCCATCAAACACCAACTGGGTTTAACTTCAATCGTAGTCCAATTAAACTCAAACCAAAGCAACGGTTTACTGTAATCTGCCTGCTCCCAGCTGGTTGACCTTAGCAATTGCTTTACACTTGTCTGGACTCAGTTTCTTTTTGGATACGGGTCTCCCTCGATACACAGAATAAGCAGCTGGATTCTGAATTTTTATTACTTTACATTACTTGGACATCATTTGAAACATGGGAATTTTGCTTAAGATTTCAAATGTATATTTATATATTATCACTTTTGTTTCAAAATGAACTATTTTATATATTAACTCATTTAATTTTCCTTAGGATTAACTTTCTGCTTTGCTGTATTTACAGTTTAAAATTAGATGCAAGCAAGTATTACAAAAAAAATAATTTTTAATAGCGCAGGAGTCCACTTTTATGTTGAATTATTTCAAAACATTTTTGAGTAAGAACAGAATCTTCTAAAATTCACTACAATTATTCATTTAAGCACTTATCTCCCCTCCTCTCCTTTCCAATCAGATTCCTTCCTCTTCAGCCCTTTACCTTTCCTACCCAGCTGGCTTCACCTACCACCTCTAGTTATCCTTCTTCCCCTCCCCTCCACCTTTTTTTTTCTGGCATCTTCCCCTTTTTAGTCCTGAAGAAAGGTCTTGGCCCGAAACATTGTCTGTTCATTTTCATAGATGCTGCCTGATCTGCTAAGTTCCTCCAGCATTTTGTGTATGTCACTTAAAAACTTGAACAACTTCATTGAAATTTAAAAAAAATGTGAGATACCATTGTTGTTTATAAAGGGAGAGAGATTGTTTATAAACTATTTACAACACTGAAGTAGGCCACTTGGTCAAGCCAGATCAATGAGCTTGCACTCACTTCACTTAATCCCTACTAAACCCTCTGTTTCCCCTAACCCTTCCCTCCACATTCTGCTCAATGCATTTATGTATGCTAGTGCATCATCCACCTTCTGTGATCTCTAGTTCTTGTCTCTTGTTGAATGGAATCACTTCTTGTCCGCATGTTGGAGTTCACATTTATTTCCTTTGCAACTGGATCCTTGACTTCCTGACTAACAGAACGTAGTTAGTAAGGATAGGCAACAGCACCTCACTCTGATTATCCTTGACAGTGGCAGCCCAGATGACTGTTCCTTTAGCCTCCTCATCTACTGCTTGCACATTTGTGATTGCATGACCCAAATCATGCTCTAAATCCATCTGCAGGTTTGTGCCATAACTCAAAAACAATGAGCCAGAGTAAAGGATGAAGATGGAGAGCCTAGAGACATGGTGCCATGACAACATCATTTCCCTCAATATCAGTAGAACATGAGAGCTGGCCACAGACTCTACGTCGACAGTCAGAGTTTAAAGTTCCTAGGAGTGAACGTCATTAGTAACTTGTCCTGATCCAACCACTGCGATGCCACTGCGGGGAAATCTCACCGGTGACTCTGCTCCCTCAAAGAAATTTGGCATTCCCATTGACCCTCTCCAGTTTTAACTGATGCAACGCAGAAAGCACCCTATCCACATGCGTCACTGGTTGGTATGGCAACTGCTTTTCTCATGAGTGCAAGAATCTTCAGAAAGACATGGACAGTGCTCAACCCATTACAGAAATCAGCCTCTCCTTAATGGACTCTACCAGCACTTCTCGCTGCCTCAGTAAAGCAACCAATGTAATTAGGTAGAAGATACAAATGTCTGAAAACACTTACTGCCAGGCACAGGAAATGCTTCTATCCTACTGTTAAAAAAAAATTATTGAACAGTTCCCTGATATAATAAGATGGACTCTTGACCTTAGAATCTACCTCACTGTGACCTTGCAACTTATTGCTCGGCAGCTCTGCAGTCTCTCAGTACTCTTTACTGTGCACTCTGTTACTTTGGACCAACTGAATGTACCATTGTAATGAAATGGTCTCTATGAACAGTATGCAAGACAACTTTTTCACTGCACCTCAGTATGTGACAATAGTAAAGCGGATTATCAATTTAAGTGAGGGCAGCATTTGGTGCTCGTGCCTAATTTGGAGACCTTATGATATTGTATGGTTGGGAAACTATTGTTTTTAAAGTCATCTATGATTGTTAATACTAGTTTCTGCATCAAACCAGGTGCCATTCTCAATGGGAGTTGCTGTGTCGTTGCTGCAAAAAGCAGAGGAAGAGTCTGGAAAATGAAAGCAGAAATCCTGCCCCCGCCCCAAATCCCCCCCCCCACCCCCCCCGGTAGCCAGGGTAGCTGTAGGAAAGACTAGCATGGCTTTGAGGGGGAACATTGTGAGAGGCAAAAGTTGCAAAATACCTTGAAACGCACTCAACCTCCTTCAGCTGTTGGTGCAGATCAAATGTTGTGTCATGATTGTCCTTAAACTTCCAAAAGAGAAGTCATTCTTCATTCTGCAGAGATTGCAGCAAATATCCCTCCTGTCTGCAGTTGCAATGATCACTGTCAGATCCAGTAATGATGTGTGAAGTATGCAGAGCTTTACAAAGGCAGACAGCAGACTTGGGCATCATCACTTTGATATCCCAGTGAGTCCCCTTAAATTACATTTTGCTGCTGGTTTATTTCATTTTTCTCCAATGATTCATTTGGAGATCTGAGCTAAGGTCATGATAGCTCATTATTGTGCTAACTGCTGATGGTAGATCAGAAATAAACATTTTATATCACTATGAACAGGTGATATCAGGAACACATTAGTTACACTGAGGTAAATTGTACCCAAGAGTACTCCATTCAATTTTCTGTTCGGGCCAGGTTTCCTCCAGTCTGCTGTATGACAACACATGTAAAAGGAATTTTATCCCTGATTTTCTGCATAAAAATGGATGAAAGTGTCCTATTTCTAAGCACTTATATTTCCCATCCAATCCTAAAGATCTATTATAACACTCCTTTCCAGAGGAAGGACCAAAGGGTGTTCTATCTTCCCTCCTCTATTTAAATTTAGCACAGGTTTCATTCTTGAGGATCTTTTGCAAATATTTTTCTGGTCTGTCCATTTTCTTTCTAGTTTAGTTCATAGTATTTGATTTTTCTCTTGCTGATAGATAATACAATTCTCTGTTTAACTATTCTGATCTCTGAGCATATAACATCTATAGGTTTTAATATCATGATTTGCTACACTTCATTTGTGTATCAGCTTCCTCTGCTCCTCTTCCTCATTTATTTTTATGCACCAATTTGACCTTATTTTCCAACCATAATATTGCACTTCATAGTTAACATTGGATTTCATTTTCTTGTGAACAGCTTTAAAGTGATTGATCTTTCACTTAGCTTGTTTTTTCTCCAGTTTTAAGTATAAGAATGCCATTAATTGTCCACTCATCTTCAAGCACCATTCACTTTTCTAAAATATTAATATAATACACAAGTGCCTCCTCTGACACTTCTCTTTTTCTCATATGTGCTTGTGCAAGCTATCCATTCTAAGTCACATCACATTGTTGGACCTACCCCATTTCCTGTTTTAAATGTACTTAAATCTTCTTGGTCTGTTGTTCTACAGTCATGACCTCTGTTAAATGCAGAGATCTTGAGGGGTTTTGGCAGAGTGTATGTAGAAAAGATACTTCCTCTCAGAAGAGTTTCTACCATAAAATGAGGGACCGCTGCTTAAAAACAGGAGGTTGCCTATTTTTAAACAGAAAGGCTTCAGAGGATGTAACAGGTTTGGGTAATGGGTAAAGAAATAGTCAAATAATGTGAAACAATGATGTGATTTAACTCAGTAAGAAATATAAACAAGTGTCATATTATTTTAAGTGGTAAGAAATTGAAACATTCAGATGTTCAGATAGAGCTGCCTCTTGTTTTACAGGAAATATTCATCTTAATGAACAGTGGAGCAGGCTTGGAGTCAAAAGGCCAGCTCCCACACATTTATTCTGTCCTTATATTCTGCCTACAATTATATTTTATTTATCGTTGAACTGTATTTTAATTTACTTGTTGCTGTAAATCACTTAATAACCACACATTATAAAGATCTGTCGTTCTTAATCTTGGAAGTTCCTTTGGGTGGAGTTAATTCCCAATTTTAGTAATCAGTGGAGAATCTCAACACTTTTATAATCATTTCTAAGGTGATCACAGTATTTCATGTCTTACATGAAAGTGTGAGTGTAATATGATATTTACAATGTTGATAGCTTGTTTTAACAGAATGCTCTTTCTCTTTATTCACAGGGGCTGACAGAAATTCCTGGCAGTTCTTTTAAGTTACAATTAAGCTTGGTAAGATCAATAGTTAATATTCCTGTTAGAAACATTTTTGTGTAACTGCATTAATACAATATTATATAGCAAATTTAATACATTGTGATATGTTTCATTGGGTTGATAATGTGATGAGAAAAATGATTCATGATTGCTCAAAGTATTACAGTAATCAAGATGTAATTGCTTTGAGTTAAATACATACAGTATCAGTATTTTTTTCAAATGTCTTCCTTGAATTTTTGAATTTTATTGAAAATTGATGTTATTCTGTCAATTCGAAATACTCAGCATGTTTAAATCGCCAGAGGAATTGCCCACTTCAACGTTTTTACTTACAGCTTTTGTACATCTCCAACATCCTTTGCTCCACCACTGACAATCTTATTGCCCAGGGTCAAATAACACACTCCTATGCTTAAGCACAAAGAAAAGCTTTTTCTTTGGAGAACTCTGAAGAGCCTAGAGAAGAAGAGCAAGGCACCTGAAGAGAGAAGCAAAGGATCTGAAGAGAGAAGAACAAGGAGCTTGAGAAGCCCTAGGAGAACAATGAGGATCATAATGGTTGGCAGAGACCCGCGGGCTGAGTGGCTGTTTCTACGCTGCACAATTCCATGAGAAAAGATGGAAGTGGAGCCAGGAATCTGTGATAGGAGTAAGGCATCCAGGGAAAAAGGTAGGGAGAGAAATGAGGAGCAAGGAGAGGAGTGACAAGAACAATAAATCCAGGGGCAGTGGTGAAGAGTCTGTATAGGCCACTCTATGTCCATTCTGGGTATGATCACCTCTCGGTCTTCAAGTCGTCTGTGTGTTTATTCCTTAACCAAATTCAAGTGAATTGCCATCAGTCTTGGATGACTTGAATGATTGAATCAACTGAATAGAGTTTCCGATCCAGAATGAAACTAGCTTCCATCGGTCCCTGTGATCAGGCAGTCGTACTGAACAGGGTGCTGCCCCAGAGCAGTGGTTGAAGAATTGTCACCTTTCAATTAAAGGGGATGAGTCTAGGTTTTGTATCCTGTCCATATTCTGTTGATTTGGCAGAGTGTCTGATGTCAGGGGAGGGTCATTATATGCAGAAAGCTATGGTGCTTGTCAGTTTGCAACAATGGCAGGAAGAGTAACGTGGGTCCCTCTATATGTAGGGTTCCCCTCAGCGACAAGTTCACATACCCCAGGGCCTCTTGAATTAATAAAAAAACCCAAGGTAAAACTTTAAAAAAAAGAAACTGAGAAAGGATCCTTTATCTTGTTGCTCGCTTAATTTTCAACTGCTTTGCCATATACTAGCATTGACCATGGATTTTTACCTCTGTCAGTTTACAAGTAAGCCTCATTAGTCTGCACACCTTTCCTCATTCCTTCTTCCCTTTCTTAATCACTGGGCTCCTTTGATCATTCTCTATTTCTTTCCTGCAGCTTACCTTCTTCTGTAAAATAACTATATGTTATTCCACATGGTAAGTCAATCTTCCATGGTGGGTTTTGAGAATTTCAGATGGTTTCATTCCCTTCAGTTTTTAATTTTCAATTTTTACATGAGTTTAATATAATTAATTACATTTTCTGTGATCCTGCTCCACCAAGTGTCATGAACATAGTTAATGGTTTCCTGGAAAATTCCAAGAGTCTATTTTGGTCAAATTCCTACAGAATTAAAAATATGGACAAAACTATTTTATTCATTAGATATACACTTTGATCCCAGGTAAGTAAGCTTCAAATGCGCTCTGCTACTTACACATTACTTTATGCTGTTGTGATACAAACCTTTGTTGTAGTGTGAATTGTGAGGAGAATACAAAGAGATTTCAGGGACAAGTGAATGAATGATGACATGAGAGGTAACTTGGAGAAATGTGAGATCTTATGGTTGAATTTAATGAAAGGCTGGCTCATTATGTGAAATTAGATTTGAAAAGAGCACAGCGGTAGGAACTATATGAATCCAGTCTTCTTGAATACTTGGGAGTAACAGGTAGATATTTTCCAGCATTTGTTGAGGGAAGTGCTGGTGTGGATGATTTGTCTTTGCAAGTGTGTTTATGATTATCTATAAACGAGGGCCTACAGATGAACATTTTTGTCAACATCCCAAAAATGCAAGTGACATTAACCTCTTTTTGAATGGTGCTTTAAAAAGGATAAAGAACAGAATAGAATGATGATGCAAGATTTGGGAGCAAGAATGTTTCATTTATTCTTTGTGCCTGCTCCACCATTCAGGAAGATCATATGTGATTATGTGATCTCAGTACCCACTTTCCTTTACTAAACACACGTTCTTTGAGACCTTTAACATCCGTTGAACTCAGTCTTGAATATCAACTGAGTCTCTCTTTGGTTAAGAATTCCAAAGATTCATGATCCCCGTGTGAAGATAAATTTTTCTAATCTCTGCCCTGAATGGTCAATTTCTTATTTTGAGACTGGCATCTTGTTCTAAATATCCCAGCCAAGAGCAACATTGTTCCTGTTTTTAGACTGTTAAGACTCTGTTATTTTTACGCTCCAATGACAATCTCCAATTTCCACTGATGTCAAGTGTCTATTGACCCTGTCTATTTAATATCTCCTCACAGGACAATGCTCCCAACTTTCTCTATCCAAAGAATCAACTCAATGATTTTTTTTTTCTTTTTGTAAATGCTCTCCTTTCCTAGATAGGGAAATCACACTTGGCACAATGTTCTAGATGTGTTCTTAATGTTGCTCTCTATAATTGCAACAAGATGCTGTTGAACCCAAATCTTGTTGTGAAAAAGGTTATCATGCCATCTAACTGGTGAACCTGAATATTAACTTCTAATGATTCAGGTATAGTGTCACAAGACAATTTTGAACATCAAAATTTTTTCATCTCTCTCTCTCCATTTTAAAAAAAAACACAGCTCTTTCATTATAGCTTCAGGAATGAGTAACCTTTCATTTTTCCACATCGAAAAATGTGCAGGTTGACTCTGTGGTTAAGATGGCATATGGTGTATTGGCCTTCATCAATCATGGGATTTAGTTTAGGAGCCGAGAGGTAATGTTACAGCTATATAGGACCCTGATCAGACCCCACTTGGAGTACTGTGCTCAGTTCTGGTTGCTTCACTACAGGAAGGATGTGGAAGCCATAGAAAGGGTGCAGAGGAGAGTTACAAGGATGTTGCCTGGATTGGGGAGCATGCCTTATAAGAATAGGTTGAGTGAACTTGGCCTTTTCTCCTTGGAGAAACGGAGAATGAACGGTTTCTTGATAGAGGTGTATAAGATGATGAGAGGCATTGATCATGTGGATAGACAGAGGCTTTTTCCCAGGGCTGAAATGGCTAATGTGACAGGGCACAGTTTTAAAGTGCTTGGAAGTACTTACAGAGCAAATGTCAGGTGTAAGTATTTTACTCAGAAAGTGGTGATTACGTGGAATGGGCTGCCAGTGACAGTGGTGGAGGTGGATACAATAGGGTCTTTTAAGAGAGTCTTGGATAGGTACATGGAGCTTAGGAAAATAGAGCGCTATGGCTAACCCTAGGCAATTTCTAAATTAAGTACATGTTCGGCACAGTATTTTCTTACAACACTCAGTTTGCATAATCATGACAGTAAAGTTGTGTGGGTGTATGTGTGGATGTATCAGAGCATATTTGAGTACCACAGAAGGACTAGCAGAGAATCCATCACTCAGACTGAGAAATTACTGCATTTAGTGATTACTGTATATAACCCTTGCAATGTATACTGTATAGTATATGAACTCATTTTGTTCCCACATTCCTCTTCAGGATCAAACAATACAAATTTATGTTCCTACTGTGAAACCTTGTTCACTGAGGAAAATGACTTGGAATTTGGCATTTGCCCTTTGGTTTTCTGGCTATTAACATAACTGGATATCAGATTAAATGGTCATTAAGGCTCATATACTGGAAAAGTACTAATTGGGTCACATTCAGATATGGTTTAAATCTTGGCAATCTAATGTGATTTTATCTCTGCTTTTGCGGGTACATTCCTGTCACCTTTAATGTCCAAAGTGAAGTTTTCATAATTTCATTGCAGACTATGGTTCTGAAGAGATCCCAGGAAGCATAACACATTACAGTCATTTGAGAAAAGTAATTTACAATAACTTCTTGGTCCCACCGAGAATATCAATGATGGCTAATACTACCAAGAGACCAAATTTTAACTGTAGAGGATATCTCCAGAGACAATAAGTTCACTATTGCTCATTGCTAAACAATACAAAGTTACCTTGACACAGATAACTTAAAAGATTTGTGATGTTAATGGATTATTTGGTGTTGTGCCAAGTGCTATTACTTGGATGAGATAATGATAATGATTTTTATTGAAAGCAGCCACTCTTAAATGAAATAGTATATTGATTAAAAAAAGGATGCACTCAGATCTTAAAGGTACATTCACTCTCATATTTCAAACATCGTTCCTCTTTAAGAAGCAATATAAACTTTAATGTAAACCATCAATTATTTAGACCCATTAAATTATGCCATCATATAGCTAATTGCAGTTATTTTGAAATTATACCATTAATTATTTACTGAGGTACATGCACTGTTACACATTTAATCAGATGAATTTTCACCCTTAAGTTCTTCACTCAAATCTGTTCTTGAAATCTCTGCAATGACTACTTCAGATGGTACTGGTGATTCCAGTAAATCATTTCTTCATGTAGGGTGCGTGATAAACTCTTGGTGGTTCTCCAATGCGGCAGTTTTGTCGATCTCATGTTATCCTGACCTTGAGTATCTAAGGGTCAAATGTCATCTGCTCTATTTACCAAGGGAGGTCTCCTCCATAATCCTGACCACAGTTTACGTACTACCAGCGGTGGACTATAATCAAGTGCTTGAGATACTGCATGATGCCATCTCCAAACAAGAAATAGTTCATCCTGATGCATTTCAAATCATAGTTGGGGTTTTCAACAGGCTTTTCTGAAGTAAATTACCATCAGTATATAGTGTGTAGCACCAGAGGTTCCAATGTACTAGACCAGTGTTATACTAAGATAAGGAATGCCTACCATTCCATGCCCAGACCACAGTTTGGTAAATTGGATCACTTGGCTGTCTTCCTACCTGTATATAGGCAAAAAGAGCAATGCTTCAGAAATTAGGCTAATCAAGAGGAGGCAAAAGAGCAACTGTGGGATTGCTTCGAGTCAGTGGGCTGGGCCATGTTCAAGCACTCACCTGCAGATCTGAATGAATGCACCATTGTTGTCTCGGACTTTATTGAAACAGTTTTAGAAGAGTGTGTCCCTGCAAAGGCATTCAGAGTCTTCCCCGTCAGAAGTCCTGTATAGACCATGAGATTCACAGTCTACTGAGAGCCACATCTGAGAAATCAAGTCTGGTGACCAAGGACGTTGCAAGATGTCCAGTACAATCTCTGGAAAGCCAGCTCATGGGCAAAGTGGCAATTCCTGACTAAACGACTCAGCGAAAGATACTCGAGACCTGTGGCAGGGCTTGAATAGTATCACCTCTTATGAAGCTAAATGAAGTGACAAGAAAGACAGAAGGGCTTTATTTCCAGTTGCGCTGAATTCCTTCTATGTTTGCTTTGACTGTCAAAACATGGAGGAACCATCACAGCTCCCACAGCCTCCAATGTTTTCAGTCTCTGAAGCTGATGCACGAACCCATCTAAAGCATCCAGCCCAGATAGGGTACCTGGCCAAGTACTAAAGACCTATGCTGATCATCTGGTTTTAGTCTTTACTGAGATCTTTAATCTCTCACTTCGGTATTGAGACTGAGGTATTCACTTGCTTCAAGCAGGCTTCAATTAGACAGGTGCCCAAGAAAAACATGATGACCTGTCTCAATGACTATTGTCCAATAACATTTACATTCACAGTGATGAAAAGTTTTGAGAGGTTGGTGATGAACCATAATTCCTGCCTGTGAAGCAATGGAAATCCACTCCAGTCTGCCTACTGAAGCAACAACAGATGCCATTTCATTGGCTCTTGACTCAAAACTGAAACATCTGGACAGCAAAGGTGGATGCTCTTTACCAACTACAGCTAGGCATTCAATGCCATCATCCCCTCAAAACTAATCAATAAGCTGCAAGACCTTGGCCTCAATACCTCCTTGTGCAATTGGATCTTGGATTTCATCATTTGCAGATCCCAGTCAGCTCAGATTGGCAATAATATCTCCTCAAGGATCTTCATCAGTAAAGGTGCTCCACAAAGCTGTGTGTTTAGCCGCTACTCGACTTGATTTACACTTATGACTGTGTGGCTAAGCACAGCTCCAATGTTATTTTCAAGTTTGCTGATGAATCTACTGTTGTGGGCCAATTCAAATGTGGTGACAAATTAGCATATGGGAGGGAGATTGAAAAACTGGCTGAGTGGTGCCATAATATTAATCTTACTCAATGTCAGAAAGACCAAAGAGCTGATTATTGATTTCAGGAGTAGGAAACCAGAGGTCCAGGAACCAGTCCTCATTGGTGGATCAGAGCTGGAGAAGATCAGCAACTTTGAAATCCTCAGTGTTATTATTTCGGAGGACTTGTCCTGGGTCCAGCACATAAGGACAATTACAAAGAAAGCACAGCACTGCCTCTATTTCTTTAGGAGCTTGCAAAGATTCAACATGACATACAAAACATTGACAAACTTCCACAGATGTGCAGTGGAGAGTATATTGACTGGCTGCATCACTGCCTGGTATGGAAACAGAAGTGCCCTTGAATGGAAAATCCTACAAGAAATAGTGGACATAGCCCTGTCCATCATGAGTGAAACCAACCCCATCAATGAGCACATCTACATGAACCACCATTGCAGGAAAACAACATCCATCATCACTGACCCCCCACCACCCATGTCTTGCTCTCTCCTTGCTGCTACCATCAGGAAGAGGGTACAAGAACCTTAGGACTCTCACTCCCAGGTTCAAGAACAGTTATTACTTCTCAGTCATCAGGCTCTTGAACCAAAGGGGATAACTTTACTCAACTTCCCTTGACCAATCAATGAAATGCTTCAATAACCAATGGACTTACTGTCAGGGACTCAGCATCTTATGTTTTCTATTTATTGTTTATTTATGTATTATTATTTCTTTCTTTTTGTATTTGCACAGCTTGTTGTCTTCTGCACATTGGTTGAACATCCAAGTTGGTGAGGCCTTTCATTGATTCTGTTATGGTTATTTTTCTATGGATTTCTTGAGTATGTCAAGAAAATGAATCTCAGAGCCGTATTAGTCTCAGGGTGACATACTCATATCTACCTTGATAATAAATTTAGTTTGAACTTTAAAGCTTACGCATCTGGTTTGCCATTCTGCTCCATGACTATTACATTAGCATGATTGCCTCCATAACTTATTCTTCTTCTTATTCTTAACTCGTATCAATTAACACTAAAATCCTCATCAAATACAGTCATACAATGTATATGTTACACAGGTAAGTATCATGAACTCAGTGGTAATGGTGTCTAATTCCATTCCTTTGAGAACTCTATTTTTCTACCTCTGTTTTGATTGCTTTTTTACTTTCCTCCTTCCTTTCCAATTCCTAAACTTCCCTGTTTTCAATTTTAATCTTTGATGTGGATCTACCCCGGCTTTCTCCTTTGAGGAAAGGTATCTCTGGCTGTGCCTCTCTCTGAACACTCCACCTATTGTCTGACGGTGAGGATGCATTGATCCTTCATTGTTTGTATTATGCTTGAAACTGCCGGTTCTTTGACTGGTCACTTCTTTCATGGACTAAATGTTCTCAGCCAGATGTTCTATTGGTCAGAGTACAATATGTGATAAATGTGAACATTGAGGATTATGGCCCATCAGACACCTGAGAAATCCAGTCTGTGGTGAACAGATAGAAAATGAATAAGATGTCTCTCCACCTGACTCCTGTAACCATCAACTCAGATGTTAGAAGTGTAAGGTCTGCACAGGCTGTGTCACCAGGTGCAAGTGGACAGCATTCCAGCCAAAAAATTGTGTGGCTTATGTGCTAGCTTCCCCAGTGCATGAAGGTGCACATTGGTTCTGCTCTGGAGGACTCAGACATTCTTAGAGTATCTCACAGATGAAGACTATTGCTCCTACACTTTGAGATGCTTGGATCATTGTTAAGCCTCCTTGAAAGCGTGCTTGAAATCTCTAAGAGGATGGAGGAAGTCTGGCTTCACCAACATGTTCCTTAGCATCCAAAGCATTGAGACTCAAAATGAAAGAGTCATGTAAGGTTCCCAATAGCACAATAAGTTCATGAACAACTTGAGGCTTTCATGTGTACAAAATACTATTCTATGATTCCCTGAAATCCATGTAAATCCATACATCTGCATGACCTGCTGCTCTTTATTTGAGAATTATTAACTCCAAATATTATGAATAACAGCTGACTTCAGCTGGAATGCTACAGATTGAAATGCACATGATTCCAGAGGTCCACAGAGTGATTTAGTAGTTCCTGCAGAAGGTGATCTGAAATCGTAATGAAAAGTAGTGCTGCTCCCACATACTTACGAGCTTGACTGCTGAACTTATGAAACATTCGAGCTCTCCCTGTGCCTGCATGGGTTTTATCTAGGTGATATGGTTTCCACCCACGAAGATGTGTATTTTTGTAGGTTAATTGGCTATTGGGAATGATTCTATTGTGCAGCTTTGTGGTAGAATCCAGGAGGAATTGAAAGGCAGGTGGGAAGAACAAAACAAAATTAGTGTAAGATTAGTGTAAATGGGTGCTTGCTAGCCAATGTGTTTGAGTTGAAATGCCTGCTTTTATCCTGTGTGGCTATAATTACTCTTCAAAAAAAAACTGCAGATGGGAGCATGTCTCTAGAAATGCTCTTGTGTTATCACTTCTGCTACCCAGAGCACCTTTCCTCTTTCCATCTCTCTGGCAAGCAGCTCTTGTCTCTAGGTTTCTTCGCCCCTTGTTTCTGGTTGGGAAGAAGGCCCATGAGATCAGACATAAAGCAGCACTGAGACCAAACACTGAAGCAGCCTTAGTGGCAGTAAATACAAAACCAACCCATGATCCTGGCAGCTCTAAATTCTTCCCCTTAGCTGAAGTGTTTATAACCGCAGGAGGGGTTGGGCTAAACAGTAGGAGGTTTAAAGGGAAGATTTCTTTTTCATCTGGAGGATAGTTGACATTAGGAACATGATGAGTTAGTGGTGGAGGCAGATAATCTCACACATTTCAAAAGAATCTAGATGAGCACTTATATCAACAAGGCAAAGAAATCTATGGGATTGATATGGATGGGTACTTGATTGTTGACATAGACATGGTAGACCTAAAAGATCATCTATGTGGTGTGGGACTCTCTTACTCCAGGAAAAATAAATAGTTCACTATGGGTTGTTAATGTAATATTTATTAACTATTCCCTTAGTCCTGTCCTACAAAATAGATTAGATTTATTTTCAATTATAATGACCTTTTCACTAATTTTATTTATGGAAATAATCACAGTTATAAATAATTATACTTATCTCTGTTTCTCTATTTGATGTATCTCCTGGATTTTTCAAATAAATTATTGTGGTGAATGATGTTAAGCTGCAATTCATTTAAACATTTAAATAGATGCAACTTTTAGCATATAAAATTATTCAGTGAATTGCCACAGTAATGATTTTTTTGTTATCATCCAGTTAGTGTTATTCTTGTATTATGAATTTTATTGCATACAATACAAAGAATCAATTTCCCTTGGTGCTCACCTTGGGCAATATCCCAAAGGATGAAAATTATTTTAGCCAAGGGATAGTTTATGAAGTGATAGTCTAGTTGCAGAGAAAAGTATTATTTCACTGTCATGTTCCAAATATCCTCCTACACTGTTACAGGCTGTGTTGTTTATATTTACAGTTCTTGTTATTAATAGTTGATTATCTCCTGGATGTTAGTAACTCATTTGCTTTCCAATCCTCTGGATTTCAGTTGGAGTTTAATAGGAAATTCGATCGTTGGAGATCAGAGTGAATATTTTTCATCCACTCCACTATCTGTACCTGTGGTACAGTTTTGTATATGTAATTGAAACTTGTATGAATTATTTCTTGTTGGAGCTAGTAGTCTTAGTAATTTGATTAATTTAGCAGAGAAATGATTAAGTACATTCTCCTCCTTGTGGAATGTTGAATTGTCGGGTGACCGCTTAGTTGTGGTTGTACTGCAGATCATGGTCTCTCTTGGGGGCTTTGCTATTGCTTGTTTGGTGGGTGGTGGGTGCTGCTGCTTTTTTGCTGTAGTGAGTGGGGGATGGGGAGGGTTGATGTGTGGGAGGGGGAGCAGTGGAGGCTTTGGGATTTTAACATTTTTTTTTACTGTCACTCATTCTTTGGGGTACCCTTCTGTTTTGAGGATGACTGTGGAGAGTAAGAATTTCAGGTTGTATATTGTATATATTATCTGATATTAAATGGAACTATTGTACAAGTACAAAATATTTTTCTGCTTCTGGGTATGCTTGCATGGGGAGGTGAGTCCAGGAGGGTTTCTTGACAATCAGGGCGGAAGGACATAATAGACCTGTTATTGGTAAATAAGCCTGTCCAGGTGGTCAGAGTTTCAGTGGGAGACCCTTTTGGGAACAGTGATAAGTTTACTTTTTTTGATAATTGTGGATAAGAATGGACATCAGGCAAAAGTGCAAAACTGGGAGAGGTTATTTGAAAAGTGAAGGCTGGGGAGATAAGCTTGGGAGGAGCTGTTAATTTGCAGGTCAACATCTGACCTGTAGGGGTTGTTTGAAGACTGGCTGGTCAGGATTCAGGAGAAGTATGTTCCCGTGAGGAAGGAGAAGTATGACAAGGTTCAGGAATCTCAGATGACAAGAGTATTGCATATTTAGTCAAGACACAGAAGAAAGTATATATAAGGTTTAGAAAGGTGACATTGAACAGAGGTCCTGATAAACAGTCTGAACCCAAAATAGACAATAGACAATAGGTGCAGAAGAAAATGTTGACTATTTTATCTTCCTCCATAGATGCTGCCTGGCCTATTAGTTCCTCCAGCATCTTTTGTTAGCTGCTCTGAAATTGGAATGGGCCTTTGAATTTTAAAGAAGCAGGAGGCCTAAAGGGAGCTGCAAAATGTCCCTGCCAAGTAAGATTAGGAATAATCCCAAGGCATTTTATCGATATAGGGTAGGGTCACTCAAGGACAAAGGAGGGAATTTTTGCCTTGAACCAGTGGAATTGGGTGGATACTTCACATTGGTATTCTCAAGGATAACAACATGGAAAATAACAGGATTATGAAGGGGTAGGCTGATATTCTAGGGCATCTTAATATCAAGAAGAAGGAGGTGTTTGACCGCTTGAAGAGCATTAAGGTGGATATCCCCAGAGCCTGATGGGATCTATCCCATATTATTGAAAGAAGAAAGAGGTAAGATTGTTGGGGTCTTGACATAGATCTCTGTATCATCTTTGCATACAGGTGAGATCCCAGAGGACTAGAGAATATCCAGTGTTTTTCCTCTGCTTACGAAGGGCTGTAGGGAATTATAGGCCAGTGAACCTTGTATCAGGGGTAGGGGAATTATTGGAGAAGATTATTCAGGATGGGATCTATTTTCATCTGGGAAAGTATAGACCAATTGGGGATAATCAGTATTACTTTTTTCAGGGCAGGTATATCTTACAAATTTTATTGAGCTTTTTGAGTAGTTGATAAAGATGATTTATGAGGGTGGGGGGGGGGCTGGATGCTCTATGCATTGACTTCAGTAAAGCTTTTGACAAGGTCCCTGATGATAGGCTGATCTTGAAGGATAGGGCACATGGGATCTAGGGAGATGATGTTTTGGATTCTAAATTGGTTTAGACATAGATCATAGATCCCATCAATGTACCTATCCAAACTATCCAAAAATGTTGAAATCAAACCCACATCCACCACTTGCAATGGCAGCTCGTTCCACCCTCTGAGTGAAGAAACTCCTGCTTATGCTATCCTTCATGTTTCACCCTTAACCCATGACCTTGACTCCTAGTCTCACCCAACCACAGTGGAAAAAACCTGCTTGCATTTACCCTATCTATACCCCTCATAATTTTCTTTTTTTTATTGTTTTTTTTAATGCATTTTCTTCATCACTACAGATAGGAAAAAACCCCAAACCAAAATGAAGAAAATTAATACCGTGCAAAAATAAACATACAATAATAATATAATACAAAAAAGATAATTGAGAAAGCACCCAAATTGAAGTCATGTAAAGTTAGTATCCTCCCCAAGCCCCGCAACAAAAAAAACTCCAGACCAACCACGACACAATATAGAGAGAATAAATCAGGACATTCAAACCCCCAAAACTGCAAATACACTTAAAAACAGAAGATAATAATGCCTACTACCAAAAAAAAAACGATCTGAAAGCAAGGGACCGGGAAAAAAACCGTAGTTAAGAGGAAGGTTATGAAAGTACTCAATAAAAGGTCCCCAGACCTTATGGAACTTTATATCTGAATTAAGAACTGAATAATGAATTTTTTCAAGGTCTAAGCAGGACATAATATCATTAAGCCATTGAGCGTGTGTGGGCGGGGCAACATCTCTCCATCTAAGGAGGATTAAACGTCTAGCCAGGAGAGAAGCAAAAGATAATCTTCGACACTTAGTTGAACTCAAACATATATCTGTCTCACCCTAAAAACCAAACAAAGCAATTAATGGGTTAGGTTCTAAGTGGTGATTCAGAATATATGATAAAGTTATGAAGACATCTTTCCAAAATTTCTCTAAGCTAGGACAGGACCAGTTAATATGAATAAGAGAGGCCTCGCCCCTTTTGTATTTATCACAAAGAGGACTAATATTAGGGTAAAATCGAGATAATTTAGATTTAGACATATGGGCTCTATGAACAATCTTAAACTGTAAAAGGCAATGGCGAGCACAAAGAGAGGTTGAATTAACCGATTTGAAAATCGAGTCCCAAGTCTCATCAGATAAGGAGGTATTTAAATCATGCTCCCAAGCCATTCTAATTTTATCCACAGGGGCACGCCGTAAGAATGCTAATTTATCACAAATAAATGATATTAAACCTTTACCCAGTGGATTAATAGAAAGAAATAAATCCATAACATTTTTCTCAGGCATTTCAGGGAAGTTAGGAATTAAAGGATTAATAAAGTGTCTAATTTGGAGATATCTAAAAAAATGGGCATTAGGCAGATTGAACTTAGCAGAGAGCTGTTGAAAAATGCAAAGCGATTATCAATAAAAAGATCTTCGAAATGTCTAATGCCCTTCCTATACCAATCATGGAATGTTGAATCATACATAGTTGGTAAAAAAAGGTGATTATGTAAGACAGGACTAGAAGAAGAAAAACCATAGAAACCATAAAATTTCCTAAACTGAGCCCATATTGGCAAAGTGTGTCTAACAAGAGGATTAACAATTAATCTAGACAAACTACTAGGGAGTGCAGAGCCAAGAAGTGCAGAAATAGATAAATCTTTAGTGGAATTCAACTCCATTGCCACCCAATTAGGGCACTCAGGTTGGCTATGAAAAAAAGACCAAAAGGTAGTGCAACGTATATTAGCTGCCCAATAATATAAACAAAAGTTAGGTAAGGCCATGCCACCCTCTTTTTTAGATTTTTGGAGATAAACTTTATTAATTCCAGAACGCTTATTCTTCCACAGATATGACAAAATAATACAGTTTAAGGAATCAAAAAAAGTTTTAGGAATAAAAATTGGGATTGATTGAAATAAATATAAATATTTAGGGAGAACATACATTTTAACAACATTAATACGACCTACAAAAGACATAGAGATGACCATTGTGACAGACTCTGTTTTGCAGTATGTAAGAGATTGGCAAAATTTTCACGAAGAAGATCTTTAAACTTCCTGGTAACTGTAATCCCAAGATAAGTAAATTGATTATGAACTACTTTAAAAGGGAGGTCACGAAATGCTAATTCTAGTGCTTCTTTATTAATTGGGAAAAGTTCACTCTTATGTAAATTAAGTTTATAGCCAGAAAACTGGCTAAACTGATCAAGAAGTGAGAACATTTGAGAAGTGAGAATTTTCTATACCTCTATCAAATGCTGCTTTATTCTCCTATGCTCCAGGGTATAAAGTCCTAACCTGTTCAACATTTCCTTATAACACAGGTCCTCAGACCTGGCAACATCCTTGTAAATTTTCTCTGTACTCTTTCAATCTTATTGATATATTTCCTGTAGGTCGGTGACCAGAACTGCACACAGTACTCCAGATAAGGCCTCACCAACACCTTGTACAACTTCAACATGAGAATTCAACTCCTGTACTCAATACTCGAATTTATGAAGGCCAATGTGCCAATTTTTCAAATAAGCAGAAGGGAAGTTGTGGTTTTTAGAGCATTAATTTTCAGAGACATGAGTTCCAATTCTAGTGTAACATTTGGGAATTTAAATTTGAGTAAGTAAATGAATCTGGAGGATATAGTCAATCCCAGTAATGATATAGAGGAAACCATCGGCTTGTTGTAAAAAACCCATCCACTTCATGAATCCCTTACAATGAAGGACGGAAATCTGCTGTACACTTCTTGCCTGGCCTGTATGTGACTCTGAACCCACCAACCTGGTTAACTCTAGAACTGCCTCCTCAGTTCATGAGCAAAATATAAAGGATGCTGGTTTTACCAAAGATGTCTATCATCCATCAACAAATAAACTTAAACTAGATTACTGAAAGAAGTGTTGAGGTGAGTAAAACTTGGTTTATTGTATAATGTTCTTGTGTACCAGGTAGGGAAAATTTATTAATTTGACTATCTTTATAATTATTCTGTAATCAGTAGACTATTCATCTACTTTCAGGTTAGTGATGGAGCTGAATGTATTTTCGTCCCAAGGAAGCTGTTCTTGGGTGAGGCTCCAGAAAAGTCAAGGCAAGTTGCATTGGAGTTGGTGAACACATACCCGAATGAACAAGTTATCAGGGAGAACTTTGCTAGAGAACAAGAATGGAGCTTGTACAAGGCTAAGCTTATCAGGCAGCTACTAGGTAGCCGTGCAAAATAGAGTTCTGTACCTGTGAATTTAGGAATGATGATATTCTAATTTGTTCTTAATTACAATGTGGAATTTATTCAGGGCAACTTATTCAAGATCAGGTTATCATTTTAATTACTTACAGTGCCTTGTAGAAGTATTCACACAATGAGTATTACAGCCAGGGATTTTGATCAATTTAACTGAGAATTTTTATTTGGGAATTCCATGATCCTTTTTTCACAGTAAGGCCCCCCCCCCAAAAAAAGAGGGAAAACTGTAGAGCAAGAAAAACTAAAACTTCAAAAACTGAAATATCAGCAGCTCAGAAGTATTCATCCCCTTTTGCTCAGTACTTAGTTGAACCACCTCTTGCAGCTATTACCTCCTGCAGTCTTTTAGGATAAGTCTCTATTAACTTCGCACTATGAGATGGAGCAAGATTTACCCATTTCTCCTTGCAAAGTTGCTCAAGCTGTGCCAGTTGTGGAGCGGCAGACAGCAATCTTGAAGGCTTGCCAGAAATGTTTGATTGGGTTAAGGTCAGGACTTTGACTGGGCCACTCAAGGATATTAGTTTTCTTCATTTGATGCCAGTCCATGGTTGTTCTGGCAGTGTGCTTTGGGCCGTTGCCCTGCTGAAAGACAAACTTCATCCCTAGTTTATGCCTTCTGTCTGAGGTTAGCAATTTTTTTTATTCAGGATCTCTCTGTATTTAGCAGCATTCATCTTCCCTTCAATCCTGACCAGATTTCCAGTTCCTGCTGCTGAAAAGCATCCCCTAGCACGATATTACATCCACCAGTGGGGATGGCGTACCCTGGCTGATACACAGTATTAAATTTACTCCACATGTACTACTTAGTGTTGAGGCCAAAAGATTCCATATTAGTCTCACCTGACCACAAGACCTTCCACATCCTAATAGTATCTTCTAAGTGATGCTTTGCAAAGTCTTTATGGATAAGGTTTATTTTTTCATAAATACCCTTTATGTGAAAAGTGTTGGAGATTGCAGAGCCATGAACTTCATCTCTAGTTGCAGACATTGACTTCTGCAACTCCTTCAGAGTGACTGTTGACATCACAGTAGCCACTCTTTCAAGTACCATTCTTCTCTGGTGGCTAGGTTTAGAGGGGCTAGGTTTAATGTCGTTGTGGTTCCACTTTTTCCACAATGGACTGTACTGAGCTCCAAGGTGTGTTCAGTAACTTTGAGATGGTCTTGTACCCTTCTCCAGTTTTATGCTTATCATACTTTCCCCAACTTGTTGTGAATGTTCTTTTGTCTTAATTTTGGTTCAGTCTGTTGAAAATCTACCATACTGTTGGACTTTTCAGAGAGAAGGGATATTTATTCTGGTGAATTCATTGAAAACAGAATTTCTACATCAACAAATCAGGTGGGTTGGTAAGGTAACAGTATATTGCACCTGAGGAAAGTTAGTATAACAATTACAAAGGGGATGAATACTTTTCTCAGCTTCATAATTTTGGTTTTTAATTTTTAGTTAATGGTTGACAGGATTTGGATTTTGAATTGACATGATTTGCACAATGTTTTGTAGATTAGCTCAAAAATCCTGCTTCAGAATATTTTAAATTTAGAAAATGAGACAGTAAAATGTGAACGTAGTTGTGGGGCTGAATAGTTTTTTCAAGGCACTGTGGCCTAGAAATGGGCAGTGTGAGATCTATTTTTCAGACCCTCAAATAGTGTATATACTTTAGGTAACATTGAGAAAGGAATCAGACCTTTTTGGCATTCGGTATTTTGCCTTCCAGACTTGTACTCTTGATTTTCTAGACTAACTAACAGCACTTATAGCATTATTTTATGTACCATGATCTGTACATAATTTTACAGTGTTTTAGGGGCAGTACTTAAAAAATATTAAAATTTTAAAAATTGTTTCAGGAATTTTATTTTACTTGTCATCAGTTCTAGTATTTTATTATTTGAATCCCTTTCATGCATATAAAACAATGTATTGTACTGTCCATTTCAATCAATATCAAAGTAGGCACTCCTAATGCAGAGCTAAATTCAGCACATTCAGAAGTCTGGGCTGGTATAGACAGTATTTCATATTCAGAAATACATATCAACTAGTGTCATGAGTGCAAAACAGACACAGTCTTGCTGGAAGGGCTGGAGGAGAGGGAGCAAATTGATCCACATTAAAAGTGATAAGTGACAAGATGTGAAGGGTTTACATGCCTTCATTGGAGAAATTACTGAGAGTTTGGCAAACTGTCCATTATTGTACTCTGATGTCTCTTCCCGGACCATCCTTAACTGGGCTCTAGTGTTTCACACTCACCATTTTTGCAGGTTGATAGCTCCTTTCGTCAATCCATCATTGGCCCTGATCATTGCCTTACTGGCTTTGACGTTTCCCCTGACCACCTGTACTAGGTTCAGACATCTACCCCTGACCATCCTTCATTAGGCCCTGACCATCCATCAGTGTTCTGATGTTCCTTTAACCATTCATCCATCCTTTGGATGACAGAATTGCCCTATGCTGGCTATTTGGTAATTCTTGTATTCTAATAGAACGAGTGCTGACCTCATTGAAATGTAAAATTCTGAGGGATTTTTGTTCAATGTGAATGAAAATCAAATAAGCGCAGATGCTGGAAATCTGAAATAAAAAAAGTACAAAATGCTTGAAATATTTAGCATGTCAGGGAGCAGCTGTAGAAAGAGGCTTTCAAAATTTCAAGTTGGAGGCTTTTTTAAAACTAAAAGAAAGAAAACTGGCTACAGAACACTTCTTTATGGGATGGAGGATAAGTGACTGTTTTTTCTTAGTTGGACTGGCATTGGAACCACTGGCTTAAAATAAGGGGTCTGCCCTGTAGGCCTGAAATGTGAGGAAATTTCTTCAACTAAATTGAACAAATTTATTTAAAGCCAGATCTAATCATAAGATTTTGAACTTCTGAAGAATCTGTAAAATGGACTGCCACTTCATGATATTGCATTTAACTCCAAAGTTGCTGTTTGGTATTTCAAAATGATAGTGAGCACAAGCTGCAGCAACATCTTTATTGCCAGAATATCCCATTATTATTTTATTACTTTAATTAATCTATAATAATGTATTTATGATGGAACATTTTGTCATTAGTTTTATGAATAATTATACTGTAATCGTAATTCTCAGATACCTGTGTTGAAGATTTATACAAAAGTCTTTTTTTTTCACAAGATTTACAGTATCCTATTGTTAAGAGTGGAGCGCACAGCTAGAAGTGATGTGCTGACTTGATGACACACTGAGTTTTAACTATCCAAATCATAGCCTGAAGATCCATCTAAAAAGTGTCATTTCAACAAGGCAAACATGTCTTCACCTAGGTCATTCACAATTTAACGAACTGTCTTCTAATCCTGTCACATAGATCTAATAACAACAAAGTTCACATAATAAAAACATCTTAAATCATTCTGTGACATTCTGCCATTTTAATAAGGTCAAGACTGTTTCTGAGAAAAAAATTGCAGGAACTGACTGAGATCGACATTTTAAAATGTGGTTAATATACCAGAGCTGTTACACAGCAGCTGAAAAGGATGAAAACAAAACATTGTCATGTTCAAAGATCTTATCATGGATTCCACTGAGGGAAGAAGAAGTCATCGAAGATTAACACATGGCTCTCCTCTTCAGTAGATCAGGCACAAGTGAGTATTCGGCGTATGTTGTATTGGACAGGGACACTCTCCCTTTAGATTCAGATTTGTTTATTTATCACATATATGTACATAGAAACAGTGAAACATGTCATTTGCTTGAACTACCAATACAACCTAGCAATGTGACAGGTGCAGCCTACAAGTTTCACCATACATTCTGGCACAACATAATCTTCTTGAATGGTGGAGCAGGCTCAATCGGCCAGATGGCCTACTCCTGCTCCTATTTCTTATGTACTTTTAGCATGTCAGTAGAACAACACAGGACACTACAATCAGCAAAACAAGTTTCGATCTTCCCTCCCACCCCTGTCATTGATAATTAACTGGACTCTGAACTCAAGCACTCATTCCTCAACCATACTTTATTTCACTTGTGCACCTGAAGAACAGCATGGCCCAAGTCACCATACTGTTCTGAAGTCAGAACAGAAAACTGCTATTTTTATCCAAAATTGATTGGCAGTTATGGATACTGAATATTTGGTAAACTGTGTGTTCGAATTCCATACTTGTAAGATTAATCACCATTCACAAAAGAAGTGTTGACAGTCCATAGAACCTACAAGCCAACAACCAATGATACTTTGAAGTTAGTAAAACAGTTGTCCCTTAGTCAGTGTGAGTGTTTTGAATTGTTTTGTTATATTCTCATCTTGTCTTCAGTAAGTGTAAACAGCTGTGCAAAGGGAAGCTATGCTCTTCAATGACCTTTCTTTTCTGGGCTGTCTGTATTCTATATGCAATCTATCCTTGCCTGGGCATCATGCTAACCATGCCTGGCTGCAACTTCCACACTCCCTCCTTTTGTCCTGCAGAGGTCAACGCAAACATTACAAAATTTCAATAGCACAAGAGTCCCTGAAACTCCACCACAATTTCATCAGGGACAGTCGGCTGTTTGATCATGATGAAGGCAGCTGCTCTGTGGGCAATCATTTCACAGACTGATCTCAGGCAAGAGTTTAAGGTGAGTATTACAATTAGCAGGGAGTATTACAACTACTGATAGAGTGAAGTCAGCTACAGGGTCCCCATGGTGGCAATGGAGTCCCATGTAACTCCTTCCCAGTCTTCCTAACCTTATCAGCTTCTAATTGGGTATGCACAGCTAAATTGGTGATGTTCACAGGTGTATCAGAACACACATGCAACACTCCTGGTTAATAATGGTACAAGCAGCACCAAGAAGTTGTCTAGTGCTAATTGATTTTGAAGGGCCCCAGTGCAGATTGCCATTGTAATGACATTGATGGCCTGGCTCATATCATGTAGCTAATCTGTCCAGTGCTGAGACTATACTGATGCTCTCAAAAGCCAGCCTATTTTATAATAACTACCCCTGAAAGACAGTGAAAGGCTTGATTGCCACATATCCAGTTAGTCCAGTTAATAGAATTCAGAGGGTCACCAGTGATATAGGCACTGCACATACTGTTATCCAAATCTAGTCCTATCTTAGAGTAGTTACAGTAACACACCCTTGAAGCAGCTTCAGAGCAGGGGATTTATGCAGTCTGTTGTAGGAAGGTTGATACCATCCTTCAAAAGAGTTGCATTGGCAAGAGTTACTTCTATGGGCAGTACAGTCATGTGCCTCATTCACAGCTTTAATATTATCAAAGTAAAACACAGAATCAAACTCACTATGATTCAGGGGTAAAGTACACTGGCAATCCTCCTTCTGAATGTATAGGCCCCTAGAGCACACCCAACAACTCAACCAATTAGTACACCACACATATTCATAAAGTGTTAGGAGTGTTAGTGTCACGAGGGAGTTCTGTACCATGACAGAAAGCAGATGCACAGACTATCTGAAACATATACCCCATAGTGACCAATTAAAGGCACAGGTAGCGATGATCAAATTCAATTAATTATTCCTTATCATCAAGGTTCTTCTGTTCACTGGTTCCCTGTGCCGGTGGCACTGTGGCCTAGTGTGTGCTGTGTTAGTCATGTTGACATCCCTGGAGTCCTTCAAAGCAGTATACAGGATGCACTAGCAGCACCTGAAACGGACACTCTTACCGGGGCTCAAGGCAGTTATTTTGTCAGTAGGATCTTAGTCTTCTGGCTGGTAGGTCCAATACTCTGCAACCAGCATGATTTCCTGAGCTTTCAGTATCTGTTAATGGTTGGCTTTTAGAGCTTGTGCAGGTGATGTACAATACTGCTACATGCTTTCACTCATTATATGAATGTTCACCTGTTTACTTCAAAAGGGACGAGTGACTGGCAAGTACATGAGATGATCCAATATTGTCTTGTGCGGAGATAGGTCTGTTACGCAGTTTGGAGGGCTGTCCTTCTCCTACCTGTATCCATGTAGACGCTGAGGAGCAAAGTTCAATAGATTAGGACAACAAAGAGGTGGTCATGAGTGAAAGAAGAGCATTTATGGGATTGCTTTGAGACTGTGGACTAGGCCGTGGTCCAGCACTCATCTCAAGATCTGAATGAATACTGTATTAAAACAGCAGTAGATGAGTGTGTCCCCATTAAATCATTCAGAGTCTTCCCCAATCAGCAAAACCCCGGATAAACCATGAAATCCAAAATATGCTGAGGGCCAGATCAGAGGCATTCAAGTCTGGCGATCAAGAGTTACAAGAGGTGCTGGTACGATTTCTGGAAAGCCATTTCAAGTGTGAGGTGGAAGTGCCAGACCAAGCTTGAATCAAGGAGGGATGCTCAACAGCTGTGGCAGGACTTGAAGGCTATCACCTCTTACAGACTAAAATCAAGTAAAATGAGCTTTACTTCCAGATGAGCTCAATTCTTCCTATGCTCACTTTGACAATCAGAACATGGAGGAACCATTGCAAATTCCCACATCCCCTGAGGATCCTAGGATTTCAGTCTTTGAAGCTGACATGCCTTCAGGAGGGTGAATCCATTGAAAGCATTCGGACCAGATGGGGTACCCATACTGAAGACCTGCATTGATAACTGGCTCTCGTGTTCACTGAGATCTTTAACCTCTCACTTCAGCAGTGTGTGGTACCCACCTGTTCAAGTAGGCTTCAATTATACTGGTGCCCAAGAAGAGCATGGTGACCTGATGAAAGGTCTTGGCCCAAAACCCCATCTATCTATTCTCATCCATAGATACCGCCTGACCTGCTGAGCTCCTCCAGCATGTAGTGTGGATTCCCAGCATCTGCAGTGCCTCTTGTGCCTCAGATTTATGACTGATCAGCTATCAAAGCTGAATTCCTTTCTCTCGTATAACAAAGTCAAGAGTTAGCCATCTTGGTGGAACCTCCAAGTAAATGTTGTCACCGGTTAACTGGACTCTAAACTCACTCCTCAATCGTGCTTTATTTTACTCGTGCACAAGGAGAACAGCATGGCTCCTGTCACCCACACATCCCTGAAGTTAGAACAGAAAAATACTAAATTTCATACAGAATTGACCTGCTTATGTGAGCTGTTTGTTTGAATTCCTTACTTGCAAAAGCAACCGCCATTCACAATTCAAGTGTTAATAGTCAATCGAAACTGCAAGATAGCAATCAGTGATACTTTGAAGTTAGTAAAGCAATTGTCCCTTTGTTGGTGGGTGTGTGTGTATTTCACATCCTTCCATTATACACATTTCAGAATGTCTAGTGTACTGTAGTGTAGCGGTTAGTGCAACACTATTATAGCTCAGGGCCTCGGATTTCAGAGTTCAATTGCAACACAGTCTGTAAGGACTTTGAACGCCCTCGCCCGTGAACATGTGGGCTTCCTCCAGCAGCTCCTCCAGCGGTTTCCTCCCATATTCTAATGACAATGAATGAGGATCCTAAACTCTAGACCTTGAATTCCAGACTCACAGATGACAGGGCCTCAAACTCCATTTTCACGACTCACATACCTAGGAGATCACTAGCCCTCTTCTCTGCACAGAGCTCTGATCGTGAAACCCACTGACAACACGATGAGCTGGTGGGGGCCAACCATGGATGTCCCACATTCATATCACTGGCCTTCAGACATGGAGAGGAGGCCTAGACTCTGGCTTGACATCTATTTCTGCCACATCCCTGTCCCTAAAACCTAACCTGATCTCTAACATCCCTCTCGGTCTTAAATACCATTCCTAAAACCTAAGAAACAGTTCGAAAAATCTAACTCTGTGCATGACCTCAATATAGAACACAGCTTGGTGCCGATGATTACCGTAAAACCAAAAAAACCACAAAACATAGGAGCAGAATTAGGCCACATGGCCTATCAAGTCAGCTCCACCATTCTATCATGGTGGATTTATTATCCCTCTCAAACTCATTCTCCTGCCTTCTCTCCATATCCTTTGATGCCCTGACTAATCAGAAACCTATCAGCCTCCACTTTAAATATATTCAGTGACTTGGCCTCCACAGCCATCCATAGCAATGAATTCCACGGATTCACCATCATCTAGTTAAAGAAATTCCTTCTCATCTTTGTTCTAACTGGCCAACTCGCTATTGAATAGAGTCTATTCTGAGGCTGTGTCCTCTGGTTCTAGACTCCCCCACTATAGGAAACATCCTCTGCACATCCTCTATAGCTAGGCCTTCCAATATTCAATAGGTTTCAAATAGATTCCCCCTCCATTCTTCTAAACTCCAGTGAGTACAAGCCCAGAGCCATCAAATGCTCCTCATCTGTTAACCCTTTCATTCCCAAAATCATTCTCATGAATATCCTCTGGACCCTCTCCAAAGCCAGCATACCTTTTCTAGATAAGGGGACCAAAATACTATTGCTTTATAAAACTTCAGCATAACATCCCTGCTTTTATATTCTCATCCTCTGGAAATAAATGCTAATATTGCATTTGCCATCCTTATCACTGACTCAACCTACAAGTCAACCTTGAGGGATTCTGCACACCCCAGTCACTTTGCATCTCTGATTGTTGAATTTTCTCCCTGCACTGAAAATAGTCTGCACCTTTATTCCTTCTACTAAAATGCATAACAATAAACCTTCCTACAAAGTTCTCTATCTGCCACTTTTTGCCATTCTCCCAATCTGACTAAGCCATAGGTGTCAAACTCAAGGCCCGCGAGATCATTTTAGATAGATCTATTACTTTAATTATTAATGGCCCGGCGATACGAAGCCTATGATTGTAAGTTAATACCAATCATAAAAATAATGTTTGCTCAGCAGTCTTCTTCATAAGAAACAGAATTTGTGAAGTGAAACACTTTGTAGTTATAGCAGAGACTGAGACACATGAGAAAAGGCCGAAAAAACGGAGGCAAAGAAAGCTGCGTTCGCACGCACCCGACTGATCCGGCCCGCATGAAGCTGCATTTTGCCCAATCCGGCCCGTGACCTAATATGAGTTTGACACCCCTGGACTAAGCCCTTCTGCAGACCCTTTGCTTTCTCAATGCTACCTGCCCCTCCACCTGTCTTTGAATTGTCTGCAAACTTAGCCACAAAGCCATCAATTGCATTATTTAGATTGCTGACATATCATATGAAAATCACAGTCCCCAATACCAACTGCTGTGGAGGACCACTAGCCACTGGTGCCAACCAGAAAAGTCCCCATTTATTTCCACTCTTGTTCTCCTGCCAGTCAGCCAATCTTCTATCCATACTAGTATCTTTCCTGTAATTCCATGGGCTATTATCTTATTAAGAAGCCTCATGTGCAACACCTTGTCAAAGACCTTCTGAAAATCCAAGTGACCAACATCCACTGACTTTGCTTTGTCTATCCTGTTTGTTACTTCCTCAGTGAATTCCAACAAGTTTGTCAGGCAAACTTTCTCCATGCTGACTTTGCCCTACTTTGTCATGTGCCTCCATGTACCCCAAAGCCTCGTCCTCAATAATGGGCTCCAACATCTTCCCAAGCACTGAAGTCAGGCTTGTTGTTGTACAACTTCCTTTCTTCTGTGTTCTGTCCTTTTTAAAGAGTGGAGTGACATTTGCAGTTTTCCAGTCCTCCAGCGCCATTCCAGAATCTAGTGATTCTTGAAAAATAATCACAAATGGTCCCACAATCTCTTCAGGTACCTCTTTCAGAACCTTGTGGTGCAGTCCATCTGGTCCAGGTGACTTATCTACTTTCAGACCTTTCAGCTTCCCAAGCACCTTCACTAGAAACTACACTCCCTTCTGCTCCCTGTCACACTTGAATTTTTGGCATACTGCTCAAGTCTTCCTCAGTGGGGACAGATACAAAATACTTATTAAAATTGTCTGCCATTTCTTTACTCCCCATTACTATTTCTGCAGTGTAATTTTCCAATGGTCCAAAATCCAATTGCACCTCTCTTTTACTCTTTATATATCTCAAAACCACAAGTGGTACTCCCTTTGATATAATTGGCTAGCTTACCTTAAAATTTCATCTTTTCTCTCCTTATAGCATTTTTAGTTGCCTTCTGTTGGTGTTTAAAAGCTTCCCAATGCTCCAAATCCTACTAATTTTTGCTATATTGTATTCCCTCTATTTACATTTATGCAATCTTTGACTTCCCTTGTCAGCCACAGTTGCCTCATCCTCCCATTAGAATACTTCTTCATTGTAGTGATGTATCTATTCTGCATCTTCCGAATTGCACCCAGAAACTCCATTGCTGTTCTACCTTCGTCCCTGATCGTGTCCCCTTTCAATCAACTTTAGACAGCTCTTCTCTCTCACCTCTGTAACTCCCTTTACTCCACTGTAATACTGATATGGCTAGCTTTATGTTTTCCCTCTGAAACCGCAGGGTGAATTCTATCTTATTATGATCACTGTCTCGTAAGGGTTCCTTTACCTTAAGCTCCTCAATCAAATCTAGTTCATTACACACCACCCAATCCAGAATAGCCTTTCTCCTCATGGACTTAATCACAAGCTGCTCTAAAAAATCCATTTCATAGGCATTCTATTGGGATCCACCACCACCCTGATTTTCCCAATCTACCTGTATATTGAAATCTCCCATGACTATTGTACTATTGCCCTTCGTACATGCCTGTATTTGTGGGTAAACTCAACAGGTTCACCAAAAAAAGAGATGACAGCAATAGAAGTGAAAAATGTGCTTCTGTTTATTTTTAATTTGCTTGTGGCTTTTTTTGGATAGTTTGCTTCTGAAAATATGCAGTGTTTGTTTTTTCGTGATTATTGCCTTTTGTACCAGGTGGTAAGGGAGACGACAACGTCTCTGTCACAATCACAAAGTAAGGTATAATAAAAATCTGATCAGGTTGTACATGCTCCATCACTGGTACAATCCTCCCCACCATCAAGGGCATCTTCCACAGATGGCATCTCAAGAAGGTGGCACCCATCATTAAGGATCCCTACCATCTGTGCCAAACCCTCTTCTCATCACTGCCATCTGACAGGAAGTACAGGAGCATGGACAACTCACATTCAGCACGTTAGACTTCCGTGCCCTTGGCAATTAGGTTTCTGAACTGTCCATGAACACTATCTTGCCATTCCTCTTTAGCATTATTTATTTATTTTTATCATAACTTATAGTAATGTGTTATGCCTGAACTGTATTTCTGCCAAAATAATAGCAAATTTCATGATTTACGTCAGTGACAATAAACCTGGTACTGATTCTGATTGCTATTGAAATAGCTGTCAAAAGTAGATAAATGGAGAGAACTGTGACTGTTGTTCTGCACATATCCTATACTGTGGGTAGAATAGAACAATAATAACATGGGCTGTGAACATTCTTGACTACATTTATAGTTTAAGTAATGCATGATGAATCATTGATTACCATCAAATTATTTTAATCCTATTGTTTATTAAACAATAAATATGAACATTTTTCTTAAACCCAAGTGATTTCATTTGGTATAAACTATCTTTGATAAATTATG